>NC_064257.1:6452083-7097291 GCF_003254725.2 Canis lupus dingo | reverse complement strand
TTGTGGGTTCTGCTTACAAAATTATTTATCACATTTCTCTATCCCTCCTTTTTTTTTATTAATTGGCAAGTAGATCTAGAGGTCTGATCAGATGCAACTTCAATTTGAGGGCAAATTATATAGTGTTGTCTGTTTCCATCAGCAGATATATTGTGTCTGGTAATCTTTCCTTTCATGATGGCTCTCTTATGCATTAAAGGTTGCAAAATGGTGGCATGCCAATTATTTAATTCCCTCCTCAATTATTAGCTTGAACACTTCTATGAAGAGAAACTTCTCAATTATTTTATTACTCTAATGTATAGTTCATATAGGAAAAGCAAGAAAACGCTTGACTTGTTTCCTTTAGTTTTAAGGTCGAAAAACAATGAGGGATCCCTGGGTGGCGCAGCGGTTTGGCGCCTGCCTTTGGCCCAGGGCGTGATCCTGGAGACCCGAGATCGAATCCCACGTCAGGCTCCCGGTGCATGGAGCCTGCTTCTCCCTCTGCCTGTGTCTCTGCCTCCCTCTCTCTCTCTGTGTGACTATCATAAATAAATTTAAAAAAAAGAAAGAAAAACAATGAGTTGGTTAAAAATGAACCTTGACCTTAAAAAAATATGAAAAAGAAAAAAAACAAAAAACCTGACTACAAAAAAAAAAATTCAAAAGGGATTGCAGACCTAAATATGAATGGTAAAATATTAAAGCTTCTGGGTGAAGATATAGGTGAATATCTTTATGACTTTGAAGTGGGCAAATCTTTCTTAAGCAGAATGCAAAAGATAATAACCATATAATAAAATATTGACAGAAGGATTCTGGGAAGATGACAGAATAGTAAGCACCAAAAACCTATCTCCTCAACCAGGCAACAATTGCATTGGTGAATCTGTCTGATTTAACAATTTTTGGAATTCTGCAGTTTATTGAAAGGCTTGCAACTTCCAGGAAAAATGTAGACAGTAAATTGCTATCAATTTCAGCAATTTTAGCCCAGTGGCATGTGCCTATCTCCTATCTCCAGCGACCTGATGGGCAGCAGTGCATATGTTCTTAAAGCAGCCTGAAGGCGCCAGGGTGCCAAAAGGACCCTTTCCTCCAAATATCAGCAATCTGTGCTCTGACCACTGAAAGTTCCTTCTAATAACAGGATGTAGACAAAGGGGAGGTAGCCGTTGTTGTCGGACCTCCCCCCATTGTTGCAAGACACGTACCCCCATACCCTAGTGAAAGTGACTTCTAGGGATTTTAAGGGGCCTTTCTCCCCTTCATTTTCCTCTTTTCCCTCTTTGGGAACCAGACATTAAAGTCTAAGATGTTCAAAAGCAACTACATATACAGGAGAAACTAGATAGTCACTGTGCATGTTCCAAAAAAGACACAGGCTCAGAAAATGGCTGAGAAGACCTTAAGTTTACTTCTCAGGTCGATCCTTGATACAGAAACAGCTTATAAGGATTTATTTTTTAATAAAGGGGGGAGCGTGTGCCTGGGTGGTTCAGTCTGTTGGGCATCTGACTTGATTTTGGCTCAGGTCATGATCTCAGGGCAGTGAGACTGAGCTCTGCTGGGGTCTGTGCTCAGCATGGAGTCCGCTTAAGATTCTCTCCCTGTTCCTCTCCCCTTCACCCCCTCCCCCTCCCCATTTGCACTCTCGAAAGAAAAAAAGGAAGGAAGAGAGAGAGGAAGGAAGAAAGGAAAGGAAAGGAAAGGAAAGGAAAGGAAAGGAAAGGAAGGAAAGGAAAGGAAAGGAAAGGAAAGGAAAGGGGAAAGGAAAGGGGAAAGGAAAGGGGAAAGGAAAGGAGGAAGAATGAAAGAATGAAAGAAAGAAAGAAAGAAAGAAAGAAAGAAAGAAAGGAAGGAAGAAGGAGCAAACTCTAGGGTTAGGGGAAAACTCTGATTTCCAGAGTTACCACATTATTAGACACAAATGTCAAGTTTTCAGCAATATATCACAAAGCATACAAAGAAACAGAAAAATATGATCCATTCAAAGAAAAATTATAAGTAAAAAAAAATTATAAGTCAACAGAAACTCCCTGAATAAGATCTAATGGTAGATCTACCTGGACAAAGACTTTTTTTAAAGATTTTATTTATTTATTCATGAGAGACATGGAGAGAGAGAGAGAGAGAGAGGCAGAGTCACAGGCAGAGGGAGAAGCAGGCTCCATGCAGGGAGCCTGATGTGGGACTCGATCCCAGGACCCCGGGGGCACGCCCTGGCCTGAAGACAGATGCTTACCCCCTGAGCTCCCCGGGCGCCCCTAAACAAAGACTTTATTTTCTTTTAAAGATTTATTTATTTATTTATGATAGACATAGAGAGAGAGAGAGAGGCAGAGACACAGGAGGAGAGAGAAGCAGGCTCCATGCCGGGAGCCCGATGCGGGACTCGATCCCAGGACTCCAGGATCGCGCCCTGTGCCAAAGGCAGGCACCAAACTGCTGAGCCACCCAGGGATCCCCTAAACAAAGACTTTAAAACAACGGTTTTAAAGATGCTCAAAAAACTAAAGAGAGATGTGGAGAAAGTGAAGAAAATGATATATGAACAAAATGGAAATGTCAATAGAGAGAAAACCTAAAAAGATAATCTGGAGATAAAAAATACACTAACTGAAATGAAAATTTCACTAGAGTCAATCAAATACAAATTTGAGCAAGCAGAAGAAATAAGAGTGAGCTTGGAAGTAAGACATGGAAGGGATTGAGGCTAAGGGAAAAGATGGAAGAAAAACGAACAGAGCCTGAGGGACCCGTGGGATGCTATCAAAGGAACCAACATATATATTGGGGCGGGGGGAGTCCAGAAGGAGAGAAAGAAGAGAAAGTCGTTTGAAATATTGAAAATATTGGAATAAATATTGGCTGAAAACTCCCCAAATCTGGTAAAAGACACGCATATAAATATCTGAGAGGTTCAACCAATCTACAATGAGCTCAAAGAGGCCCATACTGAGACACGTTATAGTCACACTGCCCGTAGATAAAGACTAAGAATTGTGAAGGCACAAGAGAGAGGTGACCTGTCACATTACAAGGGGTCCTCAATATACTCCTAAGCAAATTTCTTCTTTAAAAAAAAAAGTCTTATTTATTTATTCATGAGAGACACAGAGAGGCAGAGACACAGGCAGAGGGAGAAGCAGGCTCCATGCAGGGAGCCTGACACGGGACTCGATCCCAGGACCCCGGGATCATGCCCTGAGCCGAAGGCAGGTGCTCAACTGTTGAGCCACCCACGCGTCCCCTAAGCAAATTTCTTATCAGAAACTCTAGAGACCAGAATAGAGTGGTCAATATATCAGAAGTGTTAAAAGAAAAAAAAAAAAAAAAAAACCTGTCAATAAAAAAATCTTATATTTGGCAAAACTATCTTTAAAAAGTGAGGAGGGGCAGCCCTGGTGGCTCAGTGGTTTAGCACCACCTTCAGCCCAGGGCCTGATCCTAGAGACCCAGGATCGAGTCCCACATCGGGCTCCCTGCATGGAGCCTGCTTCTCCCTCTGCCTGTTTCTCTGCCTCTCTCTCTCTCTATGTCTATCATGAATAAATAAAATCTTTAAAAAAAAAAAAAAAGTGAGGAGGTGAGGGCATCCGGGTGGCTCAGCTGGTTAAGCATCCGACTCTTGGTTTGGGCTCAGGTCATGATCTCAGGGTCATGAGATTAAGCCCCACTTCAGGCTCTGCGCTCAAGCACAGACTCTGCTTGTCCCTGGCCCTCACCCTGTGCTCACTCTTTCTCTTTCTCCCTCTCTCTCTCTCTCTCAAATAAATAAAAGATTTTTTAAAAAAATAAATAAAATAAAAGTGAAGAGGAAATTACAACAGTCCCAGATAAACAAAAGCTGAGGAAGTTTGTCACCATTAGACCTTCTCTGAAAAAACAAACAAACAAACAAACAAACAAACAAAAAAACATGCTCAAGGGAGTCCTGCAGGTTGAAATGAAAGGAACTCAAAGCTGGTATTATTGTAACAACGGTTTGTAACTGCATTTTTTGTTTGTTTCTACATGATTTCAGAAACCAATACATTTAAAGAAAAAAGTATTAGTGTAAAAGCTAGTATTACTAGAACTTTAGTTTGTGACTTCAAATCTTGTTTTCCATGTAATTTAGGAGACTAATGCATTTAAAATAATTATTAGTTCCTGTTTGGGGATACACCGTATGTAAAGATATAATTCTGTGATATCAACAACCTAAATCAGCGGTGACAGAGCTTTTTGTATATCATTAAAGTTAAGTTGGTATAAATTCAAATTAGAGTGCTGTCCCTTTAAATTTGTAAATGAAATCCCCATAATAACCGAAAAGAAAAGAGCTCTAAAATATACACAACAGGAAATGAGAAAAGAATGGCAAGCATTTCACTACAAAAAGCAACTAAACACAAGAGAGGACAGTCGGTGTAAGAGCAGGAGGGGCCATGCTAATATCAAAAACATTAAATCAAAAAACATTACAAGAGACAAAGAAAGATATTATGCTAAGTGAATAAGCCCGTCATAGGAAGACAAATACTGTTATTGTCCCCTAAGTGTCAGTGTCTGATTCCACTTACATGAAGTACTAACAGGAGTCAAAATCAGAGAGACAGAAAGTAGAAAGGTGATCACCAGTGACTGAGGGGAGAAAAGAATGGGGAGTAGTTGTTTAATGGGTATGAGATCTCAGTTTTGCAAGGGGAAAGAGTCCTGGAAACGGATGGTAGTGATGGTTGCACCACAGTATGAATGTACTTAATGCCACTGACTGTGACCTTAAAAATGGTGTAGATGGCACATTTGACGTGATGTGTATTTTACCACAACTTTCAAACATTGAAGAAAAAATACAAATTGAATTTTGTTAAAATTAACTTTATGTTCATTAAAAGATCATTAAACCAGACTGGGGAAAGATATTTGTAAGATATTTGTAATCTAATAAAAAAAAACTCAAATACAGAATATATGGAGAATCTCTACAAATCAATAGGAAACAAAAAACAAACAAACAAAAAATAAATACAAAAGGAAACAACAACAACAAAAAACAACAAGCCCAAATTTTAATGGGGGGGGGGGGGACTCGAGTGGGCATTTCTGCAAAGAGGATCTTTCACTAGCCAAAAACTTCAACTGGATACCGCCGTACACTCAACAGGATGGCTATATTTTAACAAGAACGAGACCAAGTGTTGGTGAAATGTGGGCCAACCGGAACCTGATGCCTTACTGGTAAGAGTGAAATGTTACAACCATTTTGGAAAACCGTTTGACAGCATCTATCTACTAGAGATAGCTATATGGAGACCTTATAACCCAGCAATTCTACTCCTAGGTCTATCCTCCCCACCAACCGAGTGCACCTAGCCATGTACGAGGATGTTCACAGCTATCTAATCCATAAGGGCCTAAAACTGGAAACACAAATGTCCGTCATCCATATGGGTACGAATATTCATTCCTTTAACAGATGAAAATCATTCAGCACCAAACAAACTATTACTATAAACTACAACATAGGAGAATTCATAGCCTTGCTTCTCAAGTGTGGTCCAGAGACGAGCAGGAGCAGCATCACCCAGGTGCTTGCTAAAAATGCATCACCTGGGACGCCCAGGTGGCTCAGTGGTTGAGCACCTGCCTTCGGCCCAGGTTGTGATCCTGCGGTCCTAGGATCGAGTCCCGCATGGGGCTCCCCACAGGGGCCTGCTTCTTCCTCTGCCTCTGTCTCTGTGTCTCTCATGAATAAACAAAAATAAAATTTTTTAAAAATGCAGGACCTGAGGGCTCACAACAGTTCTACTGAATCAGAACTTGAAAACCACCAGTTGATGCATATGCACATTAAGAGTTGAGAACTTGGGACATCTGTGTGGCTCTGCGGTTGAGCGTCTGCCTTTGGCTCAGGTCATGATCCTGGAGTCCGGGAATCGAGTCCCACATCAGGCTTCCAGCATGGAGCCTGCTTCTCCCTCTGCCTGTGTCTCTGCCTCTCTCTCTCTCTCTCTTTCTTTCTCTCATGAATAAATAAATAAAATCTTTTAAAAAATGACTTGAGAACTTTATACCTTCTTTCAAGTGATAGTTACATAGACATATATAAATGTAAAATTTCATCAATTTACACATTAAGGTTGTACATTTAGGTTGTACATATTAAGATCTATATATTTAAGATGCGTTTTACTGTGTCTTTTTTAACCCAATACAAAATTAAGATGATCAAATAAAAGTAATGGTTCACTAGCATATTCCAAAGGTAACCAGTGAAGGTTTTTTAGGATCATTACAAACTCATAGATTTAAATGTATTTTATATATTTTAATCCATTGAAATTATTCTATTTATGTTTTATTTTTCTCATCTTTAACAGGGTTCAGGTTGGCTACTGAGTCATTTGTAATCCCAGAAATATTTGTAATCTCCTCATTTTTTAATATTAGAAACTGTTTCAACTCATTTTGTACATTTTCTGTCCAAATATGAAAATAGTCATTTTTTCCAAGAATCCAGGGTCATTTTTAAATTAAATCATATTAAAAGCTCCAAACTGGGTACTAAGAGATCTAATTAATTACTTTAAACACTTCTACAGAAGAGAATAAAGAGATGTGATTTGCTCTATAGATACCAAGACTTATTAAGAAGGTATAAAATCAAGACCAAGTGGTACTGGCTCAGAGAGACAAAATAATCAGTACGATAGACTAAGTTGTTTAAAACAGATTTATATACGGAACTTAGATGTATAACAGAGGTGGCATAGCAGGTAAGTGGAAAAATGAGGGGAACTGATGATCTATTGAGAAAACTAATTAATTGGATCCCTATTTTATATAACATACAAAAGTCAACTCCAGTTGGGTTAAAGACTTAAATGTCAAATTAATTCAAATGCCGTAATAGAAACTGTATTAGTCAGGGTTCTCCAATGAAACAAAGCCACAGAACATGAGAGACTCCTAACTCTGGGAAACGAACTAGGGGTGGTGGAAGGGAGGTGGGCGGGGGTGGGGGTGACTGGGTGACGGGCACTGAGGGGGGCACTTGATGGGATGAGCACTGGGTGTTATTCTATATGTTGGCAAATTGAACACCAATAAAAATAAATCTATATAAAAAAAGAAACAAAACCAATAGGAGATAAATATATATACATACATGTAAATATACATTTACTCAATTTATTAAAGATATATAAGTATATGGGGCACTTGGCTGGCATAGTTAGTAGAGCATGAGACTTTGATCTCGGGGTTGTGAGTTCAAGCCCCACACTGGATGTAGAGATTACTTAAAAATAAAAAATCTAAATAAATATATATTGGGCAGCCCGGGTGGCCCAGCGGTTTAGCACCACCTTCAGCCCAGGGCCTGATCCTGGAGACTTGGGATCGAGTCCCACATCGGGCTCCCTGCATGGAGCCTGCTTCTCCCTCTGCCTATGTCTCTGCCTCTCTGTCTGTCTCTGTGTCTCATGAATGAATAAATAAAATCTTTAATAAATAAATAAATATTTAAGTACATATTTACTATGTTAAAATATATTTCAATATTATATATTTATATAAATATATTGTTTATGAGTTATAGAAATATATGGGTATGGATATATAATTACATGATTTACATATTTATTAAACATATACATATATATTTATTATAAGGCATGGGCTCATGCAATTATTGAGGCTGAGAGGTCCCAAGATCTGCTGTAGACAAACT
The DNA here is from genome assembly GCF_003254725.2 of Canis lupus dingo. Taxonomy (NCBI): domain Eukaryota; kingdom Metazoa; phylum Chordata; class Mammalia; order Carnivora; family Canidae; genus Canis; species Canis lupus. The sequence continues at coordinate 7,089,589 of NC_064257.1, read as the reverse complement.
GGAGACCCAAGAGAACTAATGGTATAGTTCTAGTCCAAGTTCAAAGGCTTGAAAACCAAGAGAGCAGATGGCATAAGTTCCAATTGGAGTCCAAGTTCGAAGGCAAAAGACTCATGTCCTAGCTTGAAGACAAGCAGACACAGACAAATCTTTCTTACTCAGCCTTTTAATTCTGTTCAGGCTGCAATGTATTGGATGAGGCCCACTCACTTGGAGAAAGGCAATCTGCTTTACTGAAATGTTAATCTCATCCAGAAACATCTTCGCAGACACATTCAGAACTAATATTTAACCAAATATCTGAGTACCACATGACCCAATCATGTTGACAGATAAAATTAATGTGACACCTCACAGAAGTATAGGTAAATATCTTTCTGAACATGGATTAAGAAGATTGTCTTTTTTTTTTAAGATTTTATTTATTTATTCATGAGAGACACAGATTGAGAGGTAGAGACACAGGCAGAGGGAGAAGCAGGCCCCATGCAGGGAGCCTGATGCGGGACTCGATCCTGGGACTCCAGGATCACACCCTGGGACTCCAGGATCACGCCCTGGGCTGAAGGCAGACCACTGAGCCACTCAGATTTTCTTTTTTGAGAGAGAGAGAGAGAAAGAGTGTGTGCCTGTGCGTGCAAGCATGCACAAGGTGGGGGGAGGTGGGGGGGAAGAGAGAGAGAGAGAGAGAGAGAATCCCAAGCAGGCTTCATGCTCAGTGTGGAGCCCAATGCAGGCTCAATCTCACAACCCTGAGATCATTATCTGAGCTGTAATCAAGAGTTGGTTGCCTAACCAACTGAGTCACCCAGCACCTGTAGGAAGACTTTCTTAAACAAGGCATGCAGAAAGCACTATCTAGGAAAGAAAAAATTGATACATTTGACTATATTAAAGTGAAGAACTTCTATTCATACATAATCTTTTGTTCATTTTTTGATTATTTTTTTATTTCATAATCATCTTACAATGAAAGTGAAAAGGTACAAACGGGGCAGAGATATCCATAACACATAACTGACCAAGAACTGGCATCAAGTATTTTTAAATGTCTTTAAATAAACTCCTTCAAATAAATAAGAAAAAGACAATCAAATATAAAAGCACATGGTACATGAACAAGATATATGAGCAGGGAATTCTCAGAGGAAATGCATATGGCCAATACATTTGAAGAGATGCTTGAACAGGAAATGCAAGTCAAGACCAAAATGAGATACCAATTCATACCCAACTGACTGGCAACAATTAAGATGCCTGATGATTCCAAATGTTGGAAACAATATGGATCAATGGGATCTCATAGATTTCTAGTAGAAGCATAAATTAGACCAATCGTTTAAAATAATTTGGCATTAGATTATGTTTGCCATTCATTGACCCTTAAGGATAATATTCAGAGTATTAATAACCAATACCACATGGATCCTGACCAATCAGAACAGATGCCTGGCCCATCAGATTGGATGCTAGCCAGTAGCTCTACTGGTGTGTACCGGCTACTTACCTTATGTACACTACCACCTAGCATTCCACGTCTAGTTATGTGCCAGTAGAAATGTCTCGTGTTTATCAAGAAACAGATACAGGAATATTCACAGCATGACTCTTGGTAGTAGCAAAAAATAGTAACAAAAAATAGAAACAATAGAAAATGTTCATTAACAGAAGAATGGATGAAATAATCATGGAATAGTCACACAATGGAAATTATATAGAATGTGCAAAAATATGGAAAAGTCTTAGTTAATATAATGTAGATATTTTTTAATGTCCTAGAAGAGGGGCCCCTGGGTGGCTCAGTGGTTGAGCGTCTACCTTAGGCTCAGGTTGTGATCCCGGGATCCTGGGATCGAGTCCCACATCAGACTCCCCCCGGGAGCCTGCTTCTCCCTCTGCCTGTGTGTCTGCTTCTCTGTCTCTCTCTCTGTGTGTCTCTCATGAATAAATAAACTATTTTAAAAATAAATAAAGTCCCAGAAGATTATGTATGCCATAATACTCTTTTCTTAAAATTCAGAAACTAGGGATCCCTGGGTGGCGCAGCGGTTTGGCGCCTGCCTTTGGCCCAGGGCGCGATCCTGGAGACCCGGGATCGAATCCCACGTCGGGCTCCCAGTGCATGGAGCCTGCTTCTCCCTCTGCCTGTGTCTCTGCCTCTCTCTCTCTCTCTCTCTGTGACTATCATAAATAAATTTAAAAATTTTTTTAAAAATTTCAGAAACTATTCAAACTGAATATACTTAGGTCACAAATATATTTGGTCTAACTATAAAAAGAAAAAAAAGTGTCTGATAATCACAAACTTTAGGAGGGGGAAGCAGAATTATAGGATGCCAAGAAGCAAATAGATAGCTTTTCTAGCTCTTGGGTTGGATGGTGGGATTACAGGTATTCATTATAGTCTTTTATAAATACACACACACACATACATGCATACATTCATATACAAAATAAAATGTCTAAAAAAATTTTTTTTTAAAATAAGATGTCTCTGTCCAATGATGACAGTGAGTGACCATGAACCAAGGATTAAGATTTATCTAATTCTGTGTGTCTCAGATTCATTAAAAAATAAAAGACAATTTTGAAATATGAGCAAAGAACTGGAATTTTAAAGAATGATCAAGTAGATAAGAAAAGAAACTATATATAACTTCCAGAAATGAAAAATATAATAACTATAATTAGAGACTCAATAAATGGGTTTAACAGCCAACTAGATGCAGGTCCTAATAGAATCAGTGAACAGAAAGAGCTGAATATATGTGGAAGGCATCATAGAGAGAGAAAGCTCTGAGAGAGAGGTCACGAAATATGAAGGGTAATGTGAGATGACCAAGCACACACGGAATCAGAAGCCCCCCCAAAAAGAGGGACACAATGGGACAGAGGCAATACGTGGAGAGAGAGTGGGTGATGATTTTCCAGAACTGATAAAGATATCAAATTACAGATGCCCAACAAATTTCAAATAGAATAAATCGAAATAAATCTACAACATCATGTTAAAACTGCAAAATCAAGGGGCACCTGGGTGGCTCAGTCGGGCAAGCTTCTACCTTTGGTTCAGGTCATGATCCCAGGGTCCTGGGGTCGAGTCCCACATCGGGCTCCCTGCTCAGCCGGGAGTCTGCTTCTCCCTCTCCCTCTGCCCGTCACCCCACTAGTGCTTTCTCTCTCTCTCTCTCAAATAAATAAAATCTTTTTTAAAAACTGCAAAATCAAGGATACAAAGAAGAATTTAAAAGCAGCCAGAGAAAAGAAAGTTTGCTTTCAAACAAACAATAGATAAGCTGACAAGTGACTTCACAAAGCAGCCACAGACACCCTGAGGACAGTGGAATGGTCTGTCCAATGTGCTGAGGGAACAAAACAGTCAACCTAGAGATTTACGCACAGTTAAAAAGACTTCTTGGGAATCATGGTGAAATAAAGACCTTGCGGAAAAGAAAGAAATCGAAAGACTGCCTGCCATTAGCCCGCCCTCACTAAAGAAAATTATAAAGGAAGTTCTTCAGACAAAATATGATCTCGTGTAAGAAGTGATCTCAGATGGAAGGTCTAGGATGCAAGAAGTAATAAAGAACAAAGAAAATGGTGAACATGTGAATACATATAAATAAACCATGACTGTATAAAATAGTAATAATAAGCTCTGGTGAGTTTTTCAAAGGTAGAATTATTTTTTTAAAAGATTTTTATCTATTTATTTATTCATGAGAGACACACAGAGAGAGGCAGAGACACAGGCAGAGGGAGAAGCAGGCTCCATGCAGGGAGCCTGATGCGGGACTCAATCCCAGGTCTCCAGGATCAGGCCCCGGGCCAGAGGCAGACACTCAACCGCTGAGCCACCCAGGCTGCCCTCAAAGGTAGAATTAAAACAGGTGACAGAAGCCTGTATCTTTGGGAAGGAAAAAGTAGAGTTCAAGTAAGTGTCTAAGGCCCTTGTATTTGGGGGAAGGAGGATAAGGAGATTAACTTCAGATTCTGATAAATAAATATGTTAAAATTGGTGGAGTAATCAATAAAAGAACAGAAAGAGAGTATATAACTTCCAAAGGACCTAATGTCTCCGCACAAGAGTCACACGCCTGTTAACAGTCCATTCCTACGGACCTTACCCCCACCACCAGCCCTGGGAGCCCGCGAAGCCCCAACTCGCTCAGCTGGGCCACGTGCTGGCAGAGCTAGAATGCAGCTATGGCCTGAAGGCCGTGAAACTGAGACACTGCACTGCAGTCGAGGCAGAAAGCCCATGTCTTTGCTCCTTGGAAGCAAGCAAGAGACTCTGCTGAGAAACGCTCAGGGGAAAAGGAGAGGAGCCCAGCAAGGCAGATGGAGCCCCGTGGTGTCTTCGAGATCGATGACCTAACTCTTCCGATTCAAAGTCTTAATCCACGTCTCCCAGGATGCACACCTGCCACTAGAGCAGTTGGACTGGAACCGCTCTTCTCCCTTACTTGTGACCTAGCATGAGAGCTGGTTGAGGCACTCGACAACTCTTCCCATTTATCGAGGCGGTTTTCCCTCGGTGACTTCCAGTCTCCTTCCCTATACCTGGCTTCTGGTAGGGTCACCCGTCCATCAGCCATATCTGTCTATTCTGAAGAGTTCAGGGTCTCTCTCCGGGGCTTCCTCGGGCCTTGTGCAAATCACTTGATGTGAATGGGTACAAAGAGAGGAGGATTTGCCCAACATTCCTCAGAAACACCTGAGCCCAGGTCACACCCAACCATGACATTCTGTGACATTTATATCATTTTAAAAGTTTTTAAAATACTTTTGAGGGGTGGCCAAGTGGCTCAGTCAGTTAAGCGTTGGTCTTCAAGCTCAGGTCATGATTCTATATCAGGCTCCCTGCTCGGGGGGCGGCGGGGGGGAGCTGCTCCTCCCTCTGCCTCTGCCTGCTGCTCCCCTTGCTTGTGCTCTTACACTCTCTCTGTCAAATAAATAAAATCTTCTGAAAAATAAAAATACTTTTTAAAAGTAAATTTTTCTTGGGGCATCTGGGTGATTCAGTCGGTTAGGCACCTGACTCTTGGTTTCAGCTCAGATCATGATCTCAAGGTTGTGGGGGCGAGACCTGTGTCTGGCTCCACACTTGGCATGGAACCTGTTTAGGATCCTCTCTTTCTCCCTCTCCCTCTGCCCCTCCCTCTCTAAAAAAAAAAAGAGATGAAGTAAAATTTTCTTTTTAAAAATCAATTAAAATGTTAAATAGATTACATTTTTAAATCTATAAAATGATTCTATTGATCGCAACTGGATTGTATATAATATGCACACATACATATATACTGCATAAATTATAAGGGTATCACTTGATGAATATGTCACAGAGTAAACATTCCTATAGCCAGTCCTAATCAAGAAACAGCACATTATCAGCACGAAAGCATATGTCCAAATAAGGAGGACTTGGTAGGAAAAGAAAGGAAGAGCCTGAGATCATGCCAGGGTCTGGCTCAATGACTGAGCAGTGCCCATTCACTGAAATAGAAATCACAGGAGGAAAAGCAGGACTGGAAGAGAAAGATATTCATATGATTTTAAACATACTGAGTTGGAAATGCCCGTGGGACTCCCAGGAGACTATCTCTAGTACTCAGGTGGACCTACGGCATGAGAACTCCAGGAAAAGGTAGGAGATAGGTAGATTAGATATATTTGATTTTTTCTTTCTTTTTTCTTTTTTAAGATTTTATTTATTTATTCATGAGAGACACAGAGAGAGAGGCAGAGACCCAGGCAGAGGGAAAAGCAGGCTCCATGCAGGGAGCCCGATGGGGGACCCAACCCCAGAAACACGGGATCACGCCCTAAGCCGAAGGCAGATGCTCAGCCACTGAGCCACCCAGGCGCCTTCTGATTTATTTTCTGAAACAAGAAATGGGAACCATGCTATGAATTTTTGTGCTCCTCCAAGATTCAAGAGAGAAAATTTTGATACCAAAATATTGACATTCTGGGATATCTTCATGTTTTAGGCAATCTGCTTAGCCTCTCTAGCCTTAGTTTCCTCATCTATAAAATAGGGATAATAGTGGTATCTACTTTATAGAGCTCCTGTGAGGAAAGACTTGACTTTACTAATTTCATTAGAAAATAAGTATAAAATGGGTGGAACAGTGCCTGAGATGTAGGAAACCCTCAGTAAATGTTGGCTATCCCCATTTATGGGGACAATAGGTCTAAATATTTGAAAAGAAGAGTGTTCTGAACATTGGGACACTTAAAATTTCCTACTACAGATCAAATGTTAGGAAAGAAACAGATGGGTCCAGACAGTATCCTCCTTAAATTGAAGGAAGAGGTCCATCTCTGGTCCCTGTGTTTTGGAGAGTCAGGCACATCTCACACACACACACACACACACACACACACCACAATTTATTAAAGAACACATGGATGCCCCTAGTACTGTTGAAATTACATCTAACAAAATGTCTAGGGAAAAAGCTAAAAAAAGGAACAATTGATAGCACTAAACAAATATGAACTTTGGGGTAACTGGGTGGCCCAGTTGGTTAAGGTTCTGCCTTCAGCCCAGGTCGCGATCCCAGGGTCCTGGGATGGAGGCTTGCATCGGGATCCCTGCTCAGTGGGGAGTCTGCTTCTCCCTCTCCCCCTCCCCTTGCTCCTTCTCTCTCTCTCTCTCTCTCACTCAGTCTCTCAAATAAATAAATAAAACCATTTTAAAAAAGCAAATAAGAACTTTGATAAAGAATGTTGGCATAGTATTCTTAAAAGAATAATATGACATCTTGATATACTACTAACAAAAGCACAATAGTTGCCGAAGTTAATAGATATTTTCTGGGTATAGTAAAGATGATTTGGAAATTTGATTATAGAATGGACAAATATGTATGATGGATAAACAAAAGTGATGAACAAAGTCAATAATCACTTCTGAGATAGAGTTCAAAGTGAGATTAATAATGTAACAGCCAATATCATGAGAGAAGAAATTACATATAAAATTTCAAAAAGTAAATACTACTTCGTTCAACTACAAGAGTCAATTGAACAACAAACTTTTTTTCCTTTTTTACAGGAAAATACACATAATATAAATTCTAAAATCTTAACCATTTTTTAGAGTACATTTCAGGGATATTAAGTACACCGACCCTGCTGGGCAGCCTTCACCACTATCCATCCCCATAACTCTTCTCATCTTATAAAATTGAAACTCTATACCCATTAAACAGTAAGTCCTTCTTCTCCTTTCTGGAAGGCCCCTGGAAACCACCATTACACTTTCTGTCTCTAGGATTTTGACTCCTCTTTGTACCTCATGGAAGTAGAATCTCTCTCGTCACCTTCTTGTGACGGGTTTCTTTCACTTAGTATAATATTCTCAAGTTTTATTCATGTTACGGCATATTGCAGAACTTCCTTACTTTTCAAGGTTGCATGATACTTCATTATTATATATGGATAATATGCGTATATATCACATTTTCTTATCCTTTCATCTGCTGATGGACACATGGGTCACTCCCACATTTTAGCTATTATGAATAATGATGCCATGAACATGAGTGTACAACTATCTCTTCAAAACCCTGCTTTCAGTTCTTTTGAGTATATACCCAGGAGTAGAACAGCTGGATCATATGGTAATCTACTTTTAATTTTTTGAGAACCTCCATGCCGTCTTTCACAGCTGTATCATCTTATATCCCCATCAACAATGTACAAGGGTTCCTATTTCACCACATCCTTGACAACACTTATTTCTTGTTGCTGTTATTGTTTTTTGACACTAGCCATCCTACTGGGTGTGAGGTGGCATCTCATTGTCGTTTTGATTTGCATTTCTCTAGTAATTAGTGATATGGAGCATCTTTTCATGTCCTTACTAGGCGTTCATATATGTTCTCTGGGAAAATGTTTATTCAAGGCCTTTCCTAACTTTTTTGAAAATTTTGACTTATTTATTGAAATAATCTCTACACCCAACATGGGGCTTGAACTCTCGATCATGAGATCAAGAGTCGCATGCTCTTCCAACTGAAACAGCCAGGCACCCTCCCTTCCCTAACTTTTGAATCAGCTTGTTTTTTGTGGTTGTTGTGTTTTAGGAGTTCTATTTATATTCTGAATATTAATTCCTTAGATATATGATCCAATATATCCAATAGATATATGATTTGCAAATATCTTCTTCCATTCTGTGAGTTGTCTTTTTATATCTTTTTCTTGCCTAATTGCTCTAAGATTTCCAGTACTATATTGAATAGACCTGGTGAAAGTAGGCATCCTTGCCTCATTCCTGGTCTTAGAGGAAAAGCTTTTAGTATTCCATCATTGAGCATGATGTTTGCTGTGGCTTTTTTTCATACATGGCTTTTATTACATTGGAGTTGTTCCCTTCTATTCCTAGTGTAGTGAGTGTTTTTATCATGAAAAGGTGTTGCATTTTGTCAAATGCATCAATTGAGATAATTATATGGATTTTTCCCTTCACTGTGTTGATGTTGAGTATTGCATTGATCAATTTTCACATGTTGAACCATCCTTGCAATTCAGGGATAAATCCCACTTGGTCATGGTGTATAATCTTTTAATATGGTGCTGAATTCTGTTTGCTAGTATTTTGTTGAAAATTTTTGCAGTAGCTGAGTGAAGTAAGTCAGTCGGAGAAGGACAAACATTATATGTTCTCATTCATTTGGGGAATATAAATAATAGTGAAAGGGAATAAAAGGGAAGGGAGAAGAAATGTGTGGGAAATATCAGAAAGGGAGACAGAACGTAAAGACTCCTAACTCTGGGAAACGAACTAGGGGTGGTGGAAGGGGAGGAGGGCGGGGGGTGGGAGTGAATGGGTGACGGGCACTGGGGGTCATTCTGTATGTTGATAAATTGAACACCAATAAAAAATAAATCTTAAAAAAATAAAAAAAAGAAAATTTTTGCAGTAGAGATATTGATCTGTAGTTTTCTTGTCTTGTAGTGTCTTTGGGTTGGTATCAGGGTTACTCTAGCCTCATAAAATGAGTCAAGAAGTGTTCTCTCTTACATTTTTTGAAGGGTGTGAGCAGGAATAATGTTGATTCTGTAATTCCTGGTGGAATTCCTCAATGAACCCACCAGGTCCAGGACTTTTCTTCATTGGGAGATTTTTTTTTAAGATTTTATTTATTTATTCATGAGAGACACAGAGAGAGGCAGAGACACAGGCAGAGGGAGAAGCAGGCTCCATGCAAGGAACCCAATGTGGGACTCGATCCTGGGACTCCAGGATCATGACCTGGGCCCAAGGCAAGTGCCAAACCACTGAGCAACCCAGAGATCCCAAGATTTTTGATTATTGATTCAATCTCCTTACTATAATAGATACCTCCAGATTTTTCTATTTCTTCATGATGTAGTCTTGGTAGGTTTTGAGTTTTTAGGAATTTGTCCATTTCATCTAGGCTACCCAATTTTTTGACATGCAATTGTTCATAGTACTTTCCTATAATCTTTTTTTATCTCCGTAGAATCGGTAGTGGTGTCCCCACTTTATTTCTGATTTAAGTAATCTGAGTTTTTCTCTTGTTTCCTTAGTTCATATAGCTAAAGATTTTTGTTGATCTTTCCAAAGAACCAACTTTTGGTTTCACTGATATTCTCTATTGTTTTCTATTCTCTATTTCATTTATCTCTGCTTTAATCTTTATGGTTTTCTTTACTTCTGCTTGCTTTGCATTTAGTGCACTCTTCATTTTCTAGTTCCTTAAGTTGTAAAGTTATGTTATTGATTTGCGATCCTTCCTGGTTTTTTTAATCTTTTTAAAAGGATTTTTAAAATTTATTTTTAGAGAGAAAGAGAGCGTGAGCACGGAGAGGGGCAGGGGGAGAGACTCTTTCAAACAGACTCCTCACTGAATGAGGAGCCTGACCCAAGGCTCAATGCCACAACCCATGAGATCATGACCTGAGCTGAAACCAAGAGTCAGACACTTAACCAACTGAGCCTTTCAGACACCCCAAGATCCTTCCTGGGTTTTTTAACTTGTAAAAATTTTTATTTATTTATTTATTTGAGAGAGAGTGGGAGTGAGGGAGCACAAGCAGGGGAAGTGGCAGAGAGGGGCCAGCTGCCCCATCCTTCTTGTTTTTAATATAAGCATTTATAATTATATAAATTTCCCCTTAGTACAGCTTTTGCTATGATTCATAAGGTTCAATATGTTGTATTTTTATTTTCACTCAACTTTGAGTATTTTCTAATTTCCCCTATGATTTCTTCAAGTCATTGGTTGTTTGGAAAATGTATTGTTTAATTTTCATAATATTGAGAATTTTTGTTTTCATTTTTTCTTAATTTTCACCTTATCTCATGGTGGTCAAAGAGAGACTGTTGATATCTATCTTTTAAAGTCTAGGGTGGGGATCCCTGGGTGGCGCAGCGGTTTGGCGCCTGCCTTTGGCCCAGGGCGCGATCCTGAAGATTCAGGATCGAATCCCACGTCGGGCTCCCAGTGCATGGAGCCTGCTTCTCCCTCTGCCTGTGTCTCTGCCTCTCTCTCTCACTGTGTGCCTATCATAAGTAAATAAAAATTAAAAAAAAAAAATAAAGTCTAGGGTGCCTGCTTGGCTCTGTCTGTTAAGTGTCTGCCTTTAGTTCAAGTCATGATCCCACAGTCCTGGTACCAAGTCCTGCATCGGGCTCCCTGCTCAGCGGGGAGTCTGTTTCTCCCTCTCCCCCAGCTCCTCTCCCCACTTGTGCTTTCTCACTCTCACTCACTCTCTCTCTCAAATAAAAAAAAAGTCTATTGAGATTCAATGTGTCTCCTAACATATGGTCTACTTGGAAAATGTTCCACATGCACTTGAGAAGAATATGTATGCTGTTGATGGGTAGAATGTTCTGTATACATCTGATGGATCTGTGTTGTGCTGTTTAGACTATTTCCTTATTTATCTCCTGTCTGGTTGTTCTATCCATTATTCAGAGTGGGGTTCTGAAGTCTCCACTTATCATTATAGAACTATTTCTCCCTTTAATTCTGTCCACTTTTGGTTCATATATTTTGATCATCTGTCACTATGTGTGGAAAGTTTTAACAGGCACACCTCAGAGATATCCAGACCACCACAATACAGCAAACATCACAATAAAGTGAGTCAAATGAATTTTTTGGTTTCTCAGCGCATATAAAAGTTATATTTAGGGGCATTTGGGTGATTCAGTCAGTTAAGTGTTGGGCTCTTGATTTCTGCTAAGATCATGATCTCAGGGTCAAGAGATTGAGCCCCATATCAGGCTCTGTGCTCACTGTGGAATCTGCTTAATATTCTCTCTCCCTCTCCTTCTCCCTCTCTCCCTCCTGCTCATGCTCACTCACTCTCTCTCTAAAATAAATAAATAAATCTTTTTAAAAATACTTTATTACTAAAAAACTGCTATCATCTGGCCTTGGAAAAATATATCACTGATAGACTTGCTCAATGCAGGGTTATCATAAGTCTTCAATCTCTAAAAACACAGTATCTGTGAAGTACAATTAAGCAAAGTGCACTAAAATGTAATCATTTTATCTTCTTACCATATTAAATCATTTGCTAACATATAACGTCCTTCTTTGCCTCCTACAAACTTATTTTATTTAAGTACTATGTTATCTGATATTAGTATAGCCACTCCTGCTCTATTTTGGTTGTCATTGCATAGAATTGTTTCCCATCCTTTCACTTTTTTAAAAAGATTTTATTTATTCATGAGAGGTACAGGACTTGATCCCAGGACCCCAAGATCACAAACTGAGCCAAAGGCAACACTCAACCACTGAGCCACTCAGGCATGCCTCATCCTTTCACTTTCAAACTGCTTGTGCCTTTGGATCTCAACTGAGTCTCTTGTAGACATCGTATCATTGAGTCATGTGTTTTTATCCATTCTACCAAGCTCTGTCTTTTGATTGGAGAGTCTCATCTCTTTACATTTAAAGTAATGACAGCTAATGAGACTTACTTATGTCATTGTGCTATTTGTTTTCTACATGCCTTTAGCTTTTTGGTCCCTCATTTCCTGCATTGCTATGTTCTTTTGCGTTAGATGATTTTTTTTAGTAAAACATTTAGATTTCTTTTTCATTTCCTTTTGTGTATATTCTAGAGCTATTTTCTTTGTAGTTACCATGGGGATTACATTTAACATCCTAAAGTTATAACACTCTAATTTGTGTTTATACCAGCTTAATTTCAATAACATACAAAAACTGCTCCTTTACAGCTCTGTCCCCACCCCTCTTGGTTGCTGATGTCACAAAATTACATTTTTATACATTATATGTCCCCAAAACATAAACTAATAAATGCATTAGTACCCTAAATTATGTAAAAACAAGGTTTGGAACCACAAACTAAAGTTACAGTAATACAAGATTTACATTAAAAATTCTTTTCTTTAAATGTATTAGTGTTTGGGGGCACCCAGGTGGCTCAGTCAGTTGAGCATCTGACTCTCGTTTTTGGCTCAGGTCATGATCTCAAGGACTTGGGATTGAGCCCCACATAGGGCTCCACCGGGATGGAGTCTGTTTGAGATTCTCTCTCTCCCTCTGCCCCTCCCTCTGCTCTCTCTCTCCCTCTCTCTCTCAAATAAATAAATAAAAATGCTTTTAAAAAATAACATATTAGTGTTTTAAACCATGTGGAAAACTAATAAAACGTACAACTACAAACCATTGTAATAATAATACTAGAGCTTATAATTGCCTATGTATCTACATTTACTGGGATTTTTATTTCTTCATACAACTTTAAATAAATTATTGTCTGCTGTGTCTTTTCATTTCACCTTGCAGGACCCTACCTGTCATGCAAGACAGGTCTGGCGGCCACCAACAGCCTCAGCTTTTGTTTATCTGAGAATCTCTTAATTTCTTCCTCACTATTGAAGGACAGCTTTGCCAAGATAGGATTCTTGACAGGGTTTTTCTTTTAGCCCTTTGAATATATTGACTATTCTCTCCAGCCTCCAAATTTTCTGCAAAATCTGCTGATAATCTTATTGACAATTCTTTGTATATAATAGTGCACATCTCTCTTGCTGCTTTCAAGATTCTCTTTCAAATTTTGATTATAATGTGCCTTGGTGGGGGTGGCTGGTGTGGGTCTCCCTGAAGTCATTTTACATGGATTCATCTTACTTGGATTCATTAAGCTTCCTGGATGTTTAGGTTCATGTCTTTCAGGAAATTTGGGGATTTTTCAGCCCTTATTTCTCCAAATACTCTCTCTGCCCCTTCCTCTCTCTACTTCTGGGACTCCCAAGATGCATATGTTGGTCCACATGATTATATCTCACAGATCCCTGAAATTCTGTTCATTTTTCTTTCATCTCTTTTTTCTCGTTCTTAGCCTCAATCATTTCCATTGTCCTATCTTCAAGTTTTTAAATTCTTTTTTTCTGCCTACTCAGATCTTCCTTTGAATTTCTCTAGTGAATTTTTCATTTCAGCTAGTGTACTTTTCATCTCCAGAATATCTATCTTTTGGGCTTCTTTTAGGTCTTCTATCTCTTTATTGAGATTTCATTTGTTCACACATCATTTACTTTCTCCACGTATTTCTTTAGTTCTTTGAGCATCTTTAAGACAGTTGTTTTAAAGTCTTTGTCTAGTAGATCTGCCATTAGGTCTTTTTCAGGGACAATTTGTGGTGGCTTATTTTTCTTCCTTTGAATGGGCTACACTTTGCTGTTTCCTTGTATGCTTTGGGACTTTTTGTTGAACACAGGAAATTTGAATCTAATATTGTAGTAATTCAGGAAACCAGATTCTCCATCTTCCCCAGGGTTTTCTGGGTTTTATTATTATTTTTGTATACTGTGGGTTGTGTTTGTTTGTTTTAGGCTGTCTCTGTGCTGAGGATCAGAATGAGGTGCAAGCTTAATGTCTTCTTAGGGTTTTTTTCTGAGCCTTTCTCTGGGAAAGTGTGGTCACTTTCTAATTTTCTCTGTACATGCAGTTACTTTTGAATGCGCTTATCTTTAATGTCTGGCTCCTAAAAGGAGAAAAGCAAAAAATGAAGGAGTAAAAAGGGACTCTGGCCTTTTAAATCCCCCTGCAGATCACACTTCAGCAGAGGAGATGTGTTCCAACAAGTGTAGGGCAAAAGGGGTGGGGAGGTGCAACAACAATAGCTGTCCATCTCTTTGTCTGCACCTCTTTGATCAGAAGCAACGGATCAAAGCATGGATCCCACATACTTGGGTGACTGGATCATTGTTGCCCACCCTATCTCCCATGTACTGCATGCAGGTTGCTCCAGGAACATGTGCACAGCTGTCTGCCCTACAGCTGAGGGCTGGGGATGGTGCTATCATACTAAGAGCTGAAAGTGACCAAAATTAACCATAATTTACCATCCTAAGTTTTCCCTGAAAATTGCAAGCCTTCAATAGACTCCAGACTTCCAAAACAGTTACATCACACTGATTCCGCCAATGCAACTGTCCTCCCAGAGGGGAGACAGATTCCTGGTGATTCTTCCTCTGCCATCTTCTCAGAATCCTCAAGCTTGTATTATATATATTGCAACTACCAGAAGATAGAAGTCAAAAATAATTATCACAAAATAAAAAGCTACTGCACAACAAAGGAAACAATCAACAAACCAGAAAGACAACCTACTGAACGGGAGTAGGTATTTGCAAATGACATATCTGATAAGGGGTTAGTATCCAAAATATACAAAGAACTTACACAACTCAACACCAAAAAAACCCAAATAATCTCTTTAAAAATAGGCAGAGGACATGAATAGACACTTTTTCAAAGAAGACATCCAGATGGTCAACAGACACATGGAAGGATGCTCAACATCCCTCATCATCAGGGAAAAGCGAATCAAAACCACAATGAGGTATCACCTCACATTTGTCAGAATGGCTAAAATCAGAAACACTAAAAACACCAAGTGTTGGCATGGATGTGGGGAAAAAGGAACCCTTATACTCTGTTGGTGGGAATGCAAATCAGGCCAGCCACTGTGGAAAACAGTGTGGAGGTTTCTCAAAAAAATAAAATTGATCCAGTAATGATCCAGTAATTCCACTATGATCCAGTGCTTCCACTACTGGGTTGTTACCCAGTAAGGGTATGATATGATCCAGTAATTCCACTACTAAGACTTTACCCAAAGAATATGAAAACCCTAATTTGAAAATCTATATTAACCCTTATGTTTATTGTAGCATTATTTACAATACCTAGTTTTGGAAGCAACCCAAGTGTTAGATAAACGGATACAGGAAATGTGGTGTGTGTGTGTGTGTGTGTGTGTGTGTGTATACACACACACACACACACACACACAATGGAATATTACTTAGCCACACAAAAAATGAAATCCTGTCATTTGCAACAACATGAATGGATCTAGAGGGTATAATGCTAAGTGTAATAAGCAAGTCAGAGAAAGATAAGTAGGATATGATTTTACATACATGTGGAATTTAAGAAACGAAACAAGTGAACAAAGAAAAAAGAAGCAAACAAAAAACAGACTCTCAGAAATAGAAAACAAAGTGATGGTTACCACAAGGGAAATAGTTGAGGGGATGGGTGAAATAGGTGAAGGACTTAAGAGTATACTTATCATGACGAGCACTGAATAATGTACAGAATTGTTGAATCACTATATTATACACCTGAAACTAATATAACACTGTATGTTAAATACGCTGAAATTAAAATTTTTTAAAAATATGTTTAAAGTGAAAAACTTTAGTTTTTAATAAAACTTTTTAAAAATTTAAATAATTATCACATCATTAGTTCTATACCTTTCTTAGAAGTGTAAGATTTTTCTCCCTTTTTATTGGGATATATATTTTATATGCAATAAATTGCACAAATCTTAAGTGTACATATCCGTGAATTGTTCCATATGTACTTCCCATTCAGATGAAGATACAGACATTTCTAACACCCCAGAAAGACTCTCTTATGCACTATGCCACTTAATATATTCCAAGGGATAACCACTGCTTTGAAATTCTATCACCATGGAGTAGTTTTTCCTGTACTTTATATAAAAATAGAATCATACGGAGTGTAATTTTTTGTGTCTGACTCTTTTGCTCAACTTTATTGTTTTGTAATTTTTTTAAATTTTTATTTATTTATGATAGTCACACACACACACACACACACACACACACACACAGACATAGGCAGAGGGAGAAGCAGGCTCCATGCACCGGGAGCCCGACATGGGATTCGATCCCGGGTCTCCAGGATCGCGCCCTGGGCCAAAGGCAGGCGCTAAACCGCTGCGCCACCCAGGGATCCCTTGCTCAACTTTATAACTAAGAGTCATCCATGTTATTGCATGTAGTTCAATCTTTTTCATTGCTATTTAATACCCCAGATATGAATAGATCATAATTTATTCTATTGTTGATTAACACTTGGTTTGCTTCCAATTTAGGGCTATAATGGAAGATGCTGCTGTGAATACGCTACATGTATATCTTAGTGGACATACGCATTCATTTCTCTCCAGCATATACCTAGAGCTGAGTTGTACAGTCATGCAGCACATGTTTGTTTAGCTTTAGTCTACGCTGCCAGTTTTCTAAATGTTTATATAAAGTTATATTCCCAATGAGCAATGTACAAGACTTCTAGTTTCTCTATATCTTCAAAAACTTGAACTTGTCAGTTTTTAAAAAATTTTAGCCATTCTAAAATTGTGCAAGTATGAGATGGTATCTCATTGTAGTCTTAATTTGACTTCACCTGAAATAAAATGATGTCAAACACTTTTACAAATATTTATTAGCCATTTGGATATCCTCTTTTGTGAACAGTCTGTTCAAGATTTTTGTCTTTTTAAAACTTGAGTTGTCAGTCTTTTTTTTTAATTATTGATTTGAAGGGATTCATTATATGTTCTTTAAGAGTGCTTTTTCCAAATGATGTATTGCAAATATTCTCTACAAGTCTGTGGTTTGTCTTCACACTTTCTTAATTTTGTCATTTGTTGAAGAGAAGTTTGTAATTATAATGAAGTCAAATTACCATCCTTTCATGCAGCCATGAAAAAGGATGAGATCATGCCATTTGCAACAACATGGGTGAACCTTGGGGTATTATGCTAAGTGAAATAAGTCAGAGTGAGAAAGACAAATACCATATGATTTCACACATATGTGGGTTCTAAAAAAAATGAATAAACAAATAAAAAGCACAATCATACCTACAAATACAGAGAACAAACTGATGGTTACCAGAGGTAAGGGGGTTGGGGGATGAGAAAAGTGGGTGAAGGGGAGAGGAAGATACAAGCTTCCTGTTTTGGAATAGATAGGTCATGGGAAAAAGAGGCACAGCATAGGGAATATAGTCAATGATGCTATAATAGGGTTCTACAGTAACAGATGGTAGACACTTGTTGTGAGCAGAGTATAACATATAGACTTGTTGAATCACTATGTTGTACACCTGAAACTAATGTGATGTTGTATGTCAACTCAAATAAAAATAAAACACACACACACACAAATTACTGAGATCCCTGTGTGGCTCAGTCAGCTGAGCATGGTACTCTTGGCTTTGGCTCAGATCATGATCTCAGAGTCCTAGGACTGAGTCCCACATAGGGCTCCATGCTCATTGGGGAGTCTCCTTGAGATTCTCTCCCTCTCCTGCTGCCCCTCTGCCCACTCATACTCTCCCTCTCCCTGAAATAAATAAATCTTTTAAAAAATGAATTAACAGTCTTTCTTTTATAGTTATTATTATACCCTATTTAAGAAATCTTTGCCTACCTGAAGACTAGGAAGATATTCTCACCCTATTTCTTTTAGAAGCTTTATCATTGTGCCTTTCATATATAGATCTGTGCTTCGTCTCCAATTAATTTTTAGGTATGATGTGAGGTAGGACTCAACATTAATTTTCTCCTATATCATCTATTTAGAAGATCTCCCTTTACCTCTACTGAATCACAGTAGCATTTTAGGTATTAATCAGGAACTGTGTATGTCTGGACATGTTTCTTCCACTCTATCCTATCCCACCAAACTATTGGTCTGTTCTTGGACCAATTACATACTGTCTCAAAGCAGTGTCTGTCTTGACTTATGCTTCTGGAAATGATGGAGTAATAGGGACTATGCTTACCTTTCTACCAAAATAACTAAGAAACATGACGATACACACAAAACAATTGTTTTCATACATTAGCAAATTGTGCAGAACTGTGAATCTGAAAGGAGGAAAACAAGCATAGTGAGCCCTACAAATTCATCAGCTATCTGCCTAGAGATACACCCCAGACCATAGAGCAGAGTAGAAGATCCCAAGTAGAGTGTGCAAGTACTGTTTAGTTGAGGAAAACAGAAACTGGGATTCATGGAGCTTGAGGTAAAACTGCAAGTAGCAGAGCAAAGTTACAAATAAGAGGAAATCTGCAGGAAAAGAGCTCTAGAAATCTGCTTAAGCATCTCCTTCAGTTTATGCTGACACCCAACCATGCATACAAAGGTGAACATCAGAAGACAGAACACAAAAAACATATAATTGCAAGTTGAAATATCATCAGAGCTCCACAAGAATGAGAGAATATTTGAGCTCTGACAAACCAGAATGGAGAGTCCTCATTGAACACTCATATTATTATTAAGAGCTCAAGCGGATCATGCATTGGTAGTATGGCTAAATTATCTCTAGAATAAAGGCTTCCAAACTAGCCCAGATAAAACTTCAATATTTGACTCAAAAGGATCAATATAAACTGAAAGTAACTTGACTGCCTTATAAAACCAAATCCAAAGTTTTTAGAGGAGGACACCAAAACTCAATAGCAGAACTATCACAATCCCCAACATCCAATCCAAAAATAACAGAAATACCAAGATGCAGAAAAATGTGACCTATAATCAAAAGAAAAAAATTAGTAAATAGAAACAAAGGTCAGAAATAAGAAAGATGATAGGATTAGCAAGCAAGGACTTTAAATAGCTATCATACTTATGTTAAATATACTCAGTAGTTAGGAGGAAAATATGGACATAATGAAAAAAGAATTAAAAGATTTAAAAATAACTAAATGGAATTTTTTAAAACTATTTTATTTATTCGTTTGAGAGAGTGAGAGAGAGTGCATGCACACATAAGCAGGGGGAGGGGCAGAGGGAGAGGTACAAGCAGACTCCACACTGAGCAGGAGGCCTGATGTGGGGCTTAATCCCAGGACCTGGAGATCATGACCTGAGTCACCCTGCTGCCCCTTAAATGGAATTTCTAGACATGAAAAACACAATGTGAAAAAGTCACTGGATGGGATTAGTAGCAAGTTAAACACTGGAGAAAAAAGATCAGTGAACTCGAAGACACACAATAAAAACTATTCAAAACAAAGAACAAAGAGGGAGAAAAGAGATGGGGGAAAATGAACAGACTCAATGGCACAATTTCAAGTGATTCAGTATACCTGTAATTGGAATCCCAGAAAAAAAGAAAAAAGACACATAATTATTTTAAGAAACAATGACTAAAACTTGCCTCAATATGAAGAACAGTATAAAATCATTGATCCAAAAAGCTGAAAGAACTCCAAGCAGGAAATTAAATTAAAATATTTTAGATTTTCTGTGACAGGGACGCCTTGATGGCTCAGTGGTTGAGCGTCTGCCTTTGGCTCAGGTCATGACCCCGGGGTCCTGGGATCACAGCGTCCCACATGGGGCCCCCTGCAGGGAACCTGCTTCTCCCTCTGCCTGTGTCTCTGTCTCTCTCTGTGTGTCTCTCTCATGAACAAATAAATAAAAATCTTTCAAAAAAATTATATTGTCTATGACAATAATTCAAACACAATGTTTAAACATAACATATCAAATTTAATTCAATTGTTTCTGATAATTTGCTGACTTTCAGTCCTCAAAAACACATTTACACATATTTTTCTATCCCATCATTATGAAGGTATATTTGTCAAAATAGGAGGATAGAACACATTTTATTTAACGATGCATTAGCTGTGGCTGGCTCACAGAAGAGCATGTGACTCTTGATCTCGAGGTTGTAAATTCGAGCCTCACG
Organism: Canis lupus dingo; assembly: GCF_003254725.2. NCBI lineage: Eukaryota > Metazoa > Chordata > Mammalia > Carnivora > Canidae > Canis > Canis lupus. The sequence continues at coordinate 7,069,529 of NC_064257.1, read as the reverse complement.
TTGGGTGTAGAGATTACTTAATTTATAACTTTTAAATATTTAGACATAAAAATAAATAAATAAATAAATATTTAGACATATAGCACATGAGCTTCTATTTATACTTTTACCTGGCCAGGGACCAATGTGGACCCAACACCCCAACCACAGGCCATTTCAGAACCAGACTAGTGCTCACTGAGAATCCGGGGTAAGGAAGCATGATCTTATGTCGATGTGTCTCTATTAGGCCTCGGTGGTGGGCAGGTGCCACAGCAACAGCTGGAAAAGCAGGCCTGGGAGAGCTCCACATGTGACTATTCTGGGAAGGAGGTGGTTTCAGGATCAGTGAAGGACAGCTACAGCCACAGGAAGGGGGCGGGGGGACACTATCCTCCTAGGGCTAGAGGAAAGGGAAATAGATGTCAGGGAACAGCTTCAGAGACAGCACCTTGAGGCCTGAAGACAGAGAGATAAATTAAGGTAAAATCTAACAGGCTTCCCTACAGAGGCGAAAGGAGCAGATGGTACCTGGGCTAGAGGTGAAGCCTCCAGCAGGAACAGAGGCTGCAGAGCTGGTCACCCGGCCCAGGCAGATGTGTGCAGAGCCAAGAACCTGGACCAGCCCTGGCCAAGGACAGGAGTGGGGTTGGGCTGGGTTCAGCGATCTGGACTGTTGTTAAGCTGAGGGAGGGAGTGGGGTCCAGTAGAGAAGGGGAGATTGGTTCCTTCTGTGTCAGGAGCAGCTTCTCAGCACCACATTTAGATCCTTACAGCCAAAGGGTCTGGGTGGGTAGGGCCAGGGATTGGGCGTTCCTAGCCCTGCAAGAGGGACGGGGGAGTCTTGAGCATCCTATTTGATAGCTGTTGAAAACTGTTGGCGTAGGAGTTTTCCCTGGACCCTGGAGAAGGGGATGTCCCACATCTAATCAAGGACCAGTCAACCTGGGTTACCTTCTTCTCCATCTTGGGTTGAAGGAGGGTCTTGGGTCAAATTCTTGAAGGTTTGGATTAAGTACAGGGTTCAAGAATCCAAAAGGACTGACAGTATAGAGCAGGCTGTTCTCCCTCTCTCCCCCAAGCTCTGTGCCTCTGGGTCCTCAGCCCAGGCTCCACTCGCCTGAGTCGATGGGAAGGAAAGAAGAGGATTCCCACACACTGTAACTCTAGACTGAGGCTTTCTTTCCACCAGGCCTAACCCCCCAGAGGCAATCAAATCTCAAGCTATTTTTCCCCAGGTCAGACACAGAAGACTAAGTCAGACATTTCCCAAAGGAAACTGACTGCGACGGGAAAAGTCACATTAAAAGCAAGGTAGTACAAGACCACAGGGATGGATGAGGCCATAGGGAATCATTTTTTATTTGGACAGAATCAAATTCAGCCTTAGGAGACTCAGCTGGCCCTAAGGTGGACACCGGATCATTTCTCAGACACCCAGCCTTGCATGGCCCCTGAGGCTGAGCAATTCATCCCACCAGAGAAGTAAGTTCATGATGTGGGCCAAGGCTGCCTCCTGGCCTAGGCCCGAGATGCTGACCCCTGCTGCATGGGATGAACCAGTCTAACCCCCAAAGAAGGAGAGATATTTGACAATTAGCTCTGACTTACCAGTGTGCGTTTGGGATCTCATTCGTGCTTCTGTTTCATTCCTCCAAAAAGCAGGAGATGGGTAAGATTTGGCTCATGTGAGGTATTAGGTGACATCCGATCCTTCCCACTCCCACCCTGTCCAGGTTTCAAATAAATATGGAGGAGACTGAGCAGCCTTCTAGGAAAAAGAGAGAAAATTAGCCATTCTCATAGGGTTTGTTTTGTTTTGTTTTTGTTTTTTGTTGTTGTTGTTGTTGTTGTTTTTTCTGGTTGCCATTCTCATAGTTGTAATGCAGACAGGAGTCCAGATTCCAGAGAGGGCAGATGACAATACCCAGTCCTAGTGAGGGTGTGGTAAAACAGGGACCATGACATACTATTGATGGGTGTGTAGTTGGTGCATCATTTTCGGTGGTAATTAGATGATGCGATTAAATAATTTAAGTGCACATGCATACTCCTTGATGCAGCAATTTCACTGCCAGGAATTTATTCTACAGATTTACAAGTATGCAAGGATTTGTGGACAAGGACACTCCTTGCATCATTTATGGCAGAAGATAGTAAAAACGAATCCCCTTCAATAGTGAACCAATTCACTATTGGTTTACCCAATTGGGTAAAATAAATACTCTGCATCTATCGACAAGAATGAAGTAGATGTACAAGATAAAATTATTATTAAAAGTTATAAAGAGATGTACAAGAGTCTTTTTTTTTTGTACAAGACTCTTAAACAAGAAAAGAAAATCGCAGAAGAGCCTTGTAATCCTGTCCTACTTGTGGGTTTTTGAAGACTATTAAGTATACTTGCATGTGTACTGGAATAGAAAACATCTAGAAAGATCTACACAAGAGAAAACAAACAGTGGCTCCTACTAGAGGAACTTTACTCTCCATTTCACATTTTCCTCTGTGCTTTGAATTCATTTTCTTCTTTTCTTAATTTTTTTAAAGGTTTTTATTTATTTATTCACGAGAGACACAGAGGGAGTGAGAGAAACAGAGACACAGGCAGAGGGAGAAGCAGGCTCCATGCAAGGAGTCCAATATGGCATTCGATCCTGGGACTCCAGGATCACGCCCTGGGCTGAAGGCATGCACTAAACCACTGAGTCACCCAGGGATCCCTTTGAATTCATTTTCAAACCTGTATTACTTTTAAAATGTAAATGAGAAAAATTTAAAGGAGGAATTAGGGACCAACGAAAGATAACCTATCAAAAAGAAAAGAAGCAATTTGTCACTTGTTACCAATCGAAGGCAAATTCAGAAATAAGACCCGGTGGCTCATTGGGGGGCCCTTGCTGACCCAGCCAACTTGGCAACACGAAGCTGCTGCTCTCTGTCGTAAGTTCTGGGTCCTGGAGAGGCAAGTAGTCCTGCTGTGGGGCCTCCAGCAAGAGGGCGGAGGAGAGGGGTGGCTCCCTTCCCCAACTGGAGCCAACTGCTGTGTCTGTGTCAGGAAGGCAAGTGGAGGGAAAGCACTGGTGGCCGTTGACACTGGCGGGGATGTGCACCCAGGGGGAGTCCCAGCTGAACGGAAGCAGAAGGCAGCAAGTCGGGCCGATCCTGCCCCAGCTGGGTTACCACCAAGTCTCGGCACCGGGAGCTGATGGCTGAATCCCAGGTATCAGTGCTGGATGCAACAGAAAAAGGAAGCGATCGTCAAGGCCGAGTCCAGAATGAACACAGGGAGTAGGAGCTTGGAGAGTCCCAGGAAAACCTGAGGACAGTCTACCTGTGGGGAACGTCTGAGTGAGTCCTCGTGCGTTTTGAGCTAATAATCCAGGTTTCACTCATTCCCCTGATAGACGGAGGTCCCACTGTGTACAGGACACAGCCACCAGCCCAGGGGATGCAGCACCGAGGAAGGCCAACGGGGACTTCATGGAGTTGGCTTGGGTGAAAATACAACTGCCAATATTCGACCTTTCTGGAGCTACCCAAAAAATAAAACTAAATGGCACCTTCTTACGGATCACCAGAAATACATTCTGGCAGATAGAAGGGAAACGTGAATTACCCAATGAATCGCTTGCTGCAGTCGGAAAGCCAGCCGTGGAGGAGTGAGGGGCTCACAGGGAGCTGCGGGCCAGGCAGGGCCTTAGGCCTGAGGATGCAAAGGGCTCAACTCGGTGAGGGTCGGGGGCGACATCAGTCCCCGCAGGACGGGCGCGGAGGCTTGGAAGGGAGACTGGGAAGGTGACTGAACCCGGGGCGAGGGGCACGGGGCCAGACTGCGGCCCACCACCTGTATCCAGACCAAGGCAGTGTCCCGGGAATATGGGGTGTGGGGGTGCCCAGGTAGTGGGGACCAGAGGGGTCGCGTGAGCGTGGACAGCACCTCGGCTGGGGTGGGGAGCAGCTGGGGTCTCGAGTTCTCCCCCAGGCACCCACGTGGGGAGACCCCACCAGGGCGCCCACGTAGGCTGGCAGCCCCAGGCCCAGAGCCAAGGCATAGGCCGCGGGCACCACCACCAAGAGAGCAGGGTCATCGCAGGGGCCACAGCAACGGCCCCCCGGGTCCCCACACACAGGGCCGTTCACCTCAGAGCCTGGACCAGGGAGAGGAAGAGAGTCACCGCGGGGCTGGCCTCCGAAGCAGCCCTCCACCCAGGCTCCTGGTCCCCAGGCCCAGCTGGGAGGCCACTCACGAAGCAGGATGTCCATGTGGGAGAGGAGGAGGACGGAGCTGGGCCGGCGCCCCTTGGGGATGGAGCAGGGGACGAACTCCAGAGTCATCTGAAGCGGGATGGGCTTCTGACAAGCTGCGGGGAAAGGAGGAAGAGGCAGGAGCCCCAGATAGCTTGGAAATTTCCAGCCCTGGTGAGGGAGCGAGTGGAAGCACCTCGTGCGGATGGAGCATGGCTCAGATACTGGAGGCACATGTGAGCCCAAGCAAAGCTGAGCCAACGGGGAGTTCTGGAGAGACCAGACCCGAATCTAGAGTCCTTCCCAGAAAAAGCCCCATCCTCCCTCCTCCGCAAACCACGCACGGAGGCAGGCACAGGCCCATGAGGACAGGCCCTTACGACTCTCCGGCTCTCCAGCCTATTTCCAGCCTCCCCTGGACCTGGGTCTGACCCCAAAGAAGTTCTGGGTCTGGTTCTAAACTTTGCACAGCCAAGCAAAAGAAGAGCACGGGGCCAGGAATGGGGCAGATCCTGGAGACACACATTTATTTGCCATGTGACCTTGGGCAAATTACTCCGCTTCGGAGCCGGGCTTGTCTGCTGTAAAACAGAGATTAAAATACCTACCTCACAGCCTTGTTGGGAGGATTATGAGGAAACATAAGTAAAACTCGGAGCGCGGCGGATGACACCGGGGAGACACCCCATAACCATTAGCTCCCTTCCCCTGCAGGCAGCACACAGATGAATGTGCACACCACCCACACAGGCACCCGGAGCTCACAGAACAACACAGACATCTGGGGCATGTTCCTCTTCTTTCCCCCGGGGTGGGGGTCGGGTGCACAAGCCAATGTCCTGTTCCTTTGTCTGGCACAGTCACCCTCCTAGGGGTCCCACAACTCAGTTCTCCCAATACCAAAATTCGCACTGCTGTCTTGGAACCTCTCAGGCTGCCATCCTTCCGGGACCCCGAATGTATTCTCTTCCCACCCCCCAACCCTCAGCTCTGTCCACTACGCCTCTAGCCCCCAACTGGCCCACCCCAACCTCTCCCTGCCATCCCACTATGTCGTCGTAGTCCTCTCTTACCTCCTACTGCTCTGGTTCACGTCGCAAGCCCCAGGGCCCCGGGCCCCTGGCTTTAAGGAGCTAGAGCCAGCGCACTGCACTCCTGCCCACACATCTCAGACCCTCCCATCCACGACTAATTCCGGGACACCACGTGAAGAATGGGGCCCAACAGCTGGAGGAGCTGGCCCACCGCCCCCCACCGTGGCAGCTCTGAGCTGGCTCTGTGGGGTACAGCCAGGGCCCCAAGGGGAGGGAGCATCTTGGAGGGCCAGCGGGCACAGGGAGGAGGAAAGGCCTTGCAAGCTGAATGTACTAGTGCTGACCTGAGGAAGGTCCAGGGTGTGGTTGGTGGGGGGGGCACATTTCCTGAGGCCTGGCTTCTCCTTGGGCTGCAGAGGCACTGCTGGAGCTCCAGAGCTGCTCTGCTCCACACCCGCTGGCCAACCCACTTCCCCAGCACCCTGCCTTTTCTGCAGCTGCTGGGCGGCCAACAGTCACGCTGGTGGTGGGGAAGGGGGGCGGGGGCTGTAACTGCTAATCAGCTCAGGGGCCAAATTGGATCTAATGCCAGCTGTGAGAGGTTTTACTCAAAGTCCTGGCTGGAGACTGGCTGGCTGGCACATCCTGGAAGGGGTGGAGATGGTAAGAGGCCAGGACCCCAGGGGCTCTAGCCTCTACTTTCACGGGCTTCAGAATGTTCATGCAGAGGGGCGATTCTGGAAAGTAAGGCACAGTTAATCACATTGGACAGATCATCCCATCTCCCCTGTTGAAGAAAGCAGGGGTGCCCTGCCTGCCCACTTTTGACTTTGGCAGCTGGTGCAGTGGAAAGTGGGGGTCTGGAGTCAATCAGGCTTTAATTCCAGTCTCAGATATGACAGGTAGGCGCTGAAGCTTTCTGAACGCAATTTCTCATCTGTAGAACAAACTGCTATTTAATAACAAATGCTATTTAATAATAGCATTTACTGAGCACATATTATGTGCCAGGCACGACTGTAAACACTTTAGCTCACTAAATCCTCCCAGCAACTCTATGAAGCACTTACCATTATGAGCCATATTTCGGAAATAAGCTAGCAAGTGGCAGGGACCATTATATACCCCCTCTCTTTTTTGCCGAGCAGAGTGCATAAAGCTTAACCAGTTTGAGTCCATCATGGGAATTCCATTTTCCTTGCCAATGGTGGGTCTAGGGACAGAAATGGGACATAATTCCAGCCAGTGGGGATGTGAGGAGAAATCTGGGGGTCTCCTAAGAGAGCTTTCCTCTCTCTTTTCACCTTTGGATGTTATGTGCAAACGTGCTGTCTGGAGATGCTGCAACTATTTTGCAACACCAAGGGCAGGAGCAGATAAAAGCAGCAGGGCCGTGGCTCAGTAGGTTGAGCCTTTGCCTTTGGCTCAGGTCATGATCCTGGGGTCCTGGGATGGACCCCACATCGGGCTCTCTGCTCAGTGGGGAGTTTGCTTCACCCTCTCCCCCTGCTGCTCCCCATGATTGTGCACTCGTGCGCACTGTCAAAAAAAAAAAAAAAAAGGCAGAAAGTTGAGAGAACGTCAGTCTTTGATGTCACTGCAAAGCAGCCAAATTACCCAACCTGGAAACTGAAGGGATGCTATCGCTGGACCTCTGAAGAAACGGCTTCCTGTTAGGACACCTGCGTAATGAACGTGCACCAGTGTGTGTTGTACATGTGCCTTACACAGACGACCATCTTTCCGTGCTATTACAGATGCACCAGCACGTGCATACAGACGCATACGTGCACGCGTCCTCTAGACTGCATCGCTGTGCTTTCAGACAAAAGAAGAAGGGACCCAAGGGTGCCAGCTTGCCCGAGGTTCCCAGGATGTCCACGTCAGAGCAGAGCTTGCTGTTCTGCAGGGCGGATGAAATGGTCTCAGGTGCACAGACTTCTCCTCCCCCGTGGGCTCCCAAAAGCCAAGGTCCCTGCCCCCACAGTGGTCCATAGGCTGGAGGCTAGAGCACTTGCATAAATAAATGAGCTCTTTTCCTATCTTCTGTTATGGGGGGACGCATGCTTTCCAAAAGGCCCCCACTGAGGTGGAGATGGTCGGTGATGTGATAGTGGGGGCTCTGACCTGGTCACTTTCCTTCAGTAATTCTCCCGCGCACGCGCACGCCCTCCTGATTCCCCAGCACCTCCGGGATTCATCCCTCTGCCTGTGTCTCTGTCTCTCTGTCTCTCTCTCTCTCTCTCTCTCTCTGTGTCTCTCATGAATAAATACATAAAATCTTAAAAAAAAAAGTGTTTAAAAAAATTTTTTAACGTGCCTTTTGGAGCAGCACCCTCCCTTCTGGGGAAAGATATAAGGATGCAAAGGTGATGTACTGTGAAGTTTACAATAGCAACAAAAAAAGGAGACAACCCAGGGGTGCTTGGGTGGGTGGCTCAATCCATTGAGCGTCCAACTCTTGATCTCAGCTCAGGTAATGATCTCAAGGTCATGGGCTCAGCTCCCGAAGTGCTGGGGATGGAGCCTGCTTAAGAGTCTCTCTCTTCCTCTCTCCCCCTCCCGACCCTCTCTCCTCACTTCTAGGGAAAAACACTAAATCTGCAAAGGTGATGTACAGTGAAGTTTACAATAGCAAAAACTGGGGACAGTCTGAGTGTTCCTCCGCGGGGGCTTGAATAAATGCATTACAGGACATCCTTACAGGGAATACCGTACAGTCATTAACATCACTATGGGGACCTCTGGGGGTCTCAGCGGTTTAGTGCCTGCCTTTGGCCCAGGGCGTGATCCTGGAGATCACGGGGAGCCTGCTTCTCCCTCTGCTTGTGTCTCTGTGTCTCTCGTGAAAAAATAAATAAAATCTTTAAAAGTAAAATAAATAAATAAATAAATAAATAAATAAATAAAATCTTTAAAAAAAAAATCACTGAGCTAAAATAGACCTGGAATGGTGTTACAGTACCAGAGTTTTAAAAAGTAATTTATATTGTCTCATTTTCATTAAAAAATAGCTATGAGGGCACTGAAAAAAGTTGAGCAGTCCAGTTATTAAAAGGAATCAGTGGTAGTTATTTTGAAGCATTAAAATTTAGAGTGATTATTTATTTTGTTTATTTAAAGAATTTTATTTATTTATTCATGAGAGACACATAGAGAGAGAGAGGCAGAGACACAGGCAGCGGGAGAAGCAGGCTCCCTGCGGGGAGCCCGATGCAGGACTCGATCCCGGGACCCCAGGATCATGACTTGAGCCAAAGGCAGATGCTCAATCACGGAGCCCCCCAGGTTTCTCAATTTAGGGTGATTTAAATTGCTTTTCTATGTCCTATTTTCACAGTAGAACACGTACCCCTCAAAAGAGAGCAGGAAACGTCCACGGGAGGAAGCAGGACCAGGAGGCGTGCGCTTCAACAGCGGCCAACCAGGGATGTACTGGCAACAGGGCGCCCACTGCGCGTGCTCCCCCCAGTTCCAGTTCCTGCCGCGGCGCGAAGGGGCCGGAGGCCCTCTCTCCCGGGGTCCCTGAACGCGCGGGCAAGTCTCCTTCCCAGGGCTCCGGCCACCTCCTTCGTCTGGACGATGAGCCGCGGACCCCCAGCAGCAGCAGCAGGAGCCCCGGGCAGAGGGGGGCAGGCAGGTGAAGAGCCCCGGCGTGGACAGTGGGGTCCCCGAGGCTCCCGGAGCCACCGCAGACCCCACTGCACACATCTGCACACACATGCACACACGCGGCCTAAGCGAGCTGCACCCACCCCTCGGGCCTTCAGGAGAGGCTAGAACCCAGACTGGAAGCCTCCTGAACTAACGCAGACCCCGTCCTTGGGGAGGAGGAAACTGGACCATCCAGCCCGGGGGGCGGGCATTTGGGAACAACCTCTGGTCCTTCGTCCTTCTTAGTCCTCCTGGAGAGGCGGCGGCCCAGGGCTTGGTGGAGGAGGGACGGGAAAGATCTGAAAATGAGGGAAGCTCCAGGGATGGAAAGAAACCCTGGGGCAGGGGTGGCAGTGGCCGCAGTCGGGGTGACACAGGGCCAGGGACACGAGGAGCCTGAAGACGTCTGGCCTTCGAAGCGGCCGCTGTCTGTACGTCAGCGGTTCCCACGGGCAGAACCACTGAGGGCTTCCTCGAGGCCCGCCTGTCCCCGGGGCATCCTGTGCCCTCCTAGTCAGGGGGCCCAGCTGCTGCGCCCGCTCCCCACCCGCCGGACACATAGGTCCACTGGCAGCTGCTACTCCGGCCCCTCGTCTCAAGGGTAGGGGTGAGGGGAGCGGGGGCTCATAGGGTAGAACACATCCTTACAAGGGGGTACCCTGCACCCACTGAATCCACGAGGCAGGAACTACATCTGACCTAGAATCCTGTTATGCTACGTGAGGTTTAAAAAGCACCAGTTGGGCAGCCCGGTGGCCCAGTGGTTTAGCTCCGCCTTCAGTCCAGGGCATGACCCCAGGGTCCTGGGATCGAGTCCCATGTCGGGGGCCTGCTTCTCCCTCTGCCTGTGTCTCTGCCTCTCTCTCTCTACCTCTCATTAATAAAATCTTTAAAAATAAAATAAAAAGCACCTGTTCTGGTCTGGAAACGACAATAGAGCAGCGAGTTCCAGAAAGAAAAGGAAAGGAGGCAGCAGGGACGGGAACAACCAGGCATTCTGTTGCCCTCTGCCAGAAGTCCCCACTTCCCAGCTCACTTGCACCCCCTAACCCATCGTGAGCAGGGCCAAAAGCAAGCTCCGCACCTCCTGCAGCACCCCCGGGCCCAGGGCCAGCATGGCCAGGCAGCCCACTCAATGCCTCTTGGTGGCTCCTGGGGTCTGGCTGGCAGCCCGACACCTTCAACGGGAGCCCTCGGCAGGCTGCACGCGCGGGGGCTTTCTAGGGGTGGCAGGGAATCCCCGTCAGCCGCCCCCCCGGGGTCCACGGCCTGGGCCCTCCTGGGGGTACCCTGCGCCTGCACCCTCAGCAGTGAGCTCCTGCTCCAGGGCAGGTCCAGGCCTGAGGTCGTCTGGAGAGGAGAGGGCCCCGGGGAGTGAGCTTTGCCATCAGGAAGCAGGCTTTACTCTCCAGAAGGGCTGGGGTTGGGGGGGGGGGGGGTGCAGGGGCGCTGACTCCCTCCACAGCTCTCCCTAGAGGACAGCCCAGCCCCAGATTGCAAGACCAGGAAGCCAGGCATGCCCAGCTTCTGTCTGGCTGCCAGGCCTGGTTTCCTGGAGGCCAGGACCCCGCCGGAAATGGTGGGAGGTGGGGGAGAGGCTGGACGGGCAGACTGTCGTCGCTTAACAGTCCCGCTCTGAACACGGTCTGCGGGGCCTGGATCCCTTGCAGCAGACTCCCCAGTAGTTCAGGAGACTCGGGGGCTCACTTTGCTGAGTCGGGCTCCATCTGGGCCACGAGACCACCTCGCCCTTCCCCCCCCCCAGCTCTGCCCTCCCTACTGGGCTGCAAGAAGAAACTCTAAGCTGTCGGTGCAACTTGAGCGGATGCACCACACCCTTGGGCGGCTTGCCTACCACCCAGCGGGGAATAAACCCGCTCCTCACGAACCTCAGGGAACCTCAGGGACGCGACCCCAGAAAGGAGGGGCAGGGACAGGGAAGGCTGCGTCTGTCACTGGTGGAACAGAAGGCAACTGGACCCCACCCATCGGTCCTCCACCCCCCCACTGGCTCCCTCGAGGGAGCCCACAGCAACTCCACAGGCCCTGGGGTGGGGGGAGCAGGAGGAGAAGGAGGGGCGGGGAGGGGAGGCCTGGCCTCCTGAGTCTCCAGATCCTCACCCCCCAGGCTGTTGCCACCTTCCTCCCTGGCGGGGCAGCCCCATCTCACAGACCAGGGCACTGAGACCACCGGCTCAAATGACCAAGTGAGCCCCTCTAAATTCAGAAGTCTCTGGTCTCCCAACCAGTAGAGACCATCCAGGAGTATCTACACGCGCCTCCTCCCCAAAGATGGGGTTTCCTTCCTGCCTGAGCCAGCTCCGCCCCCCCAGCGGCCCCCTAGCCTCCCACGGGCCTGTTAGTTCTAGCACAATGCCTGGCACAGGGCAGAGCTCCAAAGTCATCTGTAAATTAGTAAGTTATGACATTATTAGTAATAAACCAGTAACAAGTATCTATACATTGTTTTCTTCGTGCAAAACACATTTTCCCTCGAATTTCTCTCAGCTGAAATTAAAATGTGAAAAGCATTTGAAAATTCGGACACTTGGGGATCCTGGGTGGCTCAGCGGTTTGGCGCCTGTCTTGGCCCAGGGCACGATCCTGGAGACCCAGGATCGAGTCCCGCGTTGGGCTCCCTGCGTGGAGCCTGCTTCTCCCCCTGCCTGTGTCTCTGCCTCTCTCTCTCTCTCTATCATGAATAAATAAATTAATTAATTTTTAAAAAAAGAAGAAAGAAAGAAAGAAAATTCGGACACTTGCAGCTGTGGGAAGAGAGACTTCCAACTGAACAAAACCTTACCAGCCACTCTTGGCCTGTCGGTATGACCTGGAGATCTGCCGAGACCTGGATGGACCAACAGTGGGCCAAATTAAGCCAGCTGTCTGGTTTTTTTCATTCCTTCCTCCTCCCCAGCTAACAATGTTTCTTTACATTTTTTAATGATAAAAAGAATTATAAAGGCAGCTCTCATGACACATGAAAACCGTATTATTTGGGGGCACCTGGGGGGGCTCAGTCGGTTAAGCATCCACCTTCGGCTCAGGTCATGATCCCAGGGTCCTGGAATGGAGCCCACATCAGGCTCCCTACTCAGTGGGGAGCCTGCTGCACCCTCCCTGGCTCCCCCTGCTTGCTCTCTCTCTGTCAAATAGATAAAATCTTTTTTTTTTAAGACTTTATTTATTTATTCATGAGAGACAGAGAGAGAGAGAGGCAGAGACACTGGCAGAGGGAGAAGCAGGCTCCACGCAGGGAGCCTGATGTGGGATTCGATCCCGGACTCCAGGATCACGCCCTGGGCCAAAGGCAGGCGCTAAACCGCTGGGCCACCCAGGGATCCCCTCAAATAGATAAAACTCTTAAAAGAAAAACCAAACTGTATTATTTCGATATTCATAAATAAAAAGTTGTATTGAAACACGGCCACGCTCGTTTGTGTATTGCCTTCAGCTGCTTTTGTGCTGCAACCACAGAACTAAGGAGCTGCTGCCATATGGCCTACAAAACCTAAAATATTCACTATCTGGCCTTTTATGGAAAAAGTCTGCCAAGCCCTAGTAGAGGGCCAGAGAGACCCCTACAAGGGTTCTCAAACTCTCCTGCTGTTTCCATTTCTGGTTAGCCAAGCCACTCAGATATGTGCTGTACCTACCCTTAGCCTGCTGGACTGCAGGCTGTCTGGCTGAACACGGCAATGTCCCTTGTATTCCTAAAGGCCCAGCGGTTTCTATTTCTACATCCAGCTGTGCTGGTACATTATAAGCGGTTTTGTTACCCTCATTTTTTTTTTTTAATTTTTATTTATTTATGATAGTCACACAGAGAGAGAGAGGCAGAGACACAGGCAGAGGGAGAAACAGGCTCCATGCACCGGGAGCCCGATGTGGGATTCGATCCCGGGTCTCCAGGATCGTGCCCTGGGCCAAAGGCAGGCACTAAACCGCTGTGCCACCCAGGGATCCCTGTTACCCTCATTTTTGTCCCTAATCTAGATTATCTAATGAAACGATAAAATAGTTAAATTCTCTACCTTGGACTAATAAAATTATACATAACTAGGTATAAATGCATAATTACTAAATTCTTCAACATAAAGAAAAATTATTAATTAAAAGACTTATTTAATCACTGAAAACACATATCCACATTAAGAAATTATATTTTAGAGTACTTATACAAAACTTCACACAAAATTATAGACTTTGATAATAAGCAATTGCCATGTTTCTATTCTTTCTCCTTTACTAATTTTTCTATCCTTGGAATTAAAGATGTGACTGCAAGTCTTAGGGCAGGACCAGAAACCAACAGATTTCTTTGTTTTGACTCTGTCAAGGCAGAAAATGTAGCATCACATAAATAAATAGTAGAAAAAGGCAATAAAAACTTCATTGCCTTTTCATGGAGTTCTGGGTAACTTGTCTTTGCATTTATCCAAAACTGAGTTACAGACATTGATTTAAATACTGATTGTAATTCCAAATCTGAAGATAACTGTACTAGTTTTTCTTCTTCGAAGTCCGTGAGGTTACTATTTCGGTGATTCATAAAAGGATTAATTATCCACAAATTTCCTGAGCGCAAGTCTTCTTCTGGTGGGTAACAGTCATGGAACATTTGAGAAAGACCTTCCAGGTGCTCAAAAATAATGCTTGCAATGCCTCTCATATTTAAGTCTGATGAGTGTAAGAATTCAGAAAATGAAGGGAACATGTCATAATCATTCTCTTGTGTGCGCTTCAACCACATTTTTAACTTTTCCTTAAATATATCCATTTTATTATACAAATTGAAGAGAGTAGTCATAGTTCCTTGGAGACCTGAATTGAGTTCATTTATAAGTGAAAAAATATCTGATAAATAGGCCAGCTTTGCAACCCATTCCTCATCAAGAAAATACTTGGCCAAGTCTGAATGCTTTTGGTTTAAAAAAATTTCAACTTCATGTCGTAATTCAAATAATCTTGTTAAAATTCTCCCTCTTGATATCCAACGTACTTCAGCCTGGAGTGGTAAATTCACATGCTCAGACCCCATTTCTTCACATAAAATTGTTAACATTCGCGAATTCAATGCATTGCTCTTTATAAAGCTTAAAATTTGTGCTGACTGCAAAAGAATTTCATGTAAGCATGGAGACAACTTTTCTGCTGCTAAATGTTCACGGTGAATAAAACAGTATGTAAATGCCACTGTATTCGCAGCAATTTCTTGAATTTTTGCCCTTAAACCAGAACACCTGCCAGTCATGCTTGCAGCCCCATCTGTACAGAAACCAACACAATGTTTCCAATTCAACGATTTACTATCAATGTATTTATTTATTAGTTCAAATATCTCAAAACCAGTCATTTGAGAAGGCATTTCAATGCAACATAATAATTCTTCTTTTATATCACTGCAATCATAATCAATGAAACGAATATAGCACAAAAGAAGGGTGATATTTGAGATTTCAGATGATTCATCTACCTGAAGGGCAAACCACTTTGACTTTGTGACTTTCTGAATCAGCTGATCTTCAATGTCTGCAGACAATTCATCGATCCTGTGTCCAATTGTATTATTAGAAAGAGGAATGGTTTTCATTTGGTCTCCAGCACTTGAACCCAAAACTTCTGAACACATTTCTACTAAATATGGTTTAATTAATTCTTCAGCAATGGAGAATGGTTTCTTGCTGGCAGCAATTTGGAAAGCAATTAAATAAGAAGCTTTCACAAGTGACTTTTCAACTAGTAAACACTTTTTTAAAGAACTATTTTGACATTCCATTTCAAGAGATTTTTGTTCAAAAAAATCTACTGGTTTGTTTTCTAATTCTGAATGTTTTGTCTTCAAATGATGAGAAAGATTTGCTGGCTTCATGTTTTCAGTGGATAAGATTTCTCCACAAATCACACACTGTGGCCTTGGTGAACTTTCTTTTGATCCTGGACAGATAATAAAACCAACTTTTAAATATTCTGCATCATAAGTCTGGAAAAAACCTATTCTTTTCTTCTTTGCAGGTGGAGACTCAAGTTCTGCTTCCTTTTTCTCATTAGGCATAGGGAAATCTGAATGAAATATTTGAATCACTGTTATTTTCAAGAAGACATAAGCTATATTCTTTGTTTTCCCCCACACATTTAAAATTTATATTTTATTACTATTTATATTTGTCAAAAGAATACATTAAAGTTGAAATGCAAACGATGATATTTCCATGGTACCATTAAAAACTGAATTTCTCCTTGCTCCAAACTTGGCCACTGACTAAAACAAAATGGCAGGCTGTGGTACATGAACTAGCAATGCAATGTATTCAGTAGATTACTGGCATTAGGGCTGAGGTCCACAGGATACATCAAATTAAGAACAAATTATTCTATTTCTAAGTTTTTCAGAAAACAAAAGTTTCAAAAAGTTAACACTTAGTGAATTAAGATGAAGGATATATTAAAGTTCATTGTGCCATATTTTCAATCTTTCTGAATTCTGAAATTTTCCCAAAGTGGAGGAAAAAAATTATTAGAATACCCAGTGTCAATGAGAGTAAAGAGAAATGGATATTCCTAAACACTGATGTAATTTTTCAATTTTGTAATACCTATCAAAAGCCTTAAAAATCTGTGATACCTTTTGAATCTAGAATTCTACTACTTAGAATTTATCCTAATTAGACAAGTGAACAAAAATCCATTTACACAACTTAACACTGTTTATAATATTACATAACTAAAAGCAATCTCACGGTTCAATCATAGGGGGACGAATAGGTTATATACATTATAATCAATGCATCCATTAAGAATCTCGATGTATAGTGCTCGCTTCAGCAGCACTATGCAGGATTCTCCTTGACTCCTACCAAAAAGAAAGGTACCCTACATAAAAACTCATGATTACTTACTGACAAACTATGCTTTTTTTTTTTTCAGACTATGCTTTTAAATACAGTATATTCAAAAAAAATAAATAAATACAGTATATTCTGGGTAGTAAAATTATCATTAAAAACAAAAATTAAAAAAATGCTTTGGGCAGAGTAGGCAACACAAGTCACTGAAAATATAAGGGTAGTGGCAGTTAACATGGCTTGGGGGCAATAGTTTATAACCTTTCCAAGTATGAATGAAAATAATTTTCCCGATCGCCAACACCTCAGATACATAGTTCTACTTTCAGTAAATAACAAATCAATTCATGGTGTTTTTTTAAAAAAGAACTAAGGCTAAATCACTGCTGCCTTTTTTATATCATTAATGCTTTTAAATAAATTTATATCTTAGTAGTCATAACAGTTTGTACATTTGAAAAACAGCAGTGCACATGCAGAGCTGTTTGTCCACTCTACACATAATGCTGTGTGTGCAGATGGATGCAGTTTAGTAGTTATCATTGTTGACAATAATTATAAAAGGAAGCAATCAGATGTTCAAAGTATGTGATCCAAGAATGAATGTGTTCACATTTATGAAACTGTAAATGATTTTCTTTACTTTTCTTAAAAAAACAAAAACAAACAAAACAGAGTAACTTTCTACATTTGGAGAGCTCAGGGACACATACCTGTCTGACATTCCTTGTGTTGTGTATGTGGTTTGCAAGCGGTGGCCTTGGTCTGTGTGACAGGCTTGCACAACACTGCTTTGTTTTTTAAAAGCCTGGAAGACTGGGAAGATAGAAGTTTCGTGGCATCTGTCTGTGTGCTTCCCTAGTTAAAAACAAATTCAGAAACCAAAAAGTGATGTTTTTCAGTACCTTATCACTGACCATAATTGCTATCAATTGAAAGGTGGCACATAGCAAAAAAATAGTAATAATAACAATTCTTCTGAAAGAGCAGTTGCAATAAGTAAGTTACTTTGGAAAATATACACTAATTCCTGATTCTTCCAATCAGTATCTGTTCCATTTATCAATTAAAAAAATACTCTAAAAAAAAAATACTCTACCTATAGTAAGGACCATCAAAACAGTAAAGACAATCTTTGCTGATTAGGACAACTGGCTATTCAGAAAAATCTGGTCCAATCTCAAACCACATGCAAAAATATATTCCATATTGATTAAAGACCTCAACATTAAAAAAATAAAACTTTAAAATCTGGAAAGGGGTACCTGGCTGGGTCAGCCAGCAGAGCATGTGATTCTTAATCTTGGGTTGTGAGTTCAAGCCCCATGTTGGGAGGAGAGATCACTTAAAAAAATTTTTTAATCTTAAAAATCAATAAAAATAAAATAAAATCAACGGAGAACTTTCAAATAGCCAGAACAAGGAGAAGGTTTTTTTTTTTTGTTTTTTTTTTTTAAAGATATCTCTACACCCAACATGAAGCTTGAACCTGCAACCCTGACATCAAGAGTTGCAAGCTCTACTGACCAGCCAGCCAGGTACCCTAAGGAGAACCTTAGGTATTCAAAATACAAAAGAGTTAAAAACAAAACAGAAAAGACTAATACATTTGGCTACCTTGAATTTTTTTGCAAATAACAAGTTTTTATAAGACAAAGCTGAAGAATAATCAACAGAGTAGGAGAATGTACCAAAAACATGTTTTCCATTCAATAAATATTTACCGAATGTTTACTATAAACCAGGCACTGTTTTTAAGCCCTGGGGATATAGCAAAAATCAAGACAAAGAAAGTCCTGCTTTTATGGGCTTTACATTCTACAGGAAGAGACAGAAGATAAACAAGTAAAGCAAATATATAATGTATAATTCCAGGTAGTGAGAAGTGCTATGAAAGAAAAGAAAGTGGGCAGCCCTGGTGGCGCAGCAGTTTGGTGCCGCCTACAGCCTGGGGTGTGATCCTGGGGTCCCAGGATCGAGTCCCACATTGGGCTCCCTGCATGGAGCCTGCTTCTCCCACTGCCTGTGTCTCTGCCTCTTTCTCTCTGTGTCTATGAATAAATAAATAAATAAAATCTTTTAAAAAAAAGAAAAGAGAAAAGAAAGAAAGAGAAAAAGAAAAGCAAGCAAGAAGCAAGCAGAGTAAGGGAATGGAGAGTGATGTGCAGAGGAGGGGTATTTTTGGAGTAAACATCTGAACATTGATCTTATAAATACTCAAAAGAGCAAACCATGCAAAGGCCTGAAGTCAGAGGACTCCAGGCACTGGGATTATAGATGCAAAAGTCCTCAAGTGAGAAAGAGTTTGGCCTGCTTTAGGAACAGAGACGAGAATAAGGCTGAAATAAAGTAAGCAGAGGCTAGAATGAAATGTCTGAAAAGGTAGGCAGAAGCCAAATTTCATAGGATCAGGAAGGTCTTAGTTTCAAAAACAACAAGAAGTTAGGACTGTATTTTAAAAGTGATGGGAAACCACTGCAGATTTTATTTACACTTACTTTTTAAATAGGCAACAGATGTAATAATTTTAAATTATGTAATAATACAAAAGGTATAAAACTATATGCATGAAGGGGTGCCTCGGTGGCACAGTCGGTTGAGCATCTGACTCTTGGTTTTAGCTCAGGTAGTGATCTCAGGGTCATGAGATGGAGTCCTGCTTCGGGCTCTGCTCAGCACAGAGTCTGCTTTAGACTCCCTCTCCGTCTGCCCCCTCCCCTCCATGTGCACTAAGATAAATAAATCTTAAAAAAAAAAAAAAAGAAGTATATACATGAAAATTAAGTTTTCCACCTCTGTCTGCCCTCTATCCAGACTCATCCTTGAACACAACCATGGTCCCCAGTTTCTCAGACACCCTTGTAGAGATGGCCCCTGTACTTAAGTTGCTTCTGTCTACAAATTGGTAGCATATTATTAGTTAGGTTCCAGCACCTTGCACTGTACATACAGCAAGCTATCTTAGAGGTATATTTATGTAACTGCTCCCAGGGCAGCTTTACACACTCAGTGTACCATAGGTAAATCTGAAGAGTCTGCTGCTCAACAGGAAATGTCAAAAATATTTGCTTTTATAAACATGCCATAATAAATACCCCTACATGTGAATTAATTCTACATGTGTTAGTATATTTATAGAGTAAGGTATTATAAGTGCAGTTGGGTGGGTCAGAAGATTTTTATTATGATGGTGCAGCCAAATTGCTTTCCACAGAAGCGTATTATATCGAAGTATACGACCTTCAGCAATGTATGTGAGCCTGTTTCCCCATACTCTAGTTAACACAGAACTATGAAACTTTTTTGCTATTTCTCAATAAATTAAAAATTACCTAACATTAGTGGGGTTAGTGCATCTTCTGTGAACTATCTACTCCTATCATCTTGTGTTTTCCTTTACTTTTAAAAAAACTTCTATGCGTATTTTTTGAATGAGCAATGTAATACGTGACATAAAATTCAAAGATTTAAACATTAAACAATGAAAAAGTAGTAATTCCCCCTCTTAAAATTCTGCCTCAGTCATTCAGTTTTCCTCAGAGGCAACCACTATTATCTACTTTCTGGCTGCCTTCCAGTGCTTTCTATACATATGTACAAGCATGTGGTTTGTGTGTGCGTATGTGTTTAAAATACAAATGGCAGTAGGCTATATACTATTTTGTCTTTTTCATTTATTATATACGAGACTGGTCTATGTCTGTACATATATAGCTACCACATTCTTTTTAAGTGCATAGTATTCTACTGTATGGATATAGCAAATTTATTTTAACTACAGTCCCCAAAGAGTTGCTGCATATGCTTGTGAAAGGAACTCCACTTACCAGATAGGATATAGGAGAGGGGTATATTTCAGGCCCTACTCATGTAGGCCTATTTTTTTCTAGTTCAGACAGTAACTTAGGATGAACTCACAGTGGCTCTGACTACTGATGAAACAATTTGGTTGTTTTCAAGCCTCTGCTGCTACAAACAATGTAGCAATCATCCCTGTATATATTGCTACAATGTAGCAATCATCCCTGTATATTCATTTTATAAATGTGTGAAATGTATCTGAAGGATAAATTCCTAAAAATGGAGTTCCTTGGTAATATGGTATTTACATTTTAAATTTTAACAAGTTTTACTAAATTGCTCTCTGTAGCAGTTTTAGCAACTGCTATTGACAATATGTAAAAATGCCTTAACAGTGTTATCCATCATTTTTATCTTTGCCAATCTCATAAAACTGTAGCTTTAACTGGCATTTCTCTAATTTTGAAGCTGAATATCTTTGCATATGTTTAAGAACAATTTTTACTTCCTACTCTGTAAACTGAAGGATCATAGTTTTGCCCATTTTCCTAATGGGTGCGGGGTCCTTTTATTGATTCACAGAAGCTCTTTACATATAGAAAAAAACTAGCCTTTTATGACATGAATTGCAATCTTTTTATTTTTTTTTCATATCCTTTGACTTTGAAATGTAGTTGAATTTCCCTAACAAATCTTTTATGGCTTTTGGGTTATGCGACATATTTAGAAAGACTTTCCCCACTTCTGCATTAAAATTCTTTCCTGTATTTTTTCCAACTACTTTATTATTTTTTTATATTTAAATCTCTTCTCCATCTAAACTTCACTTTGGTGTAACCTATAAGGTAGAAATCCAACTGCATTTTCTTCCACATGTATACTCAATTGTCATAACACTATTTATTGAATAATCTAAATCTCCCACTGATCTATTTGAATGCCATCTTTATTATTTCTAAATTTGTATATATATTTAGGTCTACTTCTGGACGTTTTATTGAGTTGTCTGTCTATTCAAGGCTTCAGTATCAGTTATTTTTAACTACCTCGCTTTGTAAAATTCAGAGTTTTACTATAATTTCGGAAGCTAGCTCTTCCCCCTTCTTCATTCTTCTTTTTCAGAATTTCATTGAAGGTTTTTAAGCAGTAAAGTGACACAATCTGATTTGTTTTAAGATCATTTTGCTAACAATATAGAGGGGAAAAAAATGCAAAGGATAAGAATGGAAGCAGGAAGACAAGTGGGTAGTCACTGCAATGAACCAGAGAAAAGATGATGGTGCCTCAGACAAAAGATGTAGCAATAGGAGTGATAAGAAGTAAGGAACAATAGAGAGGAAGTCTGAGGAAAATAAAAGTGTTCTTATTTAGACATATTATTTGAGATGGCTATTAATCATCTAAGTTGAGGCATAAAGTAGGCAGTTGGATACAGGAATCTGGAGCTCAGAGGTCACAGCAAGAGAAATAAATCTGGGAATAAGCCACCATACAGGTGGTGTTTAAAATCACAAGAAGTGGGATGCCTGGGTGGCTCAGCAGTTGAGCGTCTGCCTTCAGCTCAGGTGATCCTGGAGTTCCGGGATTGAGTTCCACATTGGGCTTCCTGCATGGAGCCTGCTTCTCTCTCTGCCTATGTCTCTGCCTCTCTCTCTCTGTGTGTCTCTCATGAATAAATAAATAAAATCTTAAAAAAAAAAAAAAAAAAAAAAAACAGAAAAAACACAGGAGATATTGAGTCCCTGGGAAATAAGGTAGATTGAGAATAAGGGCAAGTATGCTGACCTGGAAGTTGAAGAACAGATTTCAAGAAGGAAGGGGAGATTAATTTTATCAAATGCTAAAGGATGAGTAAAATGAGAACTGCAAATTGACCACTGGATTTGCAAAATAAAGACTGATGGTGACCTTGACAAGAGCAGTTTTAGTGGAATGGTGCAGACAAAGCCAGACTTAAGTGAGCTAAGTAAGGAAAGATAACAGAAAGGAGAATTGAGGCAGGAAGTAGAGGCCACCCTTAAAGGAGATTTTCTAATATGGAGAGTAGAGAAATAGGACAATAGCTGAAGGACTATGCTATTAATATATATACATGTTAAAGATTTTTATTTATTTATTCATAGAGACACAGAGAGAGAGAGAGAGGCAGAGACACAGGAAGAGGGAGAAGCAGGCTCCATGGAGTGAGCCCAATGCAGGACTTGATTCCGGATCTCCAGGATCACACCCAAGGCCGCAGGCGGCACCGCTGAGCCACCGGGGCTGCCCTAAAATATCTTTTTAAATAGATATTAAGTATTACTGCATGTTTTTGTATCAGTGAACATGAGGAAAAAGAGGTGGGGGCAAATCCAGAGTACATAAAGAAATTCTATAAATCAATAAGGAAAAAATTCAACACAAAAATGGGGAAAAATAAAAAATAGGAAATTCAAAGAAATTTCAAATGTTCAAAAACATAGAAATATGGGCAGCCCCGGTGGCTTAGCAGTTTAGCACCGTGTTCAGCCCAGGGCCTGATCCTGGAGACCCAGGATTGAGTCCCACATCAGGCTCCCTGCATGAAGCCTGCTTTTCCCTCTCCCTGTCTCTCTCTCTCTCTCTCTCTCTCTCTGTCTCTAGTAAATAAATAAAATCTTAAAAAACAAAACAAAACAAAAACATAGAAATATAAGCAAACATGTAATTAGTGATCTGCAAAATAAAACAAGAAGATATTACTAAACAGATTGACAAAAAAAGAAGTTTATTTTTATTTTTATTTTATTTATTTATTTTTTTTATTTATGATAGTCACACACAGAGAGAGAGAGAGAGAGAGAGAGGCAGAGACATAGGCAGAGGGAGAAGCAGGCTCCATGCACCGGGAGCCCGACGTGGGATTCGATTCTGGGTCTCCAGGATCGTGCCCTGGGCCAAAGGCAGGCGCTAAACCGCTGCGCCACCCAGGGATCCCAAAAAAGAAGTTTAAATCTGACAACATCAAATTATAGTGAGGCTGTGGAAATAAGTAAAATCATAAACTTCTGGGGAACAAAAACTGAAACAGCCATTTTAAAAACTAAAAATGCTAATGTTCTTTGACTCTGAAATTCTATTTTATATCTACACTTGACAAACACCTGCACATGTGCACACAGAGATGTATATAAGGATGTTCAATGTACCAGAGATTTTTAATAGTCAAAAACTGGAAGCAATCTAATGTTCATCAACAGGGCAATGGATAAACAAAATGTGTTACTTCCACATACTACTATATAGTAGTCAATAAACTAATAAATTAATTCAGTAGAGTCAGAGAATACAAAAC
This sequence comes from Canis lupus dingo, assembly GCF_003254725.2. Taxonomy (NCBI): domain Eukaryota; kingdom Metazoa; phylum Chordata; class Mammalia; order Carnivora; family Canidae; genus Canis; species Canis lupus. The sequence goes on along the minus strand of NC_064257.1, from coordinate 7,046,655 downwards.
TAACATATGGAAATCAGTTGCATTTCTATACACTAATAATGAGCTATTAGAAAGAGAAAATTGAAAAACAATCCCGCTTATAATTACATCAAAAAGAATAAAATACCTAGGAATAAGTTTAATCAAAGAGATAAAAGATCTGTACCCTGAAAACTATAAGACACTGATGAAAGAAACTGAAGAAGATAAAAATGAATAGAAAGCCATATACCATGCTCATGGATTGGAAGAATTAATACTCTTAAAACACCCATACTACCGAAAGGTATCTACAGATTCAATGCAATTCCCATCAAAACATCAACATTTCTCACAGAACTAGAAGAATACTAAAATTTGAAACCACATGAACCCTGAAACCCTATGAAACCACAAAAACCCTGACTAGCCAAAGCAATCTTGAGAAAGAAAAACAAAGCTGAAGGTATCACACTCCGTGATTTCAAACTATACTACAAGCTACAGTAACCAAAACAGTATGGTACTGGCATAAAAACAGACACATAGAATACATAGATATTTGCAAATCATTCATCTGATAAGGGATTAATATCCAAAATATATGAAGAACTTACATAATTTAATATCAAAAAACTAAATAGCCCAATTAAAGAATGGGCAGAGGACCTGAAAAGGCATTTTCTAAAGAAAACATACAGATGGTCAACAGACACATGAAAAGATGATCAACATCATTTATCATCAGGGAAATACAAATCAAAACTACAATGATTTATTACCTCAAACCTGTCAACTCAGATATTATTTAAAAAATAATAACAAGTGTTGGCAAGGATGTAGGAAAAAACCCTCATGCACTGTTGGTGAGAATGTATACTGGTGCAGCCACTGTGGAAAATAGTATAGAGTTTCCTCAAAAAAATTAAATATAGAACTACCATATGATCCAGCAATTCCACTTCTGGGAATTTATCCAAAGAAAACCAAAACACCAAAGGAAGAAATACATTCACTGCAGCATTATTTGCAATAGCTAAGATACAGAAGCAACCTAAGTGTCCACTGATGGATGGATAAAGATGTGATACACACACAGAAGAATATAACTCAGCCACAACAAAGAATGAAATCTTGCCATTTGCAACAACATAAATGGACCTGGCAAGTTATTATGCAAAGTGAAACAAGTCAAACAGAGAAAGACAAATACCATAGGATTTCAATTGTATGTGGAATCTAAAAAAACAAAACAAACAAAACAGAAACAGACCCATAGATAAAGAAAACTGTTGGTTAACAGACAGAGGGAAAGGTTAGGGGGGCAGGCAAAACAGGTGAAGGGGATTAAGAGGTACAAAGTTCCAGTTATAAAATAAATAAGCCATGGGGATGTAATGTACAGCATAGAGAAAAAAATAATACTGTAATAACTTTGGTGACAGATGGCAACTAGACTTATTGTAGGAAACATTTTGTAATGTATAAAAATATCAAATCACTATGATGTACTGAGGTACTCTCTAGGATAGGATACTGTATGGCAATTATACAAAAGGATATTGTACCTCAATTATACTTCAATTAGAAAAAAAACAAGGATGGATCCCTGGGTGGCGCAGCGGTTTAGCGCCTGCCTTTGGCCCAGGGCACGATCCTGGAGACCCAGGATCGAGTCCCACGTCGGGCTCCCGGTGCATGGAGCCTGCTTCTCCCTCTGCCTGTGTCTCTGCCTCTCTCTCTCTCTCTCTCTGTGACTATCATAAATAAATAAAAATTAAAAAAAAAAAAAAAACAAGGTCACCTGGGTGGCTCGGGTGAGCTTCCAATTCTTGATTTCGGCTCAGGTCATGATCTCAGGGTCATGGAATCAAGCCCGCGTTGGGCTCAGAGCTCAGCGGGGAGTCTGCTTGAGATTCCCTCTCAACCCCTCCCTCTTCCCCCTCCCCTGTGAACTCTCACTCTTTCTCTCTAAAATAAACCTTTAAAAAAAAAAACATAAATTTTAAAAGAAAATGAAAAAGAGATAGGAGAAAATAAGCAAATAAGCCCAATCTAACAATGTTTAATTTTTAATGGTGGGAATACAGTACAGCAGAAATTGGCAAAGTATGGAGTGGACCAAGTCCAGCCCACCACCTGTTTCTGTAAATATAATTTTATTGGAAAACAGCCACTCACTCATGATGGATTGCCTATGGCTACTTCTGCACTATAACAGCTGAGATGAGGAGTTGCAACAGAGTCTGTATGGCCTGCAAAATCTAAAATACTTACTACATAGATCTTTATTGAAAGTTTACTGACTTTTGCAGGTTTTCTTCTTCAAGCTTTCCTGTATCTCACCTTTCCCTGAAATTTAAGACTATTTAAATAACTTGACAGAAATTCACACTAAAATCTCATAGAAACAAAGAAAAGATTCTAAAACTATTAGATTTTTAAACATTGTAATAGTACTACATATTTATTACTATACTTGCTATAGACTAAACTGAAAATATTAATCAGAGCGATTCTGTAACAGTTTATTTAAGATTTTATTTATTTGAGAGAGAAAGCACACCGAGAGGGAGAGAGAAGCAGACTCCACATGGGGTTCAACCCCAGGACCCTTGTGTTTATGACCTGGGCCGAAAGCAGAAGCTTAACTGACTGCACCACCCAGATGCCCCTATAACACAGTTTAAATGACTGGTGAATTACAGAGGTACTCCATGTAGGGAGAAAAAAATACACAGCATAATCATATTTAATATAAGGGATATATTCCTGAAAACCCTGAATAATTCAAAACTAACCATCCCACACACACAGAGGGATTCATTCTCAGAAAACATCTGCAACTAATATAGAACACTTTTATAATATACACTAATAACATATTAGTGGTAATATATTAGTATAGTATAATATGTAGTAAATTAATACCTTAATTATATAGTTATGTGGTTAACAGAATTATTAATCTGGACACAGTAATTAGTAATCAAGTTACGTTTAAAACACTTAAAGTATAATAGGATCCTGGGGCATGTGGCCCTGCCTTGCCAGGCGCGATACTGGAGACCCGGATATTCCAATCGCTCCGGTGCAAGCCTCTCTCCTCTGCTGTGTCTCTGCCTTAATCTCTACTTGGTGACATCATAAATAAATAAAATTAAAAAAAAAATAAAAAATATAATACTAAGTACAAAGTTAACTTAATGGTATTTCATTAACTAATATAGTTTCCAGCCTGAAAATACTAAGAAGTTATCATCTTCCAACAACACAAGTTAAGGAGAAGGATAAAAGGTATCAAATCAGGAGAAGCTCTCTCTCCACATCATGGGGAAGGCTAGTCTGAGTCCCTGGAAGACTTCTGCTAACAAATGAATCTAATGTGGCTGGTTCTTTTCTCTCCTTTTTATTTTCCCACTGAAGATTTTTTTTCCCACTGAAAATTTCTTGATATGCAGGCACACTGTCCATTTTTCACCTTGCCACCATGAAATAGCAATCCACATTTGGATCATTTTCTTTAATAATAGCAATTGTTGCTGGAGTATGTTCAAAATCATATGCCAGGTACTTCACTGTTGGCTGCTGTGCTGAAGGCCCAGGCTAACTCCTGGGGCCCTCCTCCAGCTACCTTTGTTTTCCTAATTCTAGCAAGCCTTCCTTTATTAATCCATGGAGAACCACCCAAGGAAAATGTCAACATCTCCTTCACCAACCTTGCACAAATTCATCATCTTTCACAGACTCTTTATTAGGTGTGAGGCTGTCTTCCAGGTTAAAGCCTCTTTAGGTTATGGTAAAGCTGAAATGTTTTTGATAGCTTCGGTTAGCAGATATAGCTTGCCTGCTCATTTTTATATTCTTAAAACCTCAGTAGGCTTTAAAATTGGAAAGCCAGCCATGACTTGTAATAAACCTTTTTGTCTCACTTTCAATTCCTTTCAAATCATCAAAAATACTTCATGCCTTAGCACAGGCGACGGCTTGGCCTTAGGGGCACATTATGGCAGCAATGATCTTGCAGCTGTGTTGCCAGGATTTTTTCCATTTATTCCATTATTCTGGCCTGGTTCTAAGATATTTTTATGTGAACTAAATAATGTACCTTCTTTAATGCTGCTTTTGGTTTTTTGAGCATTCTCTCTAATATTCTGCAGGTTGCACTCTCCTAAATGAACAGCATGGAGGTTCACAGTTGAGCCTTCATCACAGAGTTTTATCACATCCAACTTCTGTTCCAAAGATACTGAATTTGGGGCACACACTTTTTAGCACTAGCACTATTACTACTTAATGAATTTAAATGAGAATGTTATACGATATACAAAAACATTTTTAATTGCACTAAAAGCAAATGTTAAGAGAACAGCCAAAAATAGTCACCCAAAAACATTAACCCAAGATCTGATACATCAGGTTCATATGATATTGATAGAGGATGATGGGAATTGTTTCCTGCTAACACAAGACACAGACAACAATGACATAGTTTGCAATCCTTTCAGCCTGCCAGATTTGAAATTATGCATTTCTTCAAAATATTTTTTTTAATTTTGGAAAGTTTCACAATATTTCAAATTTGAGACATAAAGTGGGAATTTAAATGTATTTTTACTTTGCACTATTTTCAGCCTCACATAATTTGAAGATGCTTAAAACACTACACTGAACTTTTTCAAAAGACTTCCTTTTTTTAAATAGGCTCCACACCCAGTATGGAGCCCAATGTGAGGCTTGAACTCACAACCCCTGAGATCAAGACTTGAGCTGAAACCAAAAGTCAGACACCTTAACTAACTGAGCCACCCAGGCACCCCTCAAGAGACTTTCTACTTTTCAAGAAAAATACTTGAATGTAGTAAAAGAGAAAAATAAGCAATCAGATGGAATTAGTAAGTATTTAAAGAAATTAAGAAGCCAGAATGCAATAAGTCAAAAACATATTCTTATTAATGTTGTAACCTTAAGGTCCCAAAACAAAAAAAAATTTTTTTAAGATTTTATTTATATATTCATGAGAGATGAGAGCGGCAGAGCCATAGGCAGAGGGAGAAGCAGGCTCCCCATGGGGAGTCCGATGCAGGACTCGATCCCAGGACCCTAGGATCACGACCTGAGCCAAAGGCAAACATTCAACCACTGAGCCACTCAGGCTCCCCAATCCCAAACAAAACTAATAACATGATAGGGCAGCCTGGGTGGCTCAGCGGTTTAAGCGCCTGCCTTCCGCTCAGGGTATGATCCTGGGATCCTGGGATCGAGTCCCTTGTCGGCTCCCTGCATGGAGCCTGCTTCTCCCCCTGCCTGTGTCTCTGCCTCTCTCTCTCTGGGTCTCTCAGGAATAAATAAATAAAATTTAAAAAAGAAAGAAAAAGAGACTTTCTTTAAAAAAAAAAAACAACATGATAGATTACTCTTTTTAAAGACTAAGCTCCACATAAAATATATTCAGGTATGTCTTAGAATACTACATTCAAAACGAAAATAAACAAGTGGCATTATGAGGAAAAATATTAACAATAAACAGTAAAACTTACATCTTCGATGATCTTTGCTGCCTCTTTAGTAACTGCTGCACCTGTTATAAATTAAAATATACATTACTATCCCCAGAATATACAGATGTAAACACTGAGACCATGAAATTATTTTCCCCTTACTAATAAGGTGGGTTGGAGTCTAGTCCAGAATTTCACAAAAAATGGTCCGAGGAAACTGGACATCAGTATCACCTGGGATGCTGGGAAAAGGTAAAGAATCTTGGGCCCCAATCTCATCCAGCTGTATTAGAATCTCCAGTGATAAAGGCAATTCTGTTAAAATCACTTAGGTTCTTAAAAAAAATAAACTATACATACCACTTCCTTCTCTATCCAGGCCAACCTACTTGCTACTCACTTCTCCTCTGAGAAAAAAGGAGCATGTTTCCTTATATGAATATAAATGTAAATATTAGCAACAAGAGCTGCTTAGACTAGACAGCAGTCCAACCAAATGCCTTCATATCAAGTCATACCTTTTAATACACTGTTAGTGTTCCCTGTGGGCTGGGTAGGAGATATTTTTGCCAATGACACCACACTGGTTATAACTGGTGTTGTATTTTTCCTTGCAGAAGGGAGCTCCACTGAAGCACTTTGCGCCTTATATATATTTACTGATTAAAATAAAAAGGTAAGACCTAGTATAAACAAAAGGGTTACACACAAAAAAACCCTGTTTAACAACTAAAGTTTTCAAGGAGCAGTGCAAATATCTAACTCTATATAATGTTACAGAATATATCTTTCTATATAAAGAGTGATTCTGGTCAGATTAACATTCATTAGGACTTAGAGACAGGCTGGTTCTCTAAAATTATAAAATTCAAATGCTATTTAACAGGTAAAAATATAGGCATTAGCTTCAGAATCAACTGGCCTTTTCTATTAGTGAATATTAAAACTCCTCTACCTAAGCTTGCTTCAAATAAAAATTTAACATGACAATTTTTATAAATAAGTTGGTGAGGCACCTGTTCATCTGCTAGTTTTCTGTCAACCCATTTTATAAAATGAAAATTCTTCCTGACTGGTCTTAGGGAATGGATGAAGACATAAAAGCCTGGCACGTGGCATATGTGATTAAGGTGGTGATCAACAGGATTGCAAAGGCGGACAAGGGCCAGACTGCAAGGACAAAGCACATGGATTCTGTGAATTCAACAGCACTCCAGGCTTTGATCAGAGAGCATAATACCAAATGTTTTGAACCTAACTCAGAGAATACTACTTCAAGGAGCTACTTTAAGAACATGCCACATATATATCTATTCATCTGGATATTTTGACCATATTAGCTGTCCTACTTGCAAAATTATTTTACTCTTAGCCAAAAAAAAACTTTGCTACCTATGAAGAACTGGTCTACTTTATTTTTCTGATATAATTAATGTGTTGGTTTTTTATTCCTTGGCTACAAGCAAGCTCCGGATCAAATCTGATGCCAGTCACAGCAACTATATTATACTTCTATCCTCTCCCTTTGTTTGCCCTGATTTTCTAGTTTATTAACTTAAACTAATTAAGTTTAATTACACATATCCCTTAGTGGAAGTTATTTATGTATAGATATATTCAAGTAAAAGCAATCAAATCTAATTTTCCTATAAAATTAGTGCTTATCCATGGTATGTTTGATTATGACAGCAAAAAAGCATCAGGATTGACTAAAGGGCAATCTTTAAGAATTCTTATAGGAAAAAAAAAGAAATCTTATAGGAAAATTTTTTTTTTAATTTTTTATTGGTGTTCTTATAGGAAAATTTAAGAAAATCCAGGCTATCTGGATCCAGTAAAATTTTGTTTTTATTGTATTATTTACAACTATGTGTGCCAATTGTATATCCTAGCACTGACATAAAGATCCTGTTAGTCAAGTTTAATTTTACCTTTATTTTGTGAAAGAGGATCATTCATAATTTGCCAATGACAGAACTCCAAGACGCAAAATAAGTTACAAAAATGTTTGATGTTTCCTCGCCATTTGATGGACTCACTTAGCTTACCCTGTCGTTTACAGCCATCGCACTTGGCCATCTGAGAAAGAAATGTAAGACAGGATAGACTTAAGACCACAAAATAATGCAAAGAAAACATTAATCATAAAACTAGAAGGCACTATCAAAACAGGATGCATAAGTCAGATGAAATCACAAAACATAAGGATTAAAATAATGTGGTTAAAATTAGATATACTTAATTATTTGTTGCACATAGATGCCCTCAATCTATAGAATATAAAAATTGATCTCCCATTTTCAAAATTACTGATGAAGGAATCTAAAGATAGGTTCTACTTTTAAGAGGTTAAAAAGCAGCACAATGTAGTAGAAAGAATATGCAGTTTGGAGTTATAAAGACATTGATTTATTGATTTATTCAAGAAATATCTAATTAGGTATCCTTTGTCTTGAGTATTGAGATAGTTTCCTGGTCATATAATTATGATAAAGACATATTTCTCCACCAAAATGATTACGCTTTAGGGGGTAGGTAGAAAAATAAACATGATTTCACTGGAGTGTTACAGGTGCTGTCTAGCTATCACCCACCAGGTGCATTATTTCTCCTCCCTGGATCTTGCTCTTTTTCCTTATTTATAAACTGGTAGTAATACCTCTAAGGATCGTAGTAAGGATTAAATAAAATAACACTTATGAAGCACTGGATGTGTGTTAATGCTTCAATTAATTGTAGCTTTCACAGTCTTTCAAAAAAGTAATTTCTTTTACAATGAGTGGGTAAGGAGGTCAGAGTCATCTGATCTATGAAGTGAGAACAAGGTCTGACTTTTAATTCATCAGAGTAACCTTCTGAATGAGAGAGCCACTTAAGGCAACATAACTATGTAAGGTTCTAAGTTGAAAGAACTCAGTTATAAATAAGGTCAATATGCCTCAAGAGAAAGCCAAATATAAAAATAAAACGAACATATGCTCAAACAACAGCAAAATCTCCAGAAATCCTATACTCTTTACCCCCAAAGTTTCATATTTATATTCAACTGAATTTTGCTTTAGGAGCCCATAATTTATTTTACCCAGTTCCAAACACTAAATTTTACTTCACATGATCCAAAACATATTTTAAGAAAATAATTTGTACTAACTTCAGAAAGCCAAAGAGGTAGATTACATTTACCTGATAAAATAAAACTGTAAATTTGGACATGCAATCTTCACAACAAAACTCTTCTAACTTGCCCTCCAATCGATTTTCGACCAAATTAGGGGATGTCTGTGAGCAGTAACTGCACATCTTACAGTAATTTCCCCATCGTTCTCCAAAGTCACGGGCAGAGAGGAATTTGCAAACTGAGAACCAAAATGGATGAAAGGAAGAAACATCAAACTTACATTAACCTGAAGGAGGTAAAGTGAGTTTCCACAGTCTCAGGTACCAACTTAGCTAATTTCTAAATACTTGACATAATTATTTGCTTCTAGAATAGGAGCAAGGATAGTCTCTATATTCACAAAACAAAATTGTAGCACCTTTTAAATACACTTTAAATATTAGGCCATCTATTTTCAGAAACATCAGCGATCTAAAAGTTTCTTAAGCCAAGAAGCAGTAATTGCTTAAGCACCCTCTTTACAAGGGGGTACAAGAACAGAAAGATCTCTCAAGTCATTGCTAAACTTATGAAGAGGTTGGTTTGTTTTTTTTTTTTTTTAAGATTTTATTCATTTATTCATGAGAGACACAGAGAGAGACAGAGAGAGACAGAGAGAGGCAGAGACACAGGCAAAGGGAGAAGCAGGCCCCACGCAAGGAGCCCGACGTGGGCCTTGATCCTGGGTCTCCAGGATCACGCCCTGGGCTGAAGGCAGGCGCTAAACCACTGAGCCAGGGATCCCTGGGTAGCGCAGCGGTTTAGCGCCTGCCTTTGGCCCAGGGTGCGATCCTGGAGACCCGGGATCGAATCCCACGTCGGGCTCCTGGTGCATGGAGCCTGATTCTCCCACTGCCTGTGTCTCTGCCTCTCTCTCTCTCACTGTGTGCCTATCATAAGTAAATAAAAAATTTTTTAAAAATAATATCTTGGGATCCCTGGGTGGTGCAGCGGTTTGGCGCCTGCCTTTGGCCGGGGGCGCGATCCTGGAGACCTGGGATCGAATCCCACATCGGGCTCCCGGTGCATGGAGCCTGCTTCTCCCTCTGCCTGTGTCTCTGCCTCTCTCTCTCTCTCTGTGACTATCATAAATAAATAAATAAAAATTAAAAAAAAAATAAAAATAAAAATCTTTAAAAAAATAAAATAAAATAAACCACTGAGCCACCTGAGCTGCCCTGAAGAGGTTTTTTTAACTCTATACTAATACCATTGACCTAATTATCTTTCAAAAGTCTTTGAATTTTAAAGCAATTTCTTTAAAATTACTGTAATTTAAAAAAATCACCACAAGCCAATCATGATCACAAATATATTACAATATTTAACATTTTTTTTCAGGGCACGTGGCCCAGTCAGTTGAGAATCCAACTCTTAAAAAAAAAAAAAAAAAAAGGGAGGGGAGAGAGAGAGAATCCAACTCTTGGTTTCGGCTCAGGCTATGATCTCAGGGTCGTAAGATCAAGCCCCACGTCAGGCTCCGTGCCCTGAATGCAGTCTGCTTAAGACTCGCTCACTCGCTCACCCCTCCTCACGTGTTCTCTCTCTCTAAAATAAATAAATCTTTAAAATATTATTAAAACTTTTTTAATATTTAAATTAAAACTTTTTAACTTTATTAAAACTTTTTTTAATATTTAAATTAAAACTTTTCAACTTTATTAAAAGTTTTTTTAATATTTAAATTAAAACTTTTTTAACAATATTAAAACTTTTTTTCAAGTTTTCCTTTATTGAGATTATTATAATATTTAGAAGTATAGACTTTAAAGTGACTTATGTATAAAAATAAGTAAAAAGTAAAAAAAAAAGTGAATTAAGCATCAACTCAAGAAAAAAGCCTCAAATTACACATAAAATAAAATTACTTGAAAATTAATTATAGATTAATAGCCCAACTCAGCACGAATTACTTTATAAAACCTGCATGCTAAAAAAAAAAAAAAAAAAAAAAACAAATAAAAAAACCTGCATGCTCTGTGGATAAACTGAATTGCTTGCTTTCTTTACCTTCACTACAAAATGGCTTATCAACCCCTGAGAATCGGACGGTCTCCTTTATAATTTTCTGCAGTTTGCAGTAGTCACACATTGCCATAACTTTATTTTTCTTTTTGTATTCATCAGAGCAATTCTTGCCACAAAACAGAAACATTTTACCCTGCAGAGAAAAAAAGAAAAAACAAAAAACCAATCAGTCAGTGAGATAGAATTAAACAGTTGCTTATCTTTATGAAATCATTCTCCTCATTTCAAAGCAAATTGACTGTCAAAGAGGAAAAGACAAATGTTTCTGATGGATACATCTATATTCCATCCCTTTCAAGATTTCTCTTTACCTTGTAGAAAAGGAGTTCTGGTTTTGTGGCAAACAGATGGCAACAGTGCTGACACTTGAGTTTAACAAGTGTCCGGGCTACCACAACTTGCTGAGATGGGGCAGCAAGAGGCCGGAAACTGGCTGTGGCAGAGGCAGAGCTGCTGATGGAGCCAGGGGGACCGGAAGCAGGACCAGAAGCAGAACCAGAACCAGAACCAACAGAGGTGTTACCTCCTGCAGCTGACACTGCTGACCCAGACGGTGGGTTTACAACCACTTGACCCTGAGATGGGGCCCCCGCTGAAGAGTTTGTTCCTTTTGGCTTATTAAATACATTCTGGAAGAACACAAATAAGACAAAAGTTTTAGCGACTGAGAAGTAATGTGACTTGGGTAATTTTCATTTTCTCGTTTTAATAAATTAATGTCCCCACAAATATTTCCTAAACGCTTTATAAAGTAGTTCAAAGAAAGAGTTTAAATGGCAAACTTGCAGAATAGAGGGACTAAGAAACACATTAAAAGATTAAGGATTGGAATTTGGGCTTCCCAAACACCTCTAATACAGGGTTCTGATAAATTAGAGCAGACCTCTTCTTTCCCCCAAAATACCTCTCCATTGGCACTTCCATCACCAACCAGCCTTTGATGGCCAGGAAGAGCACAGAGGCCACCAGGAGTCTTTTTCACCCCGGAGCCAGGAACACTGTATCAGGCATCTTGTCACCCCAGAGGGTCACTAAACTCTATTTCAGAGAATGAGGAACAAATGGGACAAGTAAATGGAGGCCTCCTCCATGCCAGGAGTCATGTATTTGGCCCAGGATGAGAGGAAGGGACACATGAGCACCTATCTGAACCCTATCTTAGTTTCTATCCTTTTGAAAGGCAGAGAACCAAGGGCAAGAGTGGGAGGGAGGGTAGTTTAGCTAAGGACCCTCGACAAGGAAGATAGTACTGAAGTTCAATGCCCGGCTGGGACGTTTTGCAGAAATGACTTCTGGGACCAGAGTTGAAGAGGTTTTTTTCTAAGTTAAATATAATCTTTTGTAAATATGGACCTTCAGCACTCAATACACTGCCATAGACCAATGCCTAAGAGAACCTCAGGGGTTAAATACTCCCTTAGATCATACCTGGAAAGCCACCACACAACTGGAGCTGCAGAAGCTATATATAGTTCCATTGGACATGGCTAGGTGATACTGAGGGATTGCTGAGGTTTTACAACTATGACATGAAACCTGGACACCTTGGTAACAAAAAATAAAAACCAATGAATAAGCTACATAGATGAACAAATAACCCAAAAGTGTATTAGAAGGATTAAAAAATACTCAGTAATATACAAAACCAGAATCAAGGAACTTTAATCTGTGCTGACTTCAACTAATCACAGTGAAGTCCTACTTAATACAAAAAATTGGAATTTACAAGTTTTTCCTTTTTTTTTTTTTTGTCTTTCTTTTCACACAAAAACTACAAAATAAATACCTCAGCCAAGAAAAATCCGTGAAAAACTATTTTCACTTAAAAATGAGTTCTTTGAAAGTAAACCTTGGGTCTCAATTGAACTGCATAAATTCAGTTTATAACAAAAAGAAAGAAAACCAGCTATGTTGTTCTTCAATAGTTACTAAATCTATAAATTTATCAAATTTAAATATTACCTGAAGAAATAACTGTCTTAACTCTGTAAGCAGATAAGCAATTAATAGAGCAGAAAAGCTCGTTTTTTCCTGAGTCATTGGTAGTCTCAATCATTTCAGCTGAGGGCCTCAATGATTTCCCCAAGGCATATGGAGGAGTTTGGGCTGAATTCTATCAAGAAAATAAAATAACATTTAGATATCTAGCACAAACATACAAGTTGTTAAAGAAAAAAGAAAAGCTACCTACAAAGACTGCCTTTAGTTGAAATATTTGAACATGACTATAAGGCCATTCTAAGTATAGATTATTCTGGAAGTTGGAATGTGGGAAAAATAAGTTCTTTCAGACAATAACAAAGTGTAAATTGAAGAAAATTAGTAACTATTCATATATTATTAACAACAACAAAACACATTAAAAGTAATGGGTTTTTTTTTTTAACATTCAAGTTTATTTTTTTTTATAAATTTTTATTTATTTATGATAGTCACACAGAGAGAGGGAGAGAGAGGCAGAGACACAGGCAGAGGGAGAAGCAGGCTCCATGCACCGGGAGCCCGACGTGGGATTCGATCCCGGGTCTCCAGGATCGTGCCCTGGGCCAAAGGCAGGCGCCAAACCGCTGCGCCACCCAGGGATCCCGTAATGGGTTTTTAAGTGCATTCGTAATGCACTTTTCTCATTACAAATAAAGATGACCAGATGATACATGAACCAACAGACCATTCTCAGTAGATCCTTGACATCAATCTAGATCATCTATCACCTTTAAGGTTACTTAACCAGTAAGACTCTTTAGCAAGAGGAAATAGAAATGATGTTCAATGTATATTAGGAGATCTTACAGAACTACCTGTTTTTCAAGCTGAGTTCACAACAGAATCTGCCTGTAACTTTACTCATGTTTTTAAAAACTATAATAATGATGGCTACCATTTATATAAATTACCAATATTATTATTTATTCAGTGCTCACCACGAGCTAGGTCCTACACTAAATAACTTATATATAATCATAGAATCCTTTCAACAACATAGTGAGATACTTTTAAAAATTATATTAACCAAAAGTTTAAATTAATTTTAATTCAATTAACAAATAAACAGAAAAGCGGGAGATTAAACATTTCATCTCACTCCAAAGTTCCAGGCTAACCATTACACTATTTTGCCATGGACACAACAAAAAGTCTTTTGATAAGAAGTTATATAGGGTAGGTATTTACCCCAAAGATACAAACATAGTGATCCAAAGGGGCACCTACACCTAATGTTTATTAGCAGCAAGGTTCACAACAGCCAAACTATGGAAAGAGGCTAGGTGTTCATTGACAGATGAATGGATAAAGATATGGGGTATATATACAATGGAATAGTACTCAGCCATCAAAAAAATTAAATCTTGCCATTTGCAAAGATGTGGATGGAACTAGAAGGTATTATGGTAAGTCAGAGAAAGAGAATTATCATATGATCTCACTCATATGTGGAATTTAAGAAACAACACAGAGGATCATAGAGAAAGGGAGGGAAAAATAAAACAAGACAGAAGAAGAGGGAGACAAACCTTAAGAGACTCTTAATCACAGGAAACAAACTGAGGGTGGCTGGAGGGGGTGGGGGGGACGGGGTAATGGGGTGACAGGCATGAAGGAGGGCATGTGATGTAATGAGCAGTGGGTGTTATATAAGACTGATGAATCACTGAGCTCTATGATTGAAACTAATACTACACCATGTTAATTGAATTTAATTTTAAAAAAGAGGTTATATGGAGAATTAAGTAGTAGGAAAATACAAATTGTGAAGTTTCACTAAATAATCTTCCTGGTAAAAGAGGAACATCATTTATGCAGTTGACAGAGTATAATACCAGCAACAAAATAAGGAATAGACCTGATTTTTGGATCATGCATATAAAAATAACATGGATTTTATTTCTCATGAAAACAGTAACCTAACTGCCAAAAGTAGTAATTCCTAGAAAAGGGAAACTTTTCAAAGATAAATGTCCACTAACAAGTGCTCAGAGGAATTAAAAATAAACTTGCTAAACTGAAAAAAAAAATTATCATTTATACCTTTTTTTAGAAAAGTAACTTCTTAAAGATTTCAAATCATTCTGCAATAATTAACCCAAATTGATCTATTTAGTAACCAAATGAATCTGTTCATTATAAAAAATAAAAATTAGCTAACGTAGTCTAATAAGGCATGTTGCCAAATTCATTCTAAAACACATTAAAAAAATAATAAAAATTTAAAAAAAATAAAACACATTAAAATATACTTTTTTCTAAAAGGAAAAAAATTCACTGATTTTATCACCTATAACTGTTTGGTCATAGTTTATTTACAATAACATGAGGCTTTCTTCACTTCTCAGTATATCATAAAATATTTCCAACTCCTAGCAAAACATGAAATTCCATCTGCGAATTCCTGATCACGAAGGAAACCTTAAAACACGATCTGGTTCACCTGTATCATCTCACTGCCACAATCCACACTTACACCACCAGAATCTATCCCACTTTTCTACAGGGGAACTCATACACCAAGATCAACTGACGGGAAGAGTTTACTTGTTTATTCTGTGTTTCATCCCTGCAGGGCCACCCTGGAAGGAGCGAGCCTAACTATATGTGACAGATGGATCTTCATACCTGCTTATACGCTGTGACACTTGTGGAACTAAAAACCTTCTGGGACTGGCATGGGCCAGAGCTACTATAGCAGTAGCTACCACAGTTCTCGCAACAGTTCATGGTGAGATTGTTGGTGGAGTGAAATTTTGAAAAACAGGCATCACTACAAAGACCATGCACCACATTTTGATATTTAACTTCAAATCGAATCTAGGAAATAAAAACACATATACATCCAAAATCAGTAAAGCCAATTAAAAATCTCGGATCTTTGAGCAGAAGCCCAATAAACGTACAATGTGACTTACATCAGCATTCTTTTGACACATACTGCACTTGGTTGAAATGCTATTGGTATATATGGTGACAACAGGTTTTTTCTTTAGCTCATAAGAAGACAGACATGATTGGCTGCAGAAATCTTTGCTAGGAGAAGAATTTTCAAGTCGGGTTGTGATCACATCCTTTGGATTTAAAATGTCTCTAAAAATAAATAACAAAGGCAAAATGAAATGTGTTCTTCATCACTGTAATTTCTTCCTCTCTCTGAGCTAAAATAACTACATTTACTAAGGGCAGCTACTGCTTAGGAGAAAACAGCTGGCTCGGGATAAGGCATATGGAAACCTAAGTTTGGTGATTAGTTCTGTTACTTAGCTGAGTGACAATGAGTGAGGTAATTACTCTCTCAATTTCTCATGTATAACATGGGCTTATGATACCTAATTTACAGATGTATTAAGGGAAAATTATATTTAAAATATATCCAGCCAGATGTTCATGATGTCCGTGAGAAAAATAGGGAGGCTTCCAGCCCCAACCAAGTTTCATCCACCAGAGCCAATGGAGCAAGTGGCCATCCCACAACTCCAGACCACAAAGCACTTGTCCTATTACTAGCCAGCAGCTGCTAAGATAGAAACATGATTGAGACAAGGAATGACATGTTTTGGGTTCTTTTAATTGAGAAGCAAGATTTGGGAAACAGATGAACTACCAAAGATTAATATTTTTAAAATTATCATGATATATAAAACTTAACTGTAACTGAAGAGAGCAAAGAAACATAACCAAAGAGCTATAAAGGTTTGGTAGCAGAGGACAGATGGACTTAAGAATAAAACAGAGAGAATACAAATAATCGAGTCATTCTCTAAGACTCTTCAAGTTATTCTGTAAGAGTTCATGACTATAAAAAGCACTGACAGTAAAAACAAAGATTAAGTATTGCCATTTTTCTGACCAGTATAAAAAAACTATAGGAAATGGCCATCAATTAGAAGCACTAGTACAGGCCACAAAGAATATAATGGCAATAATATTATATACAGTTGTACGTATTGAGTAATTACTACGTACCACACCTTGTTCTCTTTATTCAAATTAACCAACTTTTCACAAAAATTCTGCAAGGTAAGTATTATTATAATTGCCCTTTTACAGATGAGGAGATCAAATCAGAAAGGTTAAAGAGTTTGTCAAGGTTACACAGCTGGTAAGCAGTGAAGCCAGAATATAAACTCTAGGCAGTCTAATTCCACAGTCCATGGACTTAATCCACTATCCTGCCTCCCATCCTGTGCCTTTATTATACAGAGCTGTTCCACAGTAAACTATGAAAGAATAACAATAACAACGAAGTACTTTAATTTTCTAAAACTCACCTAACCTTAAAAATAGGACAGTGAATCTTGGAAACCAAGTGGATATGCTTACACACGGATGAAGTTATTAATTTTGAAAAGTGATTTTTCTACTAAAAACAAAGCAATAAAGAATGTTATTTAATAATGTGAATCTGCCAGTGGTATAATATACACATACATAAACCAATGAGAATGACTTTTTAATGGAAATCTGTGCACATAAATATAAATGCATTCTAAAACCTTATACATCCAAATGAAACTTACACCTTAACAGTTATCTTAAAAAACACACACATGTCCAAAATCCATGGCTCCAACTTTCTTCTAATTTCTCTTTTATTTTTTTTTTAAGATTTATTTATTTATGATAGACATAGAGAGAGAGAGAGAGAGGCAAAGACACAGGAGAACGGAGAAGCAGGCCCATGCCGGGAGCCTGACGTGGGACTCGATCCCGGGACTCCAGGATCGCGCCCTGGGCCAAAGGCAGACGCTAAACCGCTGAGCCACCCAGGGATCCCCTAATTTCTCTTTTATTTACAAGAATTCTAGGAACAACTTTTCAATGTGAGAGTCAAATATCACATTTAAGTGTATGACTCAGTTGAACTGTCTATGATAGTCAACTGATAAAGGCATCAAGCAACTTTTGGCAATTTGCAAGAACCAAACCCATGGTATAAACAGATTTGTCACCTAAATCGGTCTACAGGAATGGTTCATAGGCTCTGAATGCAATGCCAAATCAAAAGATAAAAAAAATTTTTTGAGTAAGAGCAGCACTGTGGTAAAACGTCCCTGATGAGAGTGACTATTTTTAAGAGAATAATATGCATTTGGATGTATAAGTTGTGCTACATTCTTTAAATTTTAATTCATTTTATTTTGATATTTGATATCTTGAAACAGAGTATCTAAAAACAGAAAACTAATTTTACCCTTCCAGATCAGTTTCATGAGAATGTATAGAAGAGTTTAAGTAAGATATTAGGAGAACATTTTAGAACAAAACTAAATTTGAAAATATTTATGTAAAATATTTTTAAATTTTTCTTTTTTTAGTTGGAGATTTCCATTTTAACAGGATCACTTTTAGATATGTAAGGCCAACACCCAAGCAGATAAAAAAAAAAAAACTGTCATATATCTCCAAAGACAAAAGAGGGGCCTATAAATTCTATGTTAACATACATAATGATACCAATTTTATTATTAAAAGTAATAGGATCCTACTTATCAAGCATTTGCTATGTCCTAAGCCCTGGGCTAATAACACTGTTTCATTAAAATCTAAGTAGATACTATTGACCAATGAAGAAACTGAGGCCTAGAAAAGTTAAATATAGACCCAATGTCAAGGACCATTAATCTAAGGGATAGAGTCATGATCTAAACCAAGCTCTTAACTTTTATCATTTTACATTAATGACTACTGACTGACAACACAATGCATTCCTAGAACTATACTAACACAGGAATAGGCAAAACATGCCAAATTTTTCACACATACTAAGGTAGAGAAAGAAGTTTATGATATGGCTTTGTTGCTATTTCTTCCTTTCTCTGCACCTACATGTGACAGTAAGCAACAATAACCTCCCACAAAAACTCACAAAGATGTTTCAGAAATAAACACATTATTTTTGTAACCACTTAGTGTTTTATCTCCTAAAGAATTAAATAACTTATATACTATTTTATTCTACTTCAGTGACTTTCAAGATAATAAATAATTGTGAATGGTTGTCTACAATTACAGGATATATGAGTGGTCCTACAATTCCCACAAATGGTTTGTTATTTCTTTCCACAGTAAAATTTAAACTTAAAGAGATAGAAAACTGGTTTAGATGACACTTTTAACACCAAGTCTTATTTCATGTTACAAAGCTTGAGATTTTGCAAATTTCTCAATTAGCTAAAAAGCTATTTCCATAGAAACATGCTGAAGAGATTTAAAGTAGCAACAGCATCTTTGGTTTTTGTTTGTTTTTTTAACAACAGCATATTTGAACTAAACTACATACACATTAAAAAAGTAAAGTAAAAAGGGATGTAATTAAGAATTTTATACTTTGAACAGTTTGTGCAGGTTTTCTTGGGAGGAGGTGGTATGCAGACCCGTGAAGAATATCCAGTGATGCACCGCGTGGAGCAAAAGAGCTGAGTAGATCCGGTCTTATGATATGCAGTTTGCCCTTTATAAAGCATTTTTTTACAACCAGAACAAAAAACCTGAATAGCTACGGCTGGAACCGAAGGAAGCAAAATGTTTGGGCCAGATGATGCAAGAGAAAACTGAAAGCCTGGGGTCAATTGTTGGGCTATAAATACAAAATAAGGGGGGAAAAACAGTTTTAGTATCAATACAAACACATATACATTCTCCATTTTTTAGGGCAAATTCTCAGTCTTAAAATCCAATATCCATGAAGTAACAAGCACTCAAAAACACGGGGTTTCACACTGGATGTTATACTGTATATTGGCAAATGGAATTTAAATAAAATTTTTTAAAAGAACAAAAAAATAAAACAGAGGGTTTCAAACTTTTTTAACAATAACTCAAGGTTAGAACTATATTTCACATTATAACCCAGGAGAAACATACATTTGTGTGTATGTTTATGTGTGTAAAATTTAATCATTCAAACAGTAGTTTCATGAAATAATGTTTTCTTACTACATGCATGACACTCTAATATAATCTTATTCTACTTCCACCTTTTGTTTCTTTATATACATATAACATATATATTTTAAAATTTTGTGTAGATAATCTCTACATCCATTGTGGACTCAAACTCAACCCCGAGATCAAGAGTCACACGCTCCACCAACTGAGCAGCTAGGTGACCCTCTATTCCACTTTTTAAAGTGTCAATCAAGACCAGCTACCCAGTTTAAAAAGCACTGCTTTATCTTAAGGAATAAACGATATACGAGGAGGCACTTTCCCTCAATTCTACTAGCCAAAATATAACAATACTAATCATAATTAACTTATACAGTTATATTTCTTACCAAGTGGACTATCACCAACTGAAAACACGGCACTTATTTTCAGTTCACTTTCTTGAGTTTTCAGCTTTGGGTCATGTCCATACTCCTTAAGGAAAAAAAGAAATAAATACAGTGTTAGTATCTAAATAAGCCAGAAATTCAAGCAAAAAAATAATCCTGTCATATCTCTTCTACATTCTAATCATAATCACCTTCACAAATACTTCAAAAGTCAAAACTTACAAGTTGTTATACTAGACTTAATCCTTACAAAAAGAACCTTTCAGAACTGGAAGATCTTTCATGACAATTTTAACTACTTTTTTTTTTTTTAAGATTTTATTCATAAGACAGAGAGAGAGAGAGAGAGAGGCAGAGACACAGGCAGAGGGAGAAGCAGGCTCCATGCCGGGAGCCCGATGTGGGACTTGATCCTGGGTCTCCAGGATCACAACCTGGGCTGAAGGCAGACGCTCAACCACTGAGCCACCCAGGGATCCCCTTGTAACCACTTTTCAAATGTAATCTCATATATAGGAGCCACACACAGCTATTTCAATGTTGAGCGCTACCCTTTTTTTAGGCTGTGTTTATAAGGAAGCAATAAATAAAATTAAATCTGAATGACTTAGAGACTGGATCCAATTAGTAATTTTAACCAACAGATTCACAAACTGTCATATCTATTAATGGCAGAAAAGACAAGATTTTCAATGCAATCTGTTCATTATACATAAAATCATCAGAGCCTAAATCAGATTTATCCTAATTACATTCTTTAAAATGCTTTAAGATAAAATATAATCATAAAACAAAATTTTAAAAATACATATATCTATTTTGAAAATGACTGTTCGGGATCCCTGGGTGGCGCAGCGGTTTAGCGCCTGCCTTTGGACCAGGGCGCGATCCTGGAGACCCGGGATCGAATCCCACGTCGGGCTCCCGGCATGGAGCCTGCTTCTCCCTCTGCCTGTGTCTCTGCCTCTCTCTCTGTGTGACTATCATAAATAAATAAAAAATTTAAAAAAAAAGAAAAAGACTGTTCTTTATTCTGAGATGACAACCATCCCTTTTTTTTTTTGGTGTTAAAATACATATTTCAAAATAAAGTTTAAAAAAAGTCTTTTCTGAAATAATGGTGATAATAAATAATAGTTGTATTTTTAACATCCCTATACTTAGCAAAATAAATGACTGATAGGTCAGCTCCCAAAGTTACTTTTGAAATTTCTTTGGACTATTACATGCCAAAGACTAGGAACCACTCCATTAATTTACCACTTCTCACGGTGTACTATATAGCACCAAACGAGCTGCTGCGGCCAGTCAGGCAGGAACTATGATCCCTTCTTTATTGACAAGCGAAGTGATTTAAAGATTGATGGTTCAGTAATCTGGCCAAGGTCACAGAGACATGAAGTATACAGAGGGGAATCAAACCCAGGTCTATTCCAAAACCCATGCTATCTCCCTCATAGATGTATAAATATAATGTTTAAAAAATTCTACAGGAGCATTTGCGTGGCACAATCAGCTAAGCATTGGACTCTTGGTTTCAGCTCAGGGTCATGAGATCAAGTCCTGCATCGAGCTCGCACTCAGCAGGCAGTTGGCTTAGGGTGCTCTCTACTCCTGTCTGCCCCTCTCCCTCCTCCCCGCCCCTCATGTGCACGTGCTCTCTTTTTCTCTCTCATAAATAATTGTTTTAAAAAATTACTATAATGAATTCAAACCATGGCCCTCCCTGGAAAAGAAGTTCCCCAGCTGTAGTCTCCCATTTCCTTTCACTCATAGCACCTGTCACAACACGCCATTTCCTATTTGGGTGATCATTTGTTATGTCTAACACCTTTCTTCTTTTCCTCATGCACACAAGACTGAAAGGACCATGCCCAATAAGGACAGGGACCATATCTGTTTTCCCACGTCTGGACACTCAACACCTGGCACAGTCAACATAACCTAACAAAGGAGGCTATGGGTTCTGACAGCAGTCAGAAACAAACGTTATCTTGGCTCAAACAAGATATTTAATCTCTTCTAATTTCAACTTCCTTGTCTATAAAATATATTATCTAACCCACAAGCCCATTATGAGGGGATAAATGATTTAATATAAATGCAGTCTGAAAAAAAAATAAAATAAAAAAAAAAAATAAAAAAATAAAAAAAATAAATGCAGTCTGTAGCATGGTACCTTACAGATAAATCAAAAGTTAAGCATGATTTACAACAAAAAAATCCTAGCTTTTAATATTATTTTTATAATTATGGCACTTAATAAATATTCGTTGAGTGAATGATTCCTCATGGAAGTTCTTAAACATTATACTCAAATAACAATGTTTATCTATTGGCACTTACAAAAAGAAGAGGAATTTACACCCTCCTTCAACTTACCAAAAAGAACACCTAAGAATATAAAACTACTTTACCTTATCATTAATTCAATCTCTGATGTTTTTCTAATATTGGCTAAATCTCCCATCAGTTCCTTTTGATTCACAAAGTAATTGTTCCAACCCTTCACCACTAGTAAGTCAACCCTGCAAATTTCCTGCTCCCTGATATTTCAATTTCACCAAGAAAAAAAGAAACTAGAAATCCCTCAATCTCTGATTCCACCTTCACCATGCCTATAAATTGATCAGCAAACTGTCCTCTTATAAGAAAAAGCAACCTTCTTAACCATGACTAAAAGTGCTTGCATTTGGGGACCCTCTCCCTTCTTTCAGCAAGCCATACCGTTGGTGTGTTATCTCCAGCTTCTCACCACCTCCATGTCAGTTTTTTCTCCTCTCTGCTTATAAGGAACCTATTTCCTAAGGAACTGCTACCCTCTTCTCTTTCCAACCAGCCAGAGAAAAAGCTCCTGATTATTTTTCTACTTCCTTCGATTCCCTCCCTAGCCCAATGCTGTCAGGCTACTGCTTCAACTGAAATGGGTTATTTTATTTTATTTTATTTTATTTATATAATTAAGTAATCTCTATCTCCAATATGGAGCTCGAACTCACAACCCTAAGATCAAGACTCACATGCTCTTCCAACTGAGCCAGTCACTCCCCCAACTGAAACTGTTGTAAAATTAGTCAATCACCTTGCAGCTACTTAACGCAATAAACATTTTTAGGTTTTATCTTACAAGGCTTCTCAGATATATCTGACACTGTCAATGATTCCATTTCATTGTCTTCTGGTTCTTATACTTCATTTCATTACTTATGTCTTCATATCCTTCATTGATCTTTTATATTCAGCCCTAAAGTCAATGGTTCCAAAATTCAAGGGCATCTGAAGCCCTTTAAAGGTCCGGTTAAGACATAAATTGTTGGGCTTCAACCCCAGAGTTTCTAACTCAGTAGGTATGGAGCAGGGTCCAAGAATATAAATTTCTAACAAATTTTCAGGTAATGCTGAGGCTGCTGATTGGGGGGACCACCTTGAAGCCACTTTCTATTTTTAAAGATTTTATTTATTTCTTTATTCATGAGAGACAGAGAGAGAGGCAAAGACACAGGCAGAGGGAGAAGCAGGCTCCATGCAGGGAGCCCGACGCGGGACTAGATCCCAGAACTCCAAGATCACACCCTGAGCCAATGGCAGGTGCTAAACAGCTGAGCCACCCAGGGATCCCACACTTTTTCTTTCTTTTTTTTTTTTTTAAGATTTTATTTCTTTATTCGTTAGAGACAGAGAGAGAAGCAGAGACACCGGCAGAGAGAGAAGCAGGCTCCTCACAGGACCCCAGAATCATGCCCTGAGCCAAAGGCAGAAACTCAACCTCCTGAGCCACCCAGCCATCCCCTGAAGCCACTGTGAAGCCCTAAATTAATCCATTTCCCAGCTTTCTACCTTGAGCTCTTCTCTCTACTTTTGTTTCCTGAATGATCTCATCCACATTCATAACTTCAACTATCACCTATATAGGATTACCAGATTTAGCAAATAAAAATATAAAAGCTTAGCAAAATTTGAATTTCAGATAAACAACACTTTCTTAGTGTAAGTATGTCCTAAGTATTGCATGTAACCTACTCATATTTTAAAAAAAAATTACTGGGATCCCTGGGTGGCGCAGCGGTTTAGCGCCTGCCTTTGGCCCAGGGCGCGATTCTGGAGACCCGGGATCGAATCCCACGTCGGGCTCCCGGTGCATGGAGCCTGCTTCTCTCTCTGCCTGTGTCTCTGCCTCTCTCTCTCTCTCTCTCTCTGACTACCATAAATAAAAAAAAAAAAAAAAATTACTGCTAAAGGGCGTCTGGGTGGTGCAGTTGGTTAGAAACTCTTGGTTTCTGGTCAGATTGTGATCTTGGGTCATGAGATCGAGCCCTGAGTTGGGCTCTGTGTTCAGTGTGGAGTCAGCTTGGGACTGTCTCCCTTTCCTTCTGCCCCTCCCCCATACTCACATTTTCTCTTGCTCTCTCAACTAAATAAATAAATCTTCAAAAAAAAAATCACTTAACTTGATAGTCAAATTTCCTGGGCATTCTATATTTTATCTAACACTAAACCTACAGATAGATTAACTTTCGTATCTAAATACTATATCCAGGGGATCCCTCGGTGGCTCAGCGGTTTGGCACCTGCCTTCGGCCCAGGGCGTGATCCTAGAGTCCCAGGATCGAGTCCCATGTCAGGTTCCCTGTGTGGAGCCTGCTTCTCCCTCTGCCTGTGTCTGTGCCTCTCTCTCTCTGTGTTTCTCATAAATAAATAAATAAAATCTTAAAAAAAAAAAAAACTATTCTCTTCTCTTTTGTGTTGAAATACTCAACCACTAAACCTACCACAATCTCTCACCTCTCCATGACTTGGCACACAACTCAAGTGCCACCTGCCCCACGAAGACTTCCCTTCCTCTCTAGACTTAAGGATTCCTTTTCCTATGCTCCCAATGCACCCTATACATTTCCTGTTACAGTAACTACATAATACTGTGACTTTGTATCTGTACAGAGATGGCACAAAGCAACAGAAAGAATACAAGTTTGACCCCAGTGCCTATTCCAGCTGTTACTGCCTTTGAATTTGGTAAATTACCAACCTCTCCTTTCCTCATTTCTCTCATTTGTTGTTTTTTTTTTTTTTTTTTTCAGTTCCCTCATTTCTATAATGGGGTAAAGATACTTGCCTCATATGGTTGTAGAATTTAAATGAGAATGCATAAAACATGCTTAGCATAGCTTTTGATGAGATGCACTCAATAACTAATTATCTCTTCTTCCTATATCTCTTACACTATCAATTCCCTTGAGAGCAGAGGTCCTGTCTTTCCATCTTTGTAGCTCTTCTGAGAACAAAATAACCAACACAACTTAGACGCAGTATCTGGGTTAAGGGTTTGGGATCTTGAACCAGACTGCCTGCATTCAAACCCTCACTCAACCACTGAATGAGTTGTGTGACTTTTAACAAATGACTATCTGTGGCTCAGCATCTTCATGTGTAAAGCAAGAAGAGTAACAGTATTTAACTCCTAGGGTCATGTGCATCAAATGGATTAATATAGCTAAACTACTTAAAACAATGTTGAACAAGAGCTATGAAATTTATGATAAGCAGCAATAAAAACTCACTGAATAAATGACAGCTCAAATATAATTTTAAATCCAGAAGACGGGATCCCTGGGTGGCGCAGCGGTTTGGCGCCTGCCTTTGGCCCAGGGCGCGATCCTGGAGACCCGGGATCGAATCCCACGTCGGGCTCCCGGTGCATGGAGCCTGCTTCTCCCTCTGCCTGTGTCTCTGCCTCTCTCTCTCTCTCTCTCTCTCTGTGACTATCATAAATAAATAAAAATTTAAAAAAAAAAAAAATAAAAAAAATAAATAAATCCAGAAGACTCTTAATAGAGGTATTCCCCACTTTTCAAAAGCTTGCGTAATGCCACTTCACTTTTACAAAAGATTTACATATTATTAGCACCTGTTTTCGCTAACCAAAAAAAAAAACTGAAGATTTTTGCTTTTATGAGAAAAGGCAAAAAGCGAAAATAGCCTTCAGCTTTGTTTTGTAGCATGCAGTTATAGAGGCAGCCTGAATCCTGAGAAGGAAGAAGTGAGAGCAGCACCACCAAGCTCCTTTCCCAGGAAGCACATTCAGTACCTCAGCATCAACCACCTCAGCTGCTATAGCTCTGAACTATGTGAGCATCAAAGCTTTATCTAGATTTATTTTGTGCATGTCAGTAAGATAGGTCCTAAGGCATCACAAAAGCCTAATCTAGGAATGCTCAAAACTTTTTCCATAATAAATTAGTGGTAATCATTTCTTTTTTTTTTTTTTAAGATTTATTTCTTTATTCCTGATAGACAGAGAGACAGAGACACAGGCAGAGGGAGAAGCAGGCTCCATGCCGGGAGCCCGACACAGGACTTGATCCCGGGACTCCAGGATCGTGCCCTGGGCGAAAGGCAGGCGCTAAACCGCTGAACCACCCAGGGATCCCCAATCATTTCATTTTAACACCATTGCAACCTACAAAATTCTCCTAGGAACATTACTTTCAGTAGTGGTGGGGCAGCAGGAGAAGGCTGCATATCAAAAAATATTAAGTATTACAAAGAGAACTGAGTTGGTCCCTATCTACTTAAATTTAAAATGTAAAAAAAAAAAAAAAAAATTAAAATGTAAGCTGTTGGGGTACCTGAGTGGCTCAGCCAGTTAAGCACCCAACTTGATTTTGGCTCAGGTTATGATCTCAGGGTCTTGGGCTCTGCATTCAGCAGGGAGTCTGCCTGTCCCTCTCCCCCTGCTCTGCCCCCTGCTCTCTCTTTCTCTAAGATAAATAAAATCTTTAAAAAAAAAAAAGAAAAAAGTAAGCTGTTAGGCAGATTTTCATTATCACAATTTTGGCATTCAGAAAGAACATTCAACTCATAGCACAATATTTGTTAAATTTATATACTACAGACAAGGCATAATGAAAGAAAACTTGGATCTGGAATTTTTAAAAACTGGTTTTGTATCCCAACTTTGCCTTGGGACCTTAGTGAAGCCCCTTCTTTCTTCAGGCCCAGTTTCTTCATCATGAAATAAAGGCTCTTTTATTCCAGTTATCAAGCATGTACCTTGTGCCAGTCATTGCACTAGGAATCGAGGCTTCCAGACTCTGTATGAAAACAAAATTCATTGACCTGGAGATGCCACAGCAAAAGTGAAAGCAGTGATTTTTTTTTTATACAAAAAAAAAAAAAAAAAAAAAAAGATTAATTCTACCAGAGTGACCAGTATGCTATGTCTTAAAGAGGAGACAAATTTTTGCCACACTGCCTAGTTCAGAATACCACAGGCAGAAGAAATGGCATGTGCAAAGGTGAGGAAACAAAACTCAACAGAATATGACTTCGAATAAAATGCAGATAGTTTGCAGGTAAACAGATTCAAAAAGGTGAGAAGGATGACCAATGATACTGAAGACAGAAACAAAGGCTGGAAACATAGATAGTTTGGAGGTTACACTACAAAGTTCATGCTTCATCATGCATGAGGAGGCTGGGTCTTTAAAGGTAGTGATGGCATCAGATCTGTGGAGGTACAATAGCATCATTACACAGGGTTTTGCTGGGGATAGTGACTGAAGGTAAAGGGATGAGTAGGAAGTTGTTATAAAAGTTAAAATGAGAAAAAATGACATAGGAACGAAAAGGCAGAGACAGTAAAAAAAAAAAAAAATACTTCAAAGGTAGAATCCAAAAAACTTGGCACACAAATGGTTACTTCTGGAAGAAGAGTAAGAATTTAGTATCTAGGGGGAAAATAAATGTCATGGATGCCACGCCTCATCCCCACCCCACATTCTATACACAGTGTCTCAGATGCCTTCTCAGCACAGCACTCTAGGGAGACAAAATCTGTTTGGCATCCCTGTTCTGGAATAACATTGCCTTTGAGATGGGATGAGAAATAAAATATTAGCATTATTATTTATTATTGTTATTATAATTCATATTTTTAATATCATTGATTTGCTTATGCTGTAACTGAAGAGTATCAAGCAAAAGAACTGTGCAAAAACAAAAAACAAAAAAAAAAAAATCATTCTTCACCAAAACAAATAACCAATGTCTTCATACTGATCTCCACAGATTTCCAAGCTGGGTCCCTAAGGGTACCTAGATGATCTTTCTGAGTATGTTTATCTTACTCTCCCACTTAAAATCCTGCAATCTCTTCCCATTGCTCTCTTCCCACGGGGTCTTCCCAGAGAGACCAAAATTCATAAAAAGGTCCTAAAGTCCTGCATGATCTGGCCTCAAACAACCTACAGAGCCTCATTCTAGAAGCAAGATAACAGGCTTTGAAGTCTAACTACCTGGATCTGAATCTACTCTGCCACTTATGAGCTGTGATCCCTGGTAAACTGCTTGACTTCTTTGCACTTTGGTTGCCTCATCTGTAACATGGGGATAATGCAGTTGTGAGAATGGTGCCTGGCATAGTCTAAGCACATATAAATATCAGTAAGTTAATATTTATAATATATGTCTTTATGATAGAATATATACAAGTTGATACATAAATACTACCTATTAGTGTTGTTGTTATGATCAACATTACCGTCATCACCATTTGCATATGTTTTCTGTTCCAAGGCTCACTGGTCTTGCAGTTCTTCAAAAGAACCGTGCAACGTAGGGCATCCCTATATACAGATTGCTCTGTCTGAAACACTCTCCATGCCTTTGCCTAGTCAATTCATTCTTCATAATTCGGCTTTCGCATCCTTCCCTCATGGAAGCCTTCCCTAGCCAACCTCTGCCCCCAACCAAAACTAGGTCAGAGTCCCCATTTTAGGCTTTTCTTGCAGAGCACTTGTCATAGTTTGTAATTATATATATCATTTGATCAATTACTTGTATAATGTCTATCACCCTTACTAACCTATAAGCTCAACGAGGAGAGGGATTAAACTGACTCCTCAGTCTCCTGGAATAGAACGGACCACAGATACAGAATAAAAGGAAACTACTGTCAGATACAAGAGAAATTAAAAAAAAAAAAATGTACCAAGTATAGAAAAATGGTAATACGTAGTACTTTTTACAAAAAGAAATACACAGTTTCTGAGATCTTTTCTCACTTAAAGAGAAATCTGATTTACTCATCTAATGGGGGGAAAAAAGTTTGGGTTGTTTGTTTCAACATACAAGTCAGAAATTGCCTAACTAAAAATCTGAATTCACCAGGTAGAAAAGAATAAAAAAAAAATTTTTTTTTAAATGAAATGCTTACTTGAGCATTGTCAGGTTCTTCTTTAATTTTGTCCAGAAGCTCCTGCTGCGGTGCCATTGCTTTGCCACATTCACCATCCAATGGCTCTTTCATTCTAATTTTTTATGTAAAGGAATTCCCCAGCCTTAAACTAATAGACTTCTTCTTGGTAAAGGGCAGATGGACTCCTAAAATACAACATAAAGCATTGGCACTCGAGTTTATTCTTTTTTTTTTTTTTTTCTCCTTCACATTTATCTATATTAAAAGCTTTGTGTTGAGCACAAGGCTTCAAAGTTGAGCCTTTGAAAAACAACGCTTCTGGGGCCAGGACTAATTCTGTCCTCCCCCATTCCTGCCTTCTGCTCTTTTAATAAGTTATCTTCACATGAGAAAAGTCTTCTGGGGGTGTGGTGGGGGACACCCAGGCAGCTCGATCAGTTAAGCACCCAACTCTTGACTTTTGGTTCAGGTCAATGAACTCAGGATCCTGGGATGGAGCCTCCTGCTCAGACTCCACGGGCTGGGTGCTGGGTGCAGAGCCTGCTTAAGATCAAGAGTCCCTCTCCCTCCACCCGCGCCTCCCACTCCCTCTGTAAAATAAAGAAATGAAATGAAATGAAATGAAATGAAATGAAATGAAATGAAATAAAAAATAAAATAAAATGAAAAATAAAATAAAATGAAATAAATAAAACAAAACAAAACGAAATCAAATGAAATAAAATCAAATGAAATAAATAAAATAAAATAAATAAAATAAAATAATAAAGTAAAATAAAGTAAAATAAAATAAAATAAAATAAAATAAATAAAATAAATAAAATAAAAAATAGAAGGTAAAATAAAACAAGGAAAGTCTTCTGGAAGTAGTCCCCGCGTCCCCAGTAACTTTACAAACACTCTATCAAATGTTGCAGTTCCGTGGGGGTGGGGGGTGAGACCGGCTGGCTGTCCAGGACGAGGGAAGAAGTCATCAAGCACTTGGAGGAGAGGACTCAGAAGCACAGTTTCTGACTGATCAGCTTCTACTTCTCCCAGCGGGGCGCCCAGCACGCTCCCCACCGCCACCCCGAGCTCGGCCTTTCCTGGGGGCCTCCCCAAGGGCCCCGTGTCAGGCCCCAACGACGGCCTAGCTCCAGATGCGGCTCGCAGGTGAACGCCAGAGAGGCCCCTGTCTAAAGCGGTCCTGCCCCTTCTGGGGTCTCGAGGGTCTCCGGGGCCCTGGGATCTCAGGGGTCCAGGGGGCTCCAGGGTCTCAGGGTCTCCGAGGTCTCCGGGTCTGGGGGGGAGGGCGGTTTCCCGGGGTCTCCGGGGTCTCGGGGATCTCTAGGGTATCGGGGGTCCCGGGGTCTCGGGGGTCTCCCGGGTTCCCGGGCGGGGTGTTCGGGGTCTCAGGGGTCTCCCGGGGTCTCGGGGGTCTCCAGGGTCCCGGGGTCTCGGGGGTCTCCGGGGTCCCGGGGTTTCCGGGGTCCCGTAAGTCTCCCAGGGTCTCCGGGGTCTCGGGGGTCTCCCGAGGTCTCCAGGGTCCCGAGGTCTCGGGGTCTCCCGAGGTTTCGGGAGTCTCGGGGTCTCCGGAGTCTCGGGGTCTCAGGGGTCTCCGGGGTCTCGGGGGTCTCCGGGGTCTCGGAAGTCGGGGTCTCCGAGGTCTCGGGGATCTCCGGGGTCTCGGGGGTCTCCCGAGGTCTCCGGGGTCTCGGGGTCTCCCAAGGTCTCGGGGTTCTCCCGAGGTCTCCGGGGTCTCCCGAGGTCTCCGGGGCCCCGAGGTCTCCCAAGGTCTCGGGAGTCTCCGAGGTCTCGGGGGTCTCGGGGTCTCGAGGGTGTCGGGGGTCCCGGGGTCTCCCGGGTCTCGGGGGTCTCGGGGGTCTCCAGGGTCCCCGGCCGTCCAGCCCGAGCCGCAGGGCGCCCCCAGAGCCGTCTTTACCCTCGTCTTTACCGCCGGGCCGGACGTGCAAATGGGCACCAGGCGGGGGAACCTGCGGGGAACGGGAGGACGACTTCGGGCCGCTCGCCACGGTCACGACGACCCCGGGCGCTCATCCCTGCTCCCGGGGCCGCTTCGCTCCGCAAGTGTCGCCCGCGCCGACCAGCCCCGCGCCCGCCGCCGCCGCAGGCAGAGCGGGCAGGGCGGGCAGGGCGGGCGCCCCGCAAGCCCCTGTCACCGCGTCCCCGCCGCGCTCCCGGCGCCGCCCCCGCCCGGGGCCGCCTCGTCACGTGGCGCGCCCGCCGCCCCGCCCCGCCGCGCCGCCGCCGCGCTCACCTTCGGGTCGCCTCCCTGCTCCCGCGGAGCCCCGGCTGGGTCGCGGGGTGGGGTGGGGAGCCGGGGCCCGAACCCACAGCTCCGCGCGCCGGGCACGGGGATGATGCTCTCCTACTGCACTTGTTCCGCCTGGGCCATCGCAACGCAACGCGGGGCCAACCGCGCATGCGCAGCCCTGTCTCCGCCCCTCCTTTTCCCGTCATGCTCTGGGCCTGAGCCGAGGAGATCTTCCCAGGATTCCTCTCTCCTCAGTGATGGCTGACTTCTTAAAGAGACCAAGACCCGAGGATGAAAAGGTAGCAAATAGGCTTTGTGGGGGAGGGGAGGGGGGACAAAACAAAGTTGGGGGCACTGCAAATACTCTGCACAGTTTTGCACAAAGATGGCCTCCTAAGAGAGCGTAAGAATAAATAATGGCTATTTGTTAAGCCAAGGGCTCATGACTCCTTGACCTCCATCAATCCACTTAGTCCTCACTGCAGCCCCAAGAGGTACAAATTTTTATCTCACATATAAATGTAAACAGATTAACTTGGTCCAAGTCAAGATTTGTTGCTTTTTTTTTGTATTCAGAATTATTATTTTTGATTGGTGACTGCTGCATAATATTCTGCGTTATGAATATGCGACAATTAGTCTGCCGTTGATGTACCTTGGAGTTGTTTCTTTCTTTTTTTTTTTTTTTTTGGAGTTGTTTCCAGGTTGCAGTTGACTAGCAATTATGCTGCTGTGACCTTTCCTGCCCCTTGTTGCACAGATGCTGGGTGTAGGCCTTGCTTGTTACGTACGTATGAGACTTAAGGGGATGATGCCAAGCAATTCCGCGCCCCCACCAGCCATCGGTGAGAGACCCAGCTGCCCCATCCTCACCTGTAAGCACCACTGTACATCTTTTCAAGTTTAACCTTTCGGGGGGGGGGGGGGCGAGGGATAGTGGTATCTCATTGTGGAGTTTGTTTCTTTGGATTTGGGGTGATTTGTTTTTTGGCTTTTGGGTTTTTTTTAAGATTTTATTTTTAATTAATCTCTGCCACCAACATGGGGCCCAAAATCAGCACCTGGGTGTCAAGAGTCTCTCTCTTCAATAGCCGAGCCAACCAGGTGCCCCTCATTGTGGTTTTAATGTGGATTTCCCAGATGTCTAATAGGGTTGAGCCATTTTTTTTATGTTTCTCGATACCTGGACATTCTCTTTTATAAAGTGCCTATTTAAGAGTCTCATCCACTTTTGTATGGGGTTGTCTGTCATTTTATTATGGACATTGTCTGTCATTTTATTATGGGGTTGTCTGTCATTTTATTATGGACATTTTATTATGGACATTTTATTATGTATTCTAGATATGAGTCCTTTGTTGAGATAATGTATGCCATGTAAAGATCTTCTCCCACTCAGCAGCCAGCATTTCCACTTGATTACTGGTTGGCGTCTTTAACGAACATAAAAGACCTTTATGGGTGGTGCTTCTTGTGTCCTGTTAAGAAATATTTTCCTACCAACAGTGCTGATTAATTGTTAGGATTGTTATTACTTTGTCCTCATCTAGCTCTGCAATCCACTTGAAGTTGAGTTTTGTGTATGGTGTGAGGTAAGTCAGGTTTCATTTTTTACACGTAAATGTTAAATTGACTAAGAACTATTTTTTTAAAGATCTTATTTATTTATCATGAGAGAGAGAGGCAGAGACACGGGCAGAAGGAGAAGCAGGCTCCATGCAGGAGCCCAACGTGGGACTCCGATCCCAGGACCCCAGGGTCACGCCCTGGGCTGAAGGTGGCGCTAAACCGCTGAGCCACCCGGGCTGCCCGACTAAGAACTATTTTTGAAAGTTTGTCCTTTCCCCTATTGCTCTGCACTGTCACCCTTGCATAAACAAGTTATCTATAAATGTGTGGATTTGTTTCAGGACTATGCAATCTATTCATTTTGTCTCTCTTTGTGGAAATGTCACATTGTCTTAATTTCTGTAACAGCTTTACAGGAAATCTTGATGTCTGGTAGAAAAAAAGTCTTCCTTCCCATTATGATCTTCAAAATTGTTTTGGCTTTTCTTGGTCCTTTGTATATCCATATAAATGTTATTTTTTAAGGATTTTATTTTTAAATAATCTCTACACCCAATGTGAGGCTCAAACTCAGAACTCCAAGATCAAAGAGTCCTCTGACTGAGCCAGCCAGGCACCCCCATATAAATTTTAGAATCTGCTTGCCAAATGTGACCAAATTTTCCATATATGTTTTAAACTCCCCCAGAATTTTGGTTAGTATTGCACTGGGTGCCAAATGTGACCAAATTTTCCATATATGTTTTAAACTCACCCAGAATTTTGGTTAGTATAGCACTGAAGCTATAGACTTGTTTTGGAGAATTGGCATTTGTTATTCATTGTGTTGAATTGAGTCCCCCAAAAAGATATGGTGACCTCAGAATATGACTTTATGTGAAAATAGCATTGTTGTAGATGTAATTAGAGTAGGATTGACCCTTAATAATTAGAGTAGCTGGTCATATTAAAGTAGGATTGACCCTTAATAATCCAATATAACTCATGTCCTTATAAGAAGAGGAGACATAGAGACTGACACTTGGGGAAAGAACACCAGAAGATAATTGAGGCAGAAAGTGCAGTACTTACAGCTGCAAACCAAGGAATGGCAAGGATTAATGGTAAACAAACAAAAGCTAGAAGAGACAAGGAAGGAGTCTCCCATCTGGATTTCAGAGAGAAGAAGGCTCTGCTGATACCATAATTTTAGACATCAAGCCTACAGAACTGTAAGACAATAAATTTCTGTTTGTAGCACTTTCTTACAGCAGGCCTAGGAAACTAATATGATTGAATCTTCCAATCCATGAAAATAGTATATCTCTCCATTTATTTCTGTAATTTCTCTTGATGATGGTTTGTAGTTTTTTTTTTTTTTTTAAGATTTTATTTATTTATTCATGAGAGACACACAGAGAGAGACAGAGATACAGGCAGAGGGAGAAGCAGGCTCCTGCAGGGACCCTGATGTGGGACTCGATCCCGGGACTCCAGGATCACACCCTGGACCGCAGGCAGGTGCTAAACTGCTAAGCCATCCAGGGATCCCCTATAGTTTTTAAGTATAGAGATGGCACATCTTTTTTAGATTTATCCTAGATCTTTGATATTTAATAGTTTTTTAAAAAAGATTTACCCACTTATTTATTTTTTTTTAATTTTTTTTAATTTTTATTTATTTATGATAGTCACAGAGAGAGAGAGCGCGCGAGAGAGAGAGAGAGAGAGAGGCAGAGACACAGGCAGAGGGAGAAGCAGGCTCCATGCACCGGGAGCCCGACGTGGGATTCGATCCCGGGTCTCCAGGATCGCGCCCTGGGCCAAAGGCAGGCGCTAAACCGCTGCGCCACCCAGGGATCCCTACCCACTTATTTAAAAGAGAGAGCACAAGAGGACTGGTGGGGGGCAGAGGAAGAGAATCTCTAGGCAGATACTCTGCTAAGCATGGAGCACAACACGGGGCTTAATCCTACAACCCATGAGACTATGACCTGGGCTGAAACCAAAAGTCAGATGCCCATTCGTGGGTATTCAGGTGCCCCTTCTTTTATGGCATTTTAAATGGTAAAATTTCATTTTCTAGTTGTTTGTTTCCATTATAAATATAGAAATATGACTTTTGTATGTTGGTTTTGAAGACAGTACCCTTGCTAAATTCATTCATTAATTCTAATAGTTTTTCCAATTTGTAGCTATTTTCTACAGTTTCAACTATCTAGAGAATAAAGACAAACTTATATTTTCCTTTCTAAACATAGAATTTTCATCTTATTCTGTTGCCTTAATAAAAATAGTGGTATCGGGCATCAGTATCTTCTTCCTGCTATGTTGTTTTCAATATAAGATCATTAAATATTAAATTTGGTTTAGAATTTTTGCAGCTACCTGTGGGGGATTAATTACGGCAAATTCTTTGCAACTTCTTTCATCAAGAAAGGGAGTCTATTTCCTTATCCCTTGTTTCTTGGTTGGCTTCGTGAGTTATTTTGACTGACAGAATGTGACAGAAGTGATATCCTATAAATTCCCAAGAGTGGGTCTCAATAGTCTTTGCTCTTCTGCTTTGACTTTCTTGGGAACATTCTCACCATCATGTCAAGATCAGATGGGCTAAACACTGAATGATGGAAGATCAGGTGTAGAGCAGTCAGCACCAGGGCCACATACATATGAATGGAATCATTTTGGATCCTTCAGGTTGATAGATGACGGCAGTCTCATGAGCGGGCCCAGGCAAGATAAGCAAAAGAATTACCTAGCTAAGCCCAAATTATAGCGTCATAAATGAATGAAGGGTTATTTAGCAGGAGAGAACTGTTGCAGAAGAGATATCTAGAAATGGAGACCGCCAGAACTAAAATCTAAAACACGTGACATCAACTTTGGGACCAGGCAGCCAGCAGAGTTTGGAAAGACAGCAGGAGTCTGTTAGTGGAGGCTGAAAGAGCAGTGAGGAAATTGTTATTGGAGGTTGGAGAAAGACCAGCTAGTGTCATGCAGTGGCAAAATGTTCTGCAGCCCTGCTGCTGATAATAACGTGGAAAATTAAAAAATGTAATTAGTGAACTTGTGGATCCAGTTTAGGAGATTTCCAGGCTGAATATTAAAAGTGCTTATTTTAAATAAATAAATAAAAATAAAAAAATAAAAATGCTTATTTATTTTAGTCACCTATGATAAGATTTTGCAAAAGATAAACAAGCTGAAGAAGGAACTTGTGTTTTCAAGCAGAAATTAGACAAAACGTGAAGGGCCCAGGACAGTCTCTCCAGCTAGCTAAATATCAGCAAAATAAACAAATCTCGGAAGAAAAGTCACGTATAGGACATTAAGGTAAAATGTGGCCTCAAGGTCAACAACTCAAGAGTGCAGCTGTAAGACATCAAAAGGAGTTAAACAGTGCCTCATAGACCCTCTTATCTAGACTGAAGGGCTTCTAAGAAACACAAGGGCCTTGTGCCATAGCAATCTGACACATACCCAGAGGAGAGAGAGTTTTGTCCCACAAAGAAGAAAGGATGTGGTTTGGGAGCCACAGAGTGAATCTATATCTCTTCAGTAAGACCCACAAAGCATTTGCCAAACCAAAACCTTAGACCAAAAGGATCACGGACAGCTTGAAAGGAAAGAGATCCTTACAGAAGCTGAGAAAGGTATGAGATGCAAATATGGACCATTTCTTATGGAAAATAAAAGTTCCTCAGGGGAGGAAGCCATGAGCCCAGAGGGAAGAAGCAAAAGCCTCTGAAGAAAATGGATTATGAAACCATTCCCAGGGAACAAAACAATCAAAGAACATCCCTTGTCATTGGAGTAGGAGAATCTGACCACAGGTGCCCAGGTAGTGAATTACTATGGATCAGTAACTGTTACATGCTTTCTGTTCTTCCTCTTTTTGAACAAGAGCCTTCATTGGAGTCATTATGTCTCTGTATCAGGTGTTTTGGGTGTATGGGGAACAGGGAGCAAGGGGACCAGATGACTTGACTTTTTAGTCCACAGGTCTTTGGATTGAAAAAGTTGTAGCTGAGCAGATGCACCAAATGAACTACACCAGAGGAGCTGCTTCTTCATAGGCCCGATTCAGAGGGTGAGAGCCTGGACTTTGACCCAATGCCTAATGATTTGAGGCTTTTGGTTGAGGACGTGAGTGTATTTTGATTTGGAAAGGACATGAATTGTTTTGTCCAGAAGGCAGACTATAAGAGATTGTTTCCAAAGTTGGTCACCAACAACTCCTCCTCTCTCCGTATGTGTCTGAGGCTTCTACTATCAAGAAGTGGAGTCAGTTTCCCTGCTGCTTGAATCGGGGCTGGCCTGCCCACTTATTTGGATCAATAAATTGCAGGGGAGTGACAGTGTGACAGTTACAGGTGTAGGCTTTAAGAGAACTGGCAGCTTCTGCCTTAGTTCTCTCGAAGCCACCATCATGTGAACAGGTGTGGCCAGCCAACTGGAGAGACCACACCAAGAGGAGGAGGGAAGTCCCTGAGCTTCCCTGCCAAAGTCTCAGGGATGTGGGTGAAGTTCTCTTGGGCATTCCAGCCGGATTCCTAGATGAAAACGTCAACGTGCAGAATAACTCCCCAGCTGAACCCAACCAAACACAGAATCATGAGAAATAACAAATCATTGCTTTACGCCACAGTGTTTTGGAGTGGTTTGCTACATAACAATAGATAACTAACACACTAAAATAGTTTACATGTTTTATATTTTTTTATTTATTTTATTTATTTTTTTTTTTATGTTTTTTATTTTTTTATTACATGCTATTAGGAACTCCTTTGCGGGGATCCCTGGGTGGCGCAGCGGTTTGGCGCCTGCCTTTGGCCCAGGGCGCGATCCTGGAGACCCGGGATCGAATCCCACATCAGGCTC
Source organism: Canis lupus dingo (assembly GCF_003254725.2). Taxonomy (NCBI): domain Eukaryota; kingdom Metazoa; phylum Chordata; class Mammalia; order Carnivora; family Canidae; genus Canis; species Canis lupus. Next base: position 7,008,863 of record NC_064257.1, on the reverse strand, counting down.
CCGGTGCATGGAGCCTGCTTCTCCCTCTGCCTATGTCTCTGCCTCTCTCTCTCTCTGTCTCTCTGTGACTATCATAAATAAATAAAAATTAAAAAAAAAAAAAAAATTTAAAAAAAAAAGGAACTCCTTTGCAGAAAGTATGTCTTGTTTCAAGAATCCTTACTGTATACTTCTATTTCAGATTCCCGGTTGCAATATTGTGACCTGTTTAGAGTACAGATTTATTGTTTACCGCTCTTTCTTTTCCTTTCCCTTTTCTCTACCTTGAAAAGTAGAGTATCTTAATTATTTTCCTCAGATGAAGTTATGGATGATATATATTTTTTGAATCCCTATGTGTTGAAGACTATTTTTGTAACAAAGAAACCCCAAAATGCAATACCTCAAATAAACTGAGGTTTAGGGGTGCTTGGGTGGTTTAGTTGTTTAAGCTTCTGCCTTCAGCTCAGGTCACCATCTGAAGGTCCTGGGATCAAGCCCTGCGCTCAGCAGGGAGTCTGCTTCTCCCTCTACCCTCCTCCCTTGCTTGTGTGCTCTCTCCCTCTCTCTCTCTCAAATAAATAAAATCTTAAAAAATTAAAAAAACTGAAGTTTATCTTTCTTTCATATCACTGTTTGAGGCACGTGTTCTAGGTCATCAGCTGTTGTGCTTCTACATCATCATTTATGAAGACAAGATTCTCCCATCTTGTTTCTCCCATCATTGAAACTGGTCGCAGGCACATTTTCCAGAGAGTATGAAGGAGGCACACATGGGTCTTAGGTTGCTGGGCTCGGAAATGACGCATAAGACTCCGAGTACACATTATTAGAGATTTTTGTCCACATGACAATTGAAGCCAGGGGAGGGTGCAATGAGGAGAGAATAGCATCACGTTCCAGGCTATAATTATAATCCCACAGTAAAAATGACATAATTGGTCATGAGGTGTTGCCAAATCAAAACCAAAGTTGCTGGGAAGTGATAGGCAGCTTTCCAGCTCACGAGCACAGTGCAGACGGATGAGTAGTAAGTGCAGAAAATCCTAAATGAAACATGAAAAAGAACACTTACTTACAAAGGAAAGAGAATTAGACCAGCTTTGGACTTCTCATCTGCAATACTATGACAGAAACTAAAATCCAAGAATGTTCTACATGGCCGAGACATTTGCCAGGGCCAAATAATGACATTTCTGGAAATACTGTGCAAGATGTGGTGTGGATTGCTAACTTTCTAGTGCATTTCAGTCTTTTCTTTAATGAATAAATCTATCAGTCATCAGCGGACCAGGCCTTCTCCACCTCCGCCCTTCTCAGGACTGCCTGGGCCGCTCCTGGGAAGAGGAAGCCCCATAGCTTACCTCGGCCTGGAGGCAGTGGAGGAAGTGTGTATAAATTTGGGCCAATGAGGGATCCCTGGGTGGCTGAGCATTGAGCATCTGCCTTTGGCCCAGGGCGTGACCCCAGGGTCCTGGGATGAGGTCCTGGGATCAGTCCCACATCGGTCTCCCCGCGTGGAGCCTGCTTCTCCCTCTGTCTGTGTCTCTGCTTCTCTCTGTGTCTCATGAATAAAAAAAAATAAAATCTTTTTTTAAAAAATCAATTAAAAAAAAAAAAGAATCCGTGTTGCGCACTGCAAAGGGGCTCTTCAATCTCTGCACACCTTTTGAGATAAGGAGTTAACTCCTCCTTCACAGCTCCTTTCACAGTGGACAGCTCTGCCTTCAGGAAGGTTTTGATCGTAAACCCTGGCTGGGCCCTAGGAAGGGAGTCCCCTTCTCCCTCTTCTGTCCTTGCCCCCACTTACATAATTCACCCTGGGGTACCACCCTTCTTTTGCTCAATCACGGTACCAAAAGTTATCAAGCACTATTGAGCCAGAGCCGGTGCTAAGCACTGGAGACATAGAGATGAATTTTAGCTTTTAAAGTTCATGTGCTAGAGGGGAGACAGACATGGAAAAACCATTAACAAGAATTAGAAGCCAGTGAGTAATGGGGCTGGGGAGGAAGAGAAGTGGCTTTCAGGAGAGACTCCCTGCAGGAGAAGACACCTGAGCTGAGTGGGGACAGTCAGGCCTAGGACCCCTGAAGTCAGCGCTGCCTCCTCCACCCACACACCCTCCAGCTGTGTCCCAGCTCCTCAATCCCACCTCCTGCGTGTCCCGGAAATGCAGAGAGGAGAAAACCGGCCTGGACATCCCTGAGGCCAGGTCAGCATGGCACAGAGTCACAGGCAAGGGTGGGAGGTGCCGCCCCGTGAACGCAGCCGCCCATCGACTGCTCCATGGGGTCCAGCCCTGCATGGGATTCCCCTCTGGCAGAGGCTCAGAGGAGGCTCAGAGGAGGCGATGGGCCCCCCTGCTCACAGAGAGAACCTCACAGGACAGTGGCTGTAAGAGAACCTTACAGGACAGTGGCTACCCAGGAGGCAGCCTGAAGCCCTGGCTCTCGTGAGGGTCTAGACCCCTGCCCCAGAGAGTAGGAAAGGCCATGGGCCTGGCCTGGCTGAGCAGCTCTTGCCCCCAGGGCCCCTGCTATGGGCTTGGACTCCTAACTACTGCTCTCCCGCATACATGTGCCAGCATCCTGGGAACTAGGGCGCACCTTAGACTCTGGTTACCTCAGCCCAGCTCAACTCTAGTCATAGATTCTTAGACTAGAGAAGGCTCCGGGGCACTAAGGAAGAAGGAAGGAAGCAAACGAATCCCTTCTGTACCAGGCACTACACACGATGCTTTACGCAGATCAATCCTTCGATACCACAAAATTTCAATTTTGGCATGATCGTAGGAAAGGATACACTTCAGACTGTTAACACTCACCTGGGATGTGTAAACTATTAGAAGATTTTGTTTCAGTCTTATACAATAATGTATTATCAGAAATACAATATTTCTAGCTGCCAAAATATCTGTGTTTTGATACATAGATATATCTTATGTCTCCCCCCGCTTTTTTGTTTTTTTAATGTAAAGGGTCAGTCATTAACATTTAAGTACTGACTTCTATTCACCCTCTCATTCTTCCTCAGTTGAGGCAGGGACTTCTCTAAATGGACGGTTTAGTCGGAGAAACTGTGCAGTTTAGCCCCTTCTGCTTTTCTCTCTACGTGAAAGCAAGTTGTCAACAGGGATCTAGTTTTCCTTGGCTCTCTTCTGCTCTAAGTCTCACAGGGGCAGGCCTGCCAGGTAGGGAGTCTCTACCCTCCAACCTAGCCTTTTCCAGTAATGAAGGTGATAGATACCTTTATTTGCCATTTCCCGAGTCTCATTTCTCAATTGGTTTAGAAGTTAGTGGGGAGGAGGAATGCTAATTACTGGGCCTCCTTCAAACTCCCACTAGTACAGTGGAAAGAACCCTGAATCAGGAGATATAAAGTCAAGTCAGTAAAATCCTAGGTCTGCCATTTATGAGTTGTGCCCTAGGGCAAATCACTTACCACTTAAGATCTCAATTAAGATGAAAGAGTCTACATTCTTGATTATAAGCAACAGGAACCAGGTCTGGTTGTTTTATCTTTGTTTTTAATTTTAATTCCAGTGTAGTTAATGTACAGTGTTATTTTCAGGTGTACACCATAGTGATTCAGCAGTTCCATATATTATTATATAATATATAATATATATTATTCAGTGCTCATCAAGATAAGTGGACCCTCCCCTTCCTCCTTCTCTTTCTCCTCCCCCTCCCCTTCTTTCTTGAGTAGGCTCCATGCCCAATACGGGCCTTGAACTCATGACCCTGAGATCAATAGTCACATGCACTAACAACTAAGCCAGTCAGGGACCCCGGGTCTGGTTGTTTTAAGGCAAAAAAAACAAAAATCATATTGTTTTAAAGCAATATGATTGCTTGCAGAATGATGAGAAGGGGTGCCTCGCTGGCTCAGCAGGTTAAGCAGTTGCCTTCCACTCAGGCCATGATCCAGGGGTCCTGGGACCCAGCCCCACATCAGGCTCCCTGCTCAGTGGGGAGTCTGCTTCTCTTTCTCCTCCCTGCCTGTGCTCTCTCTCACTATCTCTGTCTCTGTGTCTCTCTTCTTTCTCAAATAAATAAATTTAATCTTAAAAAAGAAAAAAGAAGCTCTAGGAAAAGGTTTAGGCAATGGACAAAAGGAGGGACCTCCCAAGATCTGTCAGCAAGAATAGCTTAATCCATGTCACTGATGTCGTTAAAATAAACTTGATGCCAAGCATTCTGTCTTTGAATCTGGGCAAGCTAAATGCTAAGACAACCTCCCAAATAACAGAGGTTCTACGTTGTGAGAGTTTATTTCTGTCTCACACATTCTGTCTCACACAATAGTCCAACGTGCGCGCTCCCGGTCTAGGGGCTTTTCTGGGCCGCTCTCCTCCAGGCATTGCCTCAGGGACCCATGATCCTTCCCTGTGTGTCTCTGTCCTCTTCTATAGGAGTTTTCTCCACTCAGCCAGTGGTTGTGGAAAAAGAGGGCAAAGATCACACGTGGGAGGTTTATCCAAGTTTATCCAGGTCAGTTCTACACGTTGGGCATCGTTTCTATGTTCCACTGTCCAGAACTCGAGTCACATGGCTGCACCTAACTGCAAGGAAAATGTAGGACACCTGTATGCCCAGGAGGGTAAAGAAGATGAGGTTTGAGGAACATTGGAAAGTCACTGTCACAACATCACTTGAACAAGATTCAAAGTTCTGAGAATGATCATCTGATTGGCCAAGTTCAGGTTACACGCTAAGCTACTGGGCATATCAGGGAGGAAATAAGGAAAGAATCTCTCTCTCTCTCTCTCTCTCTCCCTCTCTCTATTCTTCTATGAGAGGAAGCAAATAGAGAAATTGTCTTCAGTTACAATGGAGAATTTCTCTAAAAGGGAGATCAGGGATCCTTCAAAAGAAAGGGAGAATTGGATGCTAGGTAGCCAAAAATGACAAATGCCTATTGTATTTGCAATCTGCATGGATTACACAAGAAAGTCTCTAAAGGCTTTTTCAGCTTTAATAGTTTATAATTCAGATGCAAGAACTAAAAAAATGTATAGCTATCCAAAGATTTCTGTTAAGAGCAATAGTCCTCCAAGTCCTGAGGGCATTCCTGACTCTCAGAAGAGCAAATAATTCATAGAACAATTCGTCAATGCATGGGACAGCATTAGTGCCCAATGGAATCTATAGTCTAAGAAAAGTATGATTCAGTAACATAACATGTTAAAATGGAAAATAGGGATGCCTGGGTGGCTCAGCGGTTAAGCATCTGCCTTCAGCTCAGGGCGTGATCCTGGAGTCTGGGGATCGAGTCCCACATTGGGCTCCTTGCATGGAGCCTGCTTCTCCCTCTGCCTCTCTCTCTGTGTTTCTCATGAATAAATAAATAAAATCTTTAAAAATAATAATAAATAAATAAAATGGAAAATAGCACTGCAAGATCATGACCTTGAATTTTTTTCCCCATGTCTGTCACTACTGAAAGAGGCCTAATATTTTGGTCCCACATTTTACTCTCATATATCCCTAACACCTAAATTTGATTTTTAGTAGTTTTATCCACTAAAAGTATCTGGAATTCATTGCAGAGTAGCTGATTATATGGGGCAGGGGGAAAAAATAGTATGACTTTAAAGAACATTCTGTTATATATAGCAAGAAAGAAGGGATGTTTCAAGGATGTCAGGGACAGAGCTAAAAGGACAAAGCCTAGAGATGTACCTACAGGTGAAGTTGTAATAATTTAATTTTAAAATGTCATAATTAGAATGAATTGGAATAAGTCAAATCTACAAAGGCTATGCATTCACACTAAGACTCAAATGAGAGAAGTAAACAAAAAATATAACTTTAAGCAAACAAAAAAAAATTAATACAATAGATGGACAAACACAATATATGTTTTTTAATAATAAGTTATATGAGGGTGCCTGGGTGGCTCAGTGGTTGAGCGTCTGCCTTTGGCTCAGGGCGTGATCCCAGGATCCTGGGATCGAGTCCTACACTGGACTCCCAGTGACTAGCCTGCTTCTCCCTCTGCCTGTGTCTCTGCCTCTCTCTCTCTCTGGTCTCACATGAATAAATAAATAAAATATTTTAAAAAAAAGAAATAATGAGTTATATGTGTGTCTTTGAGTGCACAGGTGTGAGTGCATGTGTATTTTTTCCTACTGTAAAGGGTGTGTTGACTTAAGTATACTCACATATATAATTTACCTATATTTATGTTTCACATATGAACAAGCAGATAAAAAGGAACCAAAAGGTAGGAGGAAGGATCCATCAATACTAGTAATTTTGTAAAATTATCACAACCAGATAGAAGGGGAGTCTGTCAATTATTCAGCACCAGATTTACAATAAGCAAGTAAGAATAGATTTGAAAAGCTATTCTAAGAATGAGAAGGGTGAATCAATCTTCCATCTCTCAGGAGATAAAAAAATGAAATGGCCCTCCTAATTACTGTAAAATACTAGTGATAAGTCCATAAGTTTTTAAGCAGATCAATGCTATATAATGGCAAGATGATTGATCAAGAACTGTTGGTCTTGCAAAACTTAGAGCTTAAATCATTACCAAGACACACTAAGTTTCAGAAATTAGAAACCATAAGGAAGACAGAATTACAAATCCTGTGGTATTTAAAAACTATTACTATTACAGGGGCACCCGGGTAGCTCAGTCAGTTAAGTGTCTGCCTTCAACTCAGGTCATGATCCCGGGGACTTGGGATCAAGCCCCACGTGGGCTTCCACTTCCTCTGCCTCTCCTCTCTGCTTGTGCTTCTCTCTCTCTGTCTCTCTCAAATAAATAAAATCTTTAAAAAAATGCTACTACTGAAACCCTAAGAAGATATTGAAATAAACACAAGTATAATCTTAAGAAGTGGGTGGCTCAGGGGTTTAGCGCTACTTTCAGCCCAGGGCATGATCCTGGAGACACGAAATCGAGTCCCACGTCGGGCTCCCTGCATGGAGCCTGCTTGTCCCTCTATGTCTCTGCCTCTCTCTCTTTCTGTCTCTCACGAATAAATAAATGAAATCTTTTTAAAAACATCTTAAAGGATCACTGGGTGGCGCAACGGTTTAGCGCCTGCCTTTGGCCCAGGGCGCGATCCTGGACACCAGGGATCGAATCCCACGTCAGGGCTCCCGGTGCATGAAGCCTGCTTCTCCCTCTGCCTGTGTCTCTGCCTCTCTCTCTCTCTCTCTGTGTGTGACTATCATAAATAAATAAAAAATCTTAAGAAGTATAAAAGCAGTGCAAAAATAATGCACTCATATTCAACCCATGGCATTGAATTAGATTACAAGCATAGTTGATTTTGTAATTTTTGTATTTGTGCATACTTTGCTGATTGTTTAAGGTATATGAGATATTCAAAACTACCAGCCATATTATATTTGTGATTCCAGCTTAAATTGTTTAAGGGAATTAAATTAGTCAAATGTATATTATATATTTAACGATCAAGAAAAATGATTCCAACATTTCGTTTGTTAGAAATATGATTTTGGGGTTCCTGGGTGGCTCCGTTGGTTAAAGCATCTGACTTTTTTTTTTAAGATTTTATTTATTTATTCATGAGAGACACACACACAGAGAGAGAGACAGAGACAGAGGCGGAGACAGAGGCAGACTCCCTGCGGGGAGCCCAATGTGGGACTCAATCCCAGGACCCCAGGATCACGCCCTGGGCCAATGGCAGATGCTCAGATGCTAAGCCACTCAGGCATTCCAAAGCATCTAACTCTTGATTTCAGTTCAGGTCATGATCTCGGGTGGGGGTCGTGGGATTGAGCCGCAGGTTGGGCTCCGCACTTATCAGGCAATCTGCTTGATATTAGGTTCTCCCTCTCCCTGTGCTCCTCCCAGCCTCTCTCTCTCTCTCTCTCTTTCCCTCTGTCAAATAAATAAATGAAATCTTTAAAAAATATACATATATTTCCCTTTGGGTAGCCCACAGCATCTCAGACTCAACATATCTAAAATTGAACCCATTATTTGCCCCAGTGCCCCACTCCTTCAACAGCTCACCTCCCTCTTTCCTGTGTTCCCTCTTAGAATAATACCCCCATCCACCAGGATGTGACAATGAGAAATAGAAACAAAGATATTCTGAAGCATAAAGGAGACATTCACACATCCCTTCACTAAACAAACATTTATGGAGGAGGACTCCTTGCCCAGTATTGTGTTAAGTACTAAGGAGATGAGCTGTGAGAGACAAAGACCTACAGTTCCAGAAACAGAGAAAGCGCATGTCAGGCAGAGATGCAGAGAAAGACCTACACAGAAAGTTTCATTTCAACTTGCATGTTTGATAACCAGAAAAAAGTATATAAATATATATAAGTAATATATATTAAGTATATACTTTATATATATATATACAAGTGTATATATATGTGTGTGTGTGTGAGTATATATATATATATATATTTCAAATAGTTGTCCTAAGACATGACACATTATTCGGGTGCCTTTTAAAAATTTTCTTTAGTAGGGTACCTGGGTGGCTCCATTGGTTAAGTGTCTGATTTTGGCCCAGGTTATGATCTCAGGGTCCTAGGATGGAACCCAGGTCTGTCCAGCTCTCTGCTCAGCAGGGAAGCCTGCTTCTCCCTCTCCCTCGTGCTTGTGTTTTCTCTCTCCCTCGTGCTCCCTCTCTCGAATAAATAAATGAAATCTTATTTATTTATTTTTTAAATATTTTATTTATTTATTCATGAGAGACTCAGAGAGAGAGGCAGAGACAGAGACAGAGAGAGAGAAGCAGGCTCCCCCCATGGAGCCCAATGTGGGACTCGATCCCTGAAATCCAGGATTTTGCCCTGAGCCGAAAGCAGAGCCCAACCACTGAGCCATCCAGGCGTTCTAATAAAATCTTTTTTAAAAATAATAAAATGAAATTTTCCTTTAGCATAAAGAAACTTGAAGAGGGAAAAGGGCTCAACAAGGAGACAAACAGAATTATGACTCATTCTTATTCTCTCCACCTGCAGATAGTTATTGGCAATTAGCTGTGTACTAATGACCTTGGGAAATCTCAAACTATTATTTCGGATCATTCTTTAACTCTTGATTTTTTTTTTAAATTTTTATTTATTTATAATAGTCACAGAGAGAGAGAGAGAGAGAGAGAGGCAGAGACACAGGCAGAGGGAGAAGCAGGCTCCATGCACCGGGAGCCCGACGTGGGATTCGATCCCGGGTCTTCAGGATCACGTCCTGGGCCAAAGGCAGGCGCCAAACCACTGCGCCACCCAGGGATCCCAACTCTTGATTTTTTTTCAATAAAGTTATGGGGCTTTTTTTTTCCATTATAAAAGTGATACAGGTTATAGTTTGAGGGGAAATATATGAGAAGTCTTTTGGGGGGATTTAAAATACAAAGAACACAGTTGTGGGATTAATTCTCATTCTTTCTGAACTCTTACTCTTGGACCCAAAGTAGGACACTCTTAATGTTTAGGTGTTGTCCTAAGGGTATAAAGGCATTGATTTTGGATGAGCTCCTGGGGAATTATAGGACTATGATTCGACTATTGGGCCTGTCTCTTCAGATACTTAATCAAAAGTAGTAAGTCAAGGAACTAAGTTGGGGTCTGATGCTTCATCCAGAAGTAACAGGGATGAATTTTAGGGCATATTCAGGTATGAAGAAAATACCATTTTTCTCATAATTGAACTTAAACCCAAATCTGAAGCCTCCTCACACTATTACACTGGCAGAAAATTCAATCTCGGTCGTCATTGGCATTCCCAAGAAGAAATCCACCAGAGGTATGTATAGGTGCCAGGGTGGGTCGCCCACCATTAAAGCATCAGGGAGGCTCTGCAGCGATTGGTTCAATAGTCCAGACTGGTTACCACAGAGATGGCTATTGCCCCAATCTGCACCAGGACCCATGGCTTTGAGGCATGAGGATCTTCATCGAGAATAAAAATCCTTATGCTCAAGGTCCAGCCCTCTCCCCTCAGTGCTGTCAAAGAACACGGTGCAGCTTCCCTGAAATCACACAACTGTAGATCTTCACCCCCTTCCTAGCCTTCTGAAATCTTTTCTTCCTTTTCTTTAAGGCACTTTCCTGTCTTCTCTCTCTCTCTCTCTCTCTCTCTCTCTCTCTCTCCCTGGATATTTTCATAATCTTTTCAAGTCAGGTTGAATTTTTACAAAACATAAGGCTGCTCTTGACTTCTAACAGCTTTGGGTCCTACCAAAACCCCTCTGTCAAAGATGCAAGGGAGGAAAGGTATATAATACAAATTAATGTCTCAAAAATTAGATAACTTCCCCATGAACAGTTTGCACACTCAATGGTAGTCCTCACCTGGAACTAGGATTCAATCTTTTTTATAGTGTTGCTTTTTCTCCCTTGGCTCCCTTGGTCTGATAATAATCAGAAACGCTCTGATATGGGATGTACACTGTGCTCCAGTTTCCTGAAGTTGTTACACAAAAGCTAGGGCTTATCTTTCACACATATATTTTATTTGTATAAGTCATTCATTTATTAGAAACAAGAATCTAGGGGATCCCTGGGTGGCGCAGCAGTTTAGTGCCTGCCTTTGGCCCAGGGCGCGATCCTGGACACCCGGGATCGAATCCCACGTCGGGCTCCCGGTGCATGGAGCCTGCTTCTCCCTCTGCCTATGTCTCTGCCTCTCTCTCTCTCTCTCTCTCTGTGTGTGACTATCATAAATAAATAAAAAATCATAAAAAAAGAAACAAGAATCTACATATCTTGAAGATTTAACTGCTTTATTTTGCTTGGACAAAGTTACATCAACTTAGAAAATATAATGCAAAAAAAAAAGAAAAGAAAATGCATTTGTTGTCAGCAATTGCTCATGGATACACATTTACTAGACAAGACTTTGGGCTGCTAGTGACAGAAAACCAAATCAAAGAAGGTTAAATACATAGGGAATCTATTGGTTGGGGCGCCTGGGTCGCTCAGTGAGTTAAATGGCCAACTAGATTTCAGCTCAGGCCATGATCTCAGGGTCCCAGAATCAAGCCCCACTTGAGCTCTGCACTCACAGGGTAGTCTGCTTGAAGATTTTCTCTCTCCTTCTTTTCCTCCCCACCCCTACTGCCCCACTAGTACTCTCTCTCTCTCTCTCTCTCTCTAAAACAAATAAATAAAACTTAAAAAAAGAGAGAATCTACCGGCTTACATAATATGGAAGTTCCAAGAGTTGGACATCACAAATGGATCAATCAGGGAAGGAAGGTGTCAAAATTATTATATGTTCTAGACTGGAATCAGAGTACTCCATCTTCCAGATATTATGACAAAGTCAGTGGTGGTCACTTGATAGCACCTCACGAGGATTTTTCTTCCACCCTATCAAGAAATACATTTTTTTAAAGATTTTATTTATTCATTCTGAGAGACAGACAGAGAGAGAGAGAGAGGCCAGAGACACAGGCAGAGGAAGAAGCAGGCTCCATGCAGGGACTGGATCCCGGTTCTGCAGGATCACACCGTGGGCTGAAGGCGACGCTAAACTGCTGAGCCACCCGGGCTGCCCAAGAAATACATTTTTTTAAAGATTTTTATTTATTTTCTCATGAGAGACACACAGAGAGAGGCAGAGACATAGGCAAATGGAGGAGTAAGTTCCACGTTGGGGAGCCTGATGCGGGACTCAATCCCAGGACCCCGGGATCACAACCTGAGCCAAAGGCAGACACTCAACCACTGAGCCACCTAGGCGTCCCAAGAAATACACTTCTATATCTAGTGAAAATATCCTTCAAAAGTGGAGGTAAAATAAAGACGTTACTAGAGAAGAAAACCAAAATAACTTGTTGCTAACAGTCCTGTTCTAAAAGAATTGCTAAAGGAAGTTCTTCAGATAGAAGGGAAATGATACCTGAAAAAAATCGGGGAACATCAAGAATGAAAGAACAGAAATGGTAAGTATATGAGTAAACATAATAGACTGTTCTCCCCTTGAGTTCTTTTAAAAATATTTACTAGTCGACAGTGAAAATTATTAACACTGCCTGATGGGTTTGTGATTCTAATACATAAAAACAACCATAACAAGACAGTAGGGAGAGGATAAAGGGATTTATTTGGGGTAATAGTTCTACATTCCACTTGAAGTAGTAAAATATGATTCCAAGGGGATTATGAAAAGTTAGTTATGTTTATTGCAATCACTAGAGCAACTACTAAACAAATCATACCAAAAGATACGATCATTAATACAATAGTTAAATGAGATACTAGAAAGTGTTCTAATTAGCCAAAAGAAAGCAAGGAAAGGGAACAAAGAGCAAACAATAAAATGATATAGCTAATTACTATAGATTATATTAGGAAGGTAAGAATGACTGTTGGAGAAATTCAGTTGTTACCAATGTAGTATTCAGAATCACCCAAAGGTCTGAATGTAAGGTTAACCGTAGAGGACATTTAGGGACCCTGGCAGCAGGGGTCAGGAGGGCGTTTTGCCCTGGACATAGACTTTTGATAATAGCACAGGAAGTATTTTTTTAATAAATTTATTTTTTATTGGTGTAGCACAGGAAGTATTATATAGTCAAAGACGAGACTGCAATACATTCATCACTCAACTCTATAAATCTTCTATTATCCTGTTAATGATTTTAGGAATAGAATAATTATTTGATCCTATACTTTTCTGAGTGTTGAAAATATTAAGTAGCCTTTAAAATATACCATACGAGCAGCCCAGGGGTTCAGCGGCTTAGCGCCGCCTTCAGCGCAGGGCGTGACCCTGGAGACCCAGGATCGAGTCCCGTGTCGGGCTCCCTGCATGGGGCCTGCTTCTCCCTCTGCCTGTCTCTGCCTGTCTCTCTATCATAAATAAATAAATAAAAATATTTTAAAAAATGAAATAACTCCCATTTCGAGGACGCAGAAATCGGGATTTACAGAGGTCGCTGACAGAGGTCGCTAACAGGCCCACCTGCCCCCGAGCCCAGCCCGCGAGGCTCAACCGTCGGGGTCAGCCCCGCCCCCTCCAGCGAGGGGCCCGGAGGCCCCGCCCCCCGGCTGCGCCGCGCAGGCTCAGCCGCAGAGCACGCCGGGAAGGGGCGGGGCCTGCGTGACCGTTCCGCGTCGAAGTCCCTCCGAGCCTCCTCGCGCGGCGAGCGTCCCTGAGAAAAATTAGTAAGCGTCCTCCGGCCGCCGCGGCGTCGGTGCCTCCCCGCGCGCCTCCCGCGAAGGGGCAGAGAGCGTGGCCGGTCGGCGGGAGGATGAGGCGTCCGGTCGGGTCGGGTCGGGCCGGGCCGGGCTCCCGGACACGGGTCCCTGCGAGCGGGTCCGCCATGTGCGGCCGGGCCCCTTCCCGCGGCCGCAGCGCGCCCGCGTGCCCCTCGCCGGCCTGCGCTCCCCCGCCCCGCGGCCGCCGCGGGCCTCCCGGAGGGGCCGCCCGCGCACACCCACGCACGCCCGCGCACGCCCAGCTCGCGGCCCCTACTGTAGTGCTTTTGCGGGAGACGCAGGCGGAGCGGCACGCACGCTCCTCTTGGGGACCCCGACGCGGTACTCGAACCTGGGTCTCCAGGGTCACGCTAACCTACCTGGGCCCCCGGGGGCCCCGAGACGCCGTAAAAAAAAAAAAAAAAAAAAAGAATCACGGAAGTGCTCTTGCAACGAGGTGCTGCGCACGGAGCGTCCGCAGAAGGGGACTGACCGGTGCAGGAGTGTGGCTCGAAGCCGGGCCGCGGGGAAGGTGCGCGGCCGGCCCGGCGCCCAGCTCTGTGGGCGGGAGCTGCAGCTCCGGGGGACGCCCGGCGGCCGCCGTGAGCCTCGCGCCGTGCTCGGGCTTGCGCGGCCGCCTCGGGGGCCGGGGGTCGCGGGGGCCCGCGTCGGGCTCTCCGCGGGGAGCCTGCTTCTCCCTCCGCCTGGGTCTCAGGAATAAATAAATAGGATGTCTAAATAAATATTTCTTTATTTGTGTTTATTATATATAGCATATATTATGTTTCTTATATTTTTTATTTTTATAAAAATTATTTTTGTTTATATTTATTACATTTTAATTTTATTATTATGCTTATTACATTATTTTTATTGAATTATATTTATATTATACTTATATTTATGTTTTATATTATGTATATTATATTTTTATTTTTACAAAATAATTTATTTTATTTTTATTATATTTTATTTTTAATAGTTTGTTTTATTACATTATGTTTATATTTGTTATATTATATATATAATATATTTTTATTATATATTTATTATATATAATGTATTTTATCATGAAATATTTTTGTTTCTTATATTTTTATTTTTAATGATTACTTCATTATTATATATGATATATTTTATTTGTTTATAAAAATAAAATTTATTTTTATTTATATACTTTTATTATATTTTTTAATTTTTATATATATTATATTTTTATTTTTTATATTATTTATATTTTTATTTTTAATAGCTTATCTTATGTGCTATGCTTATTTATATTTTTATTATATTTTATAGAAATATTTCTTTTTTTTTTTTTTTTTTTTTTATTTATTCATGATAGTCACACAGAGAGAGACAGAGAGGCAGAAACACAGGCAGAGGGAGGAGCAGGCTCCATGCAGGGAGCCCGACGTGGGATTCGATCCCGGGTCTCTAGGATCGCGCCCCGGGCCAAAGGCAGGCGCCAAACCGCTGCGCCACCCAGGGATCCCGAAATATTTCTATTATACATTTTTATTTATTATATTTTTATTCTTAGTTATTTCATTATATATTTATTATATATGATATATTTTTGTTTTTTATAAAAAATAAAATGTTATTTTTATTTTTATATGCTCTTATATTTTTATTTTTAATAATTTATTATGTTATATTTATTATATATGCAATATATAATATATTTATTATATATAATGAGAAATTTAAATTTTATAGTAAGATCTTTTTTTTTTTTTTTTTTACTTTTTATTTACTTATGATAGGCACACAGTGAGAGAGAGAGGCAGAGACACAGGCAGAGGGAGAAGCAGGCTCCATGCACCGGGAGCCCGACGTGGGATTCGATCCTGAATCTTCAGGATCGCGCCCTGGGCCAAAGGCAGGCGCCAAACCGCTGCGCCACCCAGGGATCCCTATAGCAAGATCTATATTACATTCAGCCCCAGCAGCCTCAGGACCCAGCAGTTTGCCGTTTAGCTCGTAGGATGAGGCAAGAGCGTTTAGGGGAGTAGTTGCCCTTTGCTTGAAATAGTGATTTTTGTCCCCCAACCCGGGATTTTCTGTGCTGGAGCATATACACAGGTTGGAATCCAAAAAGAGCAGGTGAGAAGCTGTGAGCGTCCTCCTTAGTGTCACCGCTGCAGGGAGGGGGTGTGTGTGTGTGTGAAGTGTACTCCCCTAGATGGCAGGAAGGGCTATTTTTTGGATGCTTCAGAAGTCTCCAAAAATAGGTGACGCTTGGTATATTACACGGTTAACTGTATCTAATGATTTTTGTTTTAATTTTTAATTTTTTTTTAAGATTTTATTTATTTATCCATGAGAGACACAGCGAGAGAGACAGACACAGGCAGGGAGAAGCAGGCTCCCTGCAGGGAGCCGGATGCGAGGCTTGATCCCAGGACTCCAGGATTACACCCTGGGTCAAAAGCAGATGCTCAACTGCTGAACCACCCAGGCGTCCTTCTTTTTTATTTTTAAAAGTAGGTTTAAAATATATATATATATGAGTGAAATGTTTGCTGAACCTCAAAAGCTACTGATTTTGTCAGGCTCCCCGCAGGGAGCCTGCATCTCCCTCCACCTGTGTCTCTGCCTCTCTCTCTGTCTCTCATGAATAAATAAAATCTTTAAAAAAAAAAAAGCGTAATGTATAAAGAAGTAGCTGTAATGCAAAGAAGTAAAAGGTTAGAGTATACCTGCTTCTAGACTGAGTCACTTTATTTTTGCTTGTGACGGTACCACATATTAATTACCGTAGCTTTATAGTTAAGTCCTCCAACTTTTTTCTTTTATATATATATATATTTTTTTTTACTTTTTTCTTTTTTGAGATTGTTTTAGCTTTCTATGTTTATACACATTCCCTATGCATTAAATCCTCTTGCAAGTTCCACAAAAACTGGGATTTTGATCTGTAGCTCAATTTGGGGAAAACTGACTTAACAGTATTAAGTCAGTCAGTGAGCGTGCTATATTTCTCCATTTATTTATATCTTCCTTAATTTCTCTCAGCATTGTTTGGTTTTTCAGTGTAGAGATCTTGACCTATTTCATTAGATATATTCATGCATTTGATGTTTTGTGATGCTTTAGAAAATGGTTGTTTTAAAATTTTTTTGATTGTTCAAGTAAAAAATGATTTTTGAATATTGGCCTTCCTAAATTTACTTAATAATTGGCAGTAATTACCTGGAGATCCTTTTGGATTTTCTTTTTTTCTTTTTTTTTTTTTTTAATTTTTATTTATTTATGATAGTCACACACACAGAGAGAGGCAGAGACATAGGCAGAGGGAGAAGCAGGCTCCATGCACCTGGAGCCCAATGTGGGATTCAATCCCGGGTCTCCAGGATCGCGCCCTGGGCCAAAGGCAGGCACTAAACCGCTGTGCCACCCAGGGATCCCTCTTTTTTTTTTTTTTTTTATTTAAAGCAGTATGTTTGCTTTCTCCCTTTCCAATCTTTACACCAAATTTCCGTTAAATATTTCACTTTAACTTAAGGAATTTTCTTTAGCATTTCTGCAGTATAGATTTGTTTGTGATAAATTCTCATTTTCATGTATCTGAAGGAAATATTGCACCTTTATTTTTTTTTTCTTATTTTAAAGATTTTACTTAGAGACACAGGCACAGGGAGAAGCAGGCTCCCTGTGGGGAGCCCAATGTGGGACTCAATCCTGGGCCCAGGGCCAAAGGCAGATGCTCAATCGCTGAGCCATCCAGGCATCGCTTACCTTTATTTTTGAAGGATATTTTTACTGACTAGAGAATACTTTAAGTAGTTTTTTTTTGGGGGGGGGGGGTTGTTTTTTCCCATTACCTTAAAGACCCTCCATTGGCTTCTGGCCTTCATTGTTTCTGACAAGAAAACAGCCTTTATTCTTTTTTTTTTTTTTCTTTTATTCTTATTTCTGTTTTCCTGTATGTCTTTTTTTTTTTTTAAGCTATTTTTAAGAGTTTTTTATCTTTAGTTTTCACCAGTATGACTCTGATATGCATAGGTTTGGTTTTTTCCTTTTATATTTACTGTATTTATTACTCATAGATCTTCTTGAATTGTGTGGTTTGATGTTTTTCTTCATTTGGAGGAAATTGGCCAGTAGTTTTTCAAATACTGCTTCTGTAGCTTTGTCTGTTTTCTCTTTCTGGAACTCTATTTACATCTGTGTTAACCTTTTTGCCAGTTTCCACATATTGCTTACATTATTTGTATTTTTATTTTATTATGCATCATCAGTCTGAACTATTTTCTACTATTGATATAAAATGTATCTATTCTTAATTTCTCTATTTTCCAATTCTCCTATTTCTATGACTTCTTATTCCAGGGGTCTGCTAAACTTCTTCACCTTTTTTCTCTTATCCTCTCAAATGCATCAAAGTCCTAGCCTGATAATACCAATATGAATTACCTATAGATCTGTTCTGTTGTCTTTTTTCTTTTTATTGGTTTTCAGTCAGTCTTATTTGGGGCTTTTTTTTTTTGAGGGTATACCCATACATTTTTATTGTATTGTGGATGACAAAATTTAAAGACTCTAGGTGCACTTCCTCCAGAGAGGGCTAAGTTCCTTATAAGCAGGCAGATAGTTCTAACAGATTACATTGATCCTGTTGAGGGTTAGCATTAGGACTTGTTGGGACTTTTTAGGGCTGATTTATTTTGGGTTGCCCTTTTTTCCAGGGACTGGTCTTTTCTCCTGGGATATGATCCTTACTCCTACCACATGGCCAACTGAAAGTCCAGATCTTTACCAAGCCCCCTCTACCTTTGCTGGGCTTAAATCTCAGCTTTGTTCTTAGCTCTGCAAAGCTACTGTAATCTCTGTTCAGCTCTTTAGACTCAATCTGCTATTTTCTGCTAGATTTTTTTTTTTTTAAATTTTTTATTTATTTATGATAGTCAGAGAGAGAGAGAGAGGCAGAGACACAGGCAGAGGGAGAAGCAGGCTCCATGCACCGGGAGCCCGATGTGGGATTCGATCCCGGGTCTCCAGGATCGCGCCCTGGGCCAAAGGCAGGCGCCAAAGCGCTGCGCCACCCAGGGATCCCGGATTTTTTGATGTCATAATCCATAGATGTACATTTGGAGATCAGCTAAAAAGTGGAGAAGGAGGTATTTGTGTGCAAATTGGGAGGCTTATTTCTCCTTGGTTCCCACATCTCCTTTGTGCCTCAGGAGCTCCACCTGCTTTGGCAACCCAAAACTCCCATCTCCTTAGCTCAATGTGCTGCTGTTTTCCTCTACTCTGTTCTGGAAAGTGTCCTCAGGACAGATAAAATTAAAGCCTGTTATTTTTATCTGTTATGCCTAGATTTATCAGTCTCGTTTTTTTAAACATTCTCTACACCCAACATGAGGCTTGAATTCATGACCCTTAAGATCAAGAGTTTTGTGCCAACCGAGCGAGTAAGGCACCCCTAGATTTGTCAGTCTTATTTTTAATTCTTGCCAATCGGATAAAATTTGGAACAGAGTTGGTTTAGAAGCTGAATAGGATTTGAATAAGCAAAAATGACTTTACAGGTAGAGCAGTATAAGCACAGTTATAGTGGGGAAGAATTAAAAGATTAAGGGCGAAGCAACTTGAAGCATCAATATTGTAGTAATTTTCCAGGAGGAAAGCTACATACATTCTCTCTGGAGATCTGTTTGTGTGTCTGGAAATAATTCCTGATAGCTTGTAATTTCTTTGCAGTCTCCAGTTTTACTTTAAAAATTGTGAATTTTGAGGGGCGCCTTGGTGGCTTAGTCAGTTAAGCGACTGCCTTTGGCTCAGGTGGTGGTATCAGGATCCTGGGATCAAGCCTGAGTTGGGCTCCCAGCTCAGTAGGGAGTCTGCTTCTCCCTCTGTCTCTGTGCGCGCGCGCTCTCTCTCTCTCTCTTTCTCTCTTTCACTGTCAAGTAAATAAATAAAAATTTTTTTAATTAATGTGAATTTTATTCTCTGCTCCATGTTATCCCTCTTTGGTTTAAATTAAAATATTTTAATTGGTTATTACCTAGTAGTATTAACCAGTAGGAACCTGTGCCACATTAATACTCCAACATACATGGGTTAGCCCTAGTTGGGAAAGATAGGTGAAAGACTATATTAAAAAAGAGGTTTCATTGTGTCTTGGTGGCTCAGTCAGAGGAGCATGCAACTCTTGATCTCAGGGTCATTAGTTCAAGCCCCACATTGGGTGTAGATTTTTACAAAAATCTTTTTAAAAAAATTTTTTTAAGTTTATTCATTTAAGTAATCTCTACACCCAGTGTGGAATTCAAAACTCACCACCTGGAGATCAAGAGTCTCTTATTCCTCTGAGCAAGCCAGGCACCCCAAAAATAAAATCTTTTAGGGTTTTTAATGTGCATCTTGTTGGAAAAGAAAGTACTAGATTTGTTATTCATATATGTTTTTTGCTCTTTTGCTTTTTCTAATAGCTGAAGAAATGTTACATACTGTTCTTCCTTGCTTCAGAGACCTAATTTAGATTAATTAATTACACTTTGAGGGTGCTTTCCATTATTTGCCTATTTGTGTGATGACTGACATTTGAAGGGATTCCAAGATGCAAAAGCTCATAGATGCGTTGTGGGTTTTTGTTGTTTTTTTTTTTTTTTCTTTAAAATGTGTTGTTTTTAATTGATTTTTAGACTTGCATATTTTCTTTTGAGTGAATGACAGTCTAGTAGTCAATTTTCCGTGAGTTTTGCTTTGCTCTGGTTATTTGGAGTGCTTAAGTAGGCTGCACAGAAGCCGTCTGAGCTTTTACTGCACTTCACAGTCAGGTCTTATTCATTTAATTTTCTGCTCTGGGATAGGGACTTTGAATTAAAGCTACCAGAAAAGTGGGGGAAAGACCAAAGATGAGAGAAAAGAAGATAGAAGGAACCAGTTTGTCCTGGAAAAAGAGACCTTGAGGCTGAGCAATCAAAAGGCACTTGTGATTCCTCAAAAGACATAAAATGGGATTATATTTTAAGCCTGAATGTGCAACAATCTTTTATATTTTGATTTGGGACTTTAACTATCTTATATAGTTCCCAAAAAGGAATCCATTCATGGGGGTAGAGAGTAGGAGACAGGCATGAGGTGTAATTGGAAAATAGATTCAGGGCAGCCCCAGTGGCACAGCGGTTTAGCACCACCTGCAGCCCTGGGTGTGATCCTGGAGACCTGGGATCAAGTCCCACATCGGGCTTCCTGCATGGAACCTGCTTCTCCCTCTGCCTGTGTCTCTGCCTCTCTCTTCGCTCTCTCTGAATGAATAAATAAATCTTTAAAAAAAAAAAAAAGGAAAATAGATTCAAAATCTATTTAGAAGGTATATTTGATCCACTTTGGTGATTAAATGTGGGGACTTTGGGAGAAGAGGAATTTAGGACTACCCCTAGATTTCTGGCATGGGAAATTGGGTATAGAGCCATTTTATCAAAAAAGGGAACATGTGTAAAGCAGGTTTACAGGAATACTATAAGAATATAGTTTTAAATCTCTTGAATTAAAAAAAAGAAAAAAATCTCTTGAATTTGAGGGACCTGTGGAGCATCTAAGTGGAGATATTTAGTAGGCCATTAGATATATGGGCTGGAGCTCAGAAATGTAAGGCGAAATCAGCCTAAAAATGATAATTGAATCCAAGGTTGTGCCCACAGAGCAAATGAGAAAGAGTCCTGTGGAATTGAAGGAACAAAAAAAAAATTGTTTTAAGACTTTATTTATTTGAGAACATGCACAAAAGAGAGCATGAGTGAGGGGTGGGGAGAGGGAGAGGCAGACTCCTCGCTAAGCAGGGAGCTTGACTTGGGTCTTAATCCCAGGATCATGACCTGAGCTGAAAGCAGACCCCTAACTGACTGACCCACCCAGGCATCCCTGGAACACAAATAATTTAGAAGCAGGTGAAATAAATGTTTGAGAAGAAAACTGGCAAAGAGGTAGGAGGAGGAAGGAATATGTTTTGGAGTCATAGGATTCAAGGAAGTGGAGAGTTTCAAGGATGAGGAACAGGAGTGGTCAGAGAGAGGCCACTAGCTTTAAAAGTTGGACCCTTGAGTGTATTTGAATGTTTATATGTGAAGAACCAGTAAGGATGGAAAGAGGAGTTGAGGGAGATGAAGATAATAACTGGCTCTATAGGAGGGCATTGGCGGGGGAGAGGTAGTGACTACAGCTATTTGGATTAACCTTAGATAGAAGACTTTATGTTTTCTAAGACTAATAATTTAAAAGTAAACGTGTGGGTTAATGAGTTTATGCTATAGGCAGGCCTGGGGGAATAAAAGTGAAGAAGATTAGTCCCAGAAGAAAGCGAGAAATATGTCCACCAGAGAATTACAAAGCGAAACTATGTTAGGGAATAGTGATGAAGGGAAGAAAGCCAGTGTTGGTACTGTGAAGGAACCTTGAGTCTAAGCTGTCTGAAGACCCGTTGTGCTTCCAGAAAATTACCATATTTAAAAGAACTAATGTTAAAATCAGACTCTCAATTCTTATTTTATTTTAGGAACCTGGACACTCTTCCCCAAAGAAGAATTTCATTAGTTTGGAACTGGAGGATTCCTTTGCATCAGATACTAAGATGAAAGAATCGCCAATAGATGGTGAATGTGACAAAGCAATGGCACCACAAATGGGGCGGGTAGATGAAATTAAGACTGAACCTGACAGTGCTCAGGTAAATATTCTATTTTCTTTTTTCTAGAACAGCATTTAATTGTACATTTCAGTTATGCAAGATGCTAGTTTACTGGTTGAAAACCTTAAATCTTTATCTTCCCCGAAGTAGTTGGTCACATAATATAAGGCATATGGTGTGAAATGCCATCCCAACTCTATATAAGAAAATGATTTGAGAAAAGAATGGATGTTTGTTTGTTTTTTGTTTGTTTTTTTTTTTTTATTTTGTTTATTTATTCATGAGACACAGAGAGAGAGAGGGGGCGGCAGAGGGAGAAGCAGGCTCCATGCAGGGAGCCCAATATGGGACTCGATTCCGGGACTCCAGGATCATACTCCGGGCTGGAGGCAGCGCTAAACCGCTGAGCCACCCAGGGCTGCCCAAGAATGGATGTTTGGCATGGGGTTTTGTTGTTTTTTGTTTTGGGGTTTTTTGTTTTTTTTTTTTTTTATATATTTATTCATGAGAGACACAGAGAGAGAGGCAGAGACACAGGCAGAGGAAGAAGCAGACCCCATGCAAGGAGCCCGACGTGGGACTTGAACCCAGGAATCTAGGATCACGCCCTGAGCTAAAGGCAGGCGCTCAACTGCTGAGCCACCCAGGCCTCCACCCAGGCCTCCCGGCATTTGGTTTTGGATTGATAAAAGGATTGCTTAGGAAATTATGGGTCTAGCTAAGGTTAACACATTTTTGTTTTCATTTTTCTTAACTTAAAACAGTATGGCTAACTAATTGTATGTAATTATTAGAATTTTTTCTTTGTAATTATTTTACCCAAATTAATTTCATGTTTTTTCTTAAACTTTTTCACACATATTATGTCCTAAAAAATCTATAAATAATAAACTGACTCAAGCCGTGAATGTTCTGTGAGTAGTGCCAAATTTCTTTAGACTGTTTATATATGAGCCAGCTGAAATTTCTAATGAAACAAAAAGTGAATTCAGTTTTAATTTATTTCTAGTATTCTGTTTAGAAATAGCCTAAAGTAAATCAGTGTTAAGTAGGGATATGACTCCCACTGAGTTGGTGATTCTGGGGAATATTGTCCATCTAGGAAGTGTTTGTTGCTTCTTCAGTCTGTGGACATTCACACATTGTGGATGTTGTGGACATCCAAACATAGATCATGTTTAGATAGATTGCCTACTGCTCTGAAGAATCCTCCGTAAGACTCGTAGCTCAATCCAACAACTTTTGTGTTTAAGGTCTTTACAAAGACAATTAGCTAGTACTAATTAAAACAAGGAGGGAAAATAGATGTCATTGAGTGTGTCTGCTCTTTGTGTGGTAGCTACCGAAGGACTGTGTGAACAAAGATTACTGAAGTCACGTCCAGGTATGATAGAATATAATGTAGTAATTGATTAGTGTTGTCAGCCAAAGGTCACCAGAAACGAAGTGTTCACCTATGGTTCAGTTCAGTTACACAATTCACTGCAAAGACTTAAACATAATTTATTATTTTCTATTGAATAACTAGCTGTTTTATACACATTGTATTCATTATTTTCATTTCTTGTTTTAGGAGTACTGTCAAGCCCAGCAGCCCAAAACTCAGGAGAATGAACTGAAAATAAACACTACCTTTTCAGAGAGTGGTAATAGAATTACTTAAATTAATCATATTTATCCTAACCAACGTATTAGCCAGTTTATTCTACTTTTTTAGAATGTCTTTGAAGGGATCCCTGGGTGGCGCAGAGGTTTAGCGCCTGCCTTTGGCCCAGGGCGCGATCCTGGAGACCCGGGATCGAATCCCACGTCGGGCTCTCGGTGCATGGAGCCTGCTTCTCCCTCTGCCTATGTCTCTGCCTCTCTCTCTCTCTCTCTCTGTGACTATCATAAATAAATAAAAATTAAAAAAAAATGTCTTTGAAAAGTGCATTGTTTGTTTTGGGTTTCAAGTCCAGTAGAAGTAACCTCTAAAAGAAAATGAAGGAATGCATACTTAATTTTATGTAAATACTAATTTTCTTTCTTCCTGTTTGTGTTTATAGCTCCACAGTTGACTGCAGGCATTCAGCTTTCTCTTACGTCATCTGGCATGAATAAAATGCTTCCTTCAGTTTCAACCACAGCTGTTCAGGTCTCCTGTTCTGGTTGTAAAAAAATCCTTCAGAAGGGGCAAACTGCCTATCAGAGGAAAGGGTCTACTCAGCTTTTCTGCTCCACGCTGTGCATCAATGAGTACATTTCATCTGCCAATTCACCAGCTCTTCCCAAGAGAACTTGTTCAAACTGCTCAAAGTATATAATTCTAAATTATGCCCTCTTTTACTTCCCTACATAGATCTTGATCAGAGTCTTGGTTGTAACTGTCTACATTTTCATTTTTTCTAAAGAAATATCACCTTGGTTTAGTGAAAAGAAGCCGCTTCCGCTTTCAGTTCCTCAATTAGATTCTTCAGAAATAGTTTTTCTGTTGAGAGATTTGCAGAATTTAAAACATAAGGAGTTCTGTTTCTCTTCAGCTTTAAATAATGTGACTTCTGAAACTTACTTTCCTACTGTTTTCATTAGAAATTCTCTGTAAGTGGGATTATTATATGTCTATTCTATCATTTAACTGTATAGGCTGCAAACCACTAACACATTAATCATATAATAGTAGTCAATTTGGATCGTTCAAGGTATAAAATAACCAAGGTATAACATTATAAAGTAATGTTTCTGTTGTAATGACAAATGAATTTATTAGATACTTTTGCAAATTTGAGTAGTCCTAGGTAAACATGGTTGCATGTAATCTTTTCAAGATTTCAGTGAGCTGCTGTTGGGGTTTGTATTGCTACTTTTTTTTTTTTTTTTTTTAACGTATATAAGGCAATTTAGATGCAGAGAGAGGAAGTAGAGGTAATTTCATAATGAATTAGTGGAAAATGTCCAAAACTTTGAACTCTACCTTGAGATGTAAAGAATCAATGTGCTTTGAAACTCCTATCATACTATAATTCTGGTTTATTAGTTCTCATTAAAAAAATAAAAAAATAAAAAAATAAATGCTATTGCTAAATTTTAAATGTTTTTGTTTCAGAACAGAGGAAACACACAGGCCACCAGTTTTGCTTGTAAATATAGTAAATACCTTTCAAGTATCTTATTTTAGAATCCGATTGCCATAATTTGAATCTTTCTCCATTTATAGTTATATTTTACAACTCATAGCAGCTATATCAATATCATCTGGGAGCTTGTTAAATAAAAATACAGAGTCTCAGGTCTCACCCAGATCTACTGAATCAGAATTGCATTTGTCCCCAGATAATACATATATATGCTTAAGTATGAAAAACAGTGAGAACTTCTTTCTTAGTATTCCCATCTGTTTTATAAAATGTACATAAGAATTATGAGCATTAAATAATAGATTTAAGCCATCAGAGCAATACTGGCATGTAATAAGACCTCAATAAATGTTAATTATCACCATTATTATTCTCGTAACAAATTCACAAACCCTTTTTATTGGTTGCTTCAACTCCTCATTTGGCTGCTGCTTCGGGTGTTATCCGCTGCTTCAAGTCTTACTCCCTGAAACTCACCTTTATCTTTGTGTTTTTTTCAACTCTTCAATACTATGTCTTTTTTCCTTTTTGCTAAGGGCTGTAAGGCACTCTCTTCAGTCTGCTTTCTTTCTCTGCAGAATCATAAAACTGGAAGGGGCCTTAGAAATCATCCAGTCAAAACATTTTCTTTTGGTTTTGAGGAAACTGAGGTCCTGAGAAGTTAAGGTACCATGTTACTATGTTTGGAATTTACCTATTATACATCTTCAGCAGATCTCCCAGACAGATTGAAAAGGCTGAAACAGGAAAGATATAGTGTAAGTTTTTCTCTAAGATGAAGAAATCCAATATGAGCAAAAATATGAAACAAGTTTTACTTCCTTTGGAATATTTTTCCAAAATTACTTCCTTTCAAATATTTTTTAATACAAAATACTATTGTATAGGTTGGTGGAAAGGTGATAATAATGCATACATAGCCTGGAAGAGGCTGTCCATTGTTCAGAGTAACCTGTGCTTTTCTCAAAGTTTTTTTTCTTCCTCATTAGCCTCTGGTATTAATCTACAGTTCTCAAGATTTTAGCTAATTTTCAGTTACTATTGAGGTTTCTTTTATAGCAATGATTTAAAAATCTGTTTTGAGTTAATGCAGTTTTTGTTTCATGAACCAAATAAAAAGTGGCTTTGAAAATGACATTTTAAATCATGTTAGATAAGACTTCTTTTGAGAGCAGTGTGTTTAAGAAATGTCATTTTTGCACTGTAGTATCCCAATTTGAAACCAACCAGAGATTCTGAAAGCAGTCAACAGAGTGCAGAATATCCCTGTGCATTAATGCTGTATAACACATATAAATAAGAAAGTTGTTCAGTCCTGTGCTTGGAATTTGTTTAAGCTAATTTTAGGCACTTTTAAGAAAATTCATTTTTTAGTTTTTTATTTATAAGGACTTAGTAGATTAGAAACCAGGAATCTAGTATACTGGTAGCAGTAAATCAGTAAGCATTTTCAGACTTCCATGCTTCTGCCGATGCAGTTTCTTCTGCCTCCCTTTCCATTTGGCTAATTTATTTCTGTCACAAAGGTCTGCCTCAAATATCCTTACCTCTTGTCTGTTCCCACACAATTTTTTCCTCTCTTCTCACTAACCCCCACCCTTTCAGAATAATTGTTCCATGGTCTGTGTTTTAATAGTGTTCATAATTCCCACAGCATTAATCAAAATTTTTTAAAGAAAGAATTGATACTGCCCCAGTTAAACTATGAATCTCTTGAGATTAGGAACCAGATCACGCTCATCTTTATATTCCCAATGCCTTTACACTAGCTGGCACACAGTGAATCCGAGAAAAAAAATTTTTGTCAAATAAAATACAAGGATAGTACAACTCAGATACTGCATTTAGAGCTATATTTTAAACCAGTAAAATGACTGATTCATAGTAATGAAATGAACCTGTTATTTTTGGTACAATCTATTTCAGGAGGAAAATTTGTAAGTGTTAAAAATAGTGTTGATTTCAGGAGTATTTCATCTAGAAAACTATTATCCTGAAAGATTGATGTTCTGAGGTTTCTAAGTAGCCAGACATCATTGGCAGTTCTCAAACATTCTGGTTTCTGGAACCCTTTACACTCTTAAAATTTTTTGAAAAGCCAGAAGCTTTACTTTATGTAGGTTATATCTGCCAATATATACAGTGTTCGAGATTAAAACTGAGAAATTTTATTTTATTTATTCATGAGAGAGGGGAGGCAGAGGAAAGAGGCAGGCTCCCTGTAGAGCAGGGAGCCCGAGGCAGGGCTAATCTCAGGACCCTGGGCTCACCGCCTGAGCTGAAGGCAGACACTTAACTGACTGAGTCACCCAGGTGCCTCTAAAACTGAGAAATTTTTAAACTAATTATTAACTCCTTTAAAAAGAACTCAGTGAATGTGGACATAAATAATATTTTTAATGAAAAGTAGTCTTTAGTGAAAAGAATTTTAAGAAAAATTGAGTGAACATCATTTTATCAGTTTTGCAAACCTCTTCGATGTCTGGCTGGGTTTTCATATCTGCCTCTGTGTTCAATGAATTGGTAAATGTTTTGGCCAAAGTGTGAAAAAAATCTGGTCCTAACAATCAGTAATTGGAAAAGGGAGGTATGTTTTAATAGTCTTAGATTTTGTGGATGCTCTTTGATACTCTAGCAGAAAACAGGTTGTACTTCTTAAAGGTTAGTTACAATGTGAAATCTGAAACCATATCAATGAATTCTTTGTACTGTTAGGTTAAAATACATGGATCTGTTTGTACTTTGAATGGGTTTTTTTTTTTAACACGTGAATGAATGCTTTTTTGTTACATGCTATCATAATTTGGAAAATACTACTTCACTGAGTTATTTAGATCTTCCAAATGTTGGCATATTTCTTTATGCAATATTTTAACAATCACATTTGTTAAAAAAACAAAACTACTAATCTCATCAGGAAATCTTAGCTATTGGGACGCAATCAAGTTGGAGGTGGCAAATTTTCCAAAATTCTAATTTCAATGAAAGCTTGAATTTTATCATTGGCAATGAATACTGTCAGCTCTTTATCTTGAAGTAACAGTCTTACTTTATTCTTTTTTGAGAAAATATTTGCTAGATATCCACTCTGGATAATGGTATGTTCTTTCAAGTAAAAATATGTTCCATGAAAATAGTAACTACCTCAGGTTGTAGCTCAACATTCTCACGTGAGATTTTCCTGGAGACAACCATCATAGTTTGGTGTGCAGGAGAAATACTTTGTGTCTCTGTCCCATATCATCACACGGAATATGAAAAAGAAGTTTTCAAAGATAAAGCTTAATAAGAAAATGATTTTTACAGCAAATGTATGGCAATGAATAGCTGATACCAGGACGTTTTGGTGCAGCTGCATTAGTTTGTGCTAATAAGGCCCTGGCATTTTACCCAGTATTGGTTTTTTTTTTTTTTTTCCTCCCAATTTACTGAGGTGAAATCCACATAAAAAGCCATTTCAGCAGTATTTACTACACTCAACAGTGTCTAATTCCAAAACATTTCTCCAATGTATCCATTAAGGAGTTTCTCCCCAGAGAAAATTCTCTTTAGCCTCTGGCAACCACCAATCTGCAGTCTATCTGGATTTATCTATTCAGGATATTTTATAATTATGGAATTCTACAACATACAACCATTTGTGTCCATCTTTTTAGCATAATGCTTTCAAGGTTTATCCCAGGCTTATACATGTTGTAGCATGTATAGCAGTACTTCATCTTTTTTGTAGCTGAGTAATATTCCATTGTATGGATATATCACAATTTGTTTATCTATTCATTCATTGGTAAACATTTGGACTATTTCCATCTTTTGGCTTTTTTTTTTTTTTTTTTTTTTTTTCTTTTTAAAGTAAGTTCCAGGCCCAGTGTGGGCCTTGAACTCACAATCCTGAGATCAAGAGTTATGTGCTCTACCAACTGAGCCAGGCCAGTGCCCTTATCTTTTAGCTATTTGAAATAGAGCTGTTAGGAACATGTGTGTCTTCATACTTTTTTCAGTACGAGGAGTGGAATTGCAGTGGCCCATTGTTGATTTTGCATCATCAGTTCCAATGTTAACATAGTGAAAAAGACAAATGACACTTTTTTGGGCAGATAATATTTTAATATGAAAATAGTTTTGTTTTAGTGGACCCCTCTAAAAGTATCCGGAGGATCCCTAGAGTTTTGCGGGCCATAGTTTGGTATCCTCTGTCTTGTAGATTACAGAGTTGGTCAGGTATGAATATGTGATTGCTCATCAACATTCTATTATCACTAGCACTAACTAATGCAACTAGGTAATCCTCAAAACTGTGCTATCAGATGTGTTTTGTAATCCCTACTTTATAGATAAAGGAATCAGCATTTGGGAGTATAAATGACTTACCCAACATTATGTAGTATAAATTCTAGAACTAAATACCAAATTCAGGTTTTGTTATTTCAAGGCTGATGTCCCTGCTGTTGCATAATCTTTTTTTTTTTTTTTTTTTTTTTTTGCTGTTGCATAATCTAAAGGTAGGTGAAATGGGAGAGGGTTACTTGAAGGAGTGCTTTAACTTCTAAAAGTGTTTAATGGTGCCCTTGTTTTTCTTTTTAGAGACCTCTTAAATCTAAAGGATGTGATCAGTGTCCAGCTAGAAGATACATCTAGCAAAAATTTTTGCAGCCAATCTTGTCTTTCATCATATGAAGAAAAAAGAAAAGTATTTGTTACCATATGTACTAATAGCATTTTAACCAAGTGCAGCATGTGTCAGAAGACTACTGTTGTAAGTTGAAAATCTAACTTTTAAGAATTCTTTTTTTTAAAGATATTTATTTATATATTTGGTTTATTGAGAGAGAGCATGAGCAGGGGGGAGGGCAGAGGGAGAAGCAGACTCCCCGCTTAGCAGGAAGCCCAATGCAGGACTCAGTTTTATGACTCTGGAATTATGACCTGAGCCAAAGGCAGGCGCTTAGCTAACCAAGTCACCCAGGCACCCTAGTTTTTAGGGATTCTGATTATTTTGTTTAAATGTTAGAGTTTTTACTGAATTAAAAAAATTTTTTCCAAGATTTTATTTATTTATTTGACAGAAAGAGAGAGCCCAAGCAGTGGGAGCAACAGGCGAAGGGAGAGGGAGAAGCAGACTCCCCACTGAGCAGGGAGCCTGATGCAGAGCTGGACCCCAGGACACTAGGATCGTGTCCCTAGCCAAAGGCAGATGCTTAACTCACTAAGCCACCCAGGCTCCCCTTTACTGAATTTTTTTTAAATCCTAGATTCAGTATAAAGTAAAATACTAGAATGTGAAACACTGTAGTAATGCCTGTTTTTCACTTTCACTCCAGCAACCTCATCATGAAGTCTATCTTGAGAACCGTGGGGCTTACTTATTGTTACACTGTCTCTAGTTTGTTTCGAATGCTTCAGATGAAAGGACAGTCTTATTACTTTAATAGTTCAGAGAGAGGGTACCCAGGTGGTTCAGTTGGTTAAGCATCTAACTCTTGATTTTGGCTCAGGTCATGAGCCCCACATGTCCCTCTCCCTCTGCCTGCCCGCCACACGCTCATGCTCGCTCGCTTGCTCTCTCTCAAATAAATAAATAAAATACTGAAAAAAAATAGTTCAGAGTATTACAGCACATAAGTGGGTACGAATAAAGACCTGTTGCATAAAGTAAGGACAACTCCATTTGAATTTGACTACGTGGACTCAAAATATCCAAGATTGAGTTCCTTCCATTAGTTTAGTTGTGGATGTTTCCACTTTAGGAAAATGTAGGGATAAGATTTTAGTACCATTGGGAATAGTTTCAGTTGATAAGACAGTGAAGAAGATGAAATAAGACTTCTGACAGTTCCTCTTACATAACAATTCATGATAAATGCTGTATGAAGATTCTCCTAAAGACTCTCAGGATGATCTTGCCTTGAAGAAAACCAAGCAAATGGAAGCTTGTTTATAAACTGCAAATAAATAGGCCTCAGCAGTGTAGCGCCGCCTTCAGCCCAGGGCATGATCCTGGAGACCCAGGATCAAGTCCCACATTGGGCTCCCTGCATGGAGCCTGCTTCTCCCTCTGCCTGTGTCTCTGCCTCTCTCTCCCCCTCTGTCTCTCATGAATGGATAAATGAAATCTTTAAAAAAATAAATAAATAAACTGCAAATAAAGATAGCAGAAGTAACAATAGCCTACCTATCGTAAAACTCAACCACAAAGGTGTTTTTAATTCTGTTTTCTTACACCTAAGCAATGTTAAAATGAATTAAGAATGTCACAGGCTTTTCTGAATGAGAAATAATCCCCTTTCTGGTAGAAGAGCCGTGGGTAGGTGGTTCTGAGAGCAGAGAAGCTGTCCTGCTTTGGTGGACTACATGAGATTAACGCAATTAGTGGTCTGAGCCCCTTTCATGAGGTAGGATTATTGTCTTGCTTGTTCGGATGATGCTTTGAGACCCAATTCCATCTCCGTAAATTCTTCCTTAAAAACACGCGATTCAAGATAGGATTCTCCGCAAGTGTGAATTCAACTAAGTCATTTGTGAGCCACATCTTCCCTGTGGCAGAGTGCTCATGTGATGACCTTGGGCACAGAAGTGGGAAAATGGGAGGCATGGGAGCCTTCTGAAGGCAAGAAATGCCGTTCAGTCTTTTCCTTCTTCATCCCTCACACTCAGTGAATACACCTTGTCCTGTTTTTAAGAGCCTATTGTGAGTACCACATACTTAGCCTATGTGATTGGTTGAAAGAGTTTAAAAAGCACCATTTAACACTATATCCTGCATATGAGTTATTATGATAGTGATAATGGAGAAAAATTAATATTGTTAGTTAACTGTAATAAGAATTAGAAAAATATTCAAATCTATGAGTCTAAAAATAGGGTGACTTTTTATTTCTAAAAGTAGATTGTGGGATCCCTGGGTGGCTCAATGGTTGAGGATCTGCCTTCAGCCCAGGGCGTGATCCCAGAGACCCGGGATCGAGTCCCACATTGGGCTCCCTGCATGGAGCCTGCTTCTCCCTCTGCCTGTGTCTCTGCTTCTCTCTGTGTGTCTCTCATGAATAAATAAATAAAATATTTTTTAAAAAACACAAAACTAGATTGTTTGAGGGGCGCTTGGCTGACACAGTTAAGTGTCTGACTCTTAGATTCAGCTCAGGTCGTGATCTCAGGGTCGTGGGATCGAGCCCCATGTCCAACTCCACAGTCATTGCAGAATCTGCTTTAAGATTCTCCTTCCCTACCCCTCCCCCCCCCAATAAATAAATCTTTTAAAAAATTTCTTCTAGGGATCCCTGGGTGGCGCAGCGGTTTGGCGCCTGCCTTTGGCCCAGGGTGCGATCCTGGAGACCCGGGATCGAATCCCACATCGGGCTCCCAGTGCATAGAGCCTGCTTCTCCCTCTGCCTGTGTCTCTGCCTCTCTCTCTCTCTGTGTGACTATCATAAAAAATAAATTTAAAAAAATGTCTTCTAATGGACTGGGGTTTTTTTTTTAATAGTTTTTTTTTAAAAGATTTTATTTATTTGAGAGAGAGAGCACGAACAGGGGGACTGAATCCTAGGACCCGGGGATCATGATCTGAGCCAAAGGCAGATACTTAACCTACTGAGCCACCCAGGCACCCTAAAGTAGATTGCTTGATAGAATTTTTTTTTTTTTTAAAGATTTTATTTATTCATGACACACACACACAGAATGGCAGAGACACAGGCAGAGGGAGAAGCAGGCATCATACAGAAAGCCTGACGTGGGACTCGATCCAGGGTCTTCAGGATCATGCCCTGGGCTGCAGGCAGCGCTAAACTGCTGCGCCACCAGGGCTGCCCTGCTTGATAGAATTATACTTACTTTGACCACATCTTTTTTCCCTCCACATCTTTTTTCTTTTTAATATTTTATTTATTTATTCATGACAATACATAGAGAGGAGAGAGAGAGAGGCAGAGACACAGGCAGAGGGAGAAGCAGGCTCCATGCAGGGAGCCTGATGTGGGACTCGATCCCGGGTCTCCCGGATCACGTCCTGCGCTAAAGGCGGCGCTAAGCCACTGAGCCACCCAGGCTGCCCCCTCCACATCTTAATAGAATAAATTAATTGTTATCTTTCCCAGATGAATAATAAATTAACTATAATAATACCAGTATTGTTACTTAATGTTAAATATTGGGCTAAATAATTTTATTTTTAAGATTTTATTTATTCATGAGACACAGAGAGAGAGAGAGAGAGAGATGCAGAGACACAGGCAGAGGGAGAAGCAGGCTCCATGCAGGGAGCCTGACCTGGGGCTCGATCCCAGGTCTCCAGGATCATGCCCTGGGCTCAAGGCAGGCGCCAAACCGCTGAGCCATCCTGGGATCCCCTAAATAATGTTAAAATAGCTCTTCTCAAAATAAAAACGTCATACTAATAAAGGATAAA
This sequence comes from Canis lupus dingo, assembly GCF_003254725.2. Classification (NCBI taxonomy): domain Eukaryota; kingdom Metazoa; phylum Chordata; class Mammalia; order Carnivora; family Canidae; genus Canis; species Canis lupus. Next base: position 6,975,572 of record NC_064257.1, on the reverse strand, counting down.
AGAATTTTCAAACTTAAATTGTTTTTTGTTTTATTGTTCCTTTGCCAATATCCTGTTTTTCATGGAAGAAAATCTGCATATGGTATTTTCATTTGTCCTTGTATTTTATGCCCCCAAAAGCAGTTCTTTTTCACCATTGCTCTAAGCCCAAAATGATGGTTCCTGTTACAGTAGAAACAATAGATGGGGAACCACACAGTTCATGTCCTTTACACACTTACTGCTTACTGAATGTACTATATTCTGTATATCTTACTGCTTCTGTGCTACTTTCTAACAATATGCTTTCAGTGTTTACCATGAAGTTAGGCTAGAAAAGCAATGATTCCCACAGCTGTTCTCTGGCTCCTCTGCTTTCCTGAGTTAATATTCAAAGTGGAATTGAGTGGGGCACCTGGGTGGCTCAGTCGGTTAAGCATCTGCCTTCAGCTCAGTTCATGATCCCAGGAGCCCCACATCAAGCAGGAAGCCTGCTTCTCCCTCTCCCCCTGCTTGTGCTCTTTCTCAGTCAAGTAAATAAATAAAATCTTTTTTTTTCTTTTTCTTTTTAAAGTGGAATTGAAGAAAGGGATATAATTGTAAGACTTTTGTGTATTTATCCAGTCAGAGTTGATTGCCTGGAGTGATAAACATATTCTATGACCTCTTTCTTCATTGCTTGCATATGAAGAAAGCATACTGCTTTCTAATATGTATCTAATAATGCTGCTGCTACTAATGTATATCTGATAAATAACACAAATATTGGAATGATCTATTTCTTTCATTTTAGTCACTCTAATCTATAGTGCCTTTTTTTCCTCTTTTTTGTTTGTTTCTAATTCAAGTTAGTTAGCATATAGTGTATTATTAGTTTCAAGGTAGACTTTAGTGATTCATCAGTTGCATATAACATTCAGTGCTTATTTTTTTCCGATTTTTAAGAAAGTGTAAAAATGTGACTTCATTATCATTACTTGTTATATTTTAGCTAAGAGGAGCAATAATGGGTGTGTTTTTGTTTGTTGATAATATGTCATACACCAGGAATATGAATATAACTTTAATCTTTAAACAGAAACCAACCCAAACACTTACATCTGTTCTTTGCAAATCATTGAAGCCCTCAGATGAAATGATTGAGACCACCAATGACTTTGGGAAGACAGACCTCTTCTGTTCTATTAATTGTTTCTCTGCTTACAATAAAGCTAAGATGGAATCATCAACAGGTAATGTTTGCTTAGAAGTTATCAGAGGTTTAGAAACTGTTGAATATTACTAATTTCCTTTAGTTTATCACCTTGATTTATCTCAACATGAGTCAAAACAGTATAAAACTCGTTGCAAAAAAAATGTTTTCCAGGTGCACCTGGCTGGCTCAGTCGGTAGAGCACGTGACTCTTGCTCTCAGGGTCCTGAATTCAAGCCCCACATTGGGCATGGAGCCTACATTTAAAAGGAAAAAAATGTTTTCCAGTAGTTTTATGTAAAAGGAAGCCTACTTCACAACCAAAGACTTAATATTTATTTGTAAAGATCATCATATTAGAATATAGAATTTTATACTTAGCCCTGCTTTGTAAAAATAAGGGTATCAGTTATGTTTTTTTATAGGAAGTGGAGCTAGTTGGAAATACTTGAAAGTTCATTAATAGAAAAGCACAAGTAACCCAGGGCCAACTTTGTATTCTATCAAAGAGCCTCATATAGGACCATTAGTGCTATTTTACATAGATAATAAAGAAAATGATACCCCTGAGGTTTGTACTTCATGTAAACTGGTTTATTCTAGAAATCTCTGCAATACTAGCTTAGATACCAGTCTAACTCCAGTCATGTTGAGGGTTATGAATCTTGAAAGAGTTAGAAATGAGACCCATTAGGGGTGCTTGGCTGGCTCAGTCAGTAGAGCGAGTGACTCTTAATCTTGGGGTTATGAGTTAGAACCCCACATTGAGTGTAGAAATTTTTTTTTTTTTAAGATTTTATTTATTCATGAGAGACACAGAGAGAGAGAGAGAGGCAGAGACACAGGCAGCGGGAGAAGCAGACTCCATGCAAGGAGCCCGATGCGGGACTCTATCCCGGGACCCCAGGACCACGCCCCGGGCAGAAGGCAGGCACCAAACCGCTGAGCCACAAGGGGATCCCCTAGAAATTACTTAAAATAAAATAATGTGTTTAAAAGATGAAAGATCTGATATCCATTAGGAGATATTGAAGGAATCTCTTTTCTATTCTTCATGGGTAATTTCATGTAAATGACATAAAGGGACTTGAGAAGTTGTATGCAAAGGTCAAATATATTAAAAAATGGAAAATGTAAATTATCAGTTTCAGGGTACTAATGTGTTTATGCTAAAGAACCTGGCTATAAGCCCTACTCCAATTTCCAGCAATACCTAAAGCTATTGGATATTTGCATTGTTTGTTGAAACACTGGTTATTAAACAGTGCTTTCTGATTGATTCTCCTGGTTGTTGAGAAATCTTTTAATTTTTTTCAGTAAATGTTTCTGTGGTACAGGATGCCTCAACAGAGCTCTTAGCTCCAAAGAAAGATACAACTCCAGTTATAAGCAATATAGTGTCATTGGCAGATACTCATGTTTCCCTGCCCATCATGAACTCTGATGTCTTACAAGGTAAAATTGATATAAAGATACTTGATATAAAAAAACAAAAGATACTTGATATATACACTGTCTTCACATCCTTGAGGAATCTATCTATATTCTTAGGTTGTTTTTGTTGTCTGATATGAAATAAGCAATTGTAGTTTATGATGCTGTTTTATAGATTATAGTATAAGATCTTGAATTGATGTTACTCTTTTATTTTACCAGATACAGTTTCTTCAGTAACAGCAAAAGTCATTGTAGATGTAAGTTTTGTTCTTAATACTTTCGACCCTGTCTTTTTTAAGCATATTTTGTACATTTATATATGTAAACATATATATATGTGTGTATATATACATATATATGCATATTCATTCCTATTTTCATCCTAAGGCTCAAAAAAGTTGAACAAGAAACATCTTTTGGTATTCATATTCAATTTCCCGAATCCCAGGTTTGACTTGACACTATTAATAAGAATATTTAAACAAGTATTATTAGTCATAGTTTTTCCTCTGGGTTCTTTATTACCTTTTTCAATATTCTAGGTCACATGAGCAATAAAAATTATTTTTATTACAATTACATACCAAAAGATTCTTTGAACATTTAATGCTGAGTCTAGATTGCAACATTATATTATAAATAATTGTTAATGTTTCCCTCTAGTGGAGCTCATATTGCAACTCGCCCATTCATTTTATTGTGTTACTAGAATAGATATGTTTGATATATTAATCATTTGAAAACTGTTCGAACAAATGTTTTTTTTCTTTTTCTCCCAAACATTGCTAAGAGTTTACCCAGTGAATCAAGTAATGGTGTTGCTAATAATAGTGTTGAACAGCCAAGGCTTTCACCATCTTCATCAGTACCCAGTCAGCATACAGTTGACTCCAGTGTAGAAGTACAAAGAGATCAAGTGTCAAACCAAGATGCTACATACAATATGAAATCTATGAAAATAAGTGATGGACTGTGTCACCCAAAGTTTACATCCAAAGTACAAAAAGTTAAAGATAAATCACGAAGTATTAAAAAATCTTGGTGTTCAAATCTCCAACATTTGAAAAACAGTATTAAGAAGGATGTGACATTCTGTTATTCATGCCAGTTGTTCTGCCAAAAAAATTTTAGTTGTGGAGGAGAATCATTTGCAGGCCAAGGAATTTCTAATTGGAAAAAGACTCTAGAAAAATTCAGGAAGCATGAAAAAAGTGAAATGCATTTGAAGTCATTGCAGTTTTGGAGGGAACACCAGTTTTCTGATGAAGCAGTCAATGATAATTTATCTATTCATTCAAAGCAGATTGAAGGAAATAAAAAGTACCTAAAGCTTATAATTGAAAATATTTTATTTCTTGGGAAGCAGTGTTTACCATTAAGAGGAAATGACCAATCAATTTCATCTATGAATAAAGGTAATTTTTTAGAACTGTTAGAAATCAGAGCAAAAGATAAAGGAGAAGAAATATTTCGACTTATGAATTCACAAGTTGACTTCTACAATAGTACACAAATTCAAAATGATATTATTGAAATAATAAAGACTGAAATGCTGCAAGATATTGTGGATGAAATCAATGTCTCCTCAGCTTTTTCTATAATATGTGATGAGACAACTGATAGTGCCACTAAAGAACAGCTTGCAATTTATGTAAGATACCCACAAAAAATGTCAAAGGCTATCTTAATTAAAGAAAGATTTTTGGGCTTCATAGATGTTAAAGAGATGAGTGGGACTAAATTACATAGGACTATCAAAACGTACCTGCAGCAAATTGGAGTTGATCTGAATAAGATATGTGGCCAGGCCTATGATAGTACCGCCAATTTGAGGGGAAAATTTAATAAAATTGCAGCAGAGTTCAAAAAAGAAGAGCCAAGAGCTTTGTACATACATTGTTATGCACATTTTTTGGATTTAGCAGTAATTAGGTTTTGTAAAGAAGTGAAAGAACTCCGAAGTACTCTAAATACTCTCAGCTCTTTGTTCAACACTATTCATATGTCTGGGGAAATGTCTGCAAATTTTCAAAACATCTGTAAGCTAAGTCCAAACAAAACATGCAAGAAACATACATCACAATCATGTTGGACAGTTCACGATCATATATTACTATCTGTGATTGAGGGTCTTCCGGAGATTATTGAAACTTTGGAAGTTGTATCAAGCCATTCTTCAAACACAAGTTTGGCTGATGAATTGAATAATTTGTTAATACTGGTCTCCAAATTTGAATTTATCTTTTGTTTGAAATTTCTTTATCGAGTCTTAAGTGTTACAGGAATTCTTTCCAAAGAGCTTCAAAGTGAAACCATAGATATTTTTTCATTGTCTTCAAAAATAGAAGCAATTTTAGAATGTTTATCATCTGAGAGAAATGATGCCTATTTCAAAACTATCTGGGATGGAGCAGAGGAAATATGTCAAAAAATAACCAGTAAAGGTTTTGAAGTTGAAAGACCTTCTTTTCAGAAAAGAAGAAAAATTCAGAAAACAATAGATTTTGGCAATTCAGATAGTATGTTTTTTCCTACCTCAACAGAAGAACAATATAAAATTAATATTTATTACCAAGGATTGGACACTATATTAGATAATTTAAAATTATGTTTTTCAGAGTTTGATTATTGCAAAATGAAACAAATTTCAGAACTATTATTTAAATGGAATGAACCATTAAATGAAACAACAGCCAAACAGGTCCAAGAATTTTATAAACTTGATGCAGACATCATCCCAGAACTTAGATTTTATCGGCAATATGCAAAGCTCAATTTTGTCATAAATTATGATTGTATCAACTTCATCGATCTTGGCTATTTGTTTATTCAGCATGGTCTTCACAATAATATTCCCTGCATATCAAAGTTATTATATATTGGTTTGTCTTGGCCAGTTACTTCAAGTGCTCAAAATATATTTTCTACACTGCCCCGTCTTAAAACATATTTATGTCATACCATGGGACAAGAGAAGCTTAGTGGCCTGGCCCTAATGGCTATTGAGCAGGAATTGGTAAATAAACTGATGGAACCTGAAAGACTCAATGGAATTGTGGAAAAGTTTATCCATCGGATGAAAGAAATATAACACTTGCTAATTTGGATTTACGTAAAAAGAATTTTGTATTTCTATTGGAATGTTTAATTTCAGAATTTTATTTTCTAAGAAAACATTTTTTTTTTCATCAGAACATGTAACAATCACTTGATTCAAAATTCAAAAACCAGACTGATGTATAATGAAAAGTCTCTTTCCCCTTTGTAGTATGCAATTCCCCCTCCCTGTTGTGTTAGCTGTTTCTCAGATACGCTCCTGGCGATATTTTTCATAGATAGTACTCTGCAGTGCACACCATTCTTCAGCTTGTCCGCTTAACATATTTTTGAATTGTCCTATATCAGTACATAGTTTCTTGGTTTCGTTTTACAACTACATAGAATTTCATTGTATGGATGTACCATAAAATATTTGAGCAGTCCCTAAGAGCAAACATTTAAATTCTTTCCAGTATTTTGCTATTATAAAGAATGCCACATTTAGTAACCTTGTATGTAGGTCATACTGCACATGAGTGAGTTACTGTAAGATAAAATTTTATTTTTTATTTTTTAAGATAAAATTTTAAATTGCAATTACTAGGTCAGAAGATTTATGCATTTCTATTCTTGATAAATACTGACAAATTGCTCTATAAGGATTATGCCCATTTAAGTCCCATTCAACCATGTGTGTGTGATATTGCCTATTTCCTTGAATCTTTATAAACAGAGTTCTGAAACATATTGATCTTTACCAATCTGTTCTAAGCCCCAGTGGAATTTCGTATTTTCACTGAAGAATAAGGTTGGGTATCTACTTGAGCTATTTGTATTTCCTTTTCCTAGTGAACTGTCATGGTTAAACATGGCTGTGGTTTTGGTTGACACAAATAGCTAGATGACACAATATGAATTCTTAATCTGCCTTATGAAAATATGACTGAATAACAAATAACACCCCCCCCCCAAAAAAAAAAAACTCTTTTTCTATCACTATACTTTAAAAAGGTTCCGGTGATAAAGGAAAATCTGTTTCTCAGAGACTTACAAGAATTTAGTGGTAGATGTATCTAGGCCTAGAATTTTGTTTCTTTTAAGAATATTTTTCTGCCACCATTCTGTTTCTTTCTCCTCAATTATTATTTGTAATTTTTCTAGAGAGAGCATCCATTTTATTTAGGTTTTTCAAAAACTGATTTATATAGAGCTATAGAAAGTTTTTTATTTTTTTTGTATACTAAGTTTCCTCATCAATTTCTATATACATGCTTCCTTTCTTGATTAGCCAGCCAGTGACTGACTGACTTGTTTTTCAGACACATTCTTAGATTTATTTATCAGTCCTACCTTTTAAAAATATTATGGTTTAACCTAAAAATACAAAGAGTATACTAAATAACATTTAATCCTATTAAATCCTAACATTTTACTATGTTCCAGATTTTTACTTCAGAAATAAAATATTACAGAGCAAGATGGAGCTCTCTTGCAGATTGTTTACTGATAGCATTCCTCTTCTATTTTCCCCAGAAGCAATGATTTGTTGTGCTTCTTTTCATGAATGTTTAATTTTATACTTAAAAGATAGCTTTGTTTCATATTTATGAACTTTATATAAAACTCTGTTGCATTGTACATACCTTCCAATAATTTTTTTCATTCAATGTTTTTGAAATTTATAGATGGGATTTCTAGTTCATTTATTTTTAGCTGCTGAATATTACCCCATTATATGATTGTACATGTTCATCCTTTCTCTATTTAAATGAAATTTTATACTCCTTGATTTTGCACTTTTATAATACTCCAATGACATTTCCATATGTAGTATGCATTTGCACATTCAACAAATGTTTTTCAACAAGTACTATATACTAAACACTGTTCTAGCTGCTGGAGATCCTGCAGAGACTAAAACAAGGCCCTGACTCCAATGAAACTTAGCTTTCTAATGTGGCGGTCCAAGAAAGATGCTAGAAGAAGTTACTCAGCAGTTCTTTAGGTGGATGATAATACAGAAAATAATATTTATAGGCTGCACTAGGAAAAAGATGAGGTTTTGGAAGCTGTGGCCAGTAAAGGCCTTACCCAGCCACCTATCCCTGACATGCTAGTTGGGAAAGTCTGCTCTAGGGTACTTAACCTGAAAGTAGACTCGATAATTCAAGGCTATGTTCATCTTCCACTTTAATTAAGCCTCGGCTTTATATGTTTTTCTTTCCCACCACTACCTGAGTGTCTCTGTTCTGCACATACTTACCAACATTTGGTATTATCATTTTACTGTCTTTTTTTTTTTAATTCATTGATTTCTACTTTACCTTTTTAAAAAAAAAAAAAAAAGATTTTATTTATTCATGAGAGACACAGAGAGAGGCAGAGACACAGGCAGAGGGAGAAGCAGGCTCCATGCAGGGAGCCCGACATGAGACTCGATCCCAGGTCTCCAGGATCAGGCCCTGAGCTGAAGGTGGCACTAAACCGCTGAGCCACCCGGGCTGCCCTCTACTTTACCTTTAAAAAAGAGAAAGAAAACAAAATAGGCAATTAGTTAACCTCTAGTACTGAATGCTTCTTGCATGTGTTTTCATTCTTTTCTATTTTGTAATGAAAGTGCTTTAGTGCTCTGAATATTCCTCTGAACTCACCTTTGTCAACCATGTGTTTTTCTCATTTTCATTATTTTCTAGCTGTTCGCAGTTGTAGTTTCTATATTATCATGAAACCAGGAATTGATTTCAAGAGGTTGGGTTGGGTTTTTTTTTTTTCTTTTTTAATATTCAAATGTTTTGGTTTTTACTTTTTTTTTTTGGTAGTCTATAAGGTGAGTAATATAAGACCTAGACCTGAAAAAGAAAAATACAGTAATTAAGACAGCTATCTTGGTTGAATACCTACTATGTAATATAGTACTCTGTTCAGTGCTTTACTTAGGTTGTTTCAGTTAGATCTCTCAACAACCTATTGTTTTACACAGGAAACAAAAAAAAAAGGGGATACGGATCACACAGTTAGTAAATGGTGAACGTAGGATTTATATCTAGGCAGTGTGACTAGCCCGTGCTCCCAATCACTGTGCTCTACTAACTCCTATACAAACTTGTCAGAAATGTTCCCAAATAAAAGATTAACCACCAGAAGTGTATTAAAGAACAGAAGAGGGATCCCTGGGTGGCGCAGCAGTTTGGCGCCTGCCTTTGGCCCAGGGCGCTATCCTGGAGACCCAGGATCAAATCCCACGTCAGGCTCCCGGTGCATGGAGTCTGCTTCTCCTGCCTATGTCTCTGCCTCTCTCTCTCTCTCTCTCTCTCTCTCTCTCTCTCTGTGACTATCAAAAATAAATAAAAATTAAGGGATCCCTGGGTGGCGCATCGGTTTGGCGCCTGCCTTTGGCCGGCGCGATCCTGGAGATCCGGAATCGAATCCCACATCGGGCTCCCGGTGCATGGAGCCTGCTTCTCCCTCTGCCTGTGTCTCTGCCTCTCTCTCTCTCTCATAAAAGAAAAATAAAATTAAATTAAAATTAAAAAAAAAAGAACAGAAGATCACAGAAATAGTATAGTTTTTTAATCTCCCCAAATCCATTGAAGTAGAAATTGATGCCCAGCATCTACAACCAATCTTGGTGACCGTGTATCCCCATAGTCCCCAAATAAGATTAGGTAGTGACAAACTCAAAACCAATCCTGAATGGTATTGGCTATCTTTAGAAAGCCATGGAGGAAAAGCAGTGGGACATCTGATAGCCTTGAAAATCAAGAGATCCCCCAAATCAACAGATTTCCACTAGAAAGCATGGCAGGCTAATTTGGAAACAACCCAAACAGAAGGTTCCTGCAGATGTCAGCTGGTGAATTTAAGGGGACTGTGCTAAGTTCTGAAGATTTTGGGAGTAGTCTCAGTCCATATGAACTTTTTCTTTTTGGTTCTTCTGAAATCTTGAAACTAACAGAAGCTTTATTTCCAAACACCTCAATTAAGGAGGAACTGCTAGCTATAGACACCAAATTGATCAGGACAGGGATAGTAGGGACAAAGGAAAGACCATGTATAGAGTGAAATGAAGGAGAGAATCAGAAGCAGAATCTCAGGTCATTTTGTGAAAATAATAGAATTGAATGGACCTTGGGGCCAGAAAAGTTAATTTGTCCTTTCTACCTCCCTAAAAGTACAGGAAAATGCATTTCACATAGAAGCAAACAACAGAATTGTAGAATTTAATACAAAAATAGGAAACAGAATTATCCTTAAAAACATAAAAATGGTTTTAAACCAAGCTATAAAAGTTTAAGAAAATTATGAAAGCTATAAAAATTAGAAAAGCTCAGATAAGTAGATGAAAGATTTTAAAAGATCAGTAACAATTCAGCAAAGCATTAGAAATTAAAGGGGAAAAGTCACTTTAAAACTGAAAACTCAGGGCCCTGGGTGGCTCAGTCAGCTAAGTGTCCAATTTGATATCAGCTCAGGTCTCAGTCTCAGGGTTGGGAGTTCAGAGCCTGCGCTGGGCTCTACACTGGGCACGGAGCCTACTCTAAAAAGAAAAAACTGAAAACTAAACTAGAAGGGACTCCAATGTGAGTAAGACGACTGATAATCCCTAAGAAACAGAATGGGAAGGAAGGAAATGTTTCCCATCAAAACAAGAGACTGCAAGGATTCAAGAGACAGTGTTACCAAATACAGAAGACTTGATATCCATATAAAAGGAATCTTCAGAAAAATTGAGGCAACGGAAAAGAACATCGAAAGCTACACAGTAATCCAAAGCGATAGAAAAGAACAAATAGTAAAAACCGGATGCCAGTTACTAAGATTTTGTCTTGGGACACCTGGGTGGCTCAGCGGTTGAGCACCTGCCTTCAGCCCAGGGTGTGATCCTGGGGTCCTGGGATTGAGTCCCACATCAGGCTCCCTGCATTGAGCCTGCTTCTCCCTCTGCCTGTGTGTGTGTCGTGGATAAATAAACTTAAAAAAAAAAAAAAACAGATTTTGCCTCAGCTCCACACCCACCATTCTGTCTGCTTTGTGGATGATAAAGCTGGATCTCCGAACCACAGCAGTTCTCCAGCCTGTTCCATAGGGGACACTGGAGGACGGTGCCAAGCCTGAGGGAGAAGGGATTTGTTCCTTCCTGTGTGCTTCCTGGGCTTTATGTAGGTGCGTGGTTGTGAGCATCATTCCAACAGTGCTGCTTCACCGTGAGAGCGCCTCCTCCCTCCCGAGCAGGAACTGAACACAGTTGCAGTTTTCACAACACCTACGGAACTGCTTTGATCATGTCGTGAGACGCTAGCGTGACTGCGGGGATCTAGGTCTCAGGGCCACCAGCAGCACCAGCATCCTTCTTCAGAGGTCCGACTTTCAGCTCCATGAGGTCCCTCTAAATTTTAATTCCTATCTCCTTTATTTTGTTCTCTCATCCCTGAGAATTTAATTTGCTTCTATGACGTTTTGGTGTTTTCTTTTTATTCTTTCAGTAACCTACTTACCTCTTACTTGTTCATTTGTTTTCATAGTCCCTCTGCTCAGATAACTAATATGGCTTCTCTGTCCTCACTGGACCCTAACGAATACTCTGTAAATCAAAGGAGCTTGCCTGAAATTGAAAGACTTGATGTATTGGGGCCCATGGGTGGTTCAGGCGGTTGAGTGACACCTGGTATCACCTCAGGTCATGATCTCAGCATCATGCGATGGGGCGTTGGACTCTGGGGAGTCAGCTTGAGGTTCTCTCTCCCTCTGTCCCTTCTGACACTCGCTCTCAAATCTATAAAAAAAGAAAAAGACTATGTATTGAAAAGATAAGCTGTATGCTTAAGAACATGACCCAGAATAGTCATGGCCAAAAAAATTTTTTTGTTTAAAGAAAAAAATTCCTTTGAGAATCCAGGCTAGGGATCCCTGGGTGGTGCAGCGGTTTAGCGCCTGTGTCTCTGCCTCTCTCTCTCTCTGTGTAACTATCATTAAAAAAAAAAGAGAGAGAATCCAGGCTAAAAAGCGAAGTCACTTATAAAGGAAGGTAAATCTGATTATTTTCATAGTTTTTCATAATGACACTTATTTTTAAGGATTTTATTCATGAGAGATGCAGAGAGAGAGGCAGAGACACAGGCAGAGGGAGAAGCAGGCTCCCTGCAGGGAGCCTGACGTGGGACTTGATCCCAGGACCCTGGGATCACACCCTGGGCCAAAGGACTCAACCACTGAGCCACCCAGGTGTCCCTCATAATAATGATGTTCTTTTTTTTTTTTTTTTTTAAGATTTTATTTATTCATGAGAGACAGAGAGAAGCAGAGACACAGGCAGAGGGAGAAGCAGGCTCCATGCAGGGAGCCCGACGTGGGACTCTATCCCGGGTCTCCAGGATCACGCCCTGGGCCAAAGGCACTCAACCACTGAGCCACCAGGACTGCCCTAATAATGACATTCTGTGCCAGAAGACAATGAAGTAACATAAACTTATTCAGGATTTTATATTCCAACGAAATTGACTTAAAAAGAGAGAGAGAGGGATCCCTGGGTGGCGCAGCGGTTTGGCGCCTGCCTTTGGCCCAGGGCGCGATCCTGGAGACCCGGGATCGAATCCCACGTCGGGCTCCCGGTGCATGGAGCCTGCTTCTCCCTCTGCCTGTGTCTCTGCCTCTCTCTCTCTCTGTGACTATCATGAATAAATAAATAAAATATTAAAAAAAAAAAAAAAAAAAGAGAGAATGTGGGAGAAAGCACAAGCGGGGAGAGGGAGAAGCAGACTGCACCGAGCAGGGCACCCAATGCAGGGCTCGGTCCCAGGACCCCGGGACTGTGACCTCAGCTGAAGGCAGACACTTGACTGACTGAGCCACCCACATGCCCAACAAAATTGACTCAAGTATAAAGCCACAAGCAAACTATCATCAATATGCAAACTCATAGAACATTGTTTCCAGGATCCCTGGACCTGAGGAATCTACCAGAGAATGAGTGTCGGATAACAACTTGATTGGAGGGCCATTAATACAAGGGTGGTAGTTTTACAAGTATTAAGAAGGAATAATAAAATTAGAATATCACTCATCTGAATTAATGTGCCTAGACAGTGATCATCCGTGACTACTGCTGCCACCACAAAGACCCTAGACCTAACTGCTCATTTCTGGAAAGATGGGGTCAGAGGAACATATTAACCTATTAAACATGATTGGGACGTAACCAGCAAAATCCAAATCCTGAGAGACTACACAGGACAAACACTTTAATAAAGACCTAAAAAGGAAAAACTAAAATGACAGAAGATTCTATAAACTTAGAAGTAGGAGTCATGTCAACGAATTGCAGTACGCACAACTTGTTTGGATCCCACTTGAAACAAATGTGAACACTGGATATTTGATAATATTTAAGAATTGTGGGTTTTTTTAAGATTTTATTTATTTATTCATGAGGGACACAGGCAGAGACCCGGGCAGAGGGAGAAGCAGGGTCCCTGCAGAAAGCCCGATGGGGGACTCAATCCCAGGACCCCGGGGTCACACCCTGAGCCAAAGGCAGTCGCTCAACCACTGAGCCACCCAGGTGTCCCTATATTCAAGAATTGTTGATTATAAGGGTATAATAGGGGGATCCCTGGGTGGCGCAGCGGTTTAGCGCCTGCCTTGGCCCAGGGCACGATCCTGGAGACCCGGGATCGAATCCCACGTCGGGCTCCCGGTGCATGGAGCCTGCTTCTCCCTCTGCCTGTGTCTCTGCCTCTCTCTCTCTCTCTATCATAAATTAAAAAATAAATAATAAAAAAAGAAATAGCCTATAAGGGTATAATAGTGACATTTGTGCTCATGTGATTTTTTTTTTTAAGATTTTATTTATTCATAAGAGAGGGAGAGAGGCAGAGACATAGATGGAGGGAGAAGCAGGCTCCATGCAGGGAGCCCGATGCAGGACTCGATCCAGGGTCTCGATCCAGTGTCTCCAGGATCACGCCCTGAGCAGAAGGCAGGCGCCCAACCGCTGAGCCACCCAGAGATCCCCCCCTTTTTTTTTTGCTTATGTGATTTTTAAAAAGTCACTGTCTTTTAGTAGATAAAATTATATGAAATCTGGAACTTCAAAATAGTTCAATGGAGGAGGAGTATGTGAGGGTTGAGATGAAACAATTGGCCATGATTTCATAGTTGTTGAATCTAGGTGATGTGTACATAGGGACTCATATGGTTACTCAACTTTTGTACGTGAAGTTTTCTGAAATGAAAACTTATTTTAAAATTTTTTTTAAAAAGATTTTATATATTTATTTGAAAGAATGAGAGAAAACATGAGCTGGAGGAGAGGCAATGGAGAGCAGGGGGCCCAACATGGGGCCCAATCCCAGGATCACGACCCAAGCCAACTCAGACACTCAACCAACTGAGACACCATGCACCTGGGTATAACAAAATTATTTTTTATTTTTATTTTTTTAACAAAATTTTTTAAGTGATGAACTACTACCAATTATAATTTATGCCAGGAATGTAAAGGTGTTTCAATATTAGAAAACTTATTAATGAAACATAACAAAATAATATATTAAGAAAGTAATATCACTAAACACTATAAAATTGTTGATAAGGCTTTAATATTTGCACTCGATTTGATTTTATTTTGTTTTCTTTTGTTTTTCTAAGTAGACTTCACACCCAGCATGGAGTGGGGCTTGAACTCAAGACCATGAGATCAAGACCTGAGCTGAGGTCAAGGGTCAGATGTTTAACCAACTGAGCAGCCCAGGTGCCCCTTGTACCTGATTTTAAATAGGCAAAATTAGAATAAAAAGTTAATCTTGTTAATGAAATATAGGTTATGTTAGTATTAATATATATGTATAGATCTAGCCGATAATTAAAATACTAGGAGCACTGCTCCCAAAAATATCAGAAATCTACCAACTATTAATTTTACAAAATATTTTAAAATTAGACTGGATTTAGATAACTATAGACTCAGATTAAGCTATAGGAAATAATAGAGATCACACATATCTTTCACCCAGTTTTCCCTGTGGTAACATCTTGCATAACCTAATACAGGATCACAATGGGAAATCAAACATTGATACACTCTATCAAGGTTATTTAGCTATACCAGTTTTTCATGTACCTGTGTGTCTGCGGTTTTATCATGTATCCCTTCTTGTAACACTGTAATCAAGATACAAAACAGTTCTGTCAATACAACAATCCTCAAGTGACACACTTTTATAAATACATCCACCTTCCACTCTCCCTTCTCCTGTCCCTAACCATTGACAACTACTAATCCATTAACCATCTCTATAATTTTGTCCTTTCAAGAATGAATGTAATCATACAGTATGTAGCCTTCGGGGTTGTCTTTTTTCATTTGACATAATATCCTTAAAATCTGTCCAAGTTACTTTGTCTATCAACAGTTTGTTCCTATTTATGCCTGAGTAGTGCTATTAATTTACTACCGTTTGTGTAACAACCCTTGCATTGAAGGACATTTGGATTTTTTCCTGTTTTGGATTATTAAGAAATAAATGCCACTTTGAATATTTGTATACGTGTTTTTGTGTGAGCATAAGTTTTTTATTTTTCGAGTCTAAATACCCAAGAGTACAACGCTGTATTGCAGGGTAACTATGTGTTTAGTTTTATAAAAAACTGCCAAACTTTTTCCAGAGTGATTATACATTTTATAGTCCAACCAGCAATATGAGTGATCCAGTTTCTCTGCATCCTCAACAACATTTGGTGTTGTCACAACTTTGTATTTTAGACATTCTGATAGGTGTGTAGTTATATCATTTTATTTTTTTTTGTTATATCATTTTAATTTGCATATCCCTGAGGGTAATGATGTTAAAACATTTGCATATGGGTATTTGATGAAATGTCTGTTCATGTCTTTTGCCTGTTCAAATTTGATTGTTTTCATTGCTGAGCTTTGGGAATTCTGGGTTTTTTTTAAAGATTTTATTTATTTATTCATAGAGACACAGAGAAAGAGAGGTAGAGACACAGGCAGAGGGAGAAGCAGGCTCCATGCAGGGAGCCCAATGTGGGACTCAATCCCGGGTCCCCGGGATCACGCCCTGTACTGAAGGTGGCACTAAACCACTGAGCCACCCAGGCTGCCCTGAGAATTCTTTTTTTTTTTTTTTTAATTTTTATTTATTTATGATAGTCACACAGAGAGAGAGAGAGAGAGAGGCAGAGACATAGGCAGAGGGAGAAGCAGGCTCCATGCACCGATGTGGGATTCAATCCCGGGTCTCCAGGATCGCGCCCTGGGCCAAAGGCAGGCGCTAAACCGCTGTGCCACCCAAGGATCCCGAGAATTCTTTATATATGCTACATATAGTCCTTAATTTTTCCATTCATGGATTGTGCTTTTGGTGTCAAAGTGCTCTTTACCAGGCCCTAGATCCAAAGATTTTCTCCTATATTTTTGCTTATAAAAATTTTATACTCTTACATTTTATATTTAAGTTTGTGAAATATTTTTAGTTAATATTTGTATTTAGGTCCGAATTCCTTTTTTTCCCCTATGGATATCCATTTGTTCCAGTATCATTTTTTGAAAGGCTAACCTTCTTCCATTGAACTTTTTACATCTTTGTCAGAAAAAAAAAAAAAAAGGCACAGACACTCAGCAAACTAGAAATAGAAGGAAACTTCCTTAACATGACAAAGAGCATTTATTAAAACATATACACACACACCAGCTAACATTACACTTAATGGAAAGCTTTCAAGTTCAGAAACAAGGTAAGAATGCTCACTTTCACCACTGCTACTCAACATTGTACTAGGAATCCTAGACAGAACAATTAGGCAAGGGGTAGGGGGGAGAAGGAAGGATAAAGAAAGAGAAAGAAAGGGAAACACAAGAGGAGAGAGAGAAAGAAAAATCCATTTTAGTTTGAAAAATTGTGGGTGGTACTGTTTTTCATTTTGGTTTCAATGTTTTCATTGTTCGTATAAAAAAATGCTTTGGGGACACCTGGGTGGCTCAGCGGTTGGGCACCTGCCTTCGGCTCAGGGCGTGATCCCAGGGTGCCGGATTGAATACCACATCCGGCTCCTTGTGGAAAGCCTGCTTCTCCCTCCGCCTGTATCTCTGCCTCTCTGTGTGTGTCTCTTATGGATAAATAAACAAATCTTTAAAAAAAATAAAAATTTAAAAATGCTTTGGGGTTTTATATATTATCCTACAAACTTGCTAAACTCACTTTATTCTAGGAAGTTTTTGGTAAAAATCTCTGAGATTTTCTACATAGACCTTGTCATTTGCAGATAAGGACAATTTATTCATTTCTAACTAGTGTGTTTCTTTTTAATTCTTTTTTTTTTTTTTGAGATTTTATTTTTTTAAGATTTTATTTATTCATGAAAGACAGAGAGAGGCAGAGACAAAGACAGAGGAAGAAGCAGGCTTCTCACAGGGAGCCCGATGAGGGACTCAATCCCCGGCCCAGGACCATGCTCTGAGCTGAAGGCAAGATGTTCAACCACTGAGTTACCCAGGCATCCCTAAGATTTTATTTATTTATTCATGAGAGAGACAGAGAGAGGCGGAGACACAGGCGGACGGAGAAGCAGGCTCCCTGCTGCAGAACCCAGTGTGGGACTTGATCCCAGGACCCTGGATCACGACTTCAGCCAAAGGCAGATGATCAACCACTGAGCCACCCAGGCACCCCTTTCTTTTCCATTCTTATTCTGGAGGTATTAACTTTTAAAATAGTAGACAATATGGGATCCCTGGGTGGCGCAGCGGTTTGGCGCCTGCCTTTGGCCCAGGGCACGATCCTGGAGACCCGGGATCAAATCCCACATCGGGCTCCTGGTGCATGGAGCCTGCTTCTCCCTCTGCCTATGTCTCTGCCTCTCTCTCTTTCTCTCTCTGTGACTATCATAAATAAATAAAAATAAAAATAAAAAAAATAAAATACTAGACAATATTGTCAAATAAGCACACAAAAAAATATTTACTGAGCATACCTAATATGTACAGATAGCTACTGAGAATATATCATTGAATAGCATAAAATCCTACTTCATGTGGAGCTTGCATTCTAATGGGAGGTGATAAACCATAACTAAGCACATATTTAAAATATATCATCATTTTTTAAATTTATTTATTTATTTATTTATTTATTTATTTATTTATTTATTCATAAGAGATACAGAGAGAGAGAGGCAGAGACACAGGCAGAGGGAGAAGTAGGCTCCATGCAGGGAGCCCGACGTGGGACTCGATCCCAGATCTCCAGGATCACACCCTGGGTTGAAGGCGGCACTAAACCCCTGGGCCACTGGGGCTGCCCGAAAATATATATTATCTTTGAAAATGCTAAATAATGTGTAGAAAAGAAAAAGATTTGCTGCAGTCATGTCTTTGAGAAGGGATCTAGTTCACAAATGGAGGACTTGGCCTTAGAAATATGGACAGTTCATCCATTTTAACAGTAGAAAAGGAATATGCAGGTACAGCTGTGGGTAGGTCAGGAGATAGGACTGTAGAAGCTTGTGGAACTTCTGAGTGCTTCTGTTTTCTCAGTGAAATAGGAAGTAAGGTTATCTGCTGAATGTGAAGATGAAAGAAAAAGCATTAGACATGTGAATAGAAAGGATATAATATTAAGTAGATTAGGGGGATCCCTGGGTGGCTCAGCGGTTTGGCGCCTGCCTTTGACCCAGGGCACGATCCTGGAGTCTCAGGATTGAGTCCCACGTCGGGCTCCCTGCATGGAGCCTGCTTCTCCCTCTGCCTGTGTCTCTGTCTCTCTCTCTCTGTCTCTCTCTCTCTCTCTCTCTGTCTATCATAAATAAATAAATAAATCTTTAAAAAAATATTAAGTAGATTAAAGAAAAAACTGTGAGACACCTGGGTGGCTCAGTGGTTGACCATCTGCCTTCTGCTTAGGGCATGATTCCGGGGTTCTGGAATCGAGTCCCACAACGGGGTTCCTGCAGGGAGCCTGCTTCTCCCTCTGCCTGTGTCTCTGCCTCTCTCTATGTCTCTCATGAATAAATAAATAAAAATTTTTTTTTAAAGAAAAAACTGTGATTGCTGGGCAAGAAAGAGGAATCCCTAGAGATTCGTAAGCAGAATTTAAAGCAGTCAATATGTATGGATTAGATGGAGAATTGGATTTGAGATCATTTTGATTTTTGCCAAATGAGTTCAATTAATCAAAAGTAGGGCAAAGGAATTAGGATATTTGCAATGACATCTTACAGTTATCAGTATTAAGTCCCATCTTATTTATTTTTTTAAGATTTATTTATTTATTTTAGATCATGAGAGAGTGCCAAAGTGAGGGGGGGAGGGGTACGGGGAGAGGGAGAGAAAGAATCTCAAGCAGACTCCGCACTGAGCATGGAGCCCCACATGGGCCTTGATCTCACAACCTCAAGATGATAACCTGAGCTGAATTTAAGAGTCAGGCACTTAACTGACTGAGCCACCCAGCCGTGCCCCTTAAGTACCATTTTGAGTGCTTACCATCTACTGGAAACATTAAAAAGGAAGAAAATGAAAAAGTAAGCTTCTTTTTTTTTTCTAAGGATTTTATTTATTCATGAGAGACACAGAAGGAGGCAGACACAGGCAGAGGGAGAAGCAGGCTCCCTGCAGAAAGCCTGACATGGGACCCAATCCCAGGACTCCAGGATCATGCCCTGAGCCAAAGGCAGATGCTCAACTGCTGAGCCACCCAAGCATCCCAAAAGTAAACTTTTATTTACATAATTTCATCCATTTTTACATTATTTCTAGGAAATGGTGTTGACTATTGATTCTACTCCCATATTTACACAGGCCACATTTTCTAGGAAGATGGGAAAGGAAGTAAGCAAGCTGAAAATGGTTTTCTAGATTACTTTATTTTTTTTTTAATTCTTTATTTATTTATGATAGTCACAGAGAGAGAGAGAGAGAGAGAGAAGCAGAGACACAGGCAGAGGGAGAAGCAGGCTCCATACACCGGGAGCCCGACGTGGGATTCGATCCCGGGTCCCCAGGACCGCGCCCTGGGCCAAAGGCAGGCACCAAACCGCTGCGCCACCCAGGGATCCCGGTTTTCTAGATTACTTTAAATATAAATGATCTAAACTCTCCGACAAAATGACAGAGATTGACACAATGGCTTTTTCTTTTTAATACATTTTTTTTTTAAGATTTACTCATTTATTTTTGAGGGAAAGAGAGAGCACATATGAGGGGGGAAGGAGGAGAGGAAGAGAGAATCCTGAGTAGAATCATTTCTGAGTGTGGAGCCAACATGGAGCTTTGTCTCACAAACCGGATATCACAACCTGAGGCAAAAACCAAGAGTCAGATGCTTAAACAACTGGGCCACTGGAGTGCCCCAGAATGGCTTTTTTCTTTTTTTTTTTAGATTTTATTTATTTGTTTATTTATTTATTTGAGAGAGAGAGTGTGCAGGGAGAGGAGCAGAGGGAGAGAGACATGCAGACTCCATGCTGAGCACAGAGCATGATGCAGGACTCAATCCCACAGCTCCGAGACCATTACCTGAGCTGAAATCAAGAGTCGGGCACTTACCTGACTGAGCCAGCTAGGCGCCCCAGCAGAATGACTTTTTAAAAAATATATAACAAAAGGAATCCCTGAGTGGCACAGTGGTTTAGCGCCTGCCTTTGGCCCAGGGCGTGATCCTGGAGACCCGGGATCGAGTCCCACGTCGGGCTCCCTGCATGGAGCCTGCTTCTCCCTCTGCCTGTGTCTCTGCCTCTCTCTCTCACTGTGTGCCTATCATAAATAAATAATAAAAAAAAATAAAATAAATAAATAAATAAATAAATAAATACAAATCATAATTTTTTTTTTCTTTACAAATTTTAAATTTTAAAGGAGGGACAGCCTGGGTGGCTCAGCAGTTTAGCACCTGCCTTCAGCCCAGGGTGTGATCCTGGAGACCCGGGATCGAGTCCCACATCAGGCTCCCTGCATGGAGCCTGCTTCTTCCTCTGCCTGTGTCTCTGTGTGTGTCTCTCTGTGTGTCTCTCATGAATAAATAAATAAAATCTTTAAAAAAAAAAGTTACCATATGCCTGAGGAATCGCACTTCTAGTTATAGACCCAAAAGAACTGAAAACACAGTTCACACAGAAAACTTGTATGTGAATGTTCATAGCATCACTATTCATAATAGCTAAAAAGTAGAAACAACTGAAATGTCTATCAGCTGATAAACAGATAAAATTGGTATATCCATACCATGGAGTAGTATTTAGCCTTGGTAAAAAATGAAATAGTGGAACATACTAGAACATGGATGAATCTTGAAAACATGCTATTTTAAGGACGATTCATGGATTCCATATTTGCCAGTTCACTTACTTCTTAAAATTTATTTGTAATTCAAAAATCAATAGTCCGACTTTCTCACAGCCCTTTGAGGACATGTGGACATGTGTAGACACACACATTCCCAGCTGAAGCCAAACAAGAGGAGAGTGTGCCTTCTTTCATCAGCTCTCATTCAGAAAGGGCCAGAGGGCAGAGATGTACTTGCAGTGTACTGCAAGAAGCTCCAGCTCGGGCCATCTGGGCAGGGTTTGGATCATAATTCCGGAACATGTTAGCAGGGCAGCCTCAGGCAAGTCACTGAACACTCCTCTTTTGTAAGAGAAAGAAAACAGAATCTACCAGGATAAGTTGCTGTTAGGATTTAAAATCATAATATATGTGAGCTCTACGTGCGTGTGCATCTTCATTGAGGACTTTTTTCAACCTGGGTCATATTTTCCTCCTTTCCGTGCCTAGCAATCATCAACTGAATGGCAGAAATTGTGATCTTTGTTGCTTTTATAAAAACCTCTGATCTTTGCTAAGTTACTTGTAAATCGTTTGATCCTTTTTGTTTCTGCTTTCATAATTTGTCTGGTGGTCTGAGGTAGTGCTCAGTCTAGGGCGGATTAAACTGAGGCAAGACCTTGCCGTGAGAATTATGAGATTTTCTAGTCTGGCTGGTGGGACCCGGCACTATTTTCAGCTGTATGTGAGTGAGTGGCAGGCCCTGTTCCGGAATCCTTTCTTCCTCCCCCCCACCCCCAATCCTTTCTTTCTTTTTTTTTTTTCTTTCTCTTTCCGAATCCTTTCTAATGGCTTTATCTTGGCCTCAGGAAGATCCTTCACACACATGAGCTGAGGGGTGTTCTGCTGAAACGCTTGAGGGAGACCCCTACAAACATCCAGAGTTTGCAGGCTAACATGCAGAGTTTGGAAATCAACACTCATGTCCCCAGAACAAGAAAAAGCTAAATGTAGTGACACTTAACAGCTTTTCTTAGATTAATCAGAAAGTTGAAGTCATCGGGCAAACGGCTGCCCCCAAACTGGAGAGACAGACCAGAGACAGACGAAATCCCAGCCTACGGGGAGGAGAAGCCTGCAGCTGAGGCCAACAGCAAGCAGCAGAACACTTCAAACTGTGGACAAGCTGAGGAGTTAAAAAAGTCCAGCCCAGCCCCTCCACCCCCCCATGCTTAGGAGGAGGTTCCATGCTTTTGTGAGTTTTACCTCCAGGACCCCAACTGGTTCTCAAAGGGAAGACTAGAGAAAGACCCCCTTGTGTGTCCAGCCGGAGGGGGAAAATAACCAGACCAAAATACTCCCAGATCTCTCTGTTCTCACTAACAAGGCCTGCCCTCGAGGGAAACCATTTTGCCAGAGTCTAATTGACTAGGGTTTTACCAACGCTTAACAGATGTAGAGGAAGAACACCCAACTCAGGCTCACTGATGGAGACTAATCACGGGGCTATGGAAGGCTTCGTCTCCGCCCCCTTCTTACCACCACCTGGTTGTGTTCCTGGCTTCTAGCAGAGGACTACAGCAACAGGTGCTCCACCCCAGGCTGTATTTAAGGAGTCTCTAGGGACACCCAAGACAACAAGGGAACAAAAACAAGGACACCAAGGGAATTTTAGCCTCTGACACCACAGCGACATGAAACAGTAAACACAGCCTAACTCCTAGGCCAGGCTAACATAAAAAACTTCACACTAAAGGACTATCTGCTTCTGCTTCTTTTATTCAATACCTGGGGTTGTCTATCTGGGTAAGGCTGTCTTTCCTATGAACTCGCACCACCTAGGATGCTCAGCTGCATCTCTAACTCAGAGTTCACTGACCTCTGCGTGGTTCCTCCTCCTGCACCATGGCCTGGAAGCTCTTCCCAGGCGGCGTGCTGGGACACTAAGGAGCTTCTCCCCGTTTGTCTCTTGTCTCTCAGCATTGTCGTGTGTTGCCTGTTGTCCAGTGCTTTGAAAAAAAACAAACAAACATTATTTTATATATGTTGCCTGGGTTTGAGGTTATTTGTTTTCTTTGAGGCAGTAAGGCAAATCTGGTTCCTTGCTCCATCTTGGGCACAAGGGGAAGTCTTTTTAATCTTCATATCTGAAATAAGTTCTGTAAAACTGTACTAGGGGTGCTTGGGGTGGCTCAGTTGGTTACATGTCCGACTCTTGGTTTTGGCTCAGGTCATGATCTCAGGGGTCCTGGAATTGAGCTCTGTGTTGGACTCCAACAGCTCCAACAGCTGTATTCAGCTCAGAGTCTGCTTGAAGATTCTCTCCCTATCCCTCCCTGTACTTGTTCTCTCTCAAATAAATAAATCTTAAAAAATAAAGTGCTAGGGATCCCTGGGTGGCGCAGCGGTTTGGCGCCTGCCTTTGGCCCAGGGCGTGATCCTGGAGACCCGGGATCGAATCCCATATCAGGCTCCCGATGCATGGAGCCTGCTTCTCCCTCTGCCTGTGTCTCTGCCTCTCTCTCTCTCTCTCTCTAAGTAAATAAATAAAAATTAAAAAAAAATAAATAAATAAAAAATAAAGTGCTAGAGATTGCCCCATCTTACACAGTTGATACTACACAAACCTGGTCATCATATGCAGAAAGTACCGTCTTCAGAACACAAATGGCTCCAGACTACTGTATTATTTGGTTATATATATATATATTAGAGCTTACAAATACCTGCCACTGTACTAGGCTGAGAGTGACAAGAGGAGTATAATCTGGTCACCTCAAAACATTTGCACACACACATTCACATGCAAAAAAATTTTTTTAAAGATTTTATTCATTCACTCATTCATTCGAGACACACAGAGAGAGGCAGAGACACAGGCAGAGGGAGAAGCAGGCTCCATGTGGGGAGCCCGACGTGGGACTCGATCCCTGGTCTCCAGGATCAGGCACTGGGCTGAAGGTGGCACTAAACTGCTGAGCCACCTGGGCTGCCCCACAAAAAAAAAAAAAAAAAAAAAAAAAGTTTGATATGCTTTATAAGAACTATGTTTAAAGCAGTATAGGAATTGAGAGGAGCAATGTACTTGATTCACTTGCTGATAAGGGGTGGTGATATGTGTAGCTCTTGAGGCAAACCTCTAAGAGCTGATAGAAGTTCCCTTGGTAGAAAACAAGACATTCTCTGCAGAGAGAAGAGCCTCTTGGGAGAAGCAAACACTTGGCAGGTACTCTTCACCACCAGCATGCTAAATCAGCCCTTTTTCTTTTCTTTTCTTTCTTTTTTTTTTTAAGTAATCTCTACTCCCAACACAGGGCTCGAACTCACGAACTCAAGATCGAGTCGCATACTCCAGGAACCCCAAAGCAGCCCTTTTTCTACTTTATTGCTTCTGATTTGTTAGCTTACAGAACTAACAAGCTTGCTGAAGCTACCTTAAATTATTATTTTTTTTAATTTTTATTTATTTGTGATAGTCACAGAGAGAGAGAGAGAATGAGGCAGAGACACAGGCAGAGGGAGAAGCAGGCTCCATGCACCGGGAGCCCGACGTGGGACTCGATCCCGGGTCTCCAGGATCGCGCCCTGGGCCAAAGGCAGGCGCCAAACTGCTGCGCCACCCAGGGATCCCGCTACCTTAAATTATTATTAAGGAGCTCAGAGGGTAAGATTTAGGGGCTTTTCCTACAAGAAAATTAAATGTAAGAGTTTTAATCCAGATCTAATAAATCCTACTTTGGAATTAGCTGATTACTTCCTGGGATCTCGAGTATCTTCAAATTGAGAAAAATATGATTGTGTAGGAGACTTCATATTCACAGAAGACACTATTTGAATTCATTATCCTATAAAAAAAATTCATACTTGGTGCACCTGAATGTCGGTTAAATGTCTACCTTCTGCTCAGGTCGTGATCTCAGGATCCTGGGATTCAGACCGTATCAGGGTCCCTGCTCAGTGGAGGTCAGCTTCTCCCTCTCCCTCTGTGCTCACACTCTATCTCTCTCAAAAGAAAAGAAAAAGAAAAAAGAAAGGAAAGAAAAAAGAAAAGAAAGAAAGAAGAAAGAAAAAAAGAAAGAAAGAAAGAAAAAGAAAGAGAAAGAAAGAAAGAAAGAAAGAAGAAAGAAAGAAAGAAAGAAAGAAAGAAAGAAAGAAAGAGAGAAGAGAGAGAGAGAGGGAGGGAGGAAGGAAGGAAGGAAGGAAGGAAGAGAGGAAGGAAGGAAAAGAAAGAAAGAAAGAAAGAAAGAAAGAAAGAAAGAAAGAAAGAAAGAAAGAAAGAAAGAAAGAAAGAAAGAGGAAGAAAGAAAAACCAAGCTCAAGTAATGGCTGCATAAAATAAAACATAAGAAAAAAACAAAGCGGGGCAAGAGAGAAGGAGATGAAAGAGGAAAGGTATTAAGTGAGGATGAAAACCCACAAGAGAGAAGGCAGTTAGAAATGACCACAGGCAACAGCTTTGTCCAGGAAGAAAAAGAAAATGGTAGAAGAGAACTGCAAGCAGATCGTGTATGTCAGGACTCCCTACATGGAGCCTGAGGGAATTAAGGCTCAAAGCAGAGACCAGAGGAGGAGTGAGAGAATGTAAAGATGGTGAGGTGAAGTCAGGAGGGCATAAAGGGTAGGAGTAACATGAATCAGAAAGATGGGGATCCCTGGGTGGCGCAGCGGTTTGGCGCCTGCCTTTGGCCCAGGGCGCGATCCTGGAGACCCGGGATCGAATCCCACGTCGGGCTCCTGGTGCATGGAGCCTGCTTCTCCCTCTGCCTGTGTCTCTGCCTCTCTCTCTCTCTCTCTCTGTGTGACTATCATAAATAAATAAAATTTAAAAAAAAAAAAAAAAAAAAAAAAAAAAAAAAAAAAAAAAAAAAAAAAAAGATGGGACAGGGATCCCTGGGTGGCGCAGCGGTTTGGCGCCTGCCTTTGGCCCAGGGCGCGATCCTGGAGACCCGGGATCGATTCCCACGTCGGGCTCCCGGTGCATGGAGCCTGCTTCTCCCTCTGCCTGTGTCTCTGCCTCTCTCTCTCTCTCTCTCTCTCTGTATGACTATCATAAATAAATAATAAAAAATTAAAAAAAAAAACTAAAAAAAAAAAAAGATGGGACACCCCACAGGGCGCCTGGGGGGCTCAGCGAGTGAGCACCAGACTCTTGGTTTTGGCTCAGGTCAGGATCTCAGGGCCCTGGATGGAGCCCCACGTTGGGCTCCACACTCCACGGGGAGTCTACTTGAGGGTTCTCTCCCTCCGCCCCTCCCCCAATGCACGCTCCCTAAAATACTTTAAAAAATATATGGAAGAGGGGCGCCTGGGTGGCTCAGTAGTCTGAGCGTCTGCCTTCAGCTTGGGTCATGATCTCAGGGTGCTGGGAGAGCCCAGCACGAGCAATGAAATTAAAAAAAAAAAAAATCAATCATGTAAGAATAGGCAGTGTTACATTTCTATAAAACTGTGCTATAGATTTTAAAACCTACACGTTCATGGATAAGGAAGAGGTGTTGCAAAAAGAACAAGTTGCATGCAAAACAGTGTTTTTATTTATTTTTGAAGACTTAATTTGTGAAAGACAGAGGGATGCCTGGGGTGGTTCAGCGGTTGAGCACCTGCCTTCAGTTCAGGCCGCGACCCCAGGGTCCTGAGATCGAGTCCCACGTCGGGCTCCCTGCATGGAGCCTGCTTCTCCTTCTGCCTGTGTCTCTGCCTCTCTGCCTCTCATGAATAAATAAAATCCTAAAAAGCAGCAGCAGAGCCTGAGACAAGGGCTTCCAGGTAGGTACATAAGTACGTAGTTCATCTGGGAGGAGCTCCCAGGAAGTAGAGGGGGGAGGGTGAACTAAAGAAAAAAGCAGACCAGAGGTGGCTACAGGCAGGCAGGGGAAGGGGCAGTCAGATGACTAAGAGGCTCGAGGAGGATTTGGGGGTGATGCACACATTCGTTACCTGGACTGTGGTGAGGATTTACGTGGTGTACGTGTATGTCAAGTCTTACCAGTTTTATACTTTACTTATTGTGTATCAATTCACGGTTTTTAAAATATTCCTGTTTCCCAGTGTGAATAGAACTTGGTCCAACTTGCTCTGTCCTCTGGTGAAGCCAGTGTTGGATTCAGCTCCCACCTCAGAGCACTGGTGCCAGATCCGTCCTTCTGCTATAAAGCACCAGAGAACCAGCCACGCATATTAACCACTGGTTGTGTACTGTGCACTCGTTTGCTAGGGCTACCTTCACACCACCTTCACGCCAGACTGGATGGCTCAAACATCATAAATTAATTTTCTCAGTTCTGGAGGCCAAAAGTCCACGGTCAAGGTGTCAGGTTTGATTTCTTCTTGGCTTTCTTTTTTTTTTTTTTTTAATTTTTATTTATTTATGATAGTCAGAGAGAGAGAGAGGCAGAGACACAGGCAGAGGGAGAAGCAGGCTCCATGCACTGGGAGCCTGACGTGGGATTCGATCCCGGGTCTCCAGGATCCCGCCCTGGGCCAAAGGCAGGCGCTAAACTGCTGCGCCACGCAGGGATCCCTCTTCTTGGCTTTCTAATGGCATCGTTTTACCGTGTTCTCACATGGCCTTGGCATGTGACCCTGTATCTCTTCTTCCTCTTCTCATAAGGACTCTTAGAGTAAGTCCTTCTAAGTCTCTTACGGACAGGTTCAGAGCCCAAACTTACGACCCTACTGAATTACCCGTTTAAAGGCCCGATCTCCAATTCAGTCACATTCTGCTACGTACTGGAAGGGAAGACTTCAGCATGTGAATTTGGGACACCCAAGTCTGCGCATAACAAACTGGAAAAGAGGCTACACGGTACTGTGATCCCTGCAATAAGAGTAATAAGGGGGCGTTTGTCATAGCAATCTGCCGGGAGGCATCATCCAGTTCGCCGCGGAGGAAGGAGGCCCCACTCAGGCCTTAAGGAGCAGAGATGGGCAGCTCCGGTGGCGCAGCGGTTTAGTGCCGCCTACAGCCCGGGGTGTGATCCTGGAAACCCGGGATCGAGTCCCACGTCGGGCTCCCTGCATGGAGCCTGCTTCCCCCTCTGCCTGGGTCTCTGCTCCTCTCTCTCTAGCTGTGTCTAAATATATTTTTTTTAATTTTTTTAAAATTTTATTTATGATAGGCACACCGTGGGAGAGAGAGGCAGAGACAGGAAGAGGGAGAAGCAGGCTCCATGCACCGGGAGCCCGACGTAGGATTCAATCCCGGGTCTCCAGGATCATGCCCTGGGCCAAAGGCAGACAGTAAACCACTGCGCCACCCAGGGATCCCTAAATAAATAAAATCTTAAAAAAAAGAAAAAAAAAAGAGCAGAGATGGCTGCTTGAGGCGGCCGAAGCAGCTGCAATGTGTGCGACTGACCACAGGACGGAGGGAGATGCGCAGAGAAAGCCATCTGTTTAAAGCTTTTGAATCGTTGGCAGAGCACAAAGCTGTGCAGACAGGAGACTCCACAAGGTCAGAGAAAAATAGTAGGGCTCCCCGGGGCTCAGTGGTTAGCGCCGCTTCAGCCCAGGGCGTGATCCTGGAGACCCGGGATCAAGTCCCATGTCAGGCTTCCTGCGTGTTCTCCCTCTGCCTCTCATGAATAAATTAAAAAAAAAAAAAAAAACCTGCCCTTCATATACCTAATTACATTGTATAAAGGAAAAAATCCTTTGAACTTCCTGTGAACCTTGGGGACTATAATGATTTTAAAACATCACGTGCTCCTTGTGCCCAGTACTGTGCTAACCACCACCTATAATGCTTTCTACCCTAATTGCCCAAAATGGTCTGTTCATTTTACTGATGAGCGAACTGCAACTTTGGGAACGTGGCAGATGCTGCAGCCAGGCCCACAGTTCAACACCCAGAACTCCAGTAGTTAAGACCCCATGATGCCCCAACCACTGTACTGACTTTTGCCTTGAGCTCCTGAGGTTCCCAAGGAAGCAATTAGAAAGGGGTCAAGTTGGACCAAGTAGATTGCAAATTTGGGATGGCTGGCCTCTTCTTTGAAGACATGCCAACCACTTAGCAGGACTAGGAGCATGAGGAAAACAGGAGGGTCTCGATCTCCTTCCTGGAACCCACTACACAGGTTTTCAAAGCAAATCCCATGGGAACAGTGACTGCTGTGGCTTTCAACTCTCTTCCTTCATGCCTTTTCAAGTTAACACTGAGCAGGATGTTAATTTTGAGTTTCTTCTACTTAATTACAAATCAACAAATTAGCACTTCCTGAAATTCTGCACCATTAGTAATGCAGCCCAGACACACAGCCACAAATTACCTTTTAAAAACACATGCCTCCTACATTTCCTGAACAAATGCTTTAGCAACAAGAATGACCACAGCAAAGGGAGAAAAGCAGATTTTACTTCCAAATTTATTAAACAGATTGTACAATCAATGCCAACAATCTTTTCCCTATACCTACAGTCAAAGAATCTACCCAAGATTTTATTGCGTATGAAATTCAGCTTCATTTTAACTTCAAGAAATTGCTACTCAAGGTAACCAAAATATGGTTATTTTGGCCAAATGGAATTCTGTTTGTGGCTCTTTGTGAAGTTATATAAGTAGCCTAATAACCATATCTGACAATTCTTTTTTTTAAATATAAAAATGGGATAACAAAATGCTATTATGCCTGAAACCCAACCAAGGAGGGGCATGGAGTTAACTGTTACTTGTCACATGCTAATTTTAGGAATAAAACTGATCTATAAAAAAATCAAGGCAAGTGTAAAATATTGATGGCTTAAGTCAGTTTAGTTAGGACATGGAGGGAGGGCCATAAAGTTGGATCAAATAATTTATGTTGAAGTAGCTCTGTCAAAAGGCCCAAGAAGATTCCTGAATTATCAGGTTCTACACCCATGTCACCTAGAAAAAAAGGTGATGACATAAGGAAAATTCAAGAAAACAAAAGTCTTACTTAAAAACAAAAACCAAAACAAAAGCACAAACTGATTTAAAAATGTCTTTATTAACAATTGGGTTGCTCATTCCTCTTTGTCCTCTTCCTCACTGGTTTTCTGGACACAGTTCACCTGATCCTGCCAATTAAAAGAAACAATTACTCCAAAAGATGTTAAGAATCAGAATTGTCATTTACCATTTAGCATCAAGTAAGCTTCCTAACGCCAAAGTAATACTAATCAAGGAATGTGGTAATAGCAGTATTTAATGGACTGAGGTGATTACTTTGCCACCAGCTACTTGATTCAAGTTTACTTCCATTCACCAGAACTTTAGCAGCAACCACTTAGAGATTCAATTGTCGCCTTCCCTAGGTTTAAGATCTAGTCATTACTTATCACTATTTCTACCTTACTCTTTAATGATTGTAATAGCCCTTTAAACCTGAGTGATAGGGATCCCTGGGTGGCGCAGCGGTTTGGCGCCTGCCTTTGGCCCAGGGCGCGATCCTGGAGACCCGGGATCGAATCCCACGTCGGGCTCCCGGTGCATGGAGCCTGCTTCTCCCTCTGCCTGTGTCTCTGCCTCTCTCTCTCTCTCTGTGACTATCATAAATAAATAAAAGTTAAAAAAAAAAATTAAAAAAAAAAAAAAATAAATAAACCTGAGTGATAAGCTATTTATGTCACTTTTATCAGATGAGACAGTAAGCCACCGTTCACCTACAATCTGTCTGAACTACTGGCACAGCCGCGGCCTCTTGTTTACGTACGGTCTAGGACTGCTTTCCCAGCTCCGACAGCAGTTGAGTTGCCCTTTAAAACTGCCAACCCTTCTAGTACATCACCAACTCTAGGTGACCTCATCACGTAACAAGTTGGTTAAAAACAGGCAACGTCTAATTTTCCAAACTCTCTTCTGCACAGTTCTAAGGACGAAGGGGAGGTGAATGGATGTACATACACTTACTGAAAACTAAACTCCTGGTCATTCCTAGGCTTGAGCCAACCAAAACAAAGGCCCACAAACCTCAAGGCTGTTAAAATGACTCTAAGTACTCAAATACTATATAAACAACTTATTTTCTACATAGGAAATTTTAAGGTAGAGTAAGTTAAAAAGAAATATTCACATGCGAGTAGTCATGGTGGTAGCACCCAAGAGTTCTGAAATGAAGGCAGCTTAAAGCAGAACAATCACTCAGCTTACCTAGACACTTCCTCAGCCTAACAAGTCGTGGCTTTCCTTCTTGGCTCACGATGTGTGATGTCGTCTTGAGACTAATAGCTTATCCACCTATCATTAAAAATATAATTTTAGAATTTTATTAAAGTAACACATATAGCATATTACATTTTTACTGACTTTTCGTCTTATTCTTACATCAACGAGAGGCATATTCGCGGGCCCAGGTTTTTTTATTCTGCTCTTCTTATTGCTTAGAAAGACCTGGTACACACTACAGTTACATTCTCAATTTTCCTCACACTTTCGGAATTTTGGACTGGACTGTTCTCTAATATTTACTGGATAAGTACAAGAGAGGGTGATCTCTTAAGGGAGATTTTGAATGTGTCAAAAGTGGAATTTAGAGTTCTAAAAAAAAATAACATCTCTCCACTAATTCGAGCCTTCTTTGACTTTTCTCTACATAACCCCTGTATCTTCTTTTTCAATTGAAACATAAGGGCACCTCAGTGGCTCAGTTGGTTAAGTGCCTGCCGCCTTTGGCTCAGGTCACAATCCTGGAGTTCCAGGATCAAGCTCTGCATTGGGCTCCCTGCTCAGCGGGGAGTCTCCTTCCTCTGCACCTCACCCTGACCATGCTAATAAAGATCTTAAAAAAAAAAAAATAGAACTATAATTAACATACAATGTTTATTAGTTTCAGGTGCACAACAGAGCTTCCTTCAAGCACGTACCTTTGGTCAATTCTATTGCTCAAAACTTTACAAACAAAAGAGTAGCCCTGGAGCACATGGGTAGCTCAGTGGTTGAGCCTCTGCCTTTGGCTCTGGTCCTGATCCCAGGGTCCTGGGATCAAGCCCCACATCAGGCTCCCCCACAGGGAGTCTGCTTCTCCCTCTGCCTGTGTCTCTGCCTCTCATGAATGTATAAATAAAATTAAAAAAAAAAAAAAAAGTAGTCTCCACTTTTTCTCTAACTCACATACCCACGTTGTTTTCAAACAAAACACATGAGTATTAGAAGTAAACATCTTAAAAAATCAAACATGTTTCACCCCATATGCTAAATCACATTTTTTAGCTGTTATAAGCAAATCACATTCAATTAAAAAGTCTTCTATAGGTTAGGACTTCTAAGGAAACTTACTTGGAGTAAGTACTCCAGTATCAGCCAACATCAATCATTCTTACCTAAAGAATAATAAGAGAAACTTAATATAAAAGACAAGGGTATAAAGGCTTGAAAATGCTAGTTAACTTCAAAATTTAAAGAGTAAAATTCCAGAGACAAAGATTGGGGGGGCAAGTTACAGCATTTAAAAAAAAAAAACAGGAAGAAACTTGATGGGGGGAAAAAATCTAAAATTACTCTTATGTAAAGTAATAAAGTAGACAGCTGAATTCAAATAAAAACTGTATCTTATTTAAAATACAAAAGCCTGTATCTGCTATTTTCACCAGTCTGAGCACAATCAAGTTTGACTGCAACCCAAAATATACTATCCCTTATGAGAAGGTATGTGACAACGTTCACCTTACCAAAGGAGTTTTAACATCAGCTCTCTTTTTAGATAAAAGCACATACCCTGCCCCCATTCAAGTAGGTCTTCCATTGTCAGGTGGATTGACCACCGTCAGCAGGAGTCCTCCAAGAGTGCCCTCCCCATTCCACAGTACACAACAATGCAGTTGTTACCCTGCAGTCCTAGGTATTTGCCTCGTTCTTTCCCTCCAAGTCCTCACTGAGTTTTAAGTTAGGGCAGGGAAGCTATGCCTTCTTCGGGACAGCAAGGAACCTGAGTTTTTCTGAGGGAGAAGACATTCACCTTCACTATATATGCCTGGCAGGGCCACGGTGCACAAAAACCAGAAAGATCAGCCTTAATTCAAGTTCCAGGTTTTTCTTCCTCCCTGATTATCAGTTACTGCCAAGGGATTTAAAAAAAAAAAAAAAAGTTCCCTGTTGCACATGTACCATCCATAAGGGATACTATATCGTTTTGCATTCTCCCCCATTCTCCAGATTGTCCTATTCTGCATCCTGCCCCCTTCTCACCCTCCAAATAAAATCTTTTCAGCACTGGTGTTCAAAAGCAACATTTTTATGGTTGATGGTTTACCAACTGTGAGATTTCCACAGTTGAGTCTTAAAAATTGCCAATCATTATCTAGCAGCAATGACAGATGATTAGGAGCAGTCAAATCCTCAGAATTCTTTCCCTAATAGGCAGCCATTTGAGAACTGCACTAGCTGACAGAACACTGAAGCATTATCAGCTAAAGCCAAAACCAAATAAAGGGCCCAGAACAAACATCCTGGCTCTCTCAAACCTGTCCAAAATCATTAAGGGAAAGGCAGTAAATGCAGGACTGTGGATCATGTCACTGCAGCTGACAATGATTAACAATAGGAGACATGCAACCCCCATTAAGGTTAAAAGTCCAAAACTAGTCACACGCATCTCTTTTCTTGGGGAAAAATGAGACTCTTAGGCATTCTTTGTAGGTTTTGCAACCTTGTGTGAGGAGTACCCATTCCATTTCTTTCATCTTTCAGAAAGCACCGGTATCTGTTCCAAGGGCCTAACAGTACGAAAACGCATTCTGGCATCACACTTCTGAACCTCGGAGAATTCTCATTAAAAATAATTAATTTTGGTTTGTAACAAGAAAAGACTATGAAATACAATGCAAGCACCTCGGTATAGTGTTACTGAAACCCATTTATTCCCAGCTTTTTGAGTGAATGTTTTTAAGAGCCTCTACACTAAAATTCACAAATTATAGCTACATACAAATCGAAACTAGTAAGAATGACTTAAGTCACAAGTTTCTCATTTGAAAGTGCAAAAACCTAGTCACCTTGAAGTAAGCAGAAATGAAGCAAAATTAACCCCCCTCCCCAATGATTTTCCTCAAGTCCATAGATTATATAAGGAGTACATTCTCTGCAAAATTGTTATTGACTATTAAGAAATAAACCTGAGCTTTTATTTCTAAGCACTTGAATCACTAATCACGGTAGCAAGTGTTGGCCACCGATTTAATGATTATGCCACAGGAAAACCCGATCAGGGTTGTATGTCAATTTAGTGACACTCTTGTCACTAATACTGAGCATTATGTTTGCACTGCATTGTATTATTAATATACAGCTAAACTAGTCACCGTTTGCTTTTTCACCTAACAGGAGAGTCAAGGTATTTGCTTGAATAGACTACATATTAAAGTACCAATTTGTCCCCACCTTGTGAATTGCTTGCCAAGGAGCAAGGCATTTTTCTTGATACAATGAAAGAAAATTCTCATAGTCAGGAAGAGTTTTCACCGGCATTTATGCAAAGTAAACCAAACTTTCCAGTTACAGAGCAGAAAGCATTATACGTGAAAGCTGTTTCTTCTCATGCATGCTAGCTAAAAACCAGCTCGGAGACCAAAGTTAAGTGGAATTGAGGTCTGGAACAACAGTCGATGCAAAGCTTACAAAAAGCTTATTAAGCCCTAAGCAACAAAAGAAGGTGCTTTTGAAGACTCTTTTTTGTTTCTTTTGGTGAACACTTTGGATTATAACATCACATCCCTAAAGCTAAGGGAACCAAATTCGAAAAGCTACTCTGAACATTTGCAGTTATCCTACAGAATACGACGAAAAGTCTTAGGATTGGGAAATGATTCCCAACATGTCTTCAACTGCAGGCAAGTCAACATGCCACACCACTTTCCCCAGGTTTAGAGCATAGACATATTTAGACAAGTCACATAACTTGAACTATTCACATTAGATTCCCACCTAAGCCCACGTTAGTAACAAAGGTATTCCCGTGAAGCCCATTAAAAAAAAAAAATTTAGTTCACATTACAAAAAAAAAACTGTACTTTTACTCTTAATTCACTCAACCTGCAGAATAATTACCAAGATTGAATGCTGAAATCAATAGTGCTGACCTGTGGGCCGGAGGTCAGTTTGCTACAACAGAGACTCAGTATCACAGGCTATATACAGTCCATGTCAAGGTGCTAACAGCGCTCTACTTCCCCAGTATGGTTTGCTTCCCTCTCCCCCACACCACTGATGTGCTCCAGGTTCTCTTCAGTTACAATGCAACTAAAGGAAACCACGCAACTCAGACATACCAAAGAATCAAGTTTGCACTTTTTATCTGAGAACTGCAACAGCACTGAAGTCTGCCTGACAAATTACAGCTCTAAACCCAAACCCACGCAGTTTGGATAGAAACTAGCTTTACCATACAAGTGTTAGGTGCTGCACTGTAATTTCATCGTCAGAAGTGTGATGTCAGAATGCCCACGGAATAAAAGTACATAGCAAGTCACCAAGTTAGATTATATTGCTTGTTACCTACCTGTATGCAGTCGGCAATGAGAATCTTGGAGCAAGCAGGAATACTACATCCGGGTCCTAATGTCCATTGCCATTTGCGGTACTACGTTCCTCACAGTTACGCACTGCAGAAATGCTGGCTAAATGCAGTTATGTAGCAGGCCACTACTTTAATAGTGCATAATTGCAGTCCAAGAACACCAGAAAACATTCCGCCACAACATAGTGGCTTGCCCAAGAAAAGCCAAGTATCTAAATTTTTGTCTGCCATGATATGCCACTTATAAAAAAATTGCACAGGCGTAACGTTACAATTTCCCAGATTATCTGTTTATATTAGTGTTATAATACATCTATATATAGAGTGGTGGGGTTTACAGTACTTCTTAGGAGTTTAATTAGTGTTCTAAGCCAAGAGGATTATGGTTTCACTGAATGTGAGCCACTGGGTTCATCTTATAAGGTACCTATTAAATACACTGGGGTCTCTTAGAGAATGCAATTTTTAAAGATTAGGAGTAATAAGCTTAAAACGGATCAGTGTTCCTCTTAAAACATAATTATGAGAGAAAGTAGAGAAGAGGAAATGGGGGCAGGTGGTTTCTTTAAATGAGAAAAATGGCTAAAATACTCCAAAAGTACTACATTCCCTTTCCCACCCCATGTTCTTATCAGTTTTTAGGAAATTCCTTTTTAAGATGATTTAAATTCACATTAGTCTAAAAACTATCATATGCATTGCAAGACTTATTGAAAAGTCTATTTGAGTAGCTTACAACCCTTGGTACACTGCTGCTTCAGGGATGAAAGGCAAAACTTAGTGGAAACTAAGCAACATTATTTGCTAAACAAGGTTTAGCAATTCTACAGCCCACAGTAAGGCTATCAAAACCACAACTTTCAGGAGATTATCCATTAGCATCCTTCACCACTCTTCAAAGGTATAGTACTAACAAAATCTTATTTTAGGGGTCTGTGCCAGCATCCCTTATAAAGAAAGGCATGTAATCTGAAAAATAAACTGAAACATTAATTTTATAGGCAGATTTTCCCACTTCCCCACCAGCCCCCCCCACACACACATTCAAGTTCACCCTCTATGGGTGTCCCATGAACACCCCTTATTTTATCATTAGTGGAGTCCCTACCATACAATTCAATCAAATTGTAATGGATTCCTTTCCAATCCAGACCCTTGTTTCCATACAGAAAACCTCATACATATCACCAATTAATGACTTAGGACAAAACTTCCTCATTGATAGAATTATGGTAGAACTACTACCCATTTCCAAGTGTCTTTCTTGGTGAAGAAATAATGAGCATTTTCTAAGGAGATTCTCTTCCTTAATTAGCACACAATGTACCTGTCAGTCACACAACCAGAATTGAGTGACATGCCTTTATACTCCACTAGTGTTTTACTTTTAGTATTATCCAGTTTCCTATGCACAAAGTGTTCAATTGTTTCAACGATAGGTCTCCCTTTGTACTCAGGCACAATACTGACCTTCAGCATTTTAACCAAGATTTGATTTAGAATTTTACTTTTGCCAATTAGCACCAACAACAGAGGTGAAAAGGAGGAAGACACATTCCATAGGAAGAGTTCTGTAATGTACAAATTTGAATGGACACATCTAAGAACAAAGCCAAACCGTTCAGTTACTTTACCTACTTTTAGGAAGTCGTTCCTCTGCTAACATATATGCACTGGGACAACAGGTTCCCGTCGTACTAACAGTCAACAGTAACAATCTACTGTAGTAGTAAGTCAGAATGTCTTATCCTAATGGAAGGAGATTCAATGAAGTTGACAACTGACAACACCATCGAAACACTCCAAAACTTTATGGTGGGAGAAAGGGCTATTTGTACTGTGTAACATGAGCAACTCTCTCCAGATTTAGTGCTACATTGAAAGTAAACTATGGAAAAACAGGTTAACAAATATTTTACAGTAAGAATCGTTATCTGCAACCCTATTTGTCATTTACAGTCACCACTAGTTCTTAGACAAGAGAATAAGATTTTTAGTCCTACAGATTTTGCCCACCAGCAGTAGCACAAGGAGATGTAAAAGTTACAGAATACAAATGTATATATAGCTACACCTACTTTATGGTTACTACGCTTCTTACTTTCAAGTTGCTTTTTTCAGACTAAATCCCCATCTTCATAAATCGCTTGAAGTAATACATGAAAAGGCTTCATGTTTAACAATCTTTAATTCAAATGTGAAAGTTCAGTACAAGCCATTTGTAGGGCTTGGGACTTGTTCTTTTAAAAACAAGAATGGAGGAATGCAACAGAATGATCTTTCCACTTTTCTTCAGAAACTTTCAAGGAAAGGATAGATCATAGGGCCATAAAGATCCATTTAGTCATACCCACTTTCTCCCCTATCCATAGTCTTTCACCCATTCCATAATCTTAATACACATTCCTGAAGGAAGATTTACAGTTCAGCTTGCTTACATAACCATTTAAAAATACTTAGCACCAGCTTGCTTCCTATAATGCCAAACAAATCAAATCATGAAACTACTTCAATATGCATTTCTTCTTTTTAAAACAAGGGGGTACTTATTTTTAGAAAGCAATACTTAGCCTACAGATACATTTCCCAGAAATGGCATGTGCCATTCAAAGGCCTAGACACGCTCATGCTTTCAAAGTGGAATACCTAGCCTAATGTGCATAGAAGCATGAATGGCAAAGTTGAAGATCCATATTATAACTATTTTTTCTATTTATTTGAAGCACAGTAAAAAAAAATTGGTACACTTTGGAAATTCAGTGGCACAAGGTACACTGCCATAACTTGAGGGACATTATACAGTTAAAAAAAAAAAAAGGAAATAAAAAGGAAAAAAATTCCCCTGTTTGAAACACTGCATTACATAATTTTACCTGCCCAAACAGACCATTTACAAATATTAGGTCAATAAACTGCTAACATCCATAAAAAGGTAGCTTTCTTACTAAAATGCAAGAATTTAAAAGATTGGTATCTAAACAAGAAAAGACAAAAACAAACTGGAATGAAAACCTAGATATCACATCTAAAATCGGGGCTTTTTGTTTGGGCCTTCATACTCTTCTCTCCCTCTACCATATCCTGCTGGAGTTCCAGGCCCCATTCCTCTAGGACCCTGTCCACCCACAGGTCCCGCACCTCCCTGCCCAAAGCGCTCAGTACGCTATTGGAACAGTAATTAACAGTTCATTATATGTAGTTGATGTCCATGTGTGTTAAGTAAATATTTTAGAAGGTTCCGTAGTCAACGTTCGTCGATACAATCACCAATGAGTCGATCCACAGGTACCGGGAACATAGAAAGGAAAAAAGGGTAATTTGAAAATTAGTTTACGATAATACATGCCTTGTGGTATGTTCCCACTTGAGCCATTCTCATACACCTGTTTCAAAGAATAGGTCTTCCCTGTAGTGCTAAAAAATTTAAGAAATTAGTGCAGATGTGAAAACCCATTCCAAAATGAGTTTTAAGAAATTTCACATCAGATTAACCCACTGGAAAAGCTTGCAAACTTCTCACTTTCAAGGTCTCAACAGGAAATTTAATTTCCAAGTAAGCCTAACAAGCCCAACCAGACAGATTCAATGCACTCAATGAAGTGACAAAGACCTACTCACCAGTTAGTGGCATGAGCTGCTTAAGAAACCTTGTGCTTTTCAAGATCTTAAGACACATCTGCTAAGTTGCAGAAATCTTAAAAAGTTCAGTTTTAATAAAATGCTACCAGACTACAAAAAGAAAAAGCATAAAAGACTAATAGATTTAGTCACTTAACCGGCACAGTAACTTCATTTAAAGTGTTGCCATATTCTCACAAATATACCACCTTCAGAAACATCACTATATAACCAGAGACAATTATGTTCACAGTAGTAGTCTGTATTGTTGCAAACTGACTGAATACACAGCCCACCCCCACACTGTCCCAGCTTTTCCTTCGGGTCTTTGAAAGCCCACTGGCACTTAGCTATGATGCCACGTTTTGGCTATCTCCCCAAGAGCCTAAACACCAATCTTAAATGACTGCAATAAAGCAGGATTTTATTATTCCATCTAGTTTTAAGTACTTCTAATCTGAGAAACCTATGTTCCTCAAACAGAAAAAACCTTATACATATGCAAACCACAGAAGCCTCAACTATCTTTCAAATCTCATTCAAAATAAATCAGTTACTAAGAGCAACACTCCAAAAATTGGGGGGGGAGGGGAGGGAGCATCAGAGTTTAACTGTTCCTATACATAGTTCCAACATGTTTCCTACTAAATACTATACATGGCTACTTAAAAATCTGAAACTCAATCCCTTAAACTATTTCTCAAAATTCTAAAAATTTCAAGGTTTTAGCGCATTGTGCTACGTTATCTCAAAAGCGGTGAGAAAATTTTGGGGTTTCACAATTACGTTATTGCAACATTTTAGAACCCTACCCATTACACGGGACATAGAAAGAACCTTAATTGTGGGAACATCACGTCAAATTAGATTTTACAAATTTGATACAGACCTACAACCTACCTTTTAGGAAGCATATAAACCAAATGTTGCCCACATTTATTTTCTAAATTTAAAAGAAAGCTAGTAACACTATGTTTAACCCAAACAGCTACTTACAATTCCAATTCTCAAAAAACCTTAAATAGATTTTAAGCAGATGAGGCCCCATACTATTTCTTTATATTCCTATGTTAAAGATGAATCTAACGAGCTAGGTGCTGCAGCTTCCCTCCTTTGCCAAAAGCCTGCAGGTGAACCAATCAAGATTCAGTTCACTTGTGAAAATGCACTCTTCTCTAAGCCCACCTCTAAATCCAATATTCAATTTTCCTACGGATTTGTTAAGGCCCTAACACAGCCACTCCAACCAATTCACTTGGTGGTTCTAAAGCATCCTGACAGGCTATCTGTACAGTTATAATATGAAAGCATCAAGAAGGTTCAGATCAAATGCACACAATTAGTATGCTTAAAATTGTCATTGGTTTTTACTATCCTGTAGCAAAATAGAGATGTCAGTTTATTTTAGAAGGTGCACCTATTGACAGGCCCAACAAGTGGGAAACGACGAGTCAAAACAGTAAACAACTCCCTTTTCATGGGTAGAAACCACACCAAATATAGGTCAAAGTCCTACACATCACTAGAACATGCCTAAAGCTATAAACTACAAGTCTGATTCATACTTATGGCAAATACCAACTTAATGAATGACAGTTTGCCATGTGATTACTCTCACTTGGATGTAGAATAATCAGGTACGTCATCTAACATTTAGAATTTGGATTTGCCATGTGCTAGAGTGCAAAAGTACACAAGCAATATAATGGAAAGCCCCTATGTCTACTTATTGCCAAAGAGAATTCCAACATACTACTGACAGCATTGACTTCTTGTTGGCAACCGTTTCAGTTTAGGTTACCACACACTGAGATCTTCTTTGTTGCCAAAATACTCCTCGAGATTATGATTTACATGATAAGGGAACTAAAAAAGAGGTCCAGTTACCTACTTAAAAAACAAAAACAAAACAAAAAACAAAAAACAAAAAACAAAACACACACACGTAAGTTGTGAAAAATGAGAATTTCCTTTGTACTACGTCACACAGGATACATTACCATGTCGCTTCCCATCATGGAACCACTCATGGTTGCTGGTGGGACTCCAGGATTAGCTTCATAACCTATGCCACCACCACCACCTAGAGGTGGAAATTTCTGGCCTCCTGAACCATAGGGATCTATGAAACAAAAATGCTGGTTATAAAGCAACCAGAATACTGCTCTCAAATGTATCGCTAATTCGATTTTCATGCTTACCTCCCATGTTCATTGCTCCTCCACCACCCATTCTCATGTCTCTTTCTCTCTACAAGAAAATAAAATCCTTTCATACACCTGTACTCTATCCATACCAATAATTCTTGAAAAGACAAAAAAAATTTCCAAGACTCTTTTAAAAAAAGTTATGACTATATTTAGAAGATTTATCATACAAGCCATAAAGCTTCTTCCTAAACCAATGAAATCTTTAGGCCCAGCCAGAAAGATAAAACTCAAGGCATATTAAGCATGATAATACATTTATAAAAAGAACAGCAGAAATGTGAAGTGCCATAATAAATTGAGAAAAATGTGATTTTAGGTACCTCCAAGTTTTGTAGACAACTCCAATTACATTTCAATAGGATTTTACTTACTGGATCCATGTAGCCCATCCGGCTATAACTTTCCTCTCTTTGGCGTCGCATTTGTTCTTCCATCTCACGCTGCCGAATCATCATCTCTTCTTCCCTTCTACGCCGTTCTTCTTCTTGCCTGGAAATATTCATCAAGCATGTAAACTGAAGCGTCATCCACAGCTTTTAAAAAGTCAATTTGAAGAAAGCTAGAAATTTGCCTCAGAGCTTTAACAAAGTCTAGATTAGAGCAAACACACATGAAGGCCTGGAGAATGGAGAGTAGCCTTAGAAACTGCTGGCAAAGAAAACAGGCATCAACAACAACGGAAACCCTACATCTACTCCAACTTAGTGTTAAGCCAATACTGACATAATAGCATTTAACCTCTCCCTAACCCCATCAGACTCACTTGCAAAATTTCAGTTATCTTTTCCTCTAAACGTTAACAAGAAAAAAAGACTTAATAGCCTAACAAAATTTTACCTCAGTTGCATTTCTTTACGTTTCTGCATTTCTTGATTGTGAAGTTCTTCCATGCGTCTTAATTCTTCCTGGCGTCTCATCAGATCTGAACATTAAAAA
Organism: Canis lupus dingo; assembly: GCF_003254725.2. NCBI lineage: Eukaryota > Metazoa > Chordata > Mammalia > Carnivora > Canidae > Canis > Canis lupus. The sequence goes on along the minus strand of NC_064257.1, from coordinate 6,933,416 downwards.
ATTGTTTTGAATTCACATTAATGGAGTTCTAAAGTTCAAAAGGCAACTGATCCTATCAGTGACATTTACACAAAAAAATCTTTTACCTTGACGCAAAAGATTTGCCTGATGCTCATGATAGGCATCTTCCATTTCACTTTCCAATTTGTCTTTCGCATCTTTCATGTTTTTTTCAACTTGTTCCCTTTGCTGTTTTTCCATTTCATCCAGGGACTTCCATCGCTGAGAATATTCATACTCAAATGTGCCATGCTGGGCAAAACGAGGAGGTGTTTCTCTCTCCCTAACAATATTTAAACATTAACCAATTTGTGGTTGCCCACAAGAAATACTACCTGATTTGCCCCCAAAATGCGGACTTCCCTCCCTAGTCTATCACTTGTAAGAAATGCCAAAAGGCAAAAAAAAAAAAAAAAAAAAAAAGGCCAAAAGGCAAAGACCACCTTGGTTCATGTAACATAGCATTACATCCAAATTGAAGTGTTCCACCTGGGTGGCTCAGTCAGTGGAGCATCTGAGCCATGAGACTGAGCCCTGCAGAGCACCCTTGATATTCTTTCCCTCTACCCTCCACCCCCACCCCAAAGCACACTTGGCTCATGGTCTCAAATAAGTCTACAAATATAAAAATTTTAAAATTGTTTACTTAGCAAATTCTTTTTTTTTTTCTTAGCAAATTCTTAATCAAGAACGTTATTTTCCATCCTTAAAAAGGGAAACACCTATTCATCACGCAGTCGTTTAAAAGACAAAACAAAACTGCATATAAAATATATCTATCTTAGCAACAAACACTAAGCATTTGAACATCTACTTCCTGAGCCTTAAAAGTTCTACCAAGCACATATATTCCAAAGAATTTTGTATTCTCTATACAAAACTGAAAAATTACTAGAGTTCCGTTTGCAATGAAAAAAAAAAAAAAAAAACAAAAAAAAAAAACAAAAAAAAACCCCTTAGAATAAACCAATTTGGGACGCCTGGGTGGCTCAGTGGTTGAGTGTCTGCCTTTGGCCCAGGGCGTGATCTTGGGGTCCTGGGATTGAGTCCCGCATTGGGCTCCTGGCATGGAGCTTGCTTCTCCCTCTGCCTGTGTCTCTGCCTCTCTCTTTGCCTCTCGTGAATAGAGAAAATCTTTTAAAAAAATAATAAACCAATCTTACTTTTGATACATTGGATTCTTCTGTGCAAGTTTTTCAGGAAGGCCATCTTCATCATCTAATTGTTCAAGTGGTTCCACAATGACTGGACGAGGCGTTCTAACAACAAAAATGGTTCCCGTCTTAAATGGTTTCAGTTTTTATCTCAATTTCTCCATCCAAGTTAATAAAAAGTAGAAGAACATAGAACTTACGTTGTCAGTAAGAAAACACCTTCGCTGCATCTTTCAAATGCTTTTCTTGCCGCTGGTTTAGAAGCAAATTCAACAATGCCTTTCCCTGTAGATCTCCCACGATCATCCACAATTACAACAGCCCTCTCAATAGGACCAAATTGGCTAAAGGCTTCTTCCAACAGTTCATTGGAAACATAAGGTGAAAGATTTCGCACGGACAAGGCAGCAGCATGTGTGGCAAAGCGAACCCGAAGCTGCCTACCCCTCATGGGTGTATCATCCAGTTCAGCTTTGGCAATTTCAGCCAATGCCCTAGATTCCTGAAAATACCAGACTCAAGTTAATGACCTCAAGGCTGGCTAAGGCCCATTCAACTGTCAAAAACCTAACTCCCACTCCTTCCTCCAGCTCAGTTCAAGCATCTTCAGGGAGCCCTCCCCCCGAACTGCCGAACACCGCCCCCCCACCCGTGGGTAGTTAGAGCTCTCACTAACCTCTTCATTTAGATATCAACATTCACCACGCAGTAGATGCATCTTTTCCAGAAAAATGATAAAAAATTTAAAAACCAACTTATTATTGTTGGTTTGAACATTAGAGTTTGTAATAGCTAATAAACAAGGAAAACCTTCCAAATCCACATCAAAGAAAATCCCCCCAAACCAGGGCAGCCCAGGTGGCTCAGGGGTTTGGCGCTGCCTTGCGCCCAGGGCGCGATCCTGGAGACCCGGGATCGAGTCCCACGTCGGGCTCCCTGCATGGAGCCTGCTTCTCCCTCTGCCTGTGTCTCTGCCCCCACCCTCTCTCTCATGAATAAATAAGTAAACAAAGTTAAAAAAAAAACAAAACAACTTTAAAAATAGAATTACTGGGATCCCTGGGTGGCGCAGCGGTTTGGCGCCTGCCTTTGGCCCAGGGCGCGATCCTGGAGACCTGGGATCGAGTCCCCCATCGGGCTCCCGGTGCTTGGAGCCTGCTTCTCCCTCTGCCTGTGTCTCTGCCTCTCTCTTTCTCTCCGTGTGACTATCATGAATAAATAAATTTAAAAAGAAAAAAAAGTAAAAAAAAAAAAAAGTAAAAAAAATAGAATTACTGGGAAGCCCGGGTGGCCCAGCGGTTTAGCACCGCCTTCCGCCCAGGGCGTGATCCTGGAGACGCGGATGGAGTCCCACCCACGTCAGGCTCCCCGCATGGAGCCCTCTGCCTCTGCCTCTCATGAATGAACGAAAGCTTAAAAAACAAAACAAAACCAAAAACAAAACAACTCACAAGTTTAATAAACCCAAATCCTTTGCCTTTGTTGATAAAAACTTCTCCTGGTTCTCCGTATTTAGCAAAGAGTCTTTTGAATTCATCCTCCGTGATGTCAGCAGGTAGATTCCCGACAAACAACCGGCAGCGCTGCGTATAGGTTTTCTCTCCGGGCCTCCTCAGGAGCGACAAGTTGGCTTTGAACCCCTAACGGAACAGGAAGGAGCCGTTCAGACACCGGTGACCTCCGCGGGTAGGAAAAACCCCGGCGACAAGGCTCACTCCTCTCGGACCCGTGACCCCATCCGGGGTCAAGCTCGCCATTTCCCTGCACCGGCGGGGCGCCCAGGCCAACAGCACCGACGGCTGGCCGCTCCAGGCTCCACTCCACACGAGCCACCCGCTCAGCCGCCGACGGCGAGGCCCTCACCAACCGCAACCGCTGCGGCGCTTAGGTCACAGCGCTCGTCGGTCAAGCGCCAGATGAGAAAGTCGAGTCCTCGACGCCGCGCCGACCCCCACCTGACCGGCGCCTGCGCCCTGCAGGCCGCAACGCCCCCGGCCTCGCAGCCCTCCTCTGGCTCCCGGGCCCCGCCCCCCGCCGCCGCGCACGCGCACGCGCCTCTTCCGGTCCCCGACAAAATGGAGGCCGGGAAGAGAAGGAGGCGGGGGTCGCCGCCATCTTAGGGACACCGCCGCGAAGCCCGGGGCGGGCAGGGGTGTGGGGACACTCACCTCCGAGTCGGAGATCTTCTCCTCGCTGCGGCCGACGGGCCCGCCGGGCGGGGGCCCCTGGTGGTGCTGCTGGTGGTAGGGCGGGTGGTGCTGCCGCCCTCCGCGCGGCTCCCCGCCGCCCCGATGCGGCGGCTTGGGGTGGCCGCCGGGGGTACTCAGGCCCGGGCCGCCGCCGGGCTTCGGCCCGCCCGGCATTTTGCCGCCTTTCGGGCCTCCGGGGCCTGGGCCCTGTTTAGGCCCCGGGCCCGGGCCCCCTGCGGGCGGAGGCGGCGGGCCCCCGGCCTGGGGCGGGGTGGTGGGGACCCCGCTGCTCGGCGGCGCGGGCGGGGGCGCCCCAGGCGGCGCCGAGGTGACGGCGGGCGGCGGAGTCGGGGTGGGCCCCGGGCCCGCAGGGGCCCCCGAGGTCGGAGGAGTCGCGGGCGGTGCCGAGCCGGAGGCCGGCGGCGCGCTGCCCACTCCCGGCGCCGGGCCGGGCCCCTGAGGACCCACAGGCTTGGACGAGTCCTGGGGCGGCGGCGGCTGCTGATGCGGCGGCTGATGCGGCGGCGGCTGAAGCGGCGGCGGTTGCTGCGGCGGCGGCTGCTGCGGCGGCGGCTGCTGCTGTTGCTGGTGCGGAGGTGGTGGCGGGATCGGGGGCTTGGGGCCGCCCTGGCCCGGGCCGGGCCCCATGGGTCCCCGGTTCTGATTGAGGCCCATGCCGGGCGGCGGGGAGCGGAAGTCGTGGAGGCCACCGCGGCCGCCGCCGCCTCCGCGCCGGTGGAAGCCGCCGCCGCCGCCGCCGCGGCTCCGGAACCGGTCCCGAGACATGTCTGTGATCAAGGGGCGGTCGAGGCAGAAGCGGAGAAGACGCTCGGGGAACGTGGAGGCCACCTTGCTTCGCACAAGATGGCGGATGACACAGGCGGCGCGCCGCCTTTGTCCTCCGCTTATATAGGCCGGCCGGCGCGGCCCCGCCTACCCTTCGATCGGCAGCTCCCTGGGCCAATGGCACGCGCGGTCGGCGATGACGCCTGGTGACGGAGCGCCGCTGCTGCCGATTGGCTTCCGGCGGAGCGGAGGGCAGCGCGGAGGGGCTGGAGTTTCCAGGTGGCCAATGAACAGGAGAGGAGTTGGCCGAAGGCCGCTGCGATTTGCTGCCAGAAATTTGAAAGGGGTCCGCAGACCAACGTAGCGTGCTCAGCAGGGCCCGACCGCTCCCGCGGAGGGAGGCCGCCCACCCTGCCCTCCCGGCGGACCCCCAGCGCCGCCGGCCGCTCAGCGTGCAACCCGCCCCGCGCGGCGCCCTCGGAATGGGGCGTGGGGTCCTCGGGCTCCGCGCGCACGCGAGATGGCGCCTGGGCAGAGGCCCCGCGGGGGGCGGCCTGCGCTCGGAAGGACCCGTGCTGCCGCGCCTGCAGCTCTCTAACGCAAGTTGCCCGAGGACTGTAACATTTTCCCTGATTCCACCAATGCTCGACACCTTCTGACCTCGGAAGATACTTTAAGGTTACAATGTTGCAATAGGTCTTCCGGGGCCGCCCGGGGCGGCGGTTGAGCACCTGCCTGCGGCCCAGGGCGTGACCCCGGGTCACGGATCCAGTCCCGCGTACGGCTCCCTGTGTGGGGCCTGCTTCTCCCTCCGCCTGTGTCTCTGCCTCTGTCTCTCCCTATGTCTCTATGAATAAATAAATAAAATCTTTTAAAACATAAAATAAGGGGATCCCTGGGTGGCTCAGCGGTTGAGCACCTGCCTGCGGCCCAGGGCGTGACCCCGGGGTCACAGGATCGAGGCCCACGTCGGGCTCCCTGCGTGGAGCCTGCATCTCCCTCTGCCTGTGTCTATGCCTCTCTCTCTGTATCTCTGATGAATAAATACATAAAATCCTAAATATATATATTTCTTTGGAATCCAACAATGAGAAGTATCTGGATGCCCTACTTCAAACTCTTAACTCTGAAGTACCTTGGCCAAATCCTGTAATACTCGTCTTGGTTACCGTCCTGATGGATCCGTCCTCCTTGCATCCTAGCTCGGGGCGCACAGTCCTCCTTCCCATCTCGACTTCTCTTTTTTTTTTTTTTTTTTTTTCCATCTCGACTTCTCATCGTTCAACACCTGTTTGAACGACTACCCAATACGCCGCCAGTTCTTCACCCCCACAGCCTTCCCTTCCCTCCTGTCCCTAGTGGGCGGCCAACCCGCATCACAGTCCTCTTGTCCTTGTCACTGCCAGGAGCTACAGCGTCCCTAGAATTTCCTTTCGAGAATCTCAACTGTCCGATCAATAGTAACTCCGATTCTTTGACTCCCCCCCCCAAAACCTCCAAATCGGTCAACATACTACTCTTTCACCACCTCCCCCATTCTTATATTCATATCCTCTGTCACCAGGTTTAGATGTTATGATTGCTTACACATACGATTCTTGTTTCTCTCTTTCTCCATCATACTCACTTGGTAAAACCCCAGTTCCAGTTGGACCCTACTATTCACCTGCTTAAGGGGAGAGCAGAGGCTTTCACTTTAAAGTCTTTAAATAAATAAATAATAATAATTAATTAATAATAATAAATAAATAAAGTCTTGACCACAAGTCTCAAAGGGCATCAGATTTTCTTTTCTTTCTGACTTTTTTTTTTTGGCAATCTTAGTGAATCTCACTAAAGTCACTTTCCCACTTCCTCACTTCCAGAAATAGTGTATTTCATGCTTTGTCTCTTCTAACTCCTGAACCTTCTCTCACTTCACCATAACTAATTCTTCTATTTCTTTGAGAAAATAAAAATCATCAGAGGGGAACATTTTCATCCAACTGGAAGCCTCCAGCCTCCTTGTATTTGTACCTGTCCTATCTGTCTTCCTTCCTGATACCATGAAAATGTGTCTTTGTTCTTGTCAAAGGGCAGACCCCTCCCCTAGTGCTGTGGATCCTACCCCCCCAACCCCCCCACCCACCTTCTCAAGGATTTTGCCTTGGTGTATCATCAATGACTTCTACTGGAACACTGTCATCTTATTTTTTTTTTTTTGAACACTGTCATCTTAAAAATAAACAAAACTTTCCCTCATCCTTTGATCTCATTTCTCCAGTCCTCTTTACAAAACCAAAGCAAGTTGTCTACACTAGAGGTCTCCATTTCCTCACTTCAATTTCCTCTTAAATCCACCCCAATCTGTCTACTCTTCTCCCCTTAAAGGATGCCTTGCCAAGGATGCCAGTGATCCACGTGTTGCAAAATCCCATAACTGCTTCTCTCTTTTTTTTTAAATATTTTATTTATTTATTCATGAGATACACAGAGAGAGAAGAGAGAGGCAGAGACACAGGCAGAGGGAGAAGCAGGCCCCACGCAGGGAGCCTGACATGGGACTGGATCCCAGGTCTCCAGGATCACGCCCTGGGCTGCAGGCGGCGCTAAACCGCTGCGCCACCGGGGCTGCCTCAACTGCTTCTCTATAATCATCTCTTCTTACCTGTTAGCAACCTTCCACATGGATGGTCCTCTTTCACGAAAAACACTTTTCTTTTTTTTTTGAAAAACACTTTTCTCACTGGCCTCTGTGACACCACACTGATGATTTTTCTCCTGTATCAGGGATCCCTCTCCGTTGCTGACTCCTCCTTCATAGGCCTTCTAAATGCTGAGATATTTCAGAGCTCATTTCTAGAAACTCTTTAATTTCTGTTCTCTCCTAATATAGATAATCTATTCAACACCAAATATTATCTAACTACTAATCATCTTTAAATTTGGATTTCCACAGTAGGGTAGGTCTATCCTCTAAGTTCCCATCTCATAAATTCAACTACTTAGTAGACCTCACCACTTGGTGGTCTCACTGGCATATCAGAATAGTATATATAAAATATAAACTGGAGCTCTTGATTTTATCAACCGAACCTGTTCCTCCCCCACAATCTTATCCAACATATGAATTAGCATCACCTAGTTGTTAAAAAACAACAAGGATTCATCCTCTTCATAAAATCCCAAACTCAGTTTTGTCTACAAAGTGTTGTGAATCCATTTACCTCTCTCCAGCTCTACCACTATCACCTAATTGTTTTCATCTCCATCTTTCACCTAAATTAATGCAACCACTTTTTAATTTCCAACTCGAGGGCAGCCCAGGTGGCTCAGTGGTCTAGCACCACCTTCAGCCCAGGGCGTGATCCTGGAGACCCGGGATTGAGTCCCAGGTCAGGCTCCCTGCATGGAGCCTGCTTCTCCCTCTGCCTGTCTCTGCCTCTCTCTTTCTCTGTCTGTGTCTCTCATGAATAAATAAATAAAATCTTTTAAAAAGATAATTTCCAACTCGATTTTGGCTCTGGTCCATGATCTCAGGGTCACAGGATCAGCCCCTCATAGGGCTCTGCACTCAGTGGTGAGTCTGCTCAAAATTTTGTCTCTCCATCTCTCTCTGCCCCTCCCCCCCAATAAATAAATAAATAAATCTTTAAAAAAATATTTTATTTATTGGGGCATCCAGGTGGCTCTGTCATCTGCCTTTGGCTCAGGTTATGATCCCAGAGTCCTGGGATCCAGTCCCCATCCAGCTTCTGCTCAGCGTGGAGTCTGCTTCTCCTTCTCCCTTGGCCCTCCCCTCAGTTTATGCTTTGTCTCTTGCTTTCTCTCTTTCAAATAAATAAAATCTTGGAAGAAAAATTAATTTGAGAGAGGGAGCCTAAGTGAGACAGTGCAAGCAGGGTGGGGGGCAGAGGGAGAAGGAGCAGCAGACTCCACGCTGAGCAGGGAGCCACCCAGGCACCCTGTATATAAATAAATCTTCTAAAAAAAAAACCCCATAATTCAGATGTAATTTTCCTCATTTATTTAAAGGCCCTACAGTGGCTTCCCATTGCTCCAAGAATAAAATTCAAACACCCTGGGGCTCCTGGGTGGCTCAGTCAGTTAAGTGTCTACCTTCTGCTGGGGTCATGATCTCAAGGTCCTGGGATTGAGCTCAGCATCAGGTTCCCTGCTCAGCAGAGAGCCTGCTTCTCCCTCTCCCTTTGCCCCCCCTCCCCGCCCCCACTCCTACCTCCTACTCTCTTTCTCTCTCAAATAATAAATAAATAAATAAATAAATTCAACCACTGAGCCACCCAGGTGTCCCTAAATAAAATCTAAAAAAAAAAAAGAAAATTTCAAGCACCTTACCAAGGTTTATAAGGCCTGACTTGATCTGAGCCCTGTGTGCTTTCCCAGTCTCTCTCTCTCTCCCCCACCCCTCTCTCTGTCTCTCTTTTCTTACTTTTTAAAAATTAAGTAAAACTCTACCGGCAACGTGGGTCTTGAACTTACAACCAGAGATCAAGAGTTGCATGCTCTCCTGACTAAGCCAGCCAGGTGCCCCAACCCAGTCTTATCTGTCTAGTGCCTGACAACATCCACTTGATCTTAGGACTTATCAAGTTACTTTATCTGGACACTTTTTGCTCCAGGGTACTTGGATTTGCTGTTTACTCGGCCTGAAGTGCCCCCCCCCCCGCCCCCCAGCAAGTTTCTGCAGATTCTATAGCTTCTTCATTCTTTTGTCTCAGCTTGAATGTCACCTCAAAAAAGACTTCCCTGCCGGTCACCACATCTAAACAGGCCTCTGTTCCACCATCCTGGACCCAGGGTAGTGCATGAAAGAACTCTCTTCACAGGTTGTATTTATCTTGGGTGTTTCCTCACTTGTTTATTGTTGATCTCCTCTGGTTAGGCTGGGATTCTGAGCTTGAGTTTTTGTTGTTCTTGTTGTTTTTATTTGATAGAGAGAGTGAGCAAGAGGCAGCACAAGCAAGGGGAGGGGCAGAGGGAGAGAGAGAAGCACACTCCCCACCAAACCGGGAGGGAGCCCACCTCGGGGCTCAGTCCTGGGATCCAGACCTGAGCCAAACACAGATGCTTAACCACTGGCCACCCCGGTGCCCCTGTTAGACTGGGGTTCCGAGTCTGGGTTCTTGAAGGCTGTACCACTGGTAGCTAACAGACACCAGCCCGGGGATGCTTCATAAACATGTGTGAAATGAATGAATGAAAGCATAACACGGAAAATCAGGCTCTGGCCCATCTGCAGCGCCTGGTCCCAAGATGCTGCACTTCTCTTACACACTCTCCAAGCAGTACACACTCCTTAAGGAGCTTGTGAGGATTATGCAGTGTTTAGCAGTTTCTAGGTGCTCAGTAAATACTAGCTTTTGTTAGGGGAAAAATCAGAGACTTCCAGAGGCTCTTGAGTATTGAAGACAAATGGAGCTCAGTAAAAAGGTCTGGTTAGTGTATTTTTGAAAAGACAAGGAAAAAAAAAAAAGAAAAGACAAGGAAGTTCGTAACACTTTTTTTTTTTTTTTTTTTTAAGAATTTGAGGGATCCCTGGGTGGCGCAGCGGTTTGGCGCCTGCCTTTGGCCCAGGGCGCGATCCTGGAGACCCGGGATCGAATCCCACGTCGGGCTCCCGGTGCCTGGAGCCTGCTTCTCCCTCTGCCTGTGTCTCTGCCTCATTCTCTCTCTCTCTCTGTGACTATCACAAATAAATAAAAATAAAAAAAAATAAAAAATAAAGAATTTGAGCTTTATTTATTTATGGTGGGGGGGCACCTGGGTTGCTGAGTCTGCTAAACATCTGACTCTTCATTTTGGCTCAGGTCATGATCTTAGGATCATGGGATCGAGCCCGACGCTGAGCTCTGTGCTGGACTGACTGGGGCCTGCTTAATTAAGATTCTCTCACTCTCCTCTTCCTTGGCTCCTCCCCACCCTTTTAAATATAAATAAATAAAATAAAAATGAGTTCTAGTTTATTCATCTATTTATTTTTATTTTTTTAAATATTTTATTTATTTATTCATGGCAGACAGAGAGAGAGAGAGAGAGGCAGAGACACAGCCAGAGGGAGAAGCAGTCTCCATGCAGGGAGCCTGACATGGGACTCAATCCCAGGCCTCCAGGATCAGACCCTGGGCTGAAGGCAGCACTAAACCGCTGAGCCAGCTGGGCTGCCCTTTCTTAGACTCTATACTCAGTGCAGAGCTCAACCCAAGGCTTGACCTCATTACCCTAAGATGAAGACCCCAGCTGAGATCAAGAGTTGGATGTGCTGGCTAAACAACCCAGCATCCCTATTTTATTTAATTTTTAAAGATTTTTTTAAATTTCATTTGAGAGAGAGAGCAAAAGAAGCATGAGCAGGGCAAGGGGGAGAGGGAGAAGGAGACTCCCTGCTCAGGGAGGCCTATGCAGGGCTCAATATGACCTGAGTCAAAGGCAAACACTTTAACTGAGCCACCTCACACCCCTATTTTATTTTATTTTATTTTATTTTATTTTATTTTATTTTATTATTTTATTTTATTTTTAAAGACTTTATTTATTCACTCATGAGAGTCAGAGAGAGAGGCAGAGACACAGGCAAAGGGAGAAGCAGGCTCCATGCAGGGAGCCCGACGTGGGACTCAATCCCTGATCCTGGGATCCCGTGTCCTGAGCTGAAGATAGATGCTCAACCGCTGAGCCACCCAGGGATCTCCAGAAGGATATTTTTCGTAGAAAGTCTTTATTATATTATATTGAGTGAATTTATATTATACCAACCACATTTGGAAATTGAAAAGTGGTCATTTCCTCCATTCTACATATTGGGAATAGCTGCCACTTCGTGGTCATTTGCTCTGTACCAGGCATTTTATTATCTCCATTCATCTTAACAACAGTTATGAACTAGATATTGTGATTATTTCTAATTTACAGATGAGGAAATTGGGGCTTACAGAAGTTTTGTCACTTTCCCACCATTGAGCTGGGATTTGGTGTTTTTGTTTTGTTTTTTGTTTGTTAGTTTGTTTTTGTTTTTGTTTTTTCTTAAAAGATTTTATTTTATTTATTCATAGAGACAGAGAGAGAGAGGCAGAGACACAGGCAGAGGGAGAAGCAGGCTCCATGCAGAGAACCTGACGTGGGACTCGATCCCAGGTCTCCAGGACCACGCCCCAGGCTGCAGGCGGCGCTAAACCGCTGCGCCACCGGGACTGCCCTTGTTTTGTTTTTTTAAGATTTTATTTATTTATTCATAAGAGACATAGGGAGAGAGAGAGGCAGAGACACAGGCAGAGGGAGAAGTAGCCTCCTCGCTGGGAGCACAATGTGGGACTCGATCCCAGGACCCCAGGGTCACACCCTGGGCCCAAGGCAGCTGCTCAACCGCTGAGCCACCTGGGGGTCCCACGAGCTGAGATTTGAATCCGGATCCGTCTCACTTGGCATTTCAAGTTCTTCACCTTCTGTTATACTTCTTCCTCTTTCTTTTCTTTTCTTTTTTTTTTTTTTTAATTTTTATTTATGATAGTCACACAGAGAGAGAGAGGCAGAGACATAGGCGGAGGGAGAAGCAGGCTCCATGCACCAGGAGCCCGATGTGGGATTCGATCCCGGGTCTCCAGGATCGCGCCCTGGGCCAAAGGCAGGCGCTAAACCACTGCGCCACCCAGGGATCCCCTTCTTCCTCTCTCATTCCAGGGGTTGATGCCTAGGCTTAGTTATTATTTTTTTTGAAAATTCCCTATTTTTACACAAATAGGGATCCCTGGGTGACTCAGCGGTTTAGCGCCTGCCTTTGGCCCAGGGTGTGGCCCTGGAGACCCGGAATCGAGTCCCACGTCGGGCTCCCTGCGTGGAGTCTGCTTCTCGCTCTGTCTCTCTCTCTGCCTCTCTCTCTGTGTGTCTCTCATGTAGAAGTAAAATCTTAAAAAAATAAAAATAAAAAATAAAAATAAAATAAAAATTACACAAATAGTACACTGCACACATGTTAACTGTAAAAGATTCAGGTAATTAATACATTTCTAGAACAAAATCTGACCTTCATTCACTCATTCCCACTCTATTGTTAAAAGTTTGATGTGTGTACCAAAAGGAAAATTCTTTAATCTAGTAAGAAACAGCTGCCTCAAATAATAGCCAATATCATAACAGTAGCCAAAATTAATTGATCATTTACCACATGCTAGACACTTTTGTAAATACTTAATATTGAACTCTGGTTACACCCATGAGGATAATAGTATTGTTTCCCTCATGTTACAGATTAAAACACCACTATTGTAATGCCAGTGAATACAGTAACAAGATTTCTCACCTAGACCTTTGCAAAAGCTTCTTAAATGGTGCCACAGTTGCCCTCCTCCTTCCTGTTTTCCAGGCAGCAACCAAAATTATCTTTTTTTTTTCTTTTTTCCAAAATTATCTTTAAAAAAAAAAAGCAAATCTGGGACACCTGGGTGGCTCAGCGGTTGAGCATCTGTCTTCAGCTCAGGGCGTGATCCTGCAGTCCCAGGATTGAATCCCAAGTTGGGCTCCCTGCATGGAGCCTGCTTCTCCCTCTGCCTGTGCCTCTGCCTCTCTCTCTCTGTGCCTCTCATGAATAAATAAATAAAATCTTTAAATAAATAAAAAATAAATAAAAAGTAATAATAAAAAGCAAATCTGATGCTTCTTACTATCTGGGGACACCTGGGTGGCTCAGCAGTTGAGAGTCTGCCTTTGACTCAGATTGTGATCCCCGGGTCCTAGGATTGAGTCCCACATCGGGCTCCCTGCATGGAGCCTGCTTCTCTCTCTGCCTAGGCTCTCATGAATGAATGAATGAATGAATGAATGAATGAATAAATAAATAAATAATTTTTTAAAATAAAAAGATAAAAGGGATCCCTGGGTGGCGCAGCGGTTTGGCGCCTGCCTTTGGCCCGGGGCGTGATCCTGGAGACCCGGGATCGAGTCCCACGTCGGGCTCCCGGTGCATGGAGCCTGCTTCTCCCTCTGCCTGTGTCTCTGCCTCTCTGTCTCCCTCTGTGTGACTATCATGAATAAATAAATAAAATCTTTAAAAAAAATAAAATAAAAAGATAAAAATAAATAAAACTCCTATTTGGGGCTCCAGGTGGCTCACTCAGTTAAGCCTCAAACTCTTGATTTCAGCTCAGGTTCTGACATTGAGTCTTACATCAGGCTCTGGGCTCACCAGGGAGTCTATCTGAGATTCTCTTTTTCTTTCTCTGGTCCTCTTCTTGTTTTTATAAAATAAATATGTTATATTTATTAAATAAATAAATTTTTTAACAGAACAAAATGAAACACTCCTCATTGTCTTTGCATTGTGCTTAGGAGAAGCCCACAAAGTCCCGGGATGTCCCCACTAATGCCTCTTTCTTGCATCTTTTTTTTTTTTACATTTTATTTATTTATTCATGAGAGACACAGAGAGAGAGGCAGAGGGAGAAGCAGGTTCCATGCAGGGAGCCCGATGTGGAACTCTATCTCAGGTCTCCAGAATCAGGCCCTGGGCCGAAGGCAGTGCTAAACCGCTGAGCCCCCGGGGCTGCCCTCCCTCTAGCATCCTTTGCTGAGTCACACTGACTACATTTGAGTGATTGTAACTGAGTGATTGTAAGGCACAGTGCTCTCACCTGAGTCTCCCTCTGGCCACTCTTCCCACGTTTTGTTACCTCCCATCTGTCTTTCAGGACTTAACTTGTACCTGCCCTTCTCTGAAGGTTTTCTGTGACCCCAGAGACCAAGCTGCTTCACTTGATTGTCACCCTAACGTCATCTCAGTGATCTCGGAGACTTTCTCAATTGCACCTCTAGGATATGCAATCACGAGGGGGCAATGAGTGCGCTTGTCTACTCACCACCATTGCCCCCGAGTGCGGTGCTGGGACACTCAATATAGAAGTGGATGAATGAAGAGAGTAGCGAATGAATGAATCCCTTAATCTTTCCTTTTCTGGGCCGTTGAAGAAGGCCCTCGATCATAAATGACTAATTTCAAATACTGAGCACACCCCTGGGGTTCAGATGTGTGGCAAATGATCCTGGATGGCCCGGGGAACAATCTGCGCCTTGGGAAACTCTGAATGTGGGTGAACCCACCATTCAAGATTATAATTACAATAAATAAAAAGTATGATTATCCCCTGGTTCAACTTTCTGTGAGTCTAGACGCGTGTGGGATGGAGATGATCCGTTTGCTGAAGCACATTGCTGCTCCCTATGAATGTTAATTGAACTGACTACGTTGGCCTCTTACCAGGGCTTGAGGCCTTAAGGTGGGGCCATCTCGCTTCTTGGTTCCAACTTGGCAGGGGCTACTCCGTTTCTGGATCTTTTGGCACTTGTTTCTGTAGCTTCACGCACACGCATCAGATTAGGTTGTCGTGGAGGAGAAACGAGGGCACCGAGGGTCCCCAAATGCACACTCCCCTGAACCAGTGGCTCCCAGACAGGCCCAACTGGCCAAGTCTAACGGTGCAGTAAAGCTCCTCACCAGCAGGTGTCTCAGTGGCCAAGCCCGGCCCCACCTCCTGGGAAGGCAGCTGGCTGCACACCCTCCATTCCTCTATTGTTACTGAGCCTCCAAGCAAAGAACACTTTCGAAGGATTGATTTCAACCCTGGGTAAATTTGCCAGCAGATCTCATGAGGAGCTGGACGGCCTCTCTCAATAATAGGAACGTTGGATCAATCGCAGTGTTTCACTCTTCCTGCTTTCCTTTGTTTAGGGGTGACATGCTGTGTTGGTAGTACATGTATTTATTTAATTATTTTTCCTCTTTATTTATTTGTGCAGGGAGGAGTCTCAGCCTGCAGTGATTGTGATGTTCTACTTGACCTTGATGACCTCTCACCCCCACAGTGAGCTAACTGTCCTTCTAGACTTCCTTCACGCAGACACTACACAGCCTTGAAGAGTGTTCATCACTCTTTGCAGCTGACTTGGCCCCTTGCACTGATTTTATTTTATTTTTTTTTTTTTAAAGATTATATTTATTTATTAATGAGAGACACACACACACAGAGAGAGAGAGGCAGAAACACAGGCAGAGGGAGAAGCAGGCTCCATGCAGGGAGCCTGACATGGGACTCGATCCTGGGTCTTCAGGATCATGCCCTGGGCTGAAGGTGGCGCTAAACCGCTGAGCCACAGGGCTGCCCTCTTGCACTGATTTTAAAGATGGACAAAAGAATGTAAAGGATCACCAAATGGAGGGACGTAGCACAGAGAAAGATCCCATAGATGTGAATTCTCACCTGAAGGTGACATCACCAATGGATGAACAGTGAAAGAAATATTCGACAATGATGTTGGAATAACTAGTGCACACACACAAATTACCAAAACTGATTCCAGATGGATTAGGGAGTTAGAGGTATTATAAAATCAGATCGTGAAAGAATGAGAAAAAAAATACAAATGGTTATCAGATCTTTGTCAGGAAATCTCTAAGATTTAATGTGATAATATAAATCACAAAACAAAATATCAATACATTTTCCTGCACGAAGATTGGAAATCACCATGTGAAAAAACACAAACAAACCAAGAAAATAACAACAGCTAGAAGTTAAACTGAACAAAATAGCTGCAGAGAAAAATTTTAAGTTGTTAGTACCTGTAAAATATAAAGAATTTATACAATTTTATAATCCAAGATCCCAATAAACAGCCAAAATAAATGAACAAACATATGGAAAATATTTGACTTCGCTGATACAGAAATGCAAATTAAGTTGAGATACCATTTTTCATCTAGCTTAACACCAGTTGAAACAGCCACTACTGATAGGGCACTTTTGGAAAATAATTTAGCATGTCCTTCAGCAAACCCATTCTCTCTCTCTACTCCCTCCCCCTTCCTCTCCTTCCAGCTGCCTCCGGCCCCCCTTTCATTCATTCATTTTTATTCAACAAATACTCTCTGTGTGCTTGCTAGGTGCTGGAATCCAGCCTAAATTCTAAATACAGGAAAAACTTTATGTACAAATTTGCTCATCTCAACATGATCAGTAATAGCCTCAAATTGAAAACATCCTACATTGTCATCCACAGACAAGGTGACAAAATGTCCTGTTTTGCTTGGGACAATCTTGGTTCATGCCTGATGTCCCCACGTAATTAATAAATGGTGCCCCCTATTAAGACAACTTTCTGGCTTGACGGCAGTTAAGTATCTTGAGGCAGGGCCAAGTTTTCTAATTTGTACAAAAGCACCACTGAGATTAGCTGCTGTTCGTTGAGCTACGGAGGTTGGGTGATTTCTGGTTTTGTCTCTCTTTTTCTATAATTTCCAGATTTTCTAAAATGGACTTTATATGCATATGGGCTTTATACACATTAATTCATTTACTCTTCATAACCCTATAATTACTCTTTTTTGTTATTTCACTGCTTTTTTTTAAGATAAGGCAATTGGAGTACCGAGAGATTAAGTTACTTACCTAGAGTCTCACAGTCATTAAGAATTACAGAAATTACAGACAGAAAAAAAAATTACAGAGAGACAGTCTGTCTTCATACCTTTAAACACTAAGAGTGATAACCTATATCCAGTTGGGCTTGTCATTCATTTATGGGAGAATAAAGACCTACCTATGCTTATAAATGTTATTTGAAAAGTACCAAAGAGGTCTCCTTTTATTTCATAGAAACAAAATATTTTCTCTTAAATCCACCAAATAGAAGCATATTATAAATATAAATAATTGATTTTTAAGAAACATAAGAGGGAAAAGTTCATAAATAAGTAAACTGTAGGGGAACCCTGGGTGGCGCAGCGGTTTAGCGCCTGCCTTTGGCCCAGGGCCCGATCCTGGAGACCCGGGATCGAATCCCACGTCGGGCTCCTGGTGCATGGAGCCTGCTTCTCCCTCTGCCTATGTCTCTGCCTCTCTCTCTGTGTGTGACTATCATAAATAAATAAAAATTAAAAAAAAAAAAGTAAACTGTAGGAATCCCAAACACCATGCTATGAATGTCTCTTTTTAATAGATGTTTATATGTCTGTTTAAATTTCAGCATACATTAAATACAATAAAAATATCTGTTTTAGGGTTGCCTGGCTGGCTCAGCCAGAAAAGCATGTGACTCTTTTTTTTAAAATAGATTTTATTTATTTATTCATGAGAGAGACAGAGAGAGAGAGAGAGAGAGGCAGAGACACAGGCAGAGGGAGAAGCAGGCTCCATGCAGGGAGCCCGATGTGGGACTCGATCCTACGTCTCCAGGATCAGGCTCTAGGCCGAAGGTGGTGCTAAACCGCTGAGCCACCCGGGCTGCCCCAAGCATGTGACTTTTGATCTCAGGGTTGTGAGTTCAAGCCCAATGTTGGGTGTAGAGATTACTTTAAAAAATATTAAAAATATCTGTTTTGAATGTATTGGTGGGGGGTGCGTGGGTGGCTCAGTCAGTTAAGCGTCTGCCTTTGGCTCAGGTTATGACATGATCTCAGGGTCCTGGACTGAACCCCAAGTTGCCCAAGGTCACCCTGTATTGGGCTCATCCTCGTGGGGAGTCTGCTTCTCTCTTTCCCTCTGCCCTTTCCCCCACACTCGTTTCTCTCTCTCTCTGTCTCTCTTTCAAATAAATACATAAAATCTTTTAAAAAACGTATTGGTGAACAAATATTTTTTCTTATATCATTAAAGTGAATTAAGCAATATGCCTTACTACTTAAGTGAGGAAATGTAAAAAATTATATATATTTTGAATGTTATTAAAGATTGGTAAGAATAACTGTAAATGTCCACCTTTTTATGTTAATCTAAAATAAATTATTTAACTTAAAAATCACTTTCAGGGGATCCCTGGGTGGCTCAGTGGTTGAGCGCCTGCCTTTGGCTCAGGGCCTGATTCTGGAGTCCCGGGATCGATTCCCACATCAGGCTCCCTGCATGGAGCCTGCTTCTCGCTCTGCCTGTGTCTCTGGCTTTCTCTCTCTCTCTCTGTGTCTCTCATTAATAAATAAATAAAATCTTTTAAAAAAAAAGAATCACTTTGGGATCCCTGGGTGGTGCAGCGGTTTAGAGCCTGCCTTTGGCCCAGGGCGCGATCCTGGAGACCCGGAATCGAATCCCACGTCGGGCTCCCGGTGCATGGAGCCTGCTTCTCTCTCTGCCTATGTCTCCGCCTCTCTCTCTCTCTCTCTCTCTCTCTCTCAATGTGTGACTATCATAAATAAATAAAAATTAAAAAAAAAAAAAAGAATCACTTTCACTGAGTAGCTCAGTTGGTTAAGCATCTGGCCTTGAACTCAGTTCATGATCCAAGAGTCTTCTGATCCAGCCCTGCATGGAGCTCCCTCACTAGTGGGGAGTCTGCTTCTCCCTCTCCTTCTGCCTCCCACTGTATGTACTCTCTCTTTTGCTCACCCTCTCTCAAATAAATAAATAGATAAATAAATAAAATCTTAAAAAAAGAAAAAAGAAACCTTAGAAATCACTTTGTTGGGATCCCTGGGTGGCGCAGCGGTTTAGCGCCTGCCTTTGGCCCAGGGCACGAAGGGCACGATCCTGGAGACCCGGGATCGAGTCCCACGTCGGGCTCCCGGTGCATGGAGCCTGCTTCTCCCTCTGCCTGTGTCTCTGCCTCTCTCTCTCTCTCTCTCTATGTGACTATCATAAATAAATTTTTAAAAATTTACAAAAAAAATAAAAAAAAAGAAATCACTTTGTTATTACATATTAAAGAAGGGCAAAATTTAAATTATTTCCCTAAAAGAGATACTAGTTATTTAAGTATCACGTCACCCATCGGAATCGTACTAGCTGGTACCAGTCAATTAAAATTCCCTTTATTTTTTTTAAATTAAATTCCATTTAATGGGCTTGAGTTGGCTAGATACACAGATCACCTGCAGGTCGGCTGTGGATGTCTCATCCACTATGTGCTGTCATCTCCGAGTGTCGTTCTCAGACCTGGAAGCAGCATAGGTTGGCTATGGAAGGAAACAGGTTCGGGTTCCCATCGCACCTCTACCTCAGGCTGTTTGTCCTTGGGCAAGTTCCTGAACCCCTCTGAGCTTCAGCTTCCTCATTGGTAAAATGGTAAAGCTAGTAATACCTCCTGTGTTGGCTTGAGGGTCAAGCGAGGTGAGTCACACTAAGCATCTAACACAGGCTCTGGCTTCTAGTAAGTTCTCAATTAAATTCAGTTGTTGTGATCACTATGACAACCGAGTTTGGGAAGCCAGCTGGGACTCCTGTGTGGTGGCCCTGGTTGGATGAAGCTCTTTGAAAATAACTTGACTGGCTCGGGCAAGGAAGGACACAACAGAAGCCCAGCCTGAGTGACATTTCCCGAGAGAACGTAAGGGAACGATCTGGAAGGGCAGGGCAAAGCCGGTAAGATCGTGGAGACTGGTTTTTGGCAAGTCAGCGGGGGTGTCTGGGGCGGGCAGGATTGAATTCCCACACCCTGCAGGCCACACAGGGGTCGGGCTCCCGCCCTGCTCACACCGCACGGAGCGCCCGCAGCGGGGCGGCGGCGGCAGCCAAGAGCCTCCGTGTGCGCGGCCTCGGACCAGCCCAGGACGCGGTCAGGAGCTAGCCCCGGGCTCTCGCCATCGCGGCCCCACGGGCCCGGAGCCTGCTGCACACGCGGGCCGGGCACCCCTGGGAACCCCCGGGCACCCCTGGGAGACCCCGCGCACCCCTGGGAACCCCTGGGAACACCCGCGCACCCCCGGGCACCCCTGGGAACACCCGGGCACCCCTGGGAGCCCCTGCGCACCCCCGGGAACCCCTGGGAACACCCGCGCACCCCCGGGCACCCCTGGGAACACCCGGGCACCCCTGGGAGTCCCCGCGCACCCCCGGGAACCCCTGGGAACACCCGCGCACCCCTGGGAACCCCTGAGAACACCCGGGCACCCCTGGGAACACCCAGGAACCCCTGGGAACCCCCGGGCACCCCTAGGAACACCCGGGCACCTCTGGGAACCCCTGGGCACTTCCAGGCACCCCTTGGAACACCCGGGCACCTCTGGGAACTCCTGGGAACACCCGCGCACCCCTGGACACCTCCGGGCACCCCTGGGAACCGCTGAGAACAACTGAGCACCCCTGGGAACCCCCAGGCACCCCTGGGGAGCCCCGGGCACCCCTAGGAACCCCTGGGCACCCTTGGGAACCCCCGGGCACCTCTGGGAATCCCCAGGGCACCCCTGGGAACCCCCAGGCATCCCTGGGCACCTCTGGGAACCCCTGGGCACCCCCAGGGAGCGTGCCTCCACATCCCTCTGCCATGGCAGTCCGACGGGGATGCGGGTCGTGGGGGTCAAAGGAGCCCGTGCTACTTGGCACCGTGCACCGCGGGTTGTCCCCCAGTCCCTGTCCCTGGTGGCCCCGGCCCCGGCCAGCGCAAGGCCCTCGTCCCGGACTCCCTCGGGCAGCGCCGGCCACCTCCCCTCCCCTTTGGGTTCCGGGTCTGGCTCCGGCCCCGCCCCCTGCGCCCCGGCACCCCCCTGCCGCGCTCCCCCCCCACCCCGCTCCCCGCCCAGCCGGGCCAGCTCGGGGCCCCCTGTAAAGGAGCTCCCTTCCCTCTTTGCGAACTTGCCCCAGTAACTTAAAAAATAAAAGCAAGCACCGATCCCCGGGACTCCGGGCCTCCTTCCCGGCCGATGCTCCCGCAGGAAGAGCGCCCGGCTGCGTGGATAGGATCTGCCGGCTTCGGCTAAGCACCGGCGCCTGCGCCCAGGAAGCCCGAGGGGCAGTCCCCTGGGTCCTTACTGGGTCGTCAGGCCTTCCTCGGTAGTCTCCCCCAATGAAGGAAATGGCCCTCTCCCTGAGGGACCCGAGGAGCAGTAGGGGCTCGAGGGGCGGCTGGGGCAGGGACCGAGGGTGCAGGGGCCGAGGGTGCAGGGGCAGCTCACTCCCCACCCCAAGCGGCAGCGCCTCTTCCCAAGCCGCGGCACAGGCCCCGCGGACATGTCGGGCCTGGTTGGGGGCGCCTCCTCCTCTGGGGCTGCCCAGAACCACCCCAGCCGGCCCAGAGCTGCAGGCGGGACTCAGTGGGTCGGGCGGGGGCTGACAGCAGGGCCCCAGGGGGGGTAGATAAAGGCAGATCCGGGTGCACAGAGGCAAGGGATGAGCATGGGGGAGGTGAGCTCTGCTCCCCTAGCCCCATAAGGCCGGTAGTGAGGTCGGCCCAGCTCCTCCCGCAGGGCCCCCGGGGCCCACCTTCCATCCCCCCCCCCCCTCCGGCACCCGGCTGCCGCTGCATTTAGGGCACAGACCACGTGCCTGCTGCCTTTCAAGCCTTCCTGGGAGCGGGAATCCGATGCTCTGAGGCCGCCCCGTGACCCCCGCACAAAGTCAAACAGCCTGAGTCTTCTGTTCTCCACGGTTGGCACCAGTCATTTGGGAGGAAGAGATGCCATCACACAATAGAGGGCTCCAGGAGTCAATGGTCTAAAATCCTGAACAGCATATTCACAAAACTGAACGAAACCCATCTGCCTGCAACCCCTTTGAGTTATCATCTCACCAGCCGTCCACCACTGCCCGCCGCCTCCTTCCTCCCTCACCTGCCTTCCCGCCCGGGGCCCACTAGAGGCTGAACGGCATCTTCAGCCCCCGCTTCTTCCCTGAGTTGAAAAAAAATTTTTTTTTCTTTTTTTCAATCACACAAGCTTGAACCCATGATTTTGAATTAAAAACAAAACAAAACAAAACCTCAAAAGCCTTCCTTCTGAACATCAACACCTCCAACCTCTTTTCTTGGGATATTTTATCCAACTCTGCAAGAGAATCGCCCGATGCTATGTTTCTCATGTTCTCAAAATTCACCCTTAGATGTCTTAACTGTTTTATAGAAGAACAACAACAACAATAAAACCCAAAAAGCTTCAGGATATAGAAACAAAACTCATTCCTGAGAGGCTGTAAGCGTAGCTGTTAAAAAGCACCTAGGCGGTGGGTCCAGCCTGACTGGCTGGGTTCCAATCCTGGGCCCCACCATTTACTAGTTATGTGGCTTTGTCAAGTCTGGGAACCTCTCTGGGACTCCAGAGAGGTTTCCTCACCTGGAATATGGGGATGATAATAATAATAGTACTTACTGGTAGCATTAGGAGGATCAAATGACTATTTAAAGCCCATAGAGGGGCATTTAGCACATGAGACACGCTATAAAAAAACACACTACTGGGGCACTGGCTGCATCAGTAAGTAGAACATGTGACTCTTGATTTTGGGATCATGGGTTTGAGCCCCACATCAGGTACAGAGATTATGAAAAATAAATAAACTTAAAAAATAAACAATTTAAAGAATATATATGTTATATATAGTATATATATAGTATATAGTATATATATATATATATACTATTGCTTTACTACAATGTAGATTTGAACTCCAGTATGTAAGTAAGCAACTGGAATTTTTTTTTTTTAGCAACTGGAATTTACATCTCAGGTCTTTACTAGCTACTCTGGTGGGTGCTGACAAACCACCATGGTGGTTCCCATCTAAACTCTGCTCCAACCTCTTACCTTTCTCCTGGGTGGCCCCCTGAATGCTGCTTCTTACAGGAATAAAGTAACTCCCATCCTTGAAAGGAGAGAAGGAACCCACCTGGTCAGAACTTCTGCTTTGGTGAACTGTGAGCGGCTCCATTCCTTGTTGGTTTGAAGTTTGAAGAGATGTCAACTCATGGAAATGAGACTGTAGAGTTGGACGGAAGGGAGACGAGACTCAGGGCTGAATGAGTTAAAATGGGCTCCACAGAATCCATAGTTATAGACAACAAAGGATGAGCTTCAATGCATGAAATTCAGCTCCTGTCACAACCACAGGACCGCAGTCGTACTTTGAAAGGTCACCAGTGTCCCTTTTGAGCCAATCCAGGCCTCTCCTCGGTTCTCATCCTTGTTAAGTCTTTGTAATTCCTTCTTGGCTGTGCACCAAAGCCTGCAGGCTCCTCAGAGGAAGGTTCAGGGGGGATAGTGGCAAGGACACTGTCAAAAGATTATATACTCCCACTGTCAGAAAAAATAAAAAGATTGTAACTGTATGGTGATGTGATTGAACTGTATGGTGATTACCTAGACTTATTGTGGTGATCATTTCACAATGTATACAAAAATCAAATCATCATGTTGTACACCTGAAACGTAATGTATTATATATTAATTACATCTCGGTGAAAAATTAAAGAGAAAAAAAAAGATTACAAGGAGCCTCCACTAAAACAGAATGGCGGAGATAATACATTAGCCAGAAAAGATGGAAGCTAGGGATGCAGCTGCACCAGATGCCACGGGGACAGACTTAAAACCTTCTCCATTTTTCTCTTCTATTTGCTTTCCTAACATTACAATGAGGAGAGGAGAGATCTTTCCTGGGAGGAGATAACAGGATACGAATATGTAGACAAGTTAACAATGTCTTTCTTTCATAGCTTTACCATTATCTTTTTAATTTTTTTTTTAATTTTTATTTATTTATGATAGTTACAGAGAGAGAGAGAGGCAGAGACACAGGCAGAGGGAGAAGCAGGCTCCATGCACCGGGAGCCCGATGTGGGATTCGATCCCGGTTCTCCAGGATCGCGCCCTGGGCCAAAGGCAGGCGCCAAACCGCTGCACCACCCAGGGATCCCTACCATTATCTTTTTATTAATAGGTCTCTTGCCCTTTTCTCAAAATATTTTATTTATTTATTCATGGGAGACACAAAGAGAGAGGCAGAGACACAGGCAGAGGGAGAAGTAGGCTCCCTGCGAGAAGCCTGATGTGGGACTCGATCTCTGGACCCCGGGGTCACGATCTGAGCCAAAGGCAGATGCTCAACCACTGAGCCACCCAGGCGTCCCTCTTTTCTTTTCTTTTCTTTTCTTTTCTTTTCTTTTCTTTTCTTTTCTTTCTTTTCTTTTTTCTTTTCTTTTCTTTTCTTTTCTTTTCTTTTCTTTTCTTTTCCTTTCTTTTCTTTTCTTTTCTTCTTTTCTTTTCTTTTCTTTCTTTTTTCTTTTCTTTTTTCTTTTCCTTTCCTTCTTTTCTTTTTTTTTCTTTTCCTTTCTTTTCCTTTCCTTTCCTTTCTCTTTTCTTTTCTTTTTTTTTTGTTTTGTTTTTGTTTTTGTTTTAAGAGAGGGAGAGAGAGAAAGGTGGCGGAGGGGCTGAGGGAGAGAGGATCTCAAGCAGACTCCTTGCTGAGTGCAGAGCCCAACACAGGGCGACACAGGGCTCGATCACACAACCCTGAGGTTGTGACCTGAGCTGACATCATGAGTTGGAAGCTGAACCGACTGAGTCATCCATCCAGGAGCCCCAGTTCCTTGGCTTTTTCTGCAAGGTAAGCTCCAGAAGGTCAAGAAACAGACCCACAGTCTTGCTTATCCTTATATCCCCAGCAACCAACACAATGCCTGGCATATTGTCACAGATTCTAAGATAGAAAACAAGCTATAAGAATACTAGAAGGAGATATTGGAAAACATTTATTTTTATATTCTTGGGGTACATAAAGCCTTCCAAAACCAGAGAGAAAATCAAGAAGCCATGAAGAAAAAGATAAATAGCTCTAACTATATTTTAAAAAATCCTCAGGGGATCCCTGGGTGGCTCAGCGGTTTAGCGCCTGCCTTTGGCCCAGCGCATGATCCTGGAGTCCCGGGATCGAGTCCCATGTTGGGCTCCCTGCATGGAGCCTGCTTCTCCCTCCTCCTGTGTCTCTGCCTCTCTCTCTCTCTCTATCATAAATAGATAATAAATCTTTTAAAAAAATTCTCCCTGAAGAATAATAGCTAGAAACTATTTGTCCTTTTATATGTGCCAGTTTCTCATCTAAGCATTTTATACATCTTAACTCATTTAAGGATCCTAATAATCTTATTATCATCTCCTTTTACAGATGAGGGAACGGAGGCACAATGGGATTAAATACTTTGCTTAAGATGAGCTACTAAATGGTGGAATCCAGATGTGAACTCATGCAATCCAGTTCCAAGCTCCTTTAGAAACTCATATAACTAATTATTAAGCCCTTGTCTATACTCTATGTGTATAGTATACACATAAAAGCTCCTTGCTCTCAACCATTATGTTGCAGTTGCTCCTGGAAGAAATGATAGCAAGATTTTAAAAGAAGCAAAAGACTGGGAGAAAAATTTTGCAACACATATAGTATAGATAAGGGCTTAATAATTAGTCATATGAGTTTCTAAAAGTCAGTAAGAAAAATACAGATGAGGCACCTGGGTGGCTCAGTGGGTTAAGCGTCTGCCTTTGTTTCAGGTCATGATCCCAGGGTCCTGGGATGGAGGCCACATGGGGCTCCCTGCTCAGGAGGGAGCCTGCTTCTCCCTCTTCCTCTGTTGCTCCCGCCACTTGTGCTTTCTCTTTCTGTCAAATAAATGAATAAAATCTTTTACAACAAAAAAAGGAAAATGCAGATAATCCAGTTGAAATATTGGCAAAGATTATGAATCAAAAGTTGACTGAAGAAATAAATACAGTCAATAAATTCCTCACTAGTAAGTAGTGATTCTTAAAGCTGTAAGTGTAGTGAGCTGCTACTTTTTACTCTTTAGCTAGGAAAAAAGTAAAATATTGCAAGTATCCAGGATTGGCAAGGATGTGGAGAAATATAAAGAATAACCCAATTGGGACGCCTGGGTGGCTCAGTGGTTGAGCGTCTGTGTTCAGCTCAAGTCATGATCCCCAGGTCCCAGAATCGAGTCCCACGTCAGGCTCCCTGCATGGAGCTTCTCCCTCTGCCTGGGTCTCTGCCTCTCTATCTGAGTCTTTCATAAATAAATAAATAAAATCTTAAAAAAAAAAAACAGTTAAGCTGCTTTCTTGTTTTATTTAATGGATTATTTTTCATCATTCTCATGAATGATTGACTAATCAATAGCATTTGGCTAATCAATGAGTGTTAAATTTTAGGCTGTCCCAGGTTTGACCAGTGGGAGCCCCTTCAAGATGGCACATGTGCCCTGTTGACATGTTCCATCCTTCATTGAGTGCTACCTACTTTCTGGCCCAGCAAAATATTTGCAGGTTCATTCTAACCCAGCCCTGTAATCGGTATTTCTCTAAGGGATCCTGGTTCCTTGTAGAAACCAAGTGTATTCAATGTTATCATATATTATTATACATGTATATACTGTATTATTTATTCATTTTATTGATCATATTACTAATGTTATTAATAATATCAATGTAATTGATCAATAATATAATATGTACATATATTAACTGTCGTTGCCTTTAGGTCCTCTTGAAAGGCTAGAAAATGCATGTAAAAATGTATAATGATGAATATTAAGTAAAATAATAAAGATGGAAAGTTGTACATACCGTATGGTGGTTTTCTTTAAAAACAACAGTCAAGGGATCCCTGGGTGGCGCAGCGGTTTGGCGCCTGCCTTTGGCCCAGGGCGCGATTCTGGAGACCCAGGATCGAATCCCACATCGGGCTCCCGGTGCATGGAGCCTGCTTCTCCCTCTGCCTATGTCTCTGCCTCTCTCTCTCTCTCTCTGTGACTATCATAAATAAATAAAAAAATTAAAAAAAAAAAAAAAAAAAAAACCAACAGTCAAAGGTGCCTGAGTGGCTCAGTCGGTTAGGCGTCTGACTCTTGATCTCAGCTCGGTCTTGATCTCCAGCGGGCAGCCTACTTAAACACACACACACACACAGATACAGCAAAAGGCTGATTTATGACATTTCGAATGATTTTTTAAATTTCAATTTGTATCTCAAATTTTATGAAATTATTTCTTTTTATTTTTTATTTTTATTTTTAAAAAATATTTTATTTATTTATTCATGAGAGACACAGAGAGAGAGGCAGAGACACAGGCAGAGGGAGAAGCAGGCTCCACCCAGGGAGCCCGATATGGGACTCAATCCCAAGACCCAGGGGTCATGCCCTGGGCGGAAGGCAGGTGCTCCACCACAGAGCCCCCCTGGGTGTCCCTATGTTCTTTTCTTTTATTTTTTTTATTTTTTATTTTTATTTATTTATGATAGTCACACACACAGAGAGAGAGAGGCAGAGACATAGGCAGAAGGAGAAGCAGGCTCCATGCACCGGGAGCCCGACGTGGGATTCGATCCCGGGTCTCCAGGATCGCGCCCTGGGCCAAAGGCAGGCACCAAACCGCTGCGCCACCCAGGGATCCCTGTTCTTTTCTTTTAAAGACACATCTGGAAGATGCACATTTCATTCACTTTGCTCCTATTTCATCGGCCAGAACATATCACATAGCCATATGTAGCTGCAAGGGGACTGGGTAGACAGCTCTGGGTTCAGCTAAAATTTCTATGATGATTAAAGAAGGGAAGGCTGGGTGTGGAGGAGGCAATCGACAGTCTGTCAAACTGGAATGCAAGCATACTAAGGGATAATAGGACACAGAAAATCTAACACTTAAGTGGCTATTAATCATCACCTTTTCACATCACCCCCCAAAATTTCAACGTGAACACAAGACATTTTTTTCTTTTTTTATAAGCAATTTTTAAAAAGATTTTATTTATTTATTCATGAGAAACACAGAGAGGAGAGAAAGAGGCAGAGACACAGGCAGAGGGAGAAGCAGGCTCCATGCAGGGAGCCCGATGTGGGACTCCATCCCGGATCTCCAGGATCACGTCCTGGGCTGAAGGGGGTGCTAAACCGCTGAGCCCCCCAGGCTACACAGACATTTCTTTTTCTGATGTCATTTAGCTACTTTCGCTCCACAGAGTCCCCAACCTCATGCTACTTCCACATTTCTCCGTCCCATCCCATTCTCTTTCCTCTCCCTCTCAGAGGCAAAACCAAGTTCCTTGATTCACTTGAAGTGGTTTACTCAGCCACAGTCAGGACCACAGGGTTTCTCCTTCTACTTCAAGAGGATTATCAAGGTATCTTCCCAAGATCTACTCTTAGAAAACCTTAAAATGTCACCACCTTCACACCAAGACATCTTTCCCACCAACAAGTGAGGTACAATTCCCTTGCATGTGCCACTACCTGGACATTTCTTCATATGGCAACCAGGAATGTCTGCTGAAAACCGCTGTTGGCAGCATACTTCCCGGCCCCGTGCGGGACTGTAATGTTGAAAAAGTTCGATGACTTCAGTTTTTCCCTACATTCTTCCCCTTTCCCTTAGCTTTCCTCTTCTTCCTTTTCCTTCATGGTACTGGCAAGCCTTCCTCCTGCTTTTGATTTTGCAAAATAATTCATGACCCACCTTTGGCTAAGGTATAAATAACAGTGAGGCATCTATCACTAATTTCAGGGCTATTTACATTTTTTAGGGCCATTTACATTTGAATAGGGACTAAAGGTTGAAGCCCCTGAAGCAAATATCTAAAGGATAGAATTTCTAGGATCTCTCAGTTTTTGGAGGAAACTCTTTTTCCTTGCTGTCATTTGGGCAAAAAGGATGATATGAAAACAAACTTTAACAGCTAGTATGTACTAGACGTTGCGTACAACACCTTCACGAGGGCCAGTGTATGCGATCCACCCTTTAATGATGAGTGATATCATCCCTATTTCTCAGATATATTGAGGTTCACAGACATGTAGTCATTTGAATCCAGATCTCTCCAATTTCCCAAATCTGCATTATTTCCATTCCAGCAGTTGTGGCTGAAATGAAGGATTGCCCAATCTTCCAGAGCAGATTTGGCCCCCAGACAGATCTTGGGCCAGGATTAGCAACACAGGGAGAAGCTGTAAGAGATGAGTAAATTCTCTACCCAACCCAGACGCACTCCCTTTTGTGGTGTTTCCCAAAAAGTGGCCTACAGCAGAATCACCAGGGACCCTATGAGAATGTGGTCTCCTGAATCCCTTCCAGAACTACTGATTCCAGCCTCCAGGGACAGAGCTCTGGAATCTGCATTTTAAATAAGATTCCCTAAAGTCCCCTAAGTTTGTAAATCACTGGTCTAGTGACTAAACAGAAAAGAAGAGCTGTCATCCTCCTTCCGAGACTGCTCATATTTTTGTAATTTTAGAGCTTGTTAGCACTCTTGGGAGGCTGGGAACCAGAAAGGCTGGGATTCATTCTTCTAAATTATTCATTTAACAATTATTTATTGCATGCCTTCAAATATGCCAGGCATAGGAAAGCAAACGCATTGCTTGTGAAATGTATTAGAAAGGAGGACAAAAAACCGGGGTGGGGTTGGGGAAGGGGATTTGAGAGCAATGGTCGAGAGGAAATCAAGAAATTATCCGACTGGTTGATCATCTCCCAGAGACTTGCAGGGTCTCCAGAGAGGTGCCTGCAGCAATCCAGGACCACATGGAGTTGCCGGTCACCTGTGCGCTCTAGTGTGACAGGAGAGGAGCATGCCTGTCCGGATCTGCTGGGGGGAGAATGAAAGGTGAGAGAACCATTTCTCCTCTGTTTCTAGTGGAGAAGCCAGATTGCTAGCTTTTATCGGGCTGGGGAGGAATTCATTTCCATGTATGCAGCAGATCCAGATTTTGCAGGACCTTGGCTTTTGCAATTCTTGGAGGCCCTCTTCAACAAAAAGAATACAAAATTATGAGTGCGACATTAAGCATGAATGTAAATATTTGTGTAGAAGGAGAAAAGAAATCTAGAAAAATTATTGAAGAGTCGGATACCCATCCCTCTTTTTCTGAGATCTTTAGGCGGTTTTCCAGAAATGTTCCTTGATTGCAATCTGCTTCCTCTCTTCAACACCCAGACTACAATTCCCAGCAACCCCCGCTCTCCCAAGGGCCCATGCAAGTGAGGGGCCCTGAGATGTAAGCTTCACTGACTTCACAATAAATCCCTTCTTCCTTCCTTCTTTCCTTATTAGGCAAAGTGCTAATCTTTGCTCCCGTGGCCTTTGCTGTAGGCTAACTCCAGCAAATATGCACAAGGCCAGTTAAACTTATTTAGCTCCGGGGTAATCTAGACACAATAAACTGATGAGTGGGGGGGTACAGGTAGAGAAAATGGATTGTTGAAGATTCAACAATCTATGAGAGTTAACCTCACTTCATTCTTCCTAGGAGTTCTGAGAACAGCAAAGAAGACCTGGGAGCATTCCTACAGAGTTTAACTATTTGCTTCAGCCAGGCTGGGCAATCAGGATGACAAAATTATTTGGGCTTGAATTTAATTCCCTTAAGGTTGCAAGAAGTATCTCTCTCCTGCTACTCAGAAATCCTCACTGACTCTCAACTGGTCTGAGAAATACACACCAAGAAAGAGAATCAATAACTTCTTAGCAAATGCAATTTGTTTGGTGGATAAAAACATGGTGTTCAAGGGAAGAGCTTTCCCAGTAAAAATGTTGAGGAATACTGTTCTGGGCCAAGCTCCTCACTTTACAGATGCTAAAACTGAGTCCAGGGGATCCCTGGGTGGCTCAGTGGTTTGGCGCCTGCCTTCAGGCCCAGGTATGATCCTGGGGTCCTGGGATCAAGTCCCACATAGGGCTCCCTGCATGGAGCCTGCTTCTCCCTCTGCCTCTATCTGCCTCTCTCTCTCTCTGTCTCTCATAAATAAATAAAATCTTAAAAAAAATAAATAAATAAATAAATAAAACTGAGTCCAGAGGGAGGAAGAGATGTGTTGAAAACCATAGTCAGGCAATAGCAGAGCCAGAATAGAATTTCCAGTTCTGACTTCTCTTTGACTAAACAACCCAGTTCAAAAATCTCTGTTTCTAACAAGAGGCAGAGGAATGACCCAGGAGGCAAATAAGAAGAACCTGTTAAATTGGGTTTGGAGCTGCTGAGAACCTGGTGAGGAGATGGGGGGCCAGGCTCCTCCTCTGATGAGCACTAAGCAGCCTGGCACCGCTGCAGGGTTATTTGGCAGCTGGTGTCAAAAGCCTTGAACGTAGGCCTGCCGTTTCCCCCCAGCCTGGAATTCTAGCTCTCAGAATTCCTTGGGCATAATCCGAAGTGAGTGCAAAGACATAAATAATGTTCCCTGCAGTATCGTTTAGAACTTAAAAAAATTAATATAGAATTTTATAGATAACAGAATAAAATTCCAGTAAGAGCAATCTTATCGTGAAATTTTCCTACCAGTCCCCACCCACTTGTTCCACTGGTCAGACTGTGGACTGAGTCACCTGTATTTTTTTCTGGTGTCTTTCTTCATGTCTCAACCGTGTCTACTCCCGCTGCTATCTCTTGCTTTCCCAATTCAGATATTATTCATTGATTCCTTATTATGTGTAAGGGAGGAGTTAGCTCCTCTCACTACCTCTCCCACCTTCCCTCCCACTCTCCCTGGAGCACAATCCTTTGCTGGATCACTAATCACTATTTGCATTATTAAGGTTTCACAAGCATTAATCCCTTCCCTGCCCCACACAGGGCTCCGAATGCAATTTAGTTTCTGTCCTTCTGTTGAGTGGTCCCTTTTCCTACAGCTGATCCCTCACCTTTACATTTGTTTAGTTCTCGGTATTCCTAAAACTAGAACCAACTGTCCTTGTGTGTTCTCTGGGGTCTGCTATATGCCTGTCAGTATTATTTTTCTTCTTAAAAAATTATTTATTTATTTGAGGGAGAAAGAGAGACAGAGAGAGTGAGCATGTGCACACAGGCAGAGGGAGGAGCTGGGGCAGGGAGAAGCAGGGTCCCCAGGGCCTCCATCCCCAGTTCACAACCTGCACCCAAGTCAGACCCTTATTCGACTGGGTCACCCAGGAACTCCAGTGTCTGTCAATTTTATTTTCCTGCTGTTCAAACATAAAATTGAATTTTATGACTCAATTGATATTCTATCAATTTCATTTTTCCCCCTAGACATCTCTGTTCCAGAGCCTTCTGTTGCTCCATTCTGGAGTAAGAGCTGGATTTCTAGATCTTCTTTCTTTCTCTTTCTAGGTTTATCCCCTTGTTTTACTGGAGAACATCCTCCAGGTGTTTCTCTAGGAAAGGGGCAGGTAAGTTACATCTACTGAATCCTTGTAGATTGGAAAAGTGTTAATTCAATGCTTACACTCAATAGCGTGCTAAAGTGAAGAAAACTAGATTTTTCTCCTCAGAATTTAGAAAGTTCTTGCTCCATCGTATTCTAGCTTCTAGTGCTACGTTCTAATTTCAGAATGTCATCTGTTTCCCCCTTTCTAGAAACTTATAAGAATTTCTTTTAGTAGCTTGTAATCTGAAATTTTAGGATAATTTCACTCTTTTTAAAAAAAATTTTTTTTATTTATTTATGATAGTCACAGAGAGAGAGAGAGGCAGAGACATAGGCAGAGGGAGAAGCAGGCTCCATGCACTGGGAGCCCGACGTGGGATTCGATCCCAGGTCTCCAGGATTGCGCCCTGGGCCAAAGGCAGGCGCCAAACTGCTGCGCCACCCAGGGATCCCTCATTCTTTTTATTCATTGTGCTGGGCACTTTGGTCAGCTTTTTGAATCTGAAGATGATTTCTCTTAATATAAAAATATATAAAATATCAATCGTATATGGATTCCTTCTTAACACACAAATTATAATAATATAGTTTGGTTCTCTTGAACTTCTCTATATTAAATTCTCAAATTCCTCAGAGTTACAAGATGCAGACCAGAAAGGGAGATACCTACTGAGATTACGAATGGCCACACACATACTGAACCCTCTTTAAACTTAATGTATCAGTGACTTATTAATTCAAGTGGAAAGTGAAAGCACAGCCCGTTAAATATACATATTTCTTTTTTAAAAAAGATTTTTAAAAACATTTTAGAAGATTTTATTTATTTGAGAGAAAGAAAGAGAAATTGTGCACGCCAGTGGGAGGAGGGGTAGAGGGAGAAGCAAATTATCCATTGAACCGGTAGCTTTTTTAAGATTTTATTTTTAAAAAATTTTTTAAAGATTTTATTCATTTATTTGACACGGAGAGAGAACAAGCAAGGGAAGCAGCAGGCAAAGGGAGAGGGAGAAGCAGACTCTGCTGAGCAAGGAGCGGAAGGCAGATGCTCCACCATTGAGCCA
Source organism: Canis lupus dingo (assembly GCF_003254725.2). Classification (NCBI taxonomy): domain Eukaryota; kingdom Metazoa; phylum Chordata; class Mammalia; order Carnivora; family Canidae; genus Canis; species Canis lupus. The sequence continues at coordinate 6,900,382 of NC_064257.1, read as the reverse complement.
CCCTGGCGTCCCTACCTTATAGCTATTGTGAATGATCTTATGAACATGGGTGTGCAAATAAAAGTGGTGTTGATAGATCATATTTTATTTTTTTTTAAAAGATTTTATTTATTTATTCATGAGAGATACAGAGAGGGAGAGAGAGAGACACAGGCAGAGGGAGAAGCAGGCTCCACGCAAGGAGCCTGACATGGGACTCGATCCTGGGTCTCCAGGATCGTGCCCTTGCCTGAAGGTGGTGCTAAACCACTAAGCCACCAGGGCTGCCCGATAGATCATGTTTTAATTCCATTAATTTTCTGATGAGCTGTCACACTGTTTTCCATGGGGCCTGCACCATTTTACATTTCAGATTCCACACTGAAACTAGCTTTTAATAAACTCCTATATGTTGATTATTTATATAAAACAAAGAAAAATATCCATATCCAGAAAGGCTTTTAAAATACTTCTCCCTTTGGAGCACCTGGGAGGCTCAGCGGTGGAGCATCTGCCTTTAGCTCAGGGCATGATCCCGGGGTCCCGGGACCAGTCCCCCGTCGGGTTCCCTGCATGGAGTTTGCTTCTCTCTCTGCCTGTGTCTCTGCCTCTCTCTGTGTCTCTCATGAATAAATAAATAAAATCTTAAAAAAAATAAAATACTTTCCTTTTCAATATAACTGTGCGAAGCCGGATTTTCTTCATAGACTTCAACCAAAACTACATACCATAGTAGACTGAATGCAGAAAATATTAGAATCCAGCTGTTTTCTATTAGGCCAGACATGAAAGAAGTTGGCAAAATGTAAAACATTCCACTTTTCTCATCAATTTTTGTTTTGGAAAATATAGTTGTTTGTCATAAAATATATTGTTTATTTTAACACACAATGGGTTTATTACTATAATTTTAAGTAAACAAATACTTAAAAACTTTCTCAGTTTTATTTATTTTTTTAAATTTATTTATGATAGTCACACACAGAGAGAGAGAGAGAGGCAGAGACACAGGCAGAGGGAGAAGCAGGCTCCATGCACCGGGAGCCCGACGTGGGATTCGATCCCGGGTCTCCAGGATCGCGCCCTGGGCCAAAGGCAGGCGCCAAACCGCTGCACCACCCAGGGATCCCAATTTTAATTTAAAATATGGTTAATATACATAGACAAAAGCTCACTAATTTATTATTTATCATGTATTACTTTTTAGTATATGTGCTGCCAAAGCGAGCACTATGTATTACTTTTTAATTTTAGTATAGTTGACAGAAAAAAAAGGCTCTTTTTTTTTTTTTTAAGATTTTATTTACTTATTCATGAGAGACACACAGAGAGAGGCAGAGACACAGGCAGAGGGAGAAGCAGGCTCCATGCAGGGAGCCCCATGCAGGACTCCATCCCAGGACCTGAGCTGAAGGCAGAGGCTCAACCATTGAGCCACAATGGGTTTTTTTTAAGAGTGTAAAGGGGTCCTAATAGGAAGAACTTGAGAACTGGTGATTAAGGGGTTGAGTGCAACATAATGAGAGGTCCTTTTTTTTTTTTTTTTTTTTTTTTTTTGAGAGACACACACGTGTGGGTAGGGAAGTGAAGGGTCAGAGGCTGAGGGAGAGAGAATCTTAAGCAGGCTCCATCACTTCCCAGGGTGGAGCCTGATGCAGGGCTGGATCTCACAGCCCTGAGATCCTGACCTGAGCTGAAACAAAGCAGGAGTCAGAGGATTAACAGACTGAGCCACCAGGCACCCTCCCTAGAGCTATTTTTAAGAATATAATTCTGAAAGTGGTAAATAGAAAGCCTGAAAAGGTAAAAAATCAGAGGTAGGATAACCACTGAGGAAGCTATTAAAATAGGTGAAGTATATATGTTAACTATACTGGTAGCTAAAAAAAACTAATTAATGAATTAGAAAAAAATAGTTGTAAGGAGCATTCTATAATCTCAATGCAAAGAAGTAACAAAAATATAGACAAAAGTTTTCAACGCAGTAGAAAATTTAAGAATACTTAAAACGGTAAGCTACTGTTTATCTTCATCTAATGAAGATGCTTAAGAAGTCAGGAAAGAGGCTTAGTCAGTGAAAGTACAGGGAGACAGTCACTTTCATAGATAGCTGGTGGGTGAACAGACTTCTACAAAACACTAATATCTATCAATATTTAAAATATATATGAAAAAAAAAACAAAAAAAAATATATATGAAAAAAATAAAAACAAATAAACAAATAAATAAATAAATAAATAATAAATAAATAAATAAATAAAATATATATGCGTGGGAAGCCTGGCTTGTAGAGGATGCCAAGCTTGATCTCAGTGTCGTGAGTTTAAGGCCCATGTTGGGTGTAGAGATTACTTAAAAACTAATAATAATAAAAGAAGGAAAGTTTTTTTTTTAAGTTTTAAAAAATAAAATGTATGTGTATGTTGACCCAGAAATTCCACTTTAGGACTTTATACGACAAATATATTCATATTTGTATAAATATATATATATATAGGGAGTAGAAAGACTCCAAGACTCCACATGTCCATGGAGGATGGTTAAATAAAAAAATTTTTTTAAATTTTTATTTATTTATGATAGTCACAGAGAGAGAGAGAGAGAGAGAGAGGCAGAGACACAGGCAGAGGGAGAAGCAGGCTCCATGCACCGGGAGCCCGATGTGGGATTCGATCCCGGGTCTCCAGGATCGCGCCCTGGGCCAAAGGCAGGCACCAAACCGCTGCGCCACCCAGGGATCCCGAGGATGGTTAAATAAATTAAGCTATCCATGGGGCGCCTAGGTGGCTCAATCGGTTTAGCATCTGCCTTCAGCTCAGGTCATGATCCCAGGGTCGTAGGATGGAGCCCCACATTGGGCTCCTTGCTCAGCTCTCCCCTCTGTTCATGCTCTCTCACTCTCTCTCTTTTTCAAATAAATAAATAAAATCCTTAAAAAAATTAAGCTATCCATACAATGGCATAGTAGGAAGTCATTGAAAAGAATGAATAGATTTATGGGTATTAGTGCAGAATTGTCTCCAAAATATATTGTTAATGAAAAACAAGGTTGAGAACAACGTACATAGGATGCTGACATCTATGAAAAATGTGTGTGTGTGTGTGTGTGTGTGTGTGTGTGTGTGTTGTGGACCTGTAGCCTCTGAAAAAATATACAAGAGACTTCTATAAACTTGTCAGATCACTCTGTTGTAGGCCTGAAACTAATGTAGCACTGTGTGACACTGTGTGTCAACTATACTTAAATAAAAAATATGATAAAGGAGCATGAGTGATGTTTGAACAACAACAAAATAGGAACAAATTTTAAAAATGGAGAAAAATTTAAAAATAAAGAAAAAAAAAGACACTTGTATCAGTGGCTACCTCTGGGGTGGAGAATTATGGGCCCGGAAGACAATCACAGAAGGGAGATTTGCTTTTCACTATATGAGCTTTTATGTCTCTTTTTTCTTTTTCTTTTATGTCTTTGAAAAAATTTACATATGGAGTATTCTTTTTAAGATTATTTATTTATTTATTTATTCATGAGATACACTGAGAGAGAGAGAGAGAGGTAGAGGGAGAAGCAGGCTCCATGCCGGGACTCCAGGATCACGCCCTGGGCCAAAGGCAGGTGCTAAACCGCTGAGCCTCCCAGGCTGCCCTATATGGAGTATTCTTTTTTTTTTTTTTTTTTTCATATGGAGTATTCTTGAGGGGCATTTGGGGGGCTCAGTTGGTAAAGCGTCTGCCTTTAGCTCAGGTCATGATCCCGGGGTCCTGGGATTGAGCCCCATGTCCAGTTCCCTGCTTAGTTGGGGGTCTCCTTCTCCCTCTCCCCCTGCTCGTGCTCTCTCTCTCAAATAAATAAATAAATAAAATCTTTTTTTTAAGTGTGTTTTATTAGTCGAATTTTTTTTTTAATTTTTATTTATTTATGATAGTCACACACAGATAGAGAGAGAGGCAGAGACACAGGCAGAGGGAGAAGCAGGCTCCATGCACCGGGAGCCCGACGTGGGACTCGATCCCGGGTCTCCAGGATCACGCCCTGGGCCAAAGGCAGGCGCCAAACCGCTGCGCCACCCAGGGATCCCCTATTAGTCGAATTTTTTACATAAATATTTAAGAAAAATAAAATAGTTCCAACCATTGTTGGGAAGCGTCTTATCTATGGTGGATGCACTGAACTGGACACATTGATGGGTATCGCCAAAGTAGAATTGATTGGTCTCGATAACTGATTTGATCTTGAAGGAACGGGTGGTGATGGGGCTAAAAGGAAAGAGAAAGAAGAATTAAAGAGGATTTGGTTTACTGGCCAGAGTGACTGGTGGCGCCATAATTCTGAAAGAAACACAAAATGAGGAGAGGTTTATGGGTGGGAGTAGGGACATGGGTGAGAGTGTCAGGGGTAGTGTTTATGGGAGGTGCACCTATAATTTACTAAATGCTGCTAAATTTATTTTCACAAACATAGTTTCCTGAATTCAAATAAAAACAAACAAAACCATAAGAGGTAGGAATTATTATTGCTATTTTACAGTAACAAAATAGCCTCATTGATGTTAAGAATCTTGCACAAGCCCCAACGGCTATTAAATGACAGAGGCTGGACTTGAATGAAAGCTGGTCTTGTCCTCCAAGACGTCGTTCCCACCCCTTCCCCCTCCCCCTGTATCCCAAAGACGGGGCCTTGACAGGCAGAAGCAGAAGCTGAGAGAACAGGCTTTGGACTTAAATTTGGAATCAAATGCCAACTCTGCTAATTCTTAGCTCTATGACCTTGAGCAAGTTACTTCACCTTTCAAAGGTCACTTTCACCCTCAGTATCTAGGAATGAGGTATGTATATAGGTATGTATGTAGGTATGTATGTATTTGAGACAGAGCGAAAGCACACCTGAGCAGGTGCATGGGGCGGGAGAGTGAGTGGACTGAATCCCAAGCAGGTTCCATGTCCAACACAGAGCCCGCCTGGGGCCCCATCCCAAGACCCCAAGATCACCCATACATCACAACCCCAGAGAAATCAGGAGTCAGATGCCAAACTGATTTAGCTACCCAAGTGCCCCTAGTAATGGGACTTAAATTATTATTATTTCTAAAGTTTTATTTATTTATTTATTTATTTATTTATTTATTTATTTATTTGACAGAGAAGAGAGAGAGCACAAGTAGGCAGAGTGGCAGGCAGAGGGAGAGAGAGAAGCAGGCTCTGAGCAGGAAGCCTGATGCTGGGCCCCATCCCAGGACCCCAGGATCACAACCCCAGCCAAAGGCAGATGCTCAACCGACTGAGCCACCCAGGCGCCCCTGAGATTTAAATTAGATGATATATTTACAGCCTTCGGCAGATCCACGGTTGCTTACTATACAGCAGCTCAACTGTCATATTGGTTGGACGTGGAACATACCAGTCAGCAAATTGACAATAAGAATTCCAGCTCTGGGGATCCCTGGGTGGCGCAGCGGTTTGGCGCCTGCCTTTAGCCCAGGGCGCCATCCTGGAGACCCGGGATCGAATCCCATGTTGGGCTCCCGGTGCATGGAGCCTGCTTCTCCCTCTGCCTGTGTCTCTGCCTCTCTCTCTCTCTGTGTGACTATCATAAATAAATAAAAATTAAAAAAAAAAAAAAGAATTCCAGCTCTGGGGGCATCAAGTCTTCTCTTCTTCCTTTGATGAATTTAATGAAACTAACTGAATTACATTTTATGGACAAAAGATATTAACCTTCAAAGAGCTGTTAATTTGAAAGTTAATATGGGGGCAGCCCAGGTGGCTCAGCGGTTTAGCACCTGCCCTTGGCCCAGGGCGTGACCTCGGGATCGAGTCCCACATCAGGCTCCCTGCATGGAGCCTACTTCTCCCTCTGCCTGGGTCTCTGCCTCTCTCTCTGTGTCTCTCGTGAATAAATAAATAAAATCTTTAAAAAAATAAATAAAAAAATAAAAAAATATTATGTAAGTTATGTTATATCACATGAATTTTCATTGCTTAATATTTATTTTCATTGCTTAATAAATTCATTTCTTTACCTTTAAAAATTATTTGTATAATCTTGGGTTCTAAATTGACTCCTAAGATTTCCATCTCCCAGTGCACACACTCTATGAAGTCCCTTCCCCATAAGTTTTGGATAGGACCTGTAAATATAATGGGATGTGATTTTGTGATGAAGTTATTTTACACAGTAGAAGTAAGGAGTCGACTTTAATCAGTTGACTTTAAGGTAATCAAAAGGGAGAGAACCCTGGATGGGCGTGACCTACTCAGCTTGGATTTTTATGAAGGGGCCTAGATAGCAGAGATGGAAGAAGTCATAGAGATTTGAAACATCAGATGCTCATCTGTTGGCCTTGAAGAAGTAAACTACCAAGTCTCAGAGGGACCCGGGTGGCAGGAAACGATAGGCAGCCTCTAGAACGGTAGGCAGCCTCTAGGCACTGAAGGCCTCAGTCCTATGTGAAAGGAATGGAATTCATCCAATAACCAATAAGCTTGTAAGAGGACCCCAAACCTCAGATGAGATTGAAGTCCTGGCTAGCATCTTGATTTCAGCTTAATAAGAACAGAGCAAAAAAAAAAAAAAAAAAAAAGAACAGAGCAGAGGACCCAGCTAACCCACTCCCAAATTTCTGACCCTCAGAAACTATGAGATAATAAATTTCTGTTGTTTTAATCCACTAGGTTTCCGATAATTGTTATGAAGCGGTAGGAAATCGGTTCCAATGTACATAAATTAGTTACTGTCACAATAATTCTATATAACACACCATTCCAAAACTCAGTGGCCTAAAGGAACCACCATTTATTTCTCATGACTCGTGGGTCACCTGGTCAGTTTTTTTTTTTTTGTTTTTTTTTCGGTCAGTTCTTTTGACTGGGGCGAGGCTAGACTAATCTCACTTGAACTTGTTCATGAATCTATAAACACCTATTGGGTGTGCTGGGGGTTGGTTGGTCTAGAATGACCTTGGATGAGATGACTTGGCTCCACTCCACATGGTCTCTCATCTTCCAGCAGGCTAGCTGTGTTTGTTTTCAATGATAGTGGCAAGGTTAAAGAGAGGAAGAGAAGACATATGAGCAATTTTTCAATTGCTTGCGACGTTTGTTACTGTTTCATTGACTGAAGCAGGTTATATGAGATGAGAAATGGAAATATGTCCACACAAAGACTTGTAAAAAGTGTTTATAGTAGCTTTACTCATAAAAATCAACAACTGGGAACAATTGAAATGTTTGTCAAAAATAGAAAGAATAGGGATGCCTTGGTGGCTCAGCAGTTGAGTGTCTGCCTTCGGCCCAGGGCATGATCCTGGAGTCCCGGGATCCAGTCCCCCATCGGGCTCCCTGCATGGAGCCTGCTTCTCCCTCTGTCTGTGTCTCTGCCTCTCTCTGTGTCTCTCATGAATAAATAAATAAATACATTCTTTATAAAAAAAATGGAAAGAGGGACGCCTGGGTGGCCCAGTGGTTGAGCGTCTGCCTTTGGCTCCAGGAGTGATCCTGGAGTCCCGGATCGAGTCCCACATCGGGCTCCTTGCATGGAGCCTGCTTTTCCCTCTGGCTGTGTCTCTGACTCTCTCTCTCTCTCTCATGAATAAATAAATAAAATCTTTAAAAAATAATAAAAATAATAAAAAATGGAAAGAATAAACAAATTGTGGCACACTCACAAAATGGAATATTAGTCAGCAATAAAAGAATGAATTACTAGTAAGCAACAGTAGAACATCAAAAAACCATTATGTGGACCCAAAAAAGTGAGACACGAATGAGTACATATGAATAATTCCATTGATACGAAGTTGGAAAACCGGTAAAACTAATCCCTGGTGATAGAAATCAAGGTAACAGTTGTCTGAGGGGGATAGGGATTCAGTGAAAGGGGGCAAGAGGTCACTCTCTGGCGGAAATGTGCTTTATCTGGATCAGAGGGGTGGTTACATAGGTATATGAATTTATCAAAGTACATTAAATTGTACACTTTAGATCTATGTGTTCACTATAGCTAAACATTACCTTAAAAAACAAAAAAACAATGATTTAGTGGAAAGAATGTAAGTGTTGGTTTTTTTTTTTTTGTAAGTGTTGGTTTTAAAAAGCCTTGAATTTTTTAAAATTTTATTTTTTTTTTTAAAATTTTTTTTTAATTTTTATTTATTTATGATAGTCACACAGAGAGAGAGAGAGAGAGGCAGAGACACAGGCAGAGGGAGAAGCAGGCTCCATGCACCGAGAGCCCGATGTGGGATTCGATCCCGGGTCTCCAGGATCGCGCCCTGGGCCAAAGGCAGGCGCCAAACCGCTGCGCCACCCAGGGATCCCTTAAAATTTTATTTTATTTAAATTCAGTTAATTGACATATAATGTATTATTAGTTTCAGGGGTAGAAAGCCTTGAATTTTTACTTAGTATCTGCATTTTTACTTCCTACCTGTGCCAAGTCACTTAATCTTGATAGGTCTGGGATCCCTGGGTGGCGCAGCGGTTTGGCGCCTGCCTTTGGCCCAGGGCGCGATCCTGGAGACCCGGGATCGAATCCCACGTCGGGCTCCCAGTGCGTGGAGCCTGCTTCTTCTCTCTCCATGTCTATCATAAATAAATAAATCTTTAAAAAAAAAAAAAACTTGATAGGTCTTTTTTGTTGTTGTTGTTGTTTTTTATTTATGATAGTCACAGAGAGAGAGAGAGAGAGAGAGGCAGAGACATAGGCAGAGGGAGAAGCAGGCTCCATGCACCGGGAGCCCGACATGGGATTCGATCCCCGGTCTCCAGGATCGCACCCCAGGCCAAAGGCAGGCACTAAACCGCTGCGCCATCCAGGGATCCCTTGATAGGTCTTAATTTTAATCATCTAGAAATGAGAAAATTGTATACTTCAGTGTTTTTTTTATTATGACAAAATATACATGACATAAATGTATCATTTTAACGATTTTAAATCTTTTATTTATTCTTTTTTTCTTAAGATTTTATTTATTCATGAAAGACACACAGAGAGAGGCAGAGACCCAGGCAGAGGGAGAAGCAGGCTCCCTGTGGTGAGCCTGATGTGGGACCTGATCCCAGAACCCCCGGGATCACGACCTGAGCAGAGGCAGACGCTCAACCACCAAGCCACCCAGGCGTCCCTAAAGTTTTTATTTTTATTTTTTATTATTTATTTATTTATTTATTTATTTATTTATTTATTTAATTATTTTATGATAGTTACAGAGAGAGAGAGAGAGGGAGGCAGAGACACAGGCAGAGGGAGAAGCAGGCTCCATGCACCGGGAGCCCGACATGGGATTCGATCCCCGGTCTCCAGGATCGCGCCCTGGGCCAAAGGCAGGCACCAAACTGCTGCGCCACCCAGGGATCCCTAAAGTTTTTATTTTTAAGTAATCTCTATATCCAACATGAGGCTTGAACTCACAACCCCAGGATCAAGAGTTGCATGTTCCACTAACTGAGCCAGCCAGGTGCCCCTTGTTTTAATGATTTTAAAGTGTCCAGTTCCGTAGTATTAAATACATTCATGTTGTTCTGCAACCATTAACGTTGTCTACCCGATAGCTTTTTTCCTTCACCAACCAAACCATGTTCCCATTAAACACTAAGTATCCACTACCCTCTCCCCTCAGCCCCGGCATCTAAACTTCTATTTCTTGTATATATGGATTGGACTGTTCCAGATACCTCACGTAAGTGGAATCTTATAATATTTGTCATTTTGCAAATGGCTTTTTTTCACAGTATAGTTCTTCAGTGCTCATTTATGTTGCAATGTGTGTCAAAAGTTCCTTCCTTTTAAAGGCTGAATAACATTCCATTATATAGATGTACTACATTTAAAAAAAAAATATTCGGGATCCCTGGGTGGCGCAGCAGTTTGGCGCCTGCCTTTGGCCCAGGGCGCGATCCTGGAGACCCGGGATCGAATCCCACGTCAGGCTCCCGGTGCATGGAGCCTGCTTCTCCCTCTGCCTGTGTCTCTGCCTCTCTCTCTCTCTCTGTGTGTGACTATCATAAATAAATAAAATTAAAAAAAAAATTCATCCATTGGTGGATGGGTTGGGTTGCTTCTACTTTTTGACTATTATGAATAATGCTGCTATGAACGTAGGTATACAAATATTTGTTGAAGGCCCTGCTTTCACTTCTTTGGGGCATATAGCCAGAAGTAGATACACTGGACCATATAGTAATTCTATGTTTAATTTTTTGAGTAATTGCCATACCGTTTTCCACATCATTTACATTCTCACCAGTAATGTACATGGATTCCAGTTTCTCTACATCCTCACTAGTATTCATTGTGTTTGCATGTTGTTGTTTTTTTATAATAGCTACCCTCATGGGTGTGAAGTGGTATCTAACTGTATTTTTGATTTACATATTTCAATGACGAGTGATGCCGAGCATCTGTTCCTAAATTTATTGGCCATTTGTATATCTTTTTTGGACAATTGTCTGTTCAAGTCCTTTGTTCATTTTTTTAAAAGATATTATTATTTATTTATTTATTTATTTATTTATTTATTTATTTATGAGAGACACACAGAGAGTGAGGGAGACACAGGCAGAGGGAGAAGCAGGCTCCATGCAGGGAGCCCGACACGGGACTGGACCCCAGGTCTCCAGGATCACGCCCTGGACTGAAGGCAGGCACTGAACCGATGAGCCACCCAGGCTGCCCTATATGCAAGGATTTCTTCCTGAGCTCTCCAATCGATTCCATTGTTGTATATCTCTGATTTATGCCAGTACTACACTATTCTAATCACTGTAGCGTTGTAATAAGTTTTAAAATCAGAGAGTATGAGTCCTCCAGGTTTGTTTTTCTTCTTCAAGACTATTTTGGCTATTTGGGGTCCCTTGAGATTATATATGAATTTTAGGCTGTGTTCCAGTTCTGCATTAAAAAGTCACTGGGGGGCAGCCCCGGTGGCTCAGCAGTTTAGCACCACCTTCAGCCCAGGGCCTGATCCTGGAGACCAGGAATGGGGTCCCACGTCGGGCTTCCTGCATGGAGCCTGCTTCTCCCTCTGCCTCTGTGTGTGTGTGTGTGTGTGTGTGTGTGTGTGTGTGTCTCCTTGAATGAATAAATAAATAAATAAATAAATAAATAAATAAATAAATAAATAAATAAATAAACTTTCTCTATTAAAAAAAAGAGTCACTGGGAGGGGATCCCTGGATGGCTCAGCAGCTTAGTGCCTGCCTTCGGCCCAGGGCATGGTCCTGGAGTGCTGGGATTGAGTCCCACATCAGGCTCCCTGCATGGAGCCTGCTTCTCTCTCTGCCTATGTCTCTGCCTCTCTGTGTGTGTGTGTCTTTCATGAATAAATAAATAAAATCTTTTTTTTTTTTTTTTTTTTTAAATAAATAAAATCTTAAAATAAAATAAAATAAAAAGTCACTGGGATTTTGACAGAGATTGCACTGAATCTAATAGATCACTTTGGATAATATTGTCATCTTAAAAATATTAAGTCTTTTAATTCATGAACATGGGAGTTGTTTCCACTTATTTATGTCTTATTTAATTTCTTTCAGAAATATTTTGTAGTGTTTATTATATAAGTCTTTAACTTCCTTGGTTAAGTTTTAGGTGTTGTATTCTTTTTGATTCTATTATAATCAACTTTTTTTTTTAAATTTTTTATTTATTTATGATAGTCACACACACAGAGAGAGAGAGGCAGAGACACAGGCAGAGGGAGAAGCAGGCTCCATGCACCGGGAGCCCGACGTGGGATTCGATCCCGGGTCTCCAGGATCGCGCCCTGGGCCAAAGGCAGGCGCCAAACTGCTGCGCCACCCAGGGATCCCTGATTCTATTATAAATGGAATTATTTTTGTAACTCCCTTTTCGGATTGTTCAATGTTAGTATATAGAAATGCAACAGATTTTTGTGTGTTGACTTTAAATCCTGCTACTTTGCTGAATTCACTTATAACAATTCTTTTTGTGGAATCTTTAGGGTTTTTACAAGTAAGATCATATTATCTGTGAACAAAGAACTTCATTTCCGATTTGGATGCTTTTGATTTATTTTTCTTGCCTAATTGCTCTATCTAGGATTTCTTTTTTTTTTTTTTTTTTCTATCTAGGATTTCTATTACTACATTGCATATAATAGTAAAAGTGGGCATGCTTGCCAGGTTTCTGATCTTCAAGGAAAAGGTTTTAGTCTTTTTACCATTGAGTATGATGTTTGTTGTTGGTTTTCATAGGTAGCCTTTATTATGTTGAGATAGTATCCTTCTATTCTAGTTTGTTGAGTGTTTTCTTCATAAAACAGTATTTTATTTGTCAAATGCCTTTTCTGTATTAATTGAGGTGATCACGTGGTTTTCTCCTCCTTCATTCTATTTAAGTGGTGTATTACATTGCTCAATTTCATATGTTGAACCATCCTTGCATTTCAGGAATAAATTCCACTTGGTCATGCGCATAATCCTTTTAATATGGTGTTGAATTCAGTTTACTTGTATTTTGTTGAAGACTTTTGCTTTAGTGTTCATAAAGGATATTGGTCTATAATTTTCTTTTATTGTAGTGTCTGGTTTAGATATCAGGGTAATGTTGACCTAATAGAATCAGTTAGGAAGTGTTCATTCTTTTTTAATTTTTTGAAGAGTTTGAGCAGGACTGATGTTAATTCTGTAAATGTTTGATGGAATTCACCAGGGATGGCAGCTGGTCCTAGACTGTTCTTTTTTTCTATGTTTGCAATCATTAATTCAACTTTTCAGATTTTCTTATTCTCTTTGTTTTTTTGAAGGTTTTATTATTTTTTTAAAAATTTTTTTCAATTTTTTAAAAATTTATTTATGATAGTCACACAGAGAGAAAGAGGCAGAGACATAGGCAGAGGGAGAGGGAGAAGCAGGCTCCATGCACCGGGAGCCCGATGTGGGATTCGATCCAGGGTCTCCAGGATCGCACCCTGGGTCAAAGGCAGGCGCCAAACCGCTGCGCCACCCAGGGATCCCCTGAAGGTTTCATTTTTAAGTAATCTCCACACCCAAAGTGGGGCTTGAACCCAGAAACCAAAGATCAGGAGTCATACACTCCACTGAGTCAGCCACATGCCCCATAAAATTTTCTACTCATTATTTAGTCTTGGTAGTTATTGCTTTAGGAATTTGTCCATTTCATCTAGGTTATCAAATTTATTGGCAGATGATTATTCATTTTCATTTCTGATTTTAGTTATTTGAAACTTACCTCGGGGATCCCTGGGTGGCTCAGCCGTTTGGTACCTGCCTTCGGCCCAGGGCGTGATCCTGGAGTCTCTGGACGAGTCCTGCATCAGGCTCCCTGCGTCGAGCCTGCTTCTCCCTCTGCCTGTGTCTCTGCCTCTCTCTGTGTCTCTCATTAATAAATTAAAAAAAAAATTTAAAAAAGAAACTTATCTCCTTTCTTAGTCAATCTAGATAAAGATTTGTCAAGTTTGTTGATCTTTTGCAAGAACTAACTCTTGGTTTTGTTGACTTTCTCTCACAAGGTTCTTGTGAGCATTAAATAAGATGATGTGATATTAATTCCTAAATAAGAAATACAAAGGGTCAAGAGTTATATTTTAAAGAGTTCAGCCTCCTGAAAGAATTCAAAGAAATTAGGTTAACAGTAAGATATCATTTTATCAAATCAGCATAGTTAGAAACAGAACCCAACTAGAAGTCAATCGCTTGTGAATGGGTTTAGTTACTAAAAGGAAATCCTTTGGGGGAATTCCAAGACATTGGTAATATTTTATTTATTGATCTGGGAGCTGGTTTCATGTTTTAAAAATTCATCAAGCCATGAGGAGTTATTGTCTACTGGGTACAGCCTTTCTCTTTTGCAAGATGAAAAGAATTCCTGAATTGGATGGTGGTGATGGTTTCAGAACAATATGAATGTACTTAATGTCAAAGAATTGTACACTTAAAAATGGTAAGATGGTAAATTTTGTATTATGTGTGTTTTACCACAATTTTAAAAGTTTAATGAGCTATAAACTTATAGTTTGTGGAATTTTATGTGTATAAATTATATTTTAATTATTAAAAAAATAGTACTTAGGATGGAAATCTGCAGTAAGGAATCACTATTGGCGAAAGTGTAACTAATAGCTTTCTAGAAGGCAATCTAGGAGTATGTATCAAAAGCTATTAACCTTTGTCTCTGCAATTCCACATCTAGGAATTTATCCCAGGAAAATATTTAAGATGTTTGCAAAGCAATACATAAAAGGATATTTACCCTAATTTACTCCTATAACAGCAAAAAAACTGGAAACCATTTACATGTCCTATAAAAGGGGACTGGTTAAATGTTAGAGCCACACAACAGAATATATAAAGCCATCAAAAATGCTGTAGATTGGGCAGCCCGGGTGGCTCAGCGGTTTAGCATCGCCTTCAGCCCAGGGCCTGATCCTGGAGACCGAATAGAGTTCCACATCAGGCTCCCTGCATGGAGCCTGCTTCTCCCTCTGCCTGTGTCTCTGCCTCTCTCTGTGTGTGTGTGTCTCTCGTGAATAAATAAATAAAATATTTAAAAAAAATTAAAAATGCTATAGATTAATCTTAATCACCATGGTAACATATTTATGTTATATTAAGTAAAAAAAATTAGGATATAAAAGGATATTAAAAAAAACAGCAAGGGATCCCTGGGTGGCGCAGCGGTTTGGCGCCTGCCTTTGGCCCAGGGCGCGATCCTGGAGACCCTGGATCGAATCCCACATCGGGCTCCTGGTGCATAGAGCCTGCTTCTCCCTCTGCCTATGTCTCTGCCTCTCTCTCTCTCTGTGACTATCATAAATAAACAAATAAATAAATAATTAATTAAAAAAAAAAAACCCAGTGCTCCTCTGTTTTGGGCAATACAAGTATATTGGTCTTTTTTTTTTTTTTTTTTTTTTTTTTTTAGTGTATTGGTCTTTAATTTACTTTCTTCTTTTAAAAAAAATTTCTTTAAGGAACATATTATTGACTTTCTAATAGGAAAACAAGTCTTCAAGTTATCAGAACATAGAAAAACTGGTGTTTGGCTCAATAATGACAGTGCCTGCTCCTTTCATTTGAAAAATAATCACTCACTGCTCATTGCTTGTGTTAGAGTTCTGTCTCCAAAGAAATAGAATAGAATGTGTTTGTATATATATACATATATATATATATGTATATATATATGTATATATAGAGAGAGAGTTTCTTTTTTTCTTTTCTTTCTTTCTTTCTTTCTTTCTTTCTTTCTTTCTTTCTTTCTTTCTTTCTTTCTTTCAAGAGAGAGACAGAGAGAAAACATGAGCAGAGAGAGGGAGAAGCAGACTTCCCGCTGAGCAGGGAGCCTGATGTGGGCTCAGTCGTAGAACCCTGAGATCATGACCTGAGCTGAAGGCAGATGCCCAACCAACTGAAGCACCCAGGTGCCCCAGAAAGCTTCATTTTAAGGAATTCGCTCATGTGATTATGGAGGTTGGCAAGTTTGAAATATGCAGGGTAGGTTGGCAGACTAGAGACCCAAGAGCCAATGTTACAGTTCAAATCTCAAGCTGTCAACTGGCAAAATTCCCTCTTGCCTGCAGGACCTTCAACTGATTGGATGGGACCCACCCACATCATGGAGCATTATCTATTTATTCATAGTCCACTGAATGTTTTTTTTTTTTTAAGATTTTATTTCTTTATTTGAGAGAGAGAGAGAGATAGAGAACATGAGTAGGGGGGAGGGGCTGTGGGAGAGGGAGAAGACTCCCTGCTGAGCAAGCAGCCTGATGTGGGGCTGGATCCCAGGACCCTGAGATCATGACCTGAGCCAAAGGAAGACACTTATCCAACTGAGCTACCCAGGTGCCCCTGTTTTTCTTTTTTTAAGATTTTATTTATGTATTTGTTTTGAGAGAGAGAGAGAGAGAGAGACAGAAAACCCTATGGTGTGAGTTGGAGGCAAGGCAGAGGGAGAAAAAAAGAATCTCAAGAAGACTCCATGCTGAGTGCAGAGCCAAATGCAGAGCTGAACACAGAGCTCTATCTCATGACCTTGAGATCATGACCTGAGCCAAAATCAAGAGTCAGATACCCAACTGACTGAGCTACCCAAGCACCTCTCCATTGAATTGTTCACTTCATCCAAAAAACATAGAAATATGCAGAACAGTGTTAGACCAAACATGTGGACACCATGGCCTGGCCAAGACAACACATAAAATTTATCATCACATTACTATTCTGTAGGGCTTGACTATGGGCTCCTGATGAATGGTAGAGGAAAAAGACAAAAGATAGATCTCTGGGCCATTTGAGTGTTTCCAGGTTACATGGACTTCCCACATGGAAGCCAGCATACCACAAACTCTTTAAATCTGCTTTAGTTAAGTATTTGTAAATCAATTTTCTGAAATAGCCCTGGTCCAGATCACCAATGATCTTCCAATTCTATAGTCAATCCTTGGGCCTTATCTTACTTGTCTTCTCAGTGACATTTGACGAGTTAGTAATTGATCCTCTTGAAATACTCTTGGTTTCTGAGATTGCATTCTCTCCTGGCTTTCCTGCTACTTTATCTGATCCTCTTTCTCTTCCTGAGTTATAAATGTTGGAGTGCTTTAGGGCTTAGTTTAATTTACTTTCTTGGGATCCCTGGGTGGCGCAGCGGTTTGGCGCCTGCCTTTGGCCCAGGGCGCGATCCTGGAGACCCGGGATTGAATCCCACATCAGGCTCCCGGTGCATGGAGCCTGCTTCTCCCTCTGCCTATGTCTCTGCCTCTCTCTCTCTCTCTTTCTGTGACTATCATAAATAAATAAAAAAAAAAAAAAAAAAAAAAAGACTCGCTCTCTCTTAAAAAAAAAAAAATAATAATAATAATTTACTTTCTTTGGGTAATCCTATCCAGTTTTATGGCATGTACTGATGACTTTCACATTTCTATCTCTAGCCTGTTATCTCTCCTGAACTCCAGACTCTAATATCCAACTGCCCATTTGATGTTTCCACTTGGAAGTCTAAGAGTCATCTCACGTCTAAGACATGACTTTTGGGGTGCTTGAGTGGCGCAGTTGGCTAAGTGTTTGACTCTTGGTTTTGGCTAAGTTGTGATCTCAAGACATTACTTTTGCTTCCTTCTTTGTCCTGCTCTCTATAACATTTTGCTCCATTCTCTATTTCAAATAATGAGCAACACCATTCATCTAGTTGTTTAGGCTGAAAAGCCAAGAGTCACCCTTTCATCACCTTTTCCCCCCTGTCATCTCCAGCATTCAATTCATTAGCAGCAATCCTACAAATCTCCAAAACATGTCCTGAATTTGACCAGTTTTCACTATCTCCGCTGCCAACACCCTCAATCAAACCACTGCTATTTCTCATCTGGACTTCTCAATTTATGTCCCACTCTTGCTCCCTTATGGCTCATTCTGCACATGGTATCCCCAGGGTCACAGCACACTTTTTTAAAGTTTCCAATGTCCTTCTCTCATACACAAAATAAAATGAAAAGTTCTCACAATGGTCTCTACTTGTCTGACTTAACCTCCTGACTTTCTCTCATTGGTTCTAGTAACGTTGGCACCTTGCTGTTCTTGAACACTTTGAGTTGTTCTTGCTGCGCAGATTTACGCTTGCCGATCTCTCTTCCTGGAATGCTCTGTCTACACATTTTCGCACAGCTGGCTTTTCGTCATTTTTTAAGTCTCAGCTAAAATGTTCCCTCCTCAGCAAAAAATTCTCTGACTACTATATCTAAAGTAGCCCTTTCTAGACTGTAAGGCAGAGAGACCCAAATATAAACCTTTTCTGTAGTGTATTAGAAATTAACATGGATTTGTTAAAAAATAAATGCAGAGAAAACATTTCAAATGCAGTAAATATACTAGTGAAGATGATCCTTCTTCCATATTTTTAAATTTATTTTATTTTTTTAAACGATTTCATTTATTTATTCATGAGAGACACAGAGAGAGGCAGAGACACAGGCAGAGGGAGAAGCAGGCTCCATGCAGGGAACCTGATGTGGGACTTGATCTCGGGACTCCAGGATCATGCCCTGGGCCAAAGGCAGGCACTAAACCGCTAAGCCACCCAGGCATCGCTTCCATATTTTTTTAAAAAAGATTTTATGTTTAAGGAATCTTAACACCCAATGTCAGGCTCGAACTCACCACCCTGAGTTCAAGAGTCACTCACTCCACCAACTGAGCCAGACAAGTGCCCTGCCTACTTTTTGTGATAGGAGCTTTTTTCCCTAAGCAATGAATGTCAGCTTTTTCAGGTTTCTACTATAAAATAACAGAGTTATCATATATTGAAGGTCAAAATAGTTGTTTTTAACTCCTTGGCATAAGAAAAAAAGCCCCCAAAAGATGAAACGACCTATCTTAGGTTTCACAATTACAGATGGAATCAGAACAAAAACTACAGTTTTTCTGAAATTAATTCTAGGGCTTTCTCAGCTCACCAGACCTTCTGGGGGATCTCCAGGGACTTTATAGCATAGAGTTGCCATGAAGGAACTTAGGTTCTCACAAGTCATGTCAGGTCCCATAGTTGGGTTTTAGCTTCTCCATGTGGCAGTCTGAGTGGGGACAGACTTAATGAGTTCAAGTTGTGACATATTTGCAGTAATTGGAGTCTACACAAATTGGGTACCTCTCCTCTGGGCTCCCCACTATGCTGCATATTTATCTTTCTCCTAAGAACCAGTTTGTCTATTATATGTCCATCTTAGATGGTATCTTGTTTATCTTGTCACCTCTAATTTCTGGCATGTGCCAGGTTTATAAATAAGTTAATTATGTTAAATCATCATGCAGAGGATATGAGGTTCTAGAGTTCAGCGAAGGGTATGGATTGATGTTAACAGAAACAGCTAATGACTTATGTGATGGATGAGCTCCCATTTGGGAAAGTTCCCATTTTTCAGGCCCTGTAAAGCCAAGTCCACTCCCATCTCTGAGCATGTCTTATACACTCAGTAAACATTCATGCATTAGTGGGTCTTTTAGAGTGCCTGGACCCAATTCCAATCTTGGGGGGTACGTTCTCTCCCTTCCCCTCACAACACCCAGCAATTCAGAGATACCAGCAAGGTGATTTGAAAACTCAACTCAATTCTGACACTATCTATCCAGAGGTAGAATCTGATGCCACAGGTTAAGGGTTTAGTCCTACAAGATTTCCCTCTACTCTCCACTTCAGACACTAGTCACAAGATACAGCCTGTTACCTAGGCTTTTGACTGACAAGGCTACAGATTGGAGGTTCCAACAACCTTCTCTTTAGGTTCAACTAATTTGCTAGAAGGGCGTACAGAACTTAGGGAAACATTCACATTTACCATTTTTATTAAAGGATATGATAAAGGTTATGAGTCAACAGCCAGATGAAGAGATACATAGGGTGAGGTTCCCAACAAAGTAGCCTCTGTCCTTCGGGAGCCTGGGGTGTAGCTTGATGATACACTGAGGTATTCTGATCCCCCAAGCATGGAAGCTCTCCAAAAACAACCACAGAGGTGACCTCCTAGGCTTTTCTGGAGGCTTCATTAAATAATCATGATTGACTAAGTTATTGGCCATTGGCTGATTCAACCCTTAGTCCCTCTCACTCCCCTGGAGGTCAGGGGGTGGCACTGAATGTTTCAATCCTCTAATTGCAGAGTTGGTCCTCAGGGAACCAGATCCCACCTTTGGGAGCTTTGAAAGAGTCACCTCATTAACATGACAAAAGACATCTTTATCACACTCAACCTTTAGGAAATTCCAATGGTTTTGGAAGCTCTGACCCAACGCTCCTGGGTGGCTCAGCTGCATAACTGTTTGTCATGATCCCGGGGACCTGGGATGGAGTCCTGCATCAGGCTCCCTGCTCAGTGGGGAGTCTGCTTCTCCCTCTGCCCCTCCTCATGCTCATGATCTTTCTCTCTCTCTGTCTCTACCTCTGAAATAAGTAAGTAAACTTTAAAAAAATGTGGATAAATAAATAAAATCTTTAAAAAATATAAAAATATAAAAATGTGGACAATCCAGTAATAAAAGGTACAGTAAACTTGTCATAAAGAATCTAAATAACTTCAAATCAGGAGTGTTTTTTTTGTCTGATTCCTGAATACTACTCTTGAAAAATGACAAACAGAATGTCCCTTATTTCTCCAATGTATGTCAAAATCAGGAAAGATTTTGCCCAAATTCCTACACTTTCTGTTAGAGGGAAGTCTTCACCAAATCAAGATTAAATTCTGTTCTGGGGGGATCCCTGGGTGGCTCAGCGGTTGAGTGGCCCAGGGTGTGATCCTGGAGTCCTGGGATCGAGTCCCACATCAGGCTCCCGGCATGGAGCCTGCTTCTCCCTCTGCCTATGTCTCTGCCTCTCTCTCTCTGTGTCTCTCATGAATAAATAAACAAAATCTTTAAAATAAAATAAAAAAAATAAATTCTGTTCTGTGTCAAATCACTATGCTGTACATCTGAAACTAATGTAACATTGAGTGTTAATTATGTCTGAATAATAATAAATAAATTAAATAAATAACAAAATAACAAATAACAAAATTCTTTTTATGTTAAAGATCTTATTTATTTATTCATTCATATGAGAGAGAGAGAGAGAGAGAGAAAAAAAACACAAGCAGGGAGGAGGGACAAAGGGAGCAGGAGAAGCAGATCCCCTGCTGAACAAGGAGCCTGATACGGGGCAGATGCTTAACCAACTGAGCCACCCAGGTGCCCCACACTTAAAAATTCCATTTTGAATAGTTTTTATTTGAATTGTATAATCACACTCCAAATTTTAGAATTTTTTTATGACATGAATCAATTAAATGAAAATATTATCATATTAAATGAAATATTCTCCCCTTTTCTTAACATTTTTGGTAGGCAGGTTTTTATTTTATTTGCATTTAGGTGTTCAGCCCTCCAAACCATTCTTCTCAGACCCACATGTCATGGAAGCTGAAAAGTTTCCATGGTTCTTCTTACTTTTATTTTTTATTCTTTCAAATAGATGTAGAAATATATTTTATTACTGGTTTTAATTTCAGTTTTTCCATTGTCCTCATTTCAGAATGAGAATCTCTATACTGTTTGTTAATTTAATTTTTTATTAAATAATATTTGAAAGTCATTCTTTAAGTCAGAATTTTGTACATAATGGCCTGGTGTTCTGAAAAGGAGATAAGCATGATTTCTCCATTTAGGACAAGAAAAACAAGGGCTATCTCTTAACTAAAGAATCCATCTTCTCCAGTTTCTGCTGACTTGGGTTTGGTTCGAAGAGAAGCAGTAGACCAGATTTCTGGGTCTTCATTCCTCAAAGGGCAATGTCAAGTTGGAATATCAATTTTTTTCCTGTTCCTTCTCCTCTCCATTCCAATTGGCACAAAGGCAAATAGTCAAAACAGTGCGATTAAATTGGGATAGATCTCAATAGCAGCCATAAAAATGACAAGATCAAAGAAATCTAGAATTGGAAATAATTAATAGCTCAGTTAGCCAAGGGATGGCATATGTGATGGGTGATGTCATTTCCATCCCTCATCTGAGGAATACATCACTAATCAATTATTGAACCTGAATGTAGCCCAACAGATGTTTTTGTACACCATGGCCCCAGCAGCCATCACCAAGCAATTGGAGCTGACAATGAGGCCCAACCTAAGGTATTCTAATTATTTCACATTATGAGAACACTGAGGCTGATAAAGGAAGGGGACTAGCTCAAGGTCACTCAGTGGCTGACAGAGACCCCTATTCTATATTATGTAAAAATCTGTCCTCTTTTGAGATTTGAGTCTGTTGACGAGTCAGTTGAGTCAGTTGATGATAGAACCTATCAAGGGCACATGAAAATCTATATAGAGTGATACCAAGGAAGATAAATGGGTTCCTTCCTTCCATTTCTATCAAGGAAGATAAATGGGTTCCTACGGCATCAAGAAACCCAAGAGAGCAACAAGGGACAGATAGCAGAACACTGCTCCTCCTCCTCCTATCCTAGGGAGAAGGCAGGGGTTAAAGAGGAGGAAAATGAAGATCCTTCCTTATAATTGTGGAGTTCTTGAAACTATCCTCCCAGGTAGCAGGGAGAGAAGAATGCTGTCTCTTTACAAGCAGCCTTCCACAAGAGGGGATACCCAACCCCCTCTCTATTTGTTCAGGTTTTCACCATCAGAGTTTAGAAGTTCTTGAGAAACTAATCAACTAACTAGCCAACTAAAGTAGCCCTCCTCCAGTCACTTTTTATCCTAATGCCCTTTTTACTTTCTTTTCGACATCCTCAGATTTTGTCTAATATATCTAAATGTTGCTTTGTTTAAAACATATTTGAATCTGACGGATAGAATTCCTCTAGGTAATAACCTCTTTTGGGAAGAAACTCCAAGTCTTTGATGGCTGCTCTCTACCTCTGCACACGTCCCTCAGAGGGCATCTGCATCTCAGGAAGCCTGAGACCTTGGATCCATTTGATGTCCTTTGTACTCTACTTTGACTTCTCTGGATGCTCACAGCAACCTGTTGGCCGGTGAGTCCTCTATCTTGTAGCCTGGCCTCTCTAAGCTTGTTAAGAGCCTGGAGGCAAACCTCAGGGCTTCCTGAGGTCTGGATGTTACTACTTTTTGTTCTAGGTCTGGTGAGATCTACAGAGCTACTTGCCCCTATTTTTTTTTTTTTCTTGCCCCTAATTCTTGCCAGTTAATCTCACAGCTACCTTCCCAATGCCTCCGCAGGGTGTGTGGAAACTTCTGGATACAGTCTAAATCACAGTGGGGTGAAAGGCCACTCACCTGCAGAACTTCTTTCAACACCTGCTATCTAATTTTGTATATGGAAGTTCGTTTTGTTTCTCCCTGTCCCCATCACATAAGCTTCAAGACCCATGAAAATTGGATTCACCCCTAAGTGACACTCTGAGGGACCAACTGCGGGCCTGCTCTCTCTTCTCAACTACACAAGGCCATTACTTTTACTTTTAGGTGCCTGTTTGCCTGTTGGTATGGATATTGCCTGCAGATCATCTCTCCCTGGAATCCCTAACAGAAACCAAGCAAGAGAGCTTTCTTTTTGAAGAGCTAGAGTAGGAAGATAGACTTATTTGTCTCTCCATCACTTGCCTCTTTCCTTCTTCTTTCCTCTACCCTTTAACTAAGACTCAGGCTTTTCTTTTACTTCCCTATGTCACAGCTTCATGGTTTATCTGTCTCAGATGAAAGGAACATCTCCTCTGGAGTCTGGGAGAAATGAGATTCTCACTATGTGCTGAATTTTATAAGTCAAATAGAATTAAGGAAATTTAGCAAATTTCTTTTTCTCTCTACTAAGCCCATTCTACTCTCTCCTGATCAGGGAAATAAGTCTCAGAGCTCCACTTCAGTCAAGAGTCTATGATGGAACATGATCTAAAGAAGAAAATTAAAATGAATCAGCTTGATATTTGCAAAGTATTATACCATTATACTCTCTCCCCCTTTTTTTTTAAAGAAGTCAGAAAATTGGATTTGTGCATGACATAATCCTATTTTAAACGCTGGCATTTAATTAAAAAAAGTAAAAAATCTAGAATTTATAAAATGTTATACTCCTATGATGCTAGGAATCAAAGGAGTTCTAAGCGATTTAGAAATACTAATCCTCCCAACAACCCATTTTATAGATGAGGAAACTGAGGCATAAAGTAACTTGACCAAGATCACGTAGATATACATGGTGCCAACACAACACATATCTCTGGGGAAGATTTATCTGCAAGGCAGCTAGTCAGAAACCTCTAGTTTATGATATATCTGAATAAGCTAGAAAGAAAAAGCCTTTGAATTCTGACTTGGCTTCTTTGATGAATGACCTTGTACTAGTCACTTAAGCTCTAGAAGTCTATCCTATAAAATCAGGATAATATGATTAACTTTGCAATGCTGAGTGTTGTTTCTCTTTTTTCTCCTTCTTATATGGATGATTACACTAAACATTCGTGATATGCTCATCATCTGGAATGTACAGATTTTGCCTATTGTTCAAGACCCAACGTATTCCTAATGTGTCTAGAAATAGTGTGCTATAGTAGACAGTGCTAGGCTTGGGATCAAGATGCCTGTTCCGGTCCTGGTGCAGTCATTAATCCTTTGTGTGAATGCACACAAGTTTCTGAGCCTCGGTGGCTCTACCTTTATGATGTGAAGTTGGACTCAATCAATGGCTTTCAACTGTGTTTTGAGAAATGCTACATTTCCCTGATGGTGGGAGGGAGCATGGGGGAGGAGAGGGGACAAGGGGAAAGATGAGTGAGCAGTTTACCGGTTCCCATCTCCACTTCAAATTAAGCAACTCCATTTTAAACTGTCAGATTCTATTAGAACGGAGCATCCCACTGCCCATAAAACAGGTGGAAAACCCTAGACCTTTCACGCATCCCCACATTCTCTAAAACTATCTTTTTTTTGGTTTCTCTTTTTAATTTCCTCTTTTGCCCTAAACCTGGAACTAAAGGGTCTAGTTTTAAGAATTCCAGCTTAGACATATACATTCTTTTGTCCTTTCCTCTTTCCTACCAAGAAGTGAAATTAAGAATGAAGAGGCCTAAAAAAAAAAAAAAAAAAAAAGAATGAAGAGGCCTAAGCAAGGACTAGCATCGCTACTTCCAGCAATAGCCTTAACTTCCAGGTGAGTTTCCAGCAAGGTGTGATGGATTGGGAAACTTTTCAGTTTCAAAACAGCTACCAAGTGACACAGCAAAGTCATAAATGATCTCTCATCCTGCGATTTCAGGCGTCACTCATTTGCATTTGAATGTTTCTTGCTTTGGGAGGGGAATGACCTTCAAGAAGCAGTTTTTTTTTTGTATTTCTTACTCAATAGTCTTTAAGCCATCATCATGAATTCCATGAGAGCAATTTTTCTCCAATACAGGCGAGGGAATTAAATCAAGCCCACATTGTCTTCAGTCTTCCTCTGCTTCCATTTTAGGGCAAGATAGGCCCCAAAATCTAGGTCTCGGTTTTCTGCTTGGAACTAAGATGATCATCCCGAATTAAGTCAAAGTGTCGAAGTTCCTTGAATGCAGGTGCATGAGGACACACAACATCTGCAAACCACGTCTTCCAAGAGTCGCAACATCCTTGAAGCATCATGGAACTTCCATTTCTGATCTTCTGCATGGAGACTGACTTATCTTTTTTGTTTGGTTGTTTGGAAGGCAGGTTGGCACACTGGAGAGCCTTGGAAGGCTGATCCTGATTTCACACGGGCGTTTCGGTGCCTTGGGGCAAATAAATTGCTTTCCTGGACCAATGTCCCCATTGGGCGTCCTGAGCTCCAAGTCCACGCACACACTCTGAGGACGAACCATGGAGATCATCATCTCCGGGTGTCGGTTTGGGCTTCACAAATCCCCGCGGGGTCTGATGTGGAGGTCGGGCTGCTGGAGGGCGGCCCCTTCGCAGTGGGGCTGTGTATGGGAAGTCAGTGCGGGTCTCCCGGAGGTGACGGGCCTGTCCCTTCTTGGGTTGGGATGCTTCACGTTCAGAGGTCCACTGAGAACTCCAGCTCGTCGTCACTTTGCCTTTCCAAGGGTTGCCTCCGCAGCCAGGCGCAAGAGGGGGACGTGCACCCCTCATTGGCATCGCACCCAGTCCTCCAGGCTGTCATTCCATGGATTGCTTGCACGCCCCCCGCCCCCCCATCAGCGCGTCATGGTCCCTTTAAGGCAGCGGCCATAGTTGAGTGGTGGGAGCAGCTGCTGGCAGCAGAGAGGCCCGCAGGACTCGGCCTACCCTCGGCCACTCACCGCGCACGCTCAGGACCGGGGGCTTGGTGGGAAAGGTGGGCGGGGCCTGCGGCGCGCATGCGCACCCTCGGCGCGCGCAAGGGGCTGGTTTGGTGATCCCTTTAAGAAACCGCAGGCGGAGGAATTTCTGTGAGAGAAAATAATCCTGCTCCCGGGGCCCCTCGGAGGCCATTAACCCCCCGAGTCCCGGCCCCCTCCCCCGCCCCGCGTCGCCCCCGTCTCCCGGGCAGGCCCGACCGCCCTCGCGCGCGCCCGTGGGATCCGCGGCTCTCCGGCCCGGCGCGCGGCATCCGCCCCCTCCCCGCTCGGAGCGCCGGGGCCCGGCTGGGGCCCGGGAAGCCGCCGCGAGCGGCCGTGCCTGCAGTGTGGGCGGGGGCCGGGGGCCCGGAGGAGCCGCCGCCGCCGCCGCGGTTCCGAGCGGGGCCCAACATGGCGGAGAGAGAGGTGGAGTCCGGCCCCCGAAAGAGGGTAGGTGAGGTGAGGCCGAAGTCGGGCGGCGGGCGGCGGGGGGGGCGGGGCGGCGGCCGCGACCCGGGGCGCGCGGGGGTCGCTGGGGGCCCGGCCGGCGCGGCGGGGGGGGGCGGAGGGGGGGCCGCGAGGGGCGCGCTGCTCCGTGCTCCTTCGGCAGGTGGGACAAAGATTGGCCGCTGGGCCGGAGGGGGAGGGGCGGGGGTTGTTGTTTGCTCTTTTTTTTTTTTTTCCTTTTTCTTTTAAATGATTTATTAAATTTTTTTATTTTGCCAGCGCTGTGGGGTGGGGGCGTGGGTTATGTTACGTGGAGCCAGGGAGGGAAGGTGTCAGGTTCTTAAGTGGCATCTTTAGTAAAATCAGAGTCTGGAAGTTTAACCCCGGGGGGGGGGGTGGCGGGGAGGTCAGGTAGGGGTGGCAGTGGCGGGAATGAGGGGTGGACGGGGCTCTAGAGGTGGGACCTGGGGGGGGTCCTTGGGTGCCCCCCACCTCCCCATCGCGAATATATCTTGCTGCCCCCCTCCCGTCCCTCCTCTCCCCTACCCCTCCTCTTTCCTACCTCCCGCCCCCCCCCCCCCCGTAACCGTTATCAAGACCGAAGCGGAGGTGGTGCTCTTACCTGCGTGCGGTGCGGTCCTTGGCGTGTCCTGCCGTAGCGATCCCGGCCTCCCTAAACGTCATGTTGTAGGCTTAGCTTCCTTCCTTCCCGACGAGGAGCAGAGTGGGACAAGTTTTGCCCTAACGATGGGCCCCCACCCAACCTGCAGAGGTGAGGCCGGTGGTCCATGCGAGCCGCCGAGTGCCTTTCAAAGTTCGTCCTGAAACTTTTCTTAATTTTCAATAGTTTTTTTTTCTTTTTAATTTCATTTCCAGATGGAGAACAATACTCTCGATTGAGCCATATTTTTCAGTTTTTTTTTTTTTTTTTTTAAACTTCCCCCTACTTTGAGCATGGGGAGGTTAAAGTTTCCTATCGGGGAATCTTCCATTCGGGAATGGTCACCCAGTGATCAAATTAGCGTGCAGCCAAAGCACGTAACAAAAATCTAACTTACTTTTTTTTTTTCATTGATGGTGCCTGTTGGACGTGGTGTACAATTAGCGAGCTCTTTTGTAAGGAATCGCGGCTAGTGTTTTGCAGCGCTCACGATGCGCCTGGCGCTGTGCTTTGTAGGAAGAATGTAACTTCACGTTAGCTACGTGAAACCCATTCTGCAGATGAAGAAATAAGAGGCCTAGGTAGGTTAAGTAATTATACTTCAGATCAGAGAGCTCTGGGAGTTGGATTCAGGTTGGTCCCGACTACAATGCTTGTGTCGACGCCAGGCTTAACGTTTCTTTCCTTTTAAAAAGCAATTTAAATTATAGCGGCTCCTGGGTAGTTCAGCTGGTTGATTGTAGGATTCTTGGTCTCCGCTCAGGTCTTGATCCCAGCCAGGGTCTCGAGTTCAAGCCCTGCCTTGGGCTCCATGATAGGTGCGGAGCCTATCTAAAAACAAATCATAAATAACCGAAGAAATGTCCAATCGTTTTTCTTTTTTCCCCTACGACAGTTTATTAGGAAATATTTTCCGTCACACAGCCAAATTGGAAAAATTTACAGGGAACGTTCGTATACCCATTACTTAGATTCTGGTTTTATCACGTATTTATTTGTATTATCTAGCCCCTTTATCTATTTATCCGTTATTTTAATGCATTTCATTGTAGTATTGGGAGCAATTAAAATTTAATGTTGCTAGTCTTAGGTTTATAGAAGTTTAGATCTTCTTCATGCAATAATTGGTCACACCTAGAACAAGTGAGGCTGGAAAATAGTAGATCAGATAGTTTATTTAGTTTAAGTGTTGGGTATGGAATGCACGTATTTTGAAATTTTAAATTACACTTCAAGCAGTGAGTCAGTTTAACCTGGATCCCCCTTATATTTGAGTCAACTCACATGGCATGTGGTCCACTAATTAAAATACACGGGGTAAATTACTTTAGATGTGTAATGTTCATTCAAGGAGATCTCTGAATCCAGTTGCTACTAGTGCTTTTGTCATTCACCTTATGAGACAGAATGTTCTGGAAAACATCTATGCACTTTGGTAACAAATTCAACTAGATTTCACATACTTTTTTCCTCTTTTAATACACTTTAAAGGTGCCACATGTATAGTAATCTAAAGTATTATATTTTAATATCATGTAATATTTATAGCACTTTTACAGGTTTCACCCGTTACTTTACCATTTTCATTGTGGAGGAAGGTTACAGTCATTCCCTTTTAGGCTCCATGATCCATTTTCTAAAGTTATTTTACTTCATTTGTTTTTTTAAGTTACGGCTCTATCCAAAGCGGGACTTGAACTCACCACCCTTGGTTAGGAGCCGCATGCTCTGACTGAGCCAGAGGAGTGTGCCTTCATTTTATTTTTGATACCTGGTTAGAATATTCAGTAGGGTTATCTTGAACTGTACACATGATACATGTGCTTTTTTTTCTCATTTTTTTGATGTGTACTAAACTCCATGTGGGTTCCGTATGTGTATTCTAAACAGATTAGTGGGGATTATGTGTTAAAGTGCAATATCTTTTTAAGTAATTTGACTGCTTTGAGGCAGCTAAAAAATTTGTCTAGGCCTAGGTAGTAAGTTTTGGGTATTTAATCTGAAATTTGCATTGATGACATGGTATTGTATTTATGATGCTTCACTGCTTTGACCTTTATAATAATCATAAGTCACAAAAAGTTGTTCAGCACCTATGCTGGTTGTTGGACTGTAAGCTAGATATAATGCTGTGGTATTTATGATCATCTGGGACAATATATTCTGGCTCTCGCTACGTTGTGAATTCTTTTAGGATAGGGTTCATTTCATTGCATTTTTGCGGTCTCCAGTGCCTGTGACTTCCACGTAATAGGAACTCAAAAAGACGTACCATTGATTTTTGGTGGAATGTTCACCTGTTACAGTACAGGCTGGAAGGGCTTGGGTACCAAGTTATCTGCTTTGTAATTTTGGGAGCTTTAGTAAATCTTTTATAGCATTCTTTATACTGCAAATTGTCTCCTATGGATCCAGATTTAGGGATCTTCTGATTGTTCTGGATTATGGTTAGATGGGAGAGTGTTTTTTAAGACCCTTGGGTTAATAACCTTAAATTCTGTGGAGGCCTGCCTGGTGTCTTATTTTTATGCTTGTGGGCAATTAGAACAATAGGTATTCATTAGATAAGGTTGATTTGATTGTATTCTGACTATATTGGAATGCCAGTCTTTCATTTTGCAAACCTGGGGAAGCTAAGTATGTGGGTGGGTCAGCATTATATCCATCAATCATTGCCAGGTTCATATGAAGTTCATACACATATACATTCTTTCTTACTTTAAAGTTAGGAGAAGCCCCGGTGGCTCAGTGGTTTAGCGCTGCCTGCAGCCCGGGGTGTGATCCTGGAGACCCGGGATCGAGTCCCACGTCGGG
The DNA here is from genome assembly GCF_003254725.2 of Canis lupus dingo. Taxonomy (NCBI): domain Eukaryota; kingdom Metazoa; phylum Chordata; class Mammalia; order Carnivora; family Canidae; genus Canis; species Canis lupus. The sequence continues at coordinate 6,870,715 of NC_064257.1, read as the reverse complement.
TTCCCTGCATGGAGCCTGCTTCTCCCTCTGCCTGTGTCTCTGCCTCTCTCTCTGTCTCTATGAATAAATAAATAAAATAAATAATAAAGTTAGGATATTTTGGGGGTAGCCCGGGTGGCTCAGCAGTTGAGCATCTGCTTTTGGCCCAGGTGTGATGCTGAAGACCCAGGATCGAGTCCCACATCGGGCCCCTTGCATGGAGCCTGCTTCTCCCTCTGCCTGTGTCTCTGCCTCTCTCTCTCTCTTCTCTGTGTATTCTCATGAATAAATAAATCTTAAAAAAAAAAAAAAGTTGTTAGGATATTTTTGAGATCTTATTTATGCATTTTTTTTAGATTGTAGAATTTTTATTTTCTAACATAAGTTTTAAAATTCATTAGGCTTGTTGTAAATAGTGCAATTATGTTATAATGCTATAATAATACACTTACAAAGCACAAGATCTCACTAAATCTGGTGGCCATATTTTTTGGTGAAATCCCTATATCTTTTCAAAGTTTGCATACAGAATGATGACTTTTGTAAATGTATGTTACTACATGGTCTAGTAAGTTGTATCCATTCTCATATTTAAATTTGTATATTAAATTTGAAGCATAGGTGTTTGGTATGCTGAAGAGAAAGATAAGCATATGTATAAGTAGTATGCTTACCTTTTTGTAAAAACTGACTGTTTTTGCTTTCCCACATATGTGTCTATACTTGTGTGTATGTTTTTTTTTTTTTTCTTTATTTATTTATGATAGTCACACAGAGAGAGAGAGAGAGAGGCAGAGACACAGGCAGAGGGAGAAGCAGGCTCCATGCAGGGAGCCCGACGTGGGATTCGATCCCGGGTTTCCAGGATCGCGCCCTGGGCCAAAGGCAGGCGCCAAACCACTGTGCCACCCAGGGATCCCTATACTTGTGTGTATGTGTGAGCTTGAAGAAAGTTGTGGAGGCGACATGTCTGTTAGGTTACGTGTTTTATTGATTACCTTCAGTGGGTAGGGATAAGGAAGGAAAGAGAGAAGAGGGGAAGTTTTGGGAAAATGGAAAAATACTCATGGTATAATATTAAGTGCAAATGTAGACTATAAAATGTTACCATTATTGTAAATATGTAAATACTGAATATGCATGTAGAAAGGAATACAAAATAATGAGTTGATTTTATCATGTGATGGGATTATGGAGAACTTCTGTTTTGGATTTTAGTACTTTATAATAAAATAAAAGGTTTTTATTTTATTTTATTTTATCATCAAAAGGTTGATGATCTTTTTTAATTTCTTAATGAACTTTTATTTATTTATTATTATTTTTTCATTTATTCATGAGAGACAGAGAGAGGCAGAGACGTAGACAGAGGGAGAAGTTGGCTCCACTCAAGGAGACTGATGTGGGACTCGATCCCGTGACCCCAGGATCATGGCCTGGGCCTAAAGCAGGCGCTAAACCGCTGAGCCACCCAGGGATCCACGTCTTGATGAACTTTTAATCTTTTTTTCTTTTTGCTAAATGTGTTATTTAAAAGCATGATGGTACATACTAAATATTTGTAAGTCGCATGTACACAATGTAAAGCATCTGCTTAAAGAATGCATTGCCTCTTTATAGAGATCATTTGAATAGACATTCTATTTTTTTTTTTTTTTAAGATTTGTTTATTCATGAGAGACAGAGAGAGAGGCAGAGATACAGGCAGAGGGAGAAGCAGGCTCCATGGAGGAAGCGCAATGTGGGACTTGATTTCAGGTCTCCAGGATCAGGCCCTGAGCTAAAGGCTGTGCTAAACCGCTGAGCCACCTCCGCTGCCCCTATTGAATTATATTTAAATTGATGTGTAAATTACTTCTCAGGAAGCATCAAAATACATTCTAGTTTGAGATAACCTTAAAACATATCTTCACAACTCACAGGTTTATTTTTAAGAAAGTGTAAGTATTTTAAAGGTATGATTTATTTTAAAGATAAAGTTTGTGCTTCCTTTGAAAATGGAATGATTTTCTAATTTGATAAAGACCATGTAAGGAGATAAATGTAAAATTACAATTTTTTTTTTAAGATTTTATTTATTCATGATAGACACAGAGAGAGAGGCAGAGGCACAGGCAGAGGGAGAAGCAGGCTTCATGCAAGGGGCCCCATGTGGGACTTGATTCTGGGTCTTCAGCATCACACCTGGGCCAAAAGCAGATGCTCAACTGCTGAGCCACCCGGGGATCCCCTAAAATTGCAATTTCTATGGATGTTTAGTGAGTATTTTTGAATTCTGTATTAGGAGACCAACCACTCTTTAAAGAAGACCTTTCCTTTAAATATTCTGATTATTTTACTGTGCATTAACTGATTATTTTAGCAAAGGAAAGAGAAAAGAGAGCATTGTGGCATAGTATTAGGTTGAAACATATATAATTGCTAATACTTGACCATTTGACTTATAAAAACGCATTTTTTTTAACAAGTGATAATTTATTTTTTTTTTTTTTTTTTTAAATTTTTATTTATTTATGATAGTCACACACAGAGAGAGAGAGAGAGGCAGAGACATAGGCAGAAGGAGAAGCAGGCTCCATGCACCGGGAGCCCGACGTGGGATTCGATCCCGGGTCTCCAGGATCGCGCCCTGGGCCAAAGGCAGGCGCCAAACCGCTGCGCCACCCAGGGATCCCAACAAGTGATAATTTATTAAAAAGGTTGATTGAAGCATGTGCATTGGTGACTTCAACCTGAACTCCTGGTTCGATTGTGATAGAAGTAATCTGCTTTAACATTCTCAGAAAAACTGTGCAAATCAATGAGTCACTTGTGGATCCTCATCTGAAAACATCCCAAGTCTTAGCACCTTCACTGCAAGGAGTTTTTCTTCTTGTATTGATTCTCAGAGTTGTGGTAGGCATCTGAACTGGTCCTTTGCGCCTGTGATGAAGTCCGCACATACTACCTTCTCCAAAGATTTTACATTGTGGTTGGTTAGACTAATTCTAATTCGGTGAATCCCTACCTTTGCTTCCATGGGTGTCTTGCCAGTATCATTTTATTTTGTTTTGTTTTGTTTTGTTTTATTTTATTTTATTTTATTTATTTTATTTTAATTTAATTTAATTTAATTTTTTAAGATTTTATATATTTATTCATGAGAGGCACAGAACGAGATGCAGAAACACAGGCCGAGGAGAAGTAGGCTCCCTACAGGGAGCCTGACACTCCAGGATCACACTAAACTGGGCCGAAGCGGGCACTAAACTGTTGAGCCACCTGAGCTGCCCGAGCATGGACTTTTCAATCCCTAGTGTTTAGCAAGATTAGGATAATAACATCCACGCCCATTTATGCTTGGGAATATGTATAATGTTATTTTAATTTCATTCTTATCATCTTTCTGGCCTCCTGGAAGCTTGAGTTAGCTACTTTCTTGCTTTTGACCAAAGATAATACCTGAGCAAACCTTTTCTATCCAACATGGACTACCCACTATTCTTACTACTCTTTGAGGTTAAGGACCATATGTGTCCAACCTTTTTTTTTTTTTTTTTAAAGATTTTATTTATCTATCTATGACAGAGTGGCCGAGACATAGGCTGGGGAAGAAGCTGGCTCCCTGTGGGGAGCCTGATGCAGGACTTGATCCCGAGACCCTGGATCACCACCTGAGCCAAAGGCAATTGCTCAGCCACCAAGCCACCCAAGTGTCCCTTTGTTCATCTTTCTTTACATCTCCCAGCATGTCTTAATTTAAATGTGATACACACTCATACTTGCGGGCATACTGCACATTTACAGGCAAAAATTGAAAAACCCTTTTTATTCTCTTTCATAATTTGATATTAACATAGAATGTAAAATATAGACTGGTATAGTGAAACCCCATATTCCTGTTACCCAGCTTTGACAGCTAAACAGTTCTCAACATTTTGCTATTCCTGTCTCATCCAACTTTTTTTGTGTGTGTCAAAATAATTTTAAAGAACTCTTAGGCATTGCATCATTTAATCTATATATACTTATGCATGTATTTCTAATGAGAATTAAAACTAAACAACTCCAATACTACTATACCTAGTAGAGAGATTCTTAATTCAGTCTATATTCAGATTTCTTTGATTCTCCAAGTTTTTTTTTTTTTTTTTTAACCGTTGGTTTGTTTAAATCAGTAAGATAAGATTTACCAGTTTATTTGGTTTATCTGCCTCTTAAGTTTCTCTTAACTTCAGCTGTCTCCCTCCCTACCGTGTACACCCTGCACTTTTCCCCATGCTATTTCTTTGTTGAAAAAACTAGGTCATTTGTTCAGGAGAATTTCCCACATTCTGGATTTGGCTACTTGAATTCTTGTGCTGTTTTAACATGTTCAATTACCCTTCGTATTTTCCTACAAATTAGTAGTTACGTATAGAGCAGTGGTTCTCAACTTTGGCTGAAACTTGAGAATTACCTGGAGAGCTTTTAAATATCCTGATTCTCAGGTTACATTTCAGATTAATTAAATCAGAATTCGTGGGTGAATTCTGGGCATCAATATTTTAAAAAATTTCCCAAGTGATTCACTCTGCCAAGATTGAGAACTTGAATTGGTAGAGCTTTATGAGATTGATTCATTTTCTTTTTTTTTTCATTTTCTTTAAGAAAGAAAAATTTACGAATAAAGTGATATGTAATTTATTTCCAATCAGCTTAAAGAGTGAAAGGGTATGCTGTTTAATAATTATAGTGGCATAATAGCCATAAACTGGGAGTGTCATGGACAAATTAGGGTATATAGTCACCCTATTAAGATGATGCTAGTAGATGGTGAATTCTTGTTGCATTATTCTAGGAGGTCTAAGTGGTTGTCACACTTTAGTGATACTAAAATTGATCAATTTACATTCTGCCAGTGGAATCTAAACATAGTTTTTTTTTAAATTAAAAAAAATTTATTTATGATAGTCACACACACAGAGAGGCAGAGACACAGGCAGAGAGAGAAGCAGGCTCCATGCACTGGGAGCCAGACGTGGGATTCGATCCCGGGTCTCCAGGATTGCGCCCTGGGCCAAAGGCAGGCACCAAACTGCTGCGCCACCCAGGGATCCCCTAAACATAGTTTTTTTAACTTCTCACCTAATGAATTTTTTTAAATTTTTAAATCAATTAATTAATTATTTATTTATGATAGTCACAGAGAGAGAGAGAGGCAAAGACACAAGCAGAGGGAGAAGCAGGCTCCATGCACCGGAACCCGACGTGGGATTCGATCCCGGGTCTCCAGGATCGCGCCCTGGGCCAAAGGCAGGCGCCAAACCGCTGTGCCACCCAGGGATCCCTCACCTAATGAATTTATCAGCCATAGATGATTATTTCCTAGATCTATGATTTCATTAGAGGAGTTTTTTATTATTTTTTTTTTTTTGGAGTGGTTTTTTTAAAAAGTCATTTCTTCTATTCACTGGAATTCTTCCATGAAGAATTTCTTCATCAATTATTTGATTACCTTGTAATATTTGTCAGGAAAAGCGGAGAGTAAATGCTTAATTTTTCCCTTTTGTTTATCAACTCTGAGGAGAATAAATTGATGGTAAAAGTGAGGGCTGGGAGGTGATAGCATTGTGAGCACATGGATTTTGATATGTTTGATGTATTTAAATCTACTGTGGTCAGTATTCTTTTTAATGTTTAAATTTGTCATATATTTTATTAATGGCTATCTTTATTAGTATCCTAAGGCTGCATAACAAATAATTACCAATTTGGTGGCTTAAAAGGCAGAAATTTATTCTCTCTCAGTTCTGGATGCTAGATGTCTAATATCAAAGTGTCAGCAGGGACATGTTCTCCCTAAAGGCTCTAAAGAAGAATTCTTCCTTCTTCCAGCTTTTGCAAGGATTCTAGAAGCTTCTGGTGGGTTGATTTGTTTTCCTTGATTTGTGACACTCCAGTCTGCCTCCCTCTTCACAAGGCCTTCTGTGTTTTCTAGCTCTATTAAGGATATTCTTCATTGGATTTAGGGTCCATCCTAATCCTGGATGATCTCATCTCAAGATCTTTACCTTAATTACATCTGTGAAGACCCATTCTGCTCACATTCTGAGCTTCTGGGTGCACATATATCTTAGGGCCACAATTCAAGCCACTACAGTTCACCCTCTTGTCCCTGGAATTTCACATCCATCCTATATGCAAAATACATTCATCTGTATCCCAACATCCCCCAAAGTCTCAGCCCATTATAACGTGAATTCTTAAGCCTTAAATCTTAGAAACCCCCAAATCTTAGCATCTAAATCATCTGCTCGAGATATGAGTGGGATGACCCATCTAGGGTAAAATTCCTCTTTATCTGTGGCCCTTTGAAACCAGAAAACAAATTCTCTGCTTCTAACGTACAATCCTGGGACAGGCATAAGATAGACATTCCCATTCCAAAAGGAAGAAAGTGGAAGGAATAAAGGGACCACAGGTCCTAGTCAAGTCCATAACCCAGCAGGACCAATTTCATTAGGTTTTAAGGCCTGAGAATGATCCTCTGCCCTCTATGTTCATTGAAACACTGTACGCCCCTGCTTTGAGGCTACTTCTCTGACTTCTTCTGTGTACCTTTCTTTTTCTTGAAGGGTACTACATGTTCACACAGGAGTAGCTTTATTACCTCTTTCCTGCTGATAGAATTCAGAAGTAAGACAGCTTTTTCATTTTGTCTTCTTTGAAGTTTAGGCTGGCAATATTTTTGTTGGTATGATAATGTTCATAAACTTTCAGTCTCCTCCTATGTAAAGGGGATCCACACAGGTAGACAAGAAGGTTCTTCATAGATCTGGATAACCACTTCTTTACTCCTGACTTAAATTGAGGTGACTGGACACATGAGTCATACATCTGATATATTCAGCAGATATACCAGGTATACCTTTGGCCCTTTCCCTAGATAACATTTTTCTAATAGTGAATTTCATAATTTCAAGCATCCTCTGTCATATGGTTGGGCTGAGAACCGTCCAAATCAAGAGTTGTTTCCTTTTTGCTTAATCTTTCCTTATTTTCCTTTATTTCCTCTCACTTTTTACTTTTAGCAGCAAGAAGAAATCAGGTTGCACTTTCAACACTTTGCTTGGAAATCTTAGTAAATGTCTGAATTCATTGCTTCCAAGTTCTGCTTCCTACCCAGTATAGAACACAATTCAGTCAAGTTTTCTACTACTTTATAACAGCGATCACCTTTTAGTTCCCAATAACGTATTCTTCATTTGCTTTGGAGATCTCACCAGAAACACCTTTAACGTTCCTATTTTCCCTAACATTTGGTCATTCCTTTTTTTTTTTTTTTTTTTTATTATTATTTTTTTTTATTGGTGTTCAATTTACTAACATACAGAATAACACCCAGTGCCCGTCACCCATTCACTCCCACCCCCCGCCCTCCTCCCCTTCTACCACCCCTAGTTCGTTTCCCAGAGTTAGCAGTCTTTACGTTCTGTCTCCGTTTCTGATATTTCCCACACATTTCTTCTCCCTTCCCTTATTTTCCCTTTCACTATTATTTATATTCCCCAAATGAATGAGAACATATAATGTTTGTCCTTCTCCGACTGACTTACTTCACTCAGCACATTTGGTCATTCTTTAAGATGTTTTCTCTTTGTTCCTCACTTCCTTCTGAACCTTCACTAGAATTTCCTTTAATATCTGTATTTGTATCAACCATTCCTTTTTTTTTTTTTTGTATCAACCATCCTTTGAAGGCAATCTAGATTTTTTTTTATCATGCTGCCCCCCCCCCCTTTTAAAGATTTTTATTTATTTATACATGAGAGACACAGACAAAGTCACAGGCAGAGGGAGAAGTAGGTTCCATGCAGGGAGCCCAGTACGGGACTCAATCCCAGGACTCCAGGATCACGTCCTGGGCCAAAGGCAGATGCTCAACTGCTGAGCCACATAGGCATGTCCGCCCCCCCCCCCCCCTTTTTTTTTTAAAGTAGGCTTCACTCATGATCCTGAGATCAAGACCTGAGCTGAGATCAAGAGCTGGATGCTTACCTGACTGAGCCACCCTGGGGCCCCTTTTTTTTTGATAGTTGACAAATTGCCTCTGTTATGCTTCCTAAAATTAATCCCGCATCTCCTAATTTCAATTCCAGATCTAATTCTAATTTTTAGGTATTTATTACAACAACATGCCATTTCCAGGTACCAAGATCTATATTAGTTTTCTAGGTTTGCTGTAAGAAATAGCCACAAATTTGGTGGCTAAAAACAACAGAAATTTATTCTCTGACAGTTCTGGAGGCTAGAACTCCAAAATCAAGGGATCAGCAGGGCCATACTCTTTCTGAAGGTTCTAGGAAAGAACCTTTGTGTCTTTCAGCCTCTGGTGTCCTTAGGTATTCGATTGTGGAAGCATTAACTCCAATCTTTGCCTCTGTTTTCAGATGACCTTCTCTCTGTGTCTTTGTCTCTTCTAAGGATTTAGGGCCTACCTGAATCCAAGGTCATCTCATTTCAAGTCTTTCCTCTAATTACATTTACAAAGAAGTTCATTTCAAAAAGATCACATTCTGAGTATCTGGGAAGACATATCTGGGGTCACCATTGAGCCTATAACAAGGTCTTTAAGATTAGCACCCGAATGCTTTACAAAGATTTTGATAAAAGTTACCTTAAATTTTTCTAATGTGTTTAAATATACATGATATAGAATTTACGATTTTAATTACTAAAAGTGTATAATTCAGTGACATTACTTACATTTTAAGAGTGTTGTGCAACTATTACCGCTGTCTTTTTCTGTCTTTTTTTAAAAAAGATTTTACTTATTTTAGAGAGGGAGGGTGGGGGGAGGAGAAGGAGAGAATCTCAAGCAGATTCTGTACTGAGTGATGAGCCTGACATGGGACTTGATCTAAGAGCTGAAACCAAGAATTGGACACTCAACCCACCTGAGCCACCCAGGTGTCCTTACCCCTGTCTTTTTCTTTCTTTTTTATTTTTTTTAATTTTAATTTATTTATGATAGTCACAGAAAGAGAGAGAGAGAGAGAGAGAGAGAGAGAGAGAGGCAGAGACACAGGCAGAGGGAGAAGCAGGCTCCATGCACCGGGAGCCCGATGTGGGATTCGATCCCAGGTCTCCAGGATCGTGCCCCAGGCCAAAGGCAGGCGCTAAACCGCTGTGCCACCCAGGGATCCCATCCTTTACATTTTTTTAAAACAAACTTTACCCCCAACGTGGGGCCTCAAACTCATGACCCCCTGATATCAAGAGGCCCATGCTCTGCTGACTAAGCCAGCCAGGTGCCCCTGTCCTTTAAATTTTCTTTCAGCAGCATTTTGTATAGGTCTCTCGGTGTACAAATCTTGTAGCTCCTTGGTTAAATTTTTCTTAAATATCAGTGTAATACACTGTATTAATAGAAAGGGAAAAAAACCCCACATGATCATCTCAGATGGTGTAGAAAAAAACATTTGAAAAACTCCATCGGACTTTCATTATAAAAGCACTTAATAAATTAGAAATAGAAGGGAACTTCCCTAATATGATAAAAGCTATACATGAAAAATCATAGCTAACATCATATTTGATGGTGAAAGACTACAAGGCTTACCCCTAAGATCAGGAATAAGATAAGGATGCTCTCTTTTGGTGCTTCTAATCAATGTATTTGAAAGTTCTAGCCAGAGCAGTTAGGCTAGATAGAAAAGGCATCCAAATTAGAAAGAAGAAGTACAACTATCTTTTATTTGCAGATGACGTAATTGTCTATATAGAAAACCTTACAAATCCATCAAGCACCCCTCCCCCCAACCCTGTGAAAGGTTCAGCAGGTTTCAGGATTAAAAAATCACACAAAAATCAGTTGTATTTCCACATACTAGCAACAAATATTCCTGAAAGAAAATCAGGAAATTATTTCATTTACATTAGAATCAAAAAGAATAAAATACTTAATTATCTGAATCCTTTTGATTTAACTCCAGTAGTCCTTGAAAGTTTATTCCCTTTTTGCTCAAAAAGATGTACCTAGGCTCGTGCTTTACATTACTATCTCAGACTTGGAATTAACTCCCAAGAATTCTGGCTTCCTTTCTGCAGGAAGTGGTAGTTAAAGAGTATGGTCTGAACTGAGATAAGCTTTTTGAAATTAGAGTTTTTTTGAGACTTTTATCGCATTTGTTTTTCACATTTATTCCTCAGCTCACATCTGGCTTTTCCTTCAGTTTCCCCCTTTAAGATCTTAGGATTCTCTTTAAGATAATCGAAATGACCTAATAATTACCAAGACTGATGGATGCTTTTCAGAGCTTTTGTTACTTGATTTCTCTTAGACATCTGACTCCATTGCCCATTCCCTCCTTGAAACATCTCCCTTGTTCCGAAGATGGAATTCTCATGGTTCTTTTTTAAAGATTTTATTTATTCATGAGTGACAGAGAGAGGCAAAAACTGAGGGCAGAGGGAGAAGCAGGCTCCATGCAGGGAGCCGGCTGGATCCTAGGACTCCCGGGGTCACACCCTGAACTGAAGGCAGACACTCAACTGCTGAGCCACCCAGGTGCCCCTGGTCCTGGTTCTTTTCTTGAATTGCTTCTTTGCAGTCCTCTTTGACTTTTTTTTTTTTTTTAATAATAAATTAATTTTTTTATTGGTGTTCAATTTACCAACATACAGAATAACACCCAGTGCTCATCTCGTCAAGTGCCCCCCTCAGTGCCCGTCACCCATTCACTCCCATTCCCTGCCCCTCTTTGACTCTTTTTGCATACCAAATAAGTGCTGTTTCCTTGACCTGTGTTTTTCTTGGGTAATCTTTTTTTTTTTTTTCTTTTCCTTGGGTAATCTACAGTAGTTTTAGCCACTACCCTTTATATATATATATTATGTTATTTCTTTTCTACTTCTTTGCTTCTTTTTGTGGATGTTTAAAATTCAAAATCTGTATTTCCAGATGTATACTTTGACTTATATTGTGCTAACAAATATTGCTAATTCAGGGTGCCTAAAATGGACTCCTTAGTCTTCTTGCAAGTACTTGCTCTCACAAATAGTACCCCATTCCTTCTCTGCCTGTTTTTCTTTTTTTTTTTTTTTTTTCTTTTTTTTTCTGCCTGTTTTTCTTTCTGTATTCTCTTTTAGTTCTCTCTTCTAGTCACCCAAGTTAGAAACCTCTGAGTCATCTTGCTTCTTCTCTTTCCCTTATCAATCCAGTTTTAATTGGTGAATCTCTCTCTCTTTTTCAAAAGATTTTATGTATGTATTCATGAGAGACAGAGAAGCAGAGACACAGGCAGAGGAGAAGCAGGCTCCCTGCAGGGAGCCCAATGCGAGACTCCTCCCAGGACCCTGGGATCACACCCTGAGCAGAAGGCAGACACTCAACCCCTGAGCCACCCAGGAGGCGTCCCTAATTGGTGAATCTTAATTGAGATCATCTCAGATATGATTTTTAAGACTTTATTTCTACTGCTTCTAAACTTTTTAAAAAATTTTTTATTTATTTATGATAGTCACAGAGAGAGAGAGAGGGGCAGAGACACAGGCAGAGGGAAAAGCAGGCTCCATGCACCGGGAGCCTGACGTGGGACTTGATCCCGGGTCCCCAGGATCGCGCCCTGGGCCAAAGGCAGGCGCTAAACCGCTGCGCCACGCAGGGATCCCCTATTTCTACTACTTCTAGCTTAGTTATAGTACTCATTTTGCTTTGTCTTACTTTCCTTGCCTTTAAACCCCCCCCATTCTCTATTGTTTCCTCTCCCGTTCATTATTTATCTTAAATGAAAATCTGTTCATCTATATGGTAACAGTTTGGCTCCCTTTTTATTTTTTGTTTAATTAAAATTTAATTTGCCAACATATAGTATAACATCCAGTGCTCATCCCATCAAATGCCCTCCTCGGTGCCCGTCACTCAGTTACCCCATCCCTCCATCCACCTCCCCTTCCACAACCCTTTGTATGTTTCCCAGTTAGGAGTCTCTCATGGTTTGTCTCCCTCTCTAATTTTTCTCACTTAGTTCTCCTTTCCCTTATAATACTCTCTTTCACTATTTCTTATATTCCACGTACGAGTGACCATTTGGCTCCGTTAATAATAATTCAGTTCCCTAAGATGTGTACTGTTCAGATTTTCTTCCTGTGGCAAGATGTAGGTTGCATCAGAGCTCTGACTCTCCACGTAGAAATGTACTTTTCCTTCGTGGGAGAGGTTTTCTTCTGATTGTCTCTGCTACTGTCATGCTAGCCTTGGTAGGGGTCCTGCTTGACCCTGTAGCCCAAATATAGAGATAGAATCTTAGCTTAATTTCACTCAGCACAGCTGAGACTAGGTTTTGACCTTTTTTTTTTTAAAGATTTTTTTTCCCCCTCCCCTCCCCTCTAAAGATTTTTTTTTAAAGTGATCTCTACACCCAACATGGAGCTAGAACTTAGAACCTTGAGATCAAGAGTTACATGCTCTACTGATTGAGCCAGCCAGGTGCCCCCCAGGTTGCAGCTTTTAAACAGTATTTTATTAAAAGTTGAGTATAATAAGAGGGAATTACAAAACCAGTAGTCCACGCCTGCCCCAAATCTGTGGTTTTGCTTTCTGTGGTTTGAGTTACCCACAGTCAACCACGGTCCATCCGGAAGCAAATGATCCTCCTTCTAATGTGTTGTCGGAAGGTCAGTAGTAACTTAGCGCTTTGTCACAATGCCTACCTTGGTTGTTCACCTTCATCTCCTCACATAGGCGTTTTTGTCATCATGTCAACACAAGAAGGGTGAATACAGTACTGTATTTTGAGAGAGAGACCACAGTCAATTAACTTTTATTACAGTATAGTGATATAAGTGTTCTCTTATTGTTGTTAATCTCTTATTGTGCCTAATTTGTACATTCAGCTTTATCATATGTAAGTAGAATTGGTCCTTGAACAACATGTGGTTGGGGCACTGGTCCCCCTACAGTAAAAAATCTGCCTGTAGCTTGTAAAAATCATTTTCTTTCTTTCTTTTTTTCTTTCTTTCTTTCTTTCTTTCTTTCTTTTTCTTTCTTTCTTTCTTTCTTTTTATATTTTTAAAATTTTATTTATTCATGAGAGACAGAGAGAGAGGCAGAGACTTTGGTAAGTCTTTAAGACTTAAGACTTAATCTTAAGACTTTCTTTCTTTCTTTCTTTCTTTCTTTCTTTCTTTCTTTCTTTCTTTCTTTCTTTCTTTCTTTTTATATTTCTTAAATTTTATTTATTCATGAGAGACAGAGAGAGAGGCAGAGACACAGGCAAAGGGAGAAGCAGGCTCCATGCAGGGACCCTGACGTGGGACTTGATCCCAGGTGTCTAGGATCACACCCTGGGCTGAAGGCAGCACTAAACCAATGAGCCGCCCCGGCTGCCTTATTTATGTATTTTATTTATTTATTTATTTATTTATTTATTTATTTATTTATTTATTTATTTATTTGTTCGTTCGTTCGTTCGTTCGTTCATTCCCTACACCTAGTGTGGGGCTTGAACTTAGAACCCCAAGATGAAGGGGAATCCCTGGGTGGCGCAGCGGTTTAGTGCCTGCCTTTGGCCCAGGGCGCGATCCTGGAGACTTGGGTTCAAATCCCACATCGGGCTCCCGGTACATGGAGCCTGCTTCTCCCTCTGCCTATGTCTCTGCCTCTCTCTCTCTCTGTGTGACTATAAAAAAAAAAAAAAAAAAGAACCCCAAGATCAAGAGTCTCATGCTTCCCTGAATGAACCAACCAGGCTCCCCTGCCTGTAATTTTTGACTCCCCTAAAACTCAATTATTAATATCGTACTGTTGACTGGAAGCCTTACCGATAACATAAACAATAGGTTAAGATGTATTTTGTATGTTCTATGTATTATGTACTATCTAATTAACAGTAGGCTAAGAGAAAATAATATATGTATTTTTTTGGAGAGAGAAAGATGCAAGCAGTAGGGGGAGGAGGGCAGAGGGAAAAGGAGAGAATCTTTTTTTTTCTTTTTTTAAGATTTTATTTATTCATGAGAGACACAGTGAGGGAGAGAGAGACACAGAGACATAGGCAGAGAGAGAAGCAGGCTCCATTCAGGCAGCCCGATGGGGGACTTGATCCTGGGTCTCCAGGATCATGCCCTGGGCTGAAGGCAGATACTCAACCACTGAGCCACTCCGATGTCTGGAGAGAGAGAATCTTAGGCAGGCTCCATGCTCAGTGCAGAACCCAGAGCCTGATGGGGATCTCGATCTTCTGACCCTGGGATCATGACCTGAGCAAAAATCAATAGTCGGACACCTAACTGACTGAGCCACTCAGGTGCCTTGAAAAGAAAACCTTTTTTTAGAAAATCATTGCACCGTATTTATTGAAAAAAGAAAGTGTGTCAGCGACCTCTGCAGTTCATACCCATGTTGTTCAGGGGTCAACTGTACTAACTTTAATAGTTAGCTATTTCCAAAATTAAAAAAGAATATTATTTATTTATTCACGAGAGACACAGAGAGAGGCAGAAATGTAGAAAGATGGAGAAATAGGCTCCTCTAGGGAGCCCGATATGGGACTTGATCCCGGGACTCTAGGGATCACTCCCTGAGCCTAAGGCAGACGCTCCACTACTGAGCTACCCAGGTGTCCCTATTTCCAAAATTATAAAACAAGTATGCTAAAGGTTAAAAGAGATGCCTCGGAGGCTCAGTAGGAAGAGTATGTGACTCTTGATCTTGGGGTCGTGAGATTGAGCCTCACGTGGAGTTGTAGAGATTACTTAAATAAATAAAAACTTTAAATAAAGCAACAAGCAAAATTAAAAGCTTCATTCCCAAGAAGGAGTAGAAGAGAAAGCTTATTATGTTGGTTATAATCTTTATTTATTTATTTATTTATTTATTTATTTATTTATTTATTTATTATTTATTTATGATAGACACAGAGAGAGAGAGAGGCAGAGACACAGGCAGAGGGAGAAGCAGCCTCCATGGTGGGAGCCTGATGTGGGACTCGATCCCGGGACTCCAGGATCACGCCCTGGGCTGAAGGTGGCCCTAAACCGCTGAGCCACCCGGGCTGCCCTATAATTTCTTTATATATATTTGTTCAGGTTTAACTTTCCACAAAGAATTTGAGGTAGCTTTTTTTTTTTTCTTTTAAAGATTTTATTTATTTATTCATAGAGACAGAGAGAGAGGCAGAGACACAGACAGAGGGAGAAGCAGGCATCATACAGAGTGCTTGACATGGGACTTGATCCAGGGTCTCCAGGATCATGCCCTGGGCTGCAGGCGGCACTAAACTGCTGGGCCACCGGGGCTGCCCAAATTGAGGTAGTTTTAAAAGGTATATAAAAAAAGTTAAAAAAAAAAAAAAAGTTTAAAAGAATTAAGGACCACGGTAAAGGAAAATACAGATACGATAATTCTGATGATCAGAGAATATGATTAAGTATGTCCTGTTATCACATAGAACAAACATTACTGCATATATGAAGAAACATCACTTTGTAGCACTGATTCTAAAAGTTTCCGATGTGAATCTTCAGTAGATGACACTGAGTAATGTAGTGAACATCGTCTTTAGCAACATTTTTTTAACAGAAAGTCTCGGTTTTTCGTCTATAGGTTTTTGTATAAACATGCCTATTTCTTTTGGGTAAATAGTGGGATTGCTGGGTAAGTTTTCTTATGTTGTGTTTTGAGTACAGTTATGTATTTTGGATACAAATCCTTTATTAGTGTTTTGCAACTATTTTTTCCTAGTCTGTGGCTCATCTTTATTTTTTTGACATTGTTTTTCAAAAGAGCAGAAATTGAAATTGAGGCTGGTGAACACACAGATATATACAGACACAAATTTAATTTTGTGGGAATCAGCAGATAGATAACAGCAGAGGACCCAGGAGAAAACATTATGGTGTATTTGTTCTTAATTAGCAATATGCTTTAGAATCCCTTGAGGGAATTCTATCCCTGCTCCTTTACAATACACAAATGTCTAGGCCCTATCTGTCTCGGACCTTCTGAAATAGATTAGGTGGAGAATTGTAGATTAGGAACCACTATCATAATAAAATTTAGTCTTGGTCCTTACCATTAACATAATTTTTGTTTCCTTACAGATAAAATAGAAATAAAGATCTATCTAACTCTTAGTAGGTTTCAGTAGGTTAGTACATAAGAAATAGCAGCATTTACTAGGTGGTGATTTCTAGAAGCAAAAGGGAAGGAGTTGGATAGTGTCATAGAAGTCTTGGAAGTCATTGCCTGGAAGTGAGTGTGAACATTACTTTTTTCTTGCCTTCCATTCTGTGACATTGAATAAGAAACAAACGTTTGCTCTGATTATTCTTTCATTCAATCCTTTTGTGCCTCTGAAATTGACTATGACTTTTTTTTTTTTTTAAGATTTTATGTATTTATTCATGAGAGACAGAGGCAGAGACAGAGGCAGAGGGAGAAACAGGCTCCCCACAAGGAACCCGATGCAAGACTTGATCCCAGATCCCAGGATTACTCCCTGAGGCAGAGGGAGGTGCCTAGCCACTGAGCCACTCAGGCGTCCCATACTTTTTTTTTTTTTTTAAAGGTTTATTTATTCATTTGAGAGAGACCGAACCAGCGAGAATGCTAGAGAGAGCTCGCTAGAGAGAGCTCCAGTGGGGAGCCAGGAGCTGGAGGTGGAGGGAGAGGGAGAAGCAGACTCCCCAGTGAGCAGGGAGCCCCATGCAGGCTAGATCCCAGGATCCTGAGATCAGGATCTGAGCTGAAGGCTGATGCTTAACCGTCTGAGCCACCGAGATACCCCTGATTACTTTTTAAAAATCTTTGTTGCAGAAATTTAAAAATATAAATATACAGGAAATAGTTGAACTAATGGTCACATGTTCGCCATTCATCTTCTTTAACGGTCATCAACTTTCTACCTCTTGTATTATTTATTCCTCTCACATCATTTCCTGTAATATTTTAAAGCAATTGTAGGCATATTTCACCTATTAATACACAAAGTATGCATCTCTAAGAAATGCAGTCTCTTTTTAAAAAAAATTGTGATATCATTATCACAATGAACAAAATCAACATGATGCCTGCTATTACCATAATTATTACTGTTCTGGAAGTTCTAGGGCAATATAGTTAGATGATGAAAAGAAATGAGAGGTGTAGGGGATCCCTGGGTGGCTCAGCGGTTTAGCCCTGCCTTTGGCCCAGGGCGCGATCCTGGAGTCCCGGGATTGAGTCCTGCATCGGGCTCCTGGCATGGAGTAGTCCCTCCTCCTGTGTCTCTGCCTCTCTCTCTCTCTCTATGTCTATCACAAATAAATAAATAAATAAATCTTAAAAAAAAAAAAAAAGAAATGAGAGGTGTAAATCTTGGAAAGTTGGAGAACAAAATTATGATTATTTTCTGATGATAAATTTATTTGCCTGGAAATCTCAAGAGTATCAAAATATTTTAGGACTAAGAAGTAAAAATTGAAAATGAAAACAATCTGGAAGAAAAGAAGAAAAATGTGTTAGGATTTTAACAGGGAATAGTAAACTGCCTAGTTACAACATTAAAATATTCTTAAAAATCCCATAAAATTTAATAACCTTGACTATAACTAGTTGGAAAATTAAAAAACAGTTGATTCACAAAGTCGTACAAAACTAAATTCCTTGGGATAAACCTAATAAATGTGAGACTTAAAATGATAAGAGTTTACCTAAGGACATGGTAATAAGTAATAATAATAGTCAAAACAACAGCTAATTTTTAGGAGCATTGTTTTAATGTACATGTCGTAACTCAGTTAATTCAGAAAATGACCTTATAATACAGTATTATACCTGAGAGTAACAGAGAGGTAAAGTGCCTTGTCAAAGTTATATAGGTGCGAGAGTAAGGAATAATGGGATTGGAACCCACTCAGGCTGTTTGACTCCAACTGCAGAGAATCTGTAACCATTATGCTTTGGTGGCTCTTGGAAAAAAGTAAGTGATATGCCAAATATTGTATCAGTCAGTAACCCAGCAGGATTTTGTTTTTCTTTTTCTTTTTGATAATGAGAAGGGTAGACTTCGAGGGAACTGTGATGAAGTTCATTACGAATTATAACTGTGAAAGATAGCCAAAACAGTTTTGAATTAGAAGACTAATGGGAGAGTGGAGGAGTAGGGGAATGGTGGATACTTTGTTTTACAGGATCTTGAATACTGCTATAGAAACACTTAAATTACTTACAAATAAAGAGATTCATATCTATATATAGGACTAGAGTTACAAGTTATTCTTTAAATTGTTTGGACAGTTTGCTGGTCATTGGGCAAAAATAGTTGTATCTTTTCCTCCAGATACCAAAACATATTTATAGGGATTGAATATGTGGGTATAAGAAAATGGAACTATTTCTCAAAGGAAATATAGGTAAATATAACATCCTGATATGGGAATTCCTTTTTACCATAAGCCCCCCCCAAAAAAAAAGATAATTCAAAAGAATAATAGATTTGCCTACATTGAAAAAATTATCACTTTTTTTAAAAATTTTTATTTATTTATGATAGTCACAGAGAGAGAGAGAGAGGCAGAGACACAGGCAGAGACACAGGCAGAGGGAGAAGCAGGCTCCATGCACCGGGAGCCTGACGTGGGATTCGATCCCGGGTCTCCAGGATCGCGCCCAGGGCCAGAGGCAGGCGCTAAACCACTGCGCCACCCAGGGATCCCTCACATTTTAAAAAAGGAAAGAGTTTAAAATATCTATCTGATTGATCAGAAATGACTTTCAGAAGAATGGGGTACTAGGCAGATAAAAGCAGTCGACCACTTTAGGAGTCATCTTAGAATTCCTCAGGGCTCCACATTCCCTAATTTCCATCCAGTCACCATTCATGTTTCCATTTAACAAATGTTTGAGTGTCTGTTATATACAAGGAACCATTGTAGGAACTGAGGATACAGTAATGAATAAAATGGAGAACATCTCTTTTCCAGAGTTTATGTTCTATTGATGGGAGAGAGAACTGTTAAATAATGAATGTAGAGCATTTAAAGTGGAACATTACCATAGAGAAACATAAAGCAGAAAAAGGGGATACATTGTGCTGTGGTGGAAGGGGCATTGCAACTTTAAATAGGGGCATTTAAGCAAAAATCTGAAGGAAAGCCAGCCATGTGGGTACCTAAGAGTAGGAACACTCCAGGTAGAGGGAACAACAAGGCTGAAGATGTGAAGGCAGGTGAATGCTCTGTGTGTGTGTGTGTGTGTGTGTGTGTGTGTGTATGTGTGTGTATTTTAAAAAGACTTTGACAGAGTGGCAGGCGGAGGGATGAGGAGAAGCAGGCCCTGAGCAGGGAGCCTGATGTGGGGCTTGATCCCAGGACCCTGGTATCATGACCTGAGCTGAAGGCAGATGCTTAACTGACTGAGCCACCCAGGTGTCCCTGCTTGTGTATATTTGATGAACAGCAGAGATGGTAGTGAAGGTGGTGAGCAAGGTGGGGAGTAGTAGCAGATAAGATCAGGGAGCTAATGAAATACAGTTCTTTTAAGCTGTTGTGTATGTTGTTGGATGTTTCACAGCATCCCTGGCCTCTACCCACGAGGTGTCAATACAGCTCCCCAGTTGTGATAACCAAAAATGCCTCCATATACTGCCAAATTTTCTAGATTTGTGGAGGAAAATTGTCCCTGCTTGAAAAACCACTGTCCTACCTAATGGCGATAGTCCCTTTCGGAAAGGCTTGGAGAGAGATTTACGGTGTCTACTTATGGTGATGGTGCAGAGCTCTCCTTCAGGTGGACCCAGTCCTCCTCAAGAGGAGAGGCCTTTCCACAAGAGGCTGTGGGTCTGTGAATTGACCAGATCTGGAAACTGGGCAAGTGTCTGTGACTTCCACTGTGATGACTCAAATCAGTTTTTGGCCACCAGATTTAGACATTTTTCTGTTATGTAGATTAAACTGCCCATCTATTTCATTCCTAGGAACATCGTGATCAATTAGCCACTGCCAAAGATCCCTGCGGGCCAAAGCATTCTGATTACCGGTACGTCCCTGCTGCCCTTATCTTTGGAGTTAAGTGCTGCCACTTGGCCTCTGCTATTTTGGGATCCCATCATCCTCAGTGAAATCAGGGAGCCCATCTCAGTGGTGACATTCCCTGCAGTCGTACCTGCCTTATAAAAGAGAGCAGCCACATAGCTTTTCAAGTATGTGGTGCTTCCGTCACTAATTATAGTGTCTTCTGGGCCTTCTCAGGGAATTTAGTTGTAGTAGGTGTATAGATTTATTGCAGAGAATAAATCCACTTCAGTATTCCTGTCTCCCTAAGCCTTTGGATTTCTTTTTCCACATAATGCCAGTGAAACTCTAGTATCTCAACCTCGTTAAATGTTCGTTGTCAGTGTTAGGATGATTTTGATTTGCATTTCCTTAATGATTACAGCTATATTGTTGAGTATAAGTTTCAGTCAACAAGTATGCTTATTAGAGCCCTCTTCAGCTGCACAAGTTATTACATCAAATTCAGAGTCTGTGGTAAGCTCACTCGTATTAATGAATTCTAACTTCCTAGGTCTAATTCTACCGTAATAGTATCTGTTTTCAGACACATCTCCCAGGTTTTTTCCTTTATATGTTAACAAAATGTTGGCATTTTTTAGTGGTTAAGCTGATTCCTCTTGGTCATATGTGGACCTGTTCCTCTATAACATGCTGAGGTTTGAACTTAGTTATGGGTCTAGTGTCAATAGGGTTGATTGTAGTTGGTCTTGAGGAGAAGGAGCATCCTCCTTCAAGTCATTTGCTGAGCTTAATGATATCACAGGACTTTCAGGCAAAGGAAAGCTGTTCTCTTTAGATACAGAAGGGTAAGTTACTGCCCCTGGATGTTTGAAATTGTTTTTTTTAATTCTCATTCAACCACATGTTCCCATTTCAAGTTTTAGGGTCCCATTTTTTTTTTTTTCCTAGTCATTGCTCTTACTTTCACATGAGAAACTTGGTGAGACTACAAATTCATCTAATGTTATATATATATAATAAAATTTTGCATTTGATTTTTAGCAATAACAACCTGTGGTTATAAGAATTAAGAGTTTTTTTTTTTTAATTTTTATTTATTTATGATAGTCACACACAGAGAGAGAGAGGCAGAGACACAGGAGGAGGGAGAAGCAGGCTCCATGCACCAGGAGCCCGACGTGGGATTCGATCCTGGGTCTCCAGGATCCCGCCCTGGGCCAAAGGCAGGCGCTAAACCGCTGCGCCACCCAGGGATCCCCGAGTTTTTTTTTTTAATATTGCATGAGAGTATTTTTTTCAGACTTTGATTTAATCTGACATTTAATGGACTTGAACTTATTTTCCTGTGTACCTGTTCAAGAACACTTAGAGAACCCATCTTATGTAACAGACCCTATAGTTATCACTGCTGCCTTAACAGTTAAGTACAACAACCACTTGGGGTCCCAGAGTACTTGCTTCCTTTGATCACAGTCAACCACAGTTGATAGCTTGATGAATTGTGATGCCACTCCATGCCAGGGATTACTAGCATCCTATTTCCTGTGTAAGCTAGAGGGCACAACCAAGCCAGTCTCCAAATCCCATCTTTATAGGTCTGTTAGCTGTGACCACTACCAGTATCAATTCTATACCATTCAGAGGTCAGAAACCACCCAGTAATTTGAACAGGGAAAGGAAATTAACCCTAAGGGGGAAGGAGAACTTGAAGGTATACACAGTAGCAGAGCAGCCACTACCTCCAGGCGGAGGCACAATAGCAAGGTTGGAACAAATTTGGAGGATGCCCCATTTTACAGCTTCAAGGCTGAGATTCAGATCTTGTTCGATGGGGCATGTTATACTGGATGATGGTTAAGCTTGAAGTGCCATGAATTTTTGCTATCAAACAGGAAACCCAACCCCCTTTTGCGGTACTGAGAAGAGTCACTAGGAAGTCCCTTTCTGAACCCGGCTAAGAACCTGGGACACTGGCATAATTCTCTGGGAAACATCTGGCCAGTAGGAGTGCCACTGAAACCTGCTGGGCAGCGGCCCTCAGCGGTGCTGACAAAACTTGCTGGGAAGCTACCCATGGTTGTATAGGTAGGTCTCTCTGAGACTTGGTGGGAAGTTGGTGCCTGGGGAGAGGGCCTTCGGGTGTTTTGGGCACCACTGTCCTCCACTTGAACCAGCACATTAGAGCACACTCATGGGGAGAGAACCCACTTCTGTCTGGAATATTCCTCCAGTGCCATCTGCTGACAAAGGTTAACGTTTTGTCAGCTGGCAGAGAAGACACGTTTAGAGGTACCAGCTCCAGTTGTCGCAAAGCAGCGTGTAGAGAAAAAAGTGGATTTGGAGTTGAGAGGCAATGTTTTTATAATTGGTATACTCAGGTACTTACATTTCTAGCACTCTTCATTCTTTTGGGTAGACCCTGATTTCCATGTGGTGTCATTGTTTTTCTTGAAAAATATACCTTTAATGTTTCTTGTTGGGCTGGTTTCCTGGTGATGAATTTTTCCATCTGGAAAATGTACATCTGAAAAATTATTTTGGTACTTCTGCGAGGTCTCTGGTGGCATGGGCCCATCTTTTAAGAAATAAAATAGTGGTAGAACACACATAATATAAATTTACCATCTTACCCATTTTTAAGTGTACATTTTGAAGTGTGCAGTTCAGTGATAATAAGTTTTTTTTTAATAGTTTATTTATTTATTCATGAGAGACAGAGAGAGGCAGAGACACAGGCAAAGGGAGAAGCAGGCTCCCTGCAGGGAGCCCCATGTGGGACTCAATCCCAGGGCCCTGGGATTACGCCCTGAGCCGAAGGCTGACGCTCAACCGCTGAGCCACCCAGGCGTCCCAGTGATAATAAATGTTGTAATATTGTACAGTCATCACCTGCATCCAGCACTTTTCTTGTAAAATTGAAATGCTGTACCCATTAAACAATAATCCACTTTCCCACCTACCCCTAACCTTTGGCATCTGCCATTCTATTTTCTGTTTCTATTTATTTCATTTAGCATAGTGTCTTCAGGTTGCATCCAGGTTGCATTCATGTTGTTCCATGTTGGTGTTTTATAATGAAAGGGTTTTATATTTTGTCACATGCTTTTTCTGCATTAGTTGAGATAATCATGTATTTTTTTCCCTTCATTCTGTTAATGTGTATTCTTTTGATTCATTTTCATATGTTGAACCATCCTTGAATTCTAGGAATAATTCTCTTGGTCATGGGATGTAAGTTTGAGAAAGATTGGTATTTTTCTTCAAATGTTTTGTAGTGCTAGTGAAACCATTGAGTCTAGGACTTTTTCTGGAGAGTTTTGTTTACTGATTAACTCTTCTTACTAGTTATAGGTCTATTCACATTTTCTAGTTCTTATTTATTTATTAAAAGTATTTGAGAGAAAGAGAGAGAGGATGAGCAGGGGGAAGGGGAGAGGCAGAGGGAGAGGGACATACAGACTGTCCACTGAACATGAAGCCCCAGGAAGGGCTCAGTCTCAGAATCCTAAGATCATGACCTGAGCCAAAGGCAGACACTTATCTGATGGAGCCACCAAGGTGCCACTATTTCTTCATAATTTAGTCTTGGTAGGTTTTGTGTTTTAGAAAATTGTCCATTTCATCTAGGTTATCCAATTTGTTGGTGTAAATTATTCGTAGTACTCTCATAGTTCTTTTCATTTCTGCAGAACCAGTAATGTCTCCACTTTTATTTTTTATTTTAGTAATTTGAATGTTTCCCTTGTGATTTCTTTTTTGGTCCTTTGCTTGCTTCAGAGGGTGTTAATTTTCACAAATTTGTGAATTTTCCCATTTTATTTTTAGTATTGATTTTTAACTTCATCCTGTTGTGGTTGGAGAGGATATTTTGTATGATATCTGTGTTTTAAGTCTATTGAGACTTTGTTGTGGCCTAACATCTGGTTTATCCTGGAAAATATCCCATATGCTCTTGAAATGAATGTGTATGCTGATGGTGGGTAGACTGTTTTGTATATGTCTCTTAGGTCTAGTTGGTTTATCGTATTGTTAAATTCTTCATTTCTTATCTTCTCTATGATTATTCCATCCAGTATTGAGAAGGGGGCATTGAAGTATCTATTATTGTAAAAACAGTTTCTCCCCTTAATTCTGTCAGTTTTAGCTTAATATATTTTGATGGTTTGTCATTAGGTATATAAATGTTTATAATTGCTTTATCTTCTTGCTGTATCAGACTGTTTATTAGTATGTAATACCACTTGCAGTCTTTTAGATTCAGGCTATTTTGTACAATATTAGTGTAGCCACCCCTGTTCTCTTTCAATTGCTGTTTGCATCAAATATTTTTTCCATTCGTTTACTTTCATCCAATCTGTATCTTTGGATCTGAACTGATTCTCTTGAAGACAGCATACAGTTGGATTATGTGTTTTTATTAATTCTGCTGATCTCTATTTTGGTTGGAGAGTTTAAGACATTTAAAGTAATTACTAATAAGGCGATACTTCTGTCATTTACTTTATGTTTTATAGCTTTTTGTTCCTCATCTCATGCATTACTTTTTTGTGTTTAGTTGGTATTTTTTGTGAAATGTGTAAACTCTTTTCTCATTTCATACTCTGTATATTCTAGAGCTATATTCTTTGTGGTTACCCTGGGGATTGCATTTAATATCCTAAAGTTATAACACTAATTTGAATTTATACCAGGTTAATATCAATAACATAGAATAACTGCTTTTTTATAACTCCAACTTCACTCTTTTGTTTATTGGTATTACAGACTTAAATCTATGTACATTGTGTGCCCAAAAACACGAGGTAGACATTCTTTAAATTGAATTAGTCTCTTAAATCCTGTAGAAAAAAACATTTGGAATTACAAAACAAAGTTAGAATGATACTAGCTCTTATTTTTTAATTTTATTTTAAAGATTTTATTTATTTGAGAGAGACCAAGAGTGCATGCCTGAGTGGAGGAGTGGGGCAGAGGGAGAGATAGACTCCCCGCTGAGTAAGAGTCCAATGTAGGGCTTGATCTCAGGACCCTGAGATCACGACCTGAGCTGAAGGCAGATGCTTAACCAACTGAGCCACTTAGGGGGCCAGTGCTAGCTTTTATAATTGCTATGCATTTACCTTTATTGAGATCCTTATTTCTTCATATGGCTTTGAATTTTTTTTTTTTAATTTTATTTATTTATGATAGTCACAGAGAGAGAGAGAGAGGCAGAGACACAGGCAGAGGGAGAAGCAGGCTCCATGCACCGGGAGCCTGATGTGGGATTCGATCCCGGGTCTCCAGGATCGCGCCCTGGGCCAAAGGCAGGCGCCAAACCACTGCGCCACCCAGGGATCCCCTTCTTCATATGGCTTTGAATTACTGTTTACTGTGCTTTCATTTCCCACTGCTGGATACCCTGGAGTTTCTGGTTTATCTGAGAATGTCTTAATTTCTCCCTAACTTTTGAAGGACAGTTTTAACAGATATAGGAAATATGTTTGACTATTTCTTCTTTTAGCACTTTGAATATATTAGCTCTCTGGCTTCTGGCTTCCAAATTTTTTTTTTTTTTTGGCTTCCAAATTTTTTGATGAGAAGTCTGCTCATACACTTTTTGAAGATCCACTGTATGTGAATCACTCACTGCTTTCTTGCTACTTTGAGGATTCTTTGTGGCTTCCTAAAGTGTGTCTGTGTGAATTTCTTCAAATTCTTCTTGTGTGAGATTTGTTGAGCTTCGTGGATATTTATATTCATGTCTTTTGTCAAGTGTGGGGAGGTTTTCAGTTTAATATTTTTAAAAATAATTTCCCTGCCCCTTTCTCTTTCTCTTCTCCTTCTGGGATTCCCACAGTGTGTATTTTAGTCTGCTTGTTGGTGTCCCACGGATACCTTACTGTGTTCATTTTGTTTATGTCATTTTTCTTTTTGTTCTTTAAAATTGATAATTTTCATTGTCCTATCTTCAGGATAGGACATAATGTTGAATATTTCTTCTGCCTGCTTCTGTCTGTCTTTGACTCTCTCTAAATATCAATATCTATTGATATTTCTATTTTGTTTATACATTTTCTTGACTTTTTCCATATCTTCCTTTATTTACTTCTTTGTGAATCTTTATGATAGTTCTTCTAATGTCTCTTTAGTAGGTCTACCATCAGGGCTTTTTCAGGAACAGTTCCTGTTTATACTTTTCCTTTGTGTGGGTGTGTTTTCCTGTTACTTGTGATTTTTTTTTTTAATTTTAAAAATTTCATTTATTTGACAGAGAGCAAGAGCAGGAGGGAGGGACAGAGGGAGATGGAGAAGCATACTCCCCCCTGAGCAGAGAGCCTGATGTGGGGCCCAATCACAGGACCCTGATGAGATCATGAACTGAGTATCTTAACTGACTGAGCCACCCAGGTGCCTCACTTGTGGGGTTTTTTTTTTTTTTTTTTTTTTTTGGTGTTGTTGAAAACTGGACATTTTTTTTTTTTTATGTTTTATTTATTCATGAGAGACACAGAGAGAGAGGCAGAGACATAGGCAGAGGGAGAGGCAGGCTCCCTGTGGGAAGCCCTATGTGGGACTCGATCCTGGGACTCCAGGATCATGTCCTGGGCTGAAGGCAGATGATCAACTGTGAGCCACCCAGGTGCCCTGAAAACTGGACATTGCAATATAATAACATGGTAATTCTGAAAATCAGATTTACTTCTTTTCCAGAATATTTTTATTTTATATTTTATTCTTGTAGACTCTCTGGGGTTAGGATCAACCTGAGATGTCCATTTAAGTTCTCAAATTTTTTCTCAGTCACTGCATTTTCCTGGATATAGATAGTGAGTTTCTAATTTCTTCTGTATGTGCAGTTGCTTTTGAATGTCCTAGTCTTTAATGTCTGGCTCACAGAGGGGACAAAATAGAAAAATGAAGGGAAGGAAGGGAGGGATCTGTAGCAGTGGGGGTTGGTGCAACAAAAATGGCCATATGCCTCTTTGTCTTCATTTCTGTGATCAGAAGTAGCAATGAGGAATTAGGGCACAGATCTCTAATACATGGAGGACATGGTCATTTTTGCCCACCCTGGCTCTCATAGTCTGCTTCTAGAAGGTATGTACAGCTGCCTGCCTTAACGTTGGAGATGGAGGATGGATAGCTGCTACTAAGAGTTGAAATTTACCCAAAATTTTCCTTCCAAACCTACTCCCTGGAAGTTGGAAGCTTTCAATGGACTCTAAAATAATAAAAGCAGTTATATCACACAGATTATGCCTGTATCATTGTTGTCTAGGTGGGGAGACAGAATTCTGGTGCTTCCTTAGTCTCCCATCTTCTCAGAATCTCAATAAAATTGATCTTTGAACAATGTGGGTTTGAACTTTATGGGTCCACTTATACTCAAATTTTATCTGATAAATACAGTACATATGGTACAATACTGTAAATGTAATTTCACTTCATATTTTCTTAATGTTTTCTTTTATCTTGCTTTATTGTAAGAACACAGTATATAATACACAAAATATGTATTAATGGATTTAATGTTTTTTTTTTAAATTTGTTTTTTATTGGTGTTCAATTTACCAACATACAGAATAACCCCCAGTGCCCGTCACCCATTCACTCCCACCCCCCTGCCCTCCTCCCCTTCTACCACCCCTAGTTCGTTTCCCAGAGTTATCAGTCTTTACGTTGTCTCCCTTTCTGATATTTCCCACACATTTCTTCTCCCTTCCCTTATATTCCCTTTCACTATTATTTATATTCCCCAAATGAATGAGAACATATAATGTTTGTCCTTCTCCGACTGACTTACTTCACTCAGCTGGATTTAATGTTTTATCAGTAAGGCTTTCAGTACAGTATGTTATCAGTAAAGTTTTTGAGGATTCAAAAGTTATGTGTGTGTGGCTTTTTAAAATGCATTTTTAGTCTATTTTTTAAAAATCTATTTTCAGAGAGAGTGCACTGAAGAGTGGGGTCGGGGCAGAGGGAGAGAATCTCTCAAGTAGACTGCCTGCTGAGCAAGGAGCCCCATGTAAGGCTCAGTCCCACAACCCATGGGATCATGACCAGTCCGAAAACCAAGAATTGAGCACTTAACAGCCTGAACAACTCAGGCACGCCTATATGTGGATTTTTGACCTGGGGGAGGTCGGTGCCCCAACTCCCATATTTTTCAAGGGTCATCTGTATTTGTTAGTAAGTTTTGAGAGAGATTGGTTGTGAGAGAGTTGGGGAAGGGGATTACAACTGCCTGCTGTTATGATAAACTTTAAACTTGCTCTCAGAATACTTTGCAATGTTCTCATTTACTCAGTTCCAAATAGTACTATTAGAGAACCATATTGAAGTGGCATATTTTTAGCTTAATTAAGTATATTGTGGTTATTTTTGAGTATTTTATTTTTATTCTGGTGATAATACTCATTGTAGATGATTTGAAAGATTTAAAAAAGTATAAAGATAAAAATCTCTTGTAATATCACTACTCAGTGTATTTATGATTATGTGTGCATTTATCTTGCATGCATGTATGTATTTTATTTTAGAGGTCAACATATGCTAGCTAAAATTCCTTTGTTCATGTACGTTATGTCGTTGTATAAATTTTAAACACAAGTATAGATTTCTGTAAGCACCACTACAAACAGGATTAATAATAATTCTGTTGCTCCAAGAAGCTCCTGCTTATTATCCCTTTGTTGTCATATTCTCCATTCCCTCTTAACCACTGGCAACCACAGTTTTGTTTTCTGTCACTGTAGTTTTGTCTTTTTGAGAATATCATAAATAGACTCAGACAGTATTTTTAACATTTTGAGACTAGCTTCTTAGAATCAATATTTTAACACTTCATGGAAATTTGGATCCCACCATATATGTTGTTTTACCCTTTCCCTTTATGTTGTAGTTGTCCTCTTCTCATACATACAAATTCCTATCATATAACATTATAATTTTTACATTTAGCTGTCAGACATGTAAAATAACTAAAGGGTAAAAGAATGGACTGTATTTATAAATAGCTATATTTACTTAGATTGATACCAATTCTGTGTTTATTTCTAATATTCTAAATTTTCCTTTTTTTTTTTTGTATAAAAAAAACCTTTCTTAAGGTTCTTTTAGGAGAGATTTGCAGACTTCTAGTTTTCCTTATTACAGAATATGTTTCACCTTTATTTCTAAAATGTAATTTCATTGTATGTAGCTGTCTGCGTTGACATTTCTTTCAGCACTTTATAAGTGTTTTCTTCCGGGGCATTTGGGTGGGTCAGTTGGGTGTCTGGCTCAGGTCATGATCTCAGGTTTGTGGGATTGAGCCTTGTGTTGGACTCTGTGCTCAGCTGAGAGTTTGCTTATCCCTCTCTTATCTACCCACTTGTATGTGTTCGTGCACACTATCTCTCAAAAAAATAAAATCCTTTTTTTTTTTTTTGAGTGTTTTCTTCTTTCCTTTGGCATCCATGATTTCTGATAAGAAATCTGCAATGATAAGTACTTGTCATTTTTTTCTGGATATTTTAAAGATTTTTTCTTTGTCTTTAGTTTTCAGCAGTTTTATTATGAGTGTCTTGATGTGGATGGATATTTTTACATTGATCTTATTTGGGATTTGCTTAGCTTGAATTTGTAGATATAAATATCTTTTTTCAAATTTGGAGAGTTTTCAGCCATTGTTTTGTTAAATAATTTTTCCACATTACAGCTTTTTTCTTCTGTTGAAATCTGATTATATGAATATTATTCCTTTTGATGTTGTCATGTGGATTTCTCAGATTCTGTTCTTTTTTTAAGATTTATTTATTTTAGAGAGAGAGAGCACAAGTAGGAGGGACAAAGGGAAAGAAAATCTCAAGCCAACTTTGTGCCAAATGTGGAGCTTGATGTGGGGCTTGATCCACAACCCAGAGATCACATGTTGAGCCAAAACCGGGAGCTACGGCTCAACCGACTGTGCCATCCAGATGCCCCTCATTTTTTTGAAAATATTTTTTGGGACACCTGTGTGGTTCAGTAGTTGAGCGTTAGCCTTGGGCTCAGGGTGTGATCCTGGAGTCTGGTGATCAGGTCACACATGGAACTCCTCATGGGAAGCCTGCTTCTCCTTCTGCCTGTGTCTCTGCCTCTCTGTGTCTCTCATGAATAAATAAATAAAATCTTAAAAAATTTTTTTCTCTTGTTCAGATTATGTAGTTTCAATGGATTTATTTTCATGATTCTTTCCTATTTATTTTGCTCTTGAACTCATGACTGAGTTTGCTTTATTACCATTTTTAAATTTTTTTTTTTTGATAGTCACACAGAGAGAGAGAGAGAGAGGCAGAGACATAGGCAGAGGGAGAAGCAGGCTTCATGCACCGGGAGCCCGACGTGGGATTCAAACCCGGGTCTCCAGGATCACGCCCTGGGCCAAAGGCAGGCGCTAAACCGCTGCGCCACCCAGGGATCCCACCATTTTTTAATTGTAAAATATAGGTAACATTAATCATTTTGACCATTTTTAAGTGCACAGTTTTGGCATTAATAGCTTTCACATGGTTACTGAGCCACTGTCCATCCAAAGACTATTTTCAGGGGCACCTGGGTGAGTCAATTGGTTAACTGTCTGCTTTTGGCTCAGCTCATGATCCCAGGGTCCTGGTATCAAGCCCTGCATTGGGCTCCCTGCTGCTTAGCGGGGAGTCTGTTTCTCCATCTGCTCCTCCACACCCCGACCCCGACTGAGTATGTTTTCTCTTGCTCTCTCTCAAATTAAAACAAAAAACAAAAAACTACTTCATCATCCAGACTGAAGTATGTACCTATTAAGTAACTATTCAATATCCCTTGCCCTCAGGGCCTCCCCGCCCCTTTTTTTGGTGTTTTAATTTTTCAGTTCTAAAATTTCAGTCTGGTTCTTTATTCCATTCCTTTGTTGAGAATGTCTATTAGTTTTTTTTTTTTTTTAAAGACTTATTTATTTGAGAGAGAGAGCATGATTGGGAGGAGCAGAGGAAGAGAGAAAATCTCAAGCAGACTCTGTGCTGAACGTGGAGCCCCATGTGGGCTTAGTCTCACAGCCCTGAGATCATGACCTGAGCCAAAATCTAGAGTTGAATGCTTAACTGAGCCACCCAGGCACCCCAACATCTGCCATTTTAATAATTTTTTAGGTTTATAGTTTAGAGGCATTAAGTATATTCATATTGTACAAACATCACCACTATCTCCAGAACTTTCTATTTTATTCTTTGTAAAGTCTACGTAGAATTCCGTAGTATACTGTGTATTAATAAATTATTTAATCATGTCTTTCTAGAGGGACTTTTTTCTAATATTTCATTGTTGAGAATAATGTGGCAACAGATGTCCATCCTATGTTTTTTAAAAAATTTTTATTATTTAAAGATTTTATTTATGTGACAGAGTGAGGGTGAGAGGGAGAGCACACAAGCAGGGGGGAGGGATAGAAGGAGAGGGACGAGCAGCCTCCCCATTGAGCAGGGAGCCTGATGTGGGAGTCAATCCCAGGATGCTCGGGTCATGACCTGAGCTGAAAGCAGATGCTTAACTGACTGAGCCACCTTGATGCCCCATCCTATGTTTAAGGCACAGGAACAATTTTAGAGATTAGGAGATTTGTAAAGAAGATGTGTGTGTATGTGTGCTAAGATAAAAAACCTTTCCTATATTTTCACTTAGTGCCATTTCCTTTTTAAAAAGTTTAAGTAAAAATGTATATTATATATTAAATATATATATAACTTACCAAGGCTTAAAATTTTATTTCCTGCTTATCAAAGTGATATATGATTATTTAAAAATTTGAATTTTATAGAACTGATTGAAAAATGTATATATCAGTTCTTACGTGTATACATATGCAATTTATATTTTTATATTAATATAAATATATATATATACACACACACACACATCTATTTTTGGTTTCAAGAGATATGTTTCAGGTCTATGTGGATCCTTTCAAAAATGAGCACCTAATCTTTAATTCTAAAATAGCATTTGTAGACATTTCATCAATTAAGAGTTTAGAGATACATATTTGAGAGTACCCAGTTTCTGTAGCTAGGAAAGCACTTTACTAGATTGCTGATAACTAATTTTATATGTATTATGCCTTTTCTTGTCCTTTAGAAAGAGGTAGCATGTATGTATTTAGTAAAGTGTTCATTCAAAAAGATGGATAACTCTTGTTTTGTATAAAGTGATGGATTCAGGAATACTAAGTTTTCATGTTTGTTGGATTTTTTTTTTATTGGTTTCCTAGTTGTTGGTCTGTTAGATTATTTGGGATTAATGTAAGATGACATTATATATTAGGTTGAAAACTAAAAACAATGAAATTTAGTTAGAAATTATTTTTTAGTGACAACTTTTTAAAAAATTTTTATTTATTTATGATCGTCACACAGAGAGAGAGAGAGAGAGAGGCAGAGACACAGGCAGAGGGAGAAGCAGGCTCAATGCAAGGAGCCCGACGTGGGATTCGATCCCGGGTCTTCAGGATCGCGCCCTGGGCCAAAGGCAGGCGCTAAACCGCTGCGCCACCCAGGGATCCCCGACAACTTTTTCTAAGGTTTAATTTTTTTTCAAGTAACCTCTACAACCAGTGTGGGATTTGAAACAACCCTGAGTTCCGGCATGCTCTACTGACGAGTCAGCCAAGTGTCCCTTTTTTTGTGTGTGTATTCCCCCTATTTTTTTAAAGTTTATTTTATTTTTATTAAGGAGAGAGAAGGGAGGACAGAGGGAGTGGGAGAGAGAGAAATCTAAGCAGGCTCCACACAGCACAGTGACAGACATGGGGCTCAATTTCATACCCCTGAGATCATGGCTTAATCTGAAATGAAGAATAGGATACTTAACCATCTGAGCCACCCAGGTGCCCCCAGGTGTTCTTGATTTTTAGTGACAATTTAAGTTTGATCTTTCTGGTCTCTACCTGTATTATTTTATTTAATGTATTAAATGTTATACTAAAATATAGTTACATACAGTATTGTTACTATACAATAATTGTAGTTTGGGGAAAAAATCCACAGAATTTAGATATTGGTATTGTCTTCCATGATCAAAAAAGTTAATGGGGTATCTTTAAGAGAATAAATATTTTAATTACAGTTAAGACTGAACTGACTGGGCTTGCATTTAAAATCCTTTTTGATTTCTGGTTACTTCTGCAAGATACACTCTTTTAAGAAATTTAAATATTTTAATTATATTTTCTCTCGATATATATTCACAACAGTCATTGGGCAGTGATGCAGTGACTATTATAGTTTGGTGCTACTGCCTAAGGGGCCACAATTGATTTCGTGCCCTTAGTGCAAATTTCAACACAGTAAAAATACAAATAACGTCTTAGTATTAGGGTGAAAATTGTTTTGACTTTGGGGGACCCCTAGGGAATATTTCTAGGGTTTTCTTCTTTTTTTAAATGTTCCTTGTATGGTTGCAGATATATACAGGTTGAGTAATCCTTGCTCTTCGTCTTTATTTCATAGATCTTTTGAAGTTAGGTATCAGTTAGCTCTTCAGTTTTTTGTCAATATATGATTTCGGGGATTTCTTTGGATTGATTTTTGGTTTATGGCAGTTTGCCATTTGATTAAGCTCAGGGTTATGAGGTTTTTATTTTTACCTTAAACAATTGAAGAAACTTGTGATTTTGGTAATTTGTAAGTTCGTATTTGCTATAGATTTTTAAAATTTTTATTTTTTCATTATTTTAAAATAATTTTATTATAAATGTTTCTGGTTTTCCAAACTTATTATACATTTTGTTGGAGTATTAAACTTGTGAAAAAATGTAGTTTGTTCCAAATTTATTATAAAGAATCATGGGAACACTTATTTTCTACCTTTGTCAATTTATGTTTAAGGGTAAATACAGCATTCTGTATATTTACATTGAATGGGAGACATTATCTACTTATTACAAATGACTTTTACCATTTTAAGTCTAGTTAGCTTAATTTTCTTCTTAGCTGTTCTGAAAAGAAGTCATGAAAGAAATCATTTTAAGGTGATAGCTTTTCACCTTTGAATTTGATTTTGTTTGAAATTTCACAGCAGTGACTAAAAATCTATACTCTGTATTTGGTGATAAGTTTTGACTTTTATTCTTTTATTCTATTTTATTTTTTTTTAAAGATTTTATTTATTTATTCATGACAGACACAGAGAGAGAGACAGAGACACAGGCAGAGGGAGAAGCAGGCTCCTCACAGGGAGCCTGACGTGGGACTTGATCCTGGGCCTGGGATCACGTCCTGAGCCAAAGGCAGACACTCAGTCACTGAGCCACTCAGGCATCCCTTGTTATTTATTTATTTATTTATTTATTTATTTATTTATTTATTTATCCCTTGTCTTTTATTTTTATTAGGTTTTTATAGCTATCCAAATAAATTCTATTAAAATATATAATGTAAATTTGACACTCAAGTGATTCAGTCTTTGAATTTTCTCTTTTATTTATTTTTTTTCCACAGAAGTTTGTACCTTTTAATCTTCTTCAGGTATTTTGCCTACCTTCAGGCCCCTACCCCCTCCAGTAACCAACAGTTTCCTATATCTGTGAGGTTGTTTCTGTTTTGTCTTGACTTTTATATTCCATATCACGAAGTATTTGTCTTTTTCTGTCTGACTTAATTCACTTAGTGTGATACCCTCTAGGTCCATCCATGTTATGACAAATGGCAAGATTTCATTCTTTTTTTTTTTTTTTTGTTAAAGATTGATCATCGATCGATCGATCGGTTTATTTTAGGGAGAGAGAGTGAGCCTGAAAGTGGGGAGAGAGAGGAAGGGGGAAAGAATCTCAAGTAGACGCCACCCTGAGTGCTGAGGGAGCCCAGTATAAGGCTCTGTCTTCTGATCCTGGGATCATGACCTCAGCTGAAATCAAGAGTTGGACTGGACTCTTAGCTGATTGAGCCATGCAGGCACCCCAAAATTTCATTCTTTTTATGACTGGGTAATACTACAGTGAATATATGTGTGTGTGTATAATGGTATAATGTATTCATACACACACAAACTTTTTTTTTTTTTTAATTTTTATTTATTTATGATAGTCACACACAGAGAGAGAGAGAGAGGCAGAGACACAGGCAGAGGGAGAAGCAGGCTCCATGCACCGGGAGCCCGATGTGGGATTCGATCCAGGGTCTCCAGGATCGCGCCCTGGGCCAAAGGCAGGTGCCAAACCGCTGTGCCACCCAGGGATCCCACATACAAACTTCTTTACCCATTCATCTGTTGAAGGACATTTAGGTTGCTTCCATGTCTTGGCTATTGTAAATAATGCTGCAATGAACATAGGCATGCATATTATTTCTTTGGAGTTGTATTCTTGTTTTTTTTGCGTAAATACTCAGAATTGCTGGATGATATGGTATTTCTACTTTGAATTTTTTGAGGAACCTCCATACTTTATTTAAAATTTAATTACAGTGTAGTTAACATACAGTGTTATGTTCATTTCAGAAATACAATATAGTGATTCAACGATTCCATATGTTAGTGCTTATCAAATTAAGTGTACTCTTAATCCTGTTTTCGTATTTCACTCCTCCTCCACCCACTTCCCCTCTGGTAACCATCTATTTGTTCTCTGTAGCTAAAGTCTGTTTTTTGGCTTCTCTCACCCCCCTTTTTAAAAATGTTTTGTTTCTTAAATTCCACTTACCAGTGAAATATTTAGTATTTGTCTATTTGTCTTTCTCTGACTAGCTTATTTTGCTTAGCATTATACTCTCTAGACCCATTTATGTTGTTGCAAATGGCAAGATTTCATTCTTTTTTATGGCTGGATAATATTTCATTGATATATATACCACATCTTATTTATTCATCTATTGATGGATGCTTAAGTTGCCTCCATAATTTGGTTATTGTAAATAATGCTGCAGTAAACATAGGGGTGTATGTATCCTTTTGAATTTGTGTTTTTGTAAGAGCCCCAGTACTTTTTTTTCATAACGTTTTTTTTCTTTTCTTTTTTTTTTTTTTTTTAATTTTTATTTATTTATGATAGTCACACAGGGAGAGAGAGAGGCAGAGACATAGGCAGAGGGAGAAGCAGGCTCCATGCACCGGGAGCCTGACGTGGGATTCGATCCTGGGTCTCCAGGATCTAGCCCTGGGCCAAAGGCAGGCGCCAAACCGCTGCGCCACCCAGGGATCCCATAACGTTTTTTTTTCAATTTATGTTTCTTTTTTCCCCTCCAATTTAAATTTCTACTTAAAATGTACAATTGTAAAAAAAATAAAACAAAACATACAATGGTTACTTTTTCTCTGTGTCCTTGCCAACACTTGTTATTTTCTGTATTTTTGATAATAACAAATCTAACAGATATGAGATGATATATTGTGGTTTGGATTTGCCTTTCCTTGATGATTGGTGGTATTGATCATGTTTTCATGTGCCTATTGGCCAGCTGTGTTTTTTCAAAAAATGTCTATCCGTGTCTTCTGCCAATTTTTTAATTTGATTTTTTCTTTTGTCATATTAGGTTATGTAAGACATATATTTATTTTTAAGGATTTTATTCATTTATTTTGGGGGGGGCATAAGTGGGAGGAGGTGCAGAGGGAGAAGCAGACTCCCCTGGTAAGCAGAAAGCCTGATGTGGGGTTGATTCCTGGTCCCCGAGATCATGACCTGAGCCAAAGGCATATGCTTAACTGAGCCACCCGGGTGCCCAGACCTATATATATTTTAGATAATAACCCTTTATCAGATGTAGGATTTGCAAACATCTTCTCCCATTTGTTGTTAGGTTGCCTTTTCATTTTGTTGGTTTCCTTTGCTTTGCAAAAGTGTTTTAGTGTGATGTGTATCCATTTATTTTAGCTTTTGTTGCCTCTGCCTAAGGAAACTGATCCGAAAAAAAATATTACTGAGACTGATGTCAAAGAGCTTACTATTTTTCTTCTAGTAGTTTCATGGTTTTAGGTCTTCCATTCAAGTCTTTAATGCATTTTGAATTTTTTTTCTTTATGGTTATAAAATAGTGATCCAGTTTAATTCTTTTGCATGTAGTTGTCCATTTTTCCCACCACCATTTATTGATAAGTGCGAATCTTTTATAATACCTTTTATTGGGGGATCCCTGGGTGGCGCAGCGGTTTGGCGCCTGCCTTTGGCCCCGGGCGCCATCCTGGAGACCTGGGATCGAATCCCACGTCGGGCTCCCGGTGCATGGAGCCTGCTTCTCCCTCTGCCTATGTCTCTGCCTCTCTCTCTCTCTGTGTGACTATCATAAATAAATAAAAATAAAAAAAAATTTATTGGTAAAGATTTTATTTATTCATGAGAGACACACACACACAGAGGCAGAGACACAGGTAGAGGGAGAAGCAGGTTCCATGCAGCGAGCTGGATGCAGGACTCGACCCCAGGTCTCCAGGATCACGCCCTGGGCTGAAGGTGGTGCTAAACTGCTGGGCCACCTGGGCTGCCCACATGTCTTTTTTTTTTTTTTTAAGCTATTTTACTTATTTTCAATTTAATTTTGATTTTTTAAAAGTAAGTTCTGCACTCAGCATGGGGCTTGAAGTCACGACCCTGAGATTAGGAGTTGCATGCTCTACTGACTGTCGGAGCCAGGCACTCCTAATTAATGCTTTCTTTTTTTCTTTTTAAAGAGAGGTGTGGAGGGTCAGAGGGAGAGAGGGAATCCTAAGCAGGCTCCATACCCAGCATGGAACCCATGTTGGGGCTTGATCTCACAATCCTGAGATCATGACCTGAGCTGAAATCAAGAATAATAATAATAATAATAATAATATAATCTAATAGATTTCTAATGACCGAGTTCAATATATTTCTGAACTTGAAATTAATTCAGTTGCTTCATTTTACAGAATTAGGGAACAGTATACATATGAAGCCTGAGGAACTTAGTAAAGGTTAATTTATCAACATCAATGAGGAAAGTCATTGTAATAGAAAGGATGAAGGTATCCCAGAGGAAGTGACTCCAGCAAAAATTCCATATTAAAGAAACTCTTGGAAATATTTGACAGCATTGAAAGGACAAAGGGTAAAGTGTTGGAAGCTGAACCAAACTTCGAACAGATTAAAGGCAGTTTGCCAAAGCATAGAAAATAGGATTATTCTGTGTCATAAGTTACATTAGGAAAATGAGAAGGCAAGAACTGCCTACTCATGGTACGAATTTTTAGAAAGAAAAAGAACACTGATTTTCAATGTTTCTTCTGTTTTAAGTTATAAAATAGTAAATATCAGCCACACAGTACTTCCCTGTGTATTTATAATCAGTATAAGTCTTAAATGTTTTAAAAGGTCATGACAAATTTTAAAGTTCACAGAACAATTGTGACTTTTTTTCCCTTTGATTAATAAGATTGCTCACTTTCAGCCTGCAAGGTCTTTCAAAGTGAGTACTGCTTTTAAGTAATGCTTTTTTCCCGTAACAAATTTGTTACATTTTCTAACTTGATAAAATGATTATAAAGTTCATTGATATGAACAAATTTCAAAGCATAAGTAAGGGATATTTGAATTGGAATACAATAGGAAAGACCAGCATTACCATTTGGGGTTGAAGGAAGGAAATTGGACATTTAACTTTGAGTGATCTGTTGCAGGCATGATTAAGCATTTGAAGCTTCTGCCTAATTTCTGAGTTTCTTGTAATGTTTATTTTTTTGAACATCTTATTGCGAGAGAGAGTGACTGTGTGTGTGCACACAGGGGGAGGGAGAGGGACAAGCTGACTCTGTGCTGTGAGCAGAGCCTGATGTGGGCTAGATCCAAGGACTGAGATCACGACCTGAGCTGAAACCGAGAGTTGGCTGTTCAACTGGCTGAGCCACCAAGGCGCCCCATTCTTGTAATTTTTAAAGTACTCTTTGGATGTTTAAGTGTTTATTATAAAATAACTTTAAATTACTTATTAACTGATAAAAATAATTCTTTTATTCAGCAAATGTTTATTGAGGTTTTGTTTTACACCAGGCATTGTTGTAGGTGCAAGGCTGATACTATCAAACAAAAAAAATCTCTCTAGACTGGGATATACTTTAACCTGCTTCCTTCTTTGAGAAATGTGGAATCTAATTCTGTATAGAATCTTGATTTAATTTAGGTTAAAGGAAAGTACATTATTTATAATTTTTGTATAATTCTACAGGCTTTTGTATTAAAATAGTATTTTTGAAAATGTGTTCTATTTTAGATAGTCTCCTCAATGGAGTTAAAACTCTCGGTTTGTTATTTGTCAGCAGATTGATCTACAACAAGGATGGGACACTTCATGATACAGCTTCAAAATGTGTATGGGTACTTGATTGGTTATAGCATCCCCAACTAGAGTAAATTTTTTATAGTTGGTGTCACAGGCAGATCTGCTGTAGTAGTGCTAGGAAAGAGAGTTGTGAACTCTATCTTGTTCAGAAAGTGAGTATATGTGCATTGTGTGAGATTATGGCATCATTTAAGAGTTGTAACTTCAGTTATGAAAACTGAATAGGTGCTTACTATTGAAATATGACTGGAAAAGCTGAAGCACTGTGCATAATGATTCAGAGGCGTGAAAGATTGGGTAATCTACTGGTCATTTGTAATAACTAGAGCATTTGCTTTGGGGATGGGGATGCAATGGAAATATGAAGGCAGGAAAACACAAAGCAAGAGCAGAAGTTAGGGCCAGATTTTAGAGAGTCAGATGTTTGGACTTTCTTCTGGAGGCCTTTTTCAGAGCTCTTTGTGTATGTATGTTTGTATGTTCCCTTAAACTCTTAGAACTGCATTTGTTCATCTATAAAATAGAGATGCTAGCAGTACTTGATGAGATTTTGGGGAGGCTAAATTGAATTAAATCATGTAAACTGCTTGGAAAAAAGTGCCAGGCACAGAATGAGGTTCCTGCTAAGTGTTAACCATTAGTTATAATGGTTTGGGAACCTCTATCTTGAGATCTAAAAAAAAAATTCTATAATCAGGCAGTGGATAGAAAGAAGAACCACAGATGGTTAATAACTATTCAGAAAGATTCTTATTCAAAATTTAAAAAATGAAAATGGAAATAATTTTTTTTTTAATTTTTTTTTTATTTATTTATGATAGTCACAGAGAGAGAGAGGCAGAGAAACAGAGGGAGAAGCAGGCTCCACGCACTGGGAGCCTGATGTGGGATTCGATCCCGGGTCTCCAGGATCGCGCCCTGGGCCAAAGGCAGGCGCCAAACCGCTGCGCCACCCAGGGATCCCTGAAAATGGAAATAATTAAATGGAAAATAACAAAATGCAAGTTTAGGCAATGAGGCAACATTTTTTCCTACCAAATTGAGGAAGATGAAAAAAACAACTTGCCAAGTTGTGGAGAAGGACTTAAGAAACAGAGCCCCCCCCCCCCCCCCCCCCCGCCCCAGTATCTATATTTCTTGGTGGAAGGCTTTGATGGGTAATTTAGTAACATCTTTCAAAAATTTATATTCACCTGTGCCCCCCTTCTTTTTTTTCTGTGCAAAAAGGTGTTTCTATTAAAGCATGGGAATAGGACCTATGGTAGGAAACAGCTTCCTTGCCTATGCCCTTTAACCTCATGATTCCACTTCTAGGAATTGATTTTATGTCAAAATCACACACACACACACACAAACATATATACATTAACATATGTAAAGCCAGTTTATATGTACAAGTATGACAACTGTAAATAAATAATACTGCATTGAAAAACAGGCTGGAAGCAACCTAAATGTCCATTAGTATAATACAATAAAAGATTATGTGGCCACCTAAAAAGAGTGAATTAGACCTCTGTTTAATGAGGAATTTTCTTTCTTTTTTTTTTTTTTTAATGAGGAATTTTCTAAATGTATTTAGGTTTAAAAAAAGTTAAGAGGGGAATTTTTTTTAAGTTTTATTTGTTTATTCATGAGAGAGAGAGAGAGGTAGAGACACAGCAGAGGGAGAAGCAGGCTCCATGCAGAGAGCCCGACATGGGACTCCATCCCGTCTCCAGGATCACTCCCTGGGCTGAAGGTGGCGCTAAATTGCTGAGCTTAGCGCTTAGCTTAGCTTATTGGGCTGCCCAGAGAATTTTTATCTCTGTCTATACTTTGTATTTTTGCTAGTCTGAGAGAAAATAGTATCTCATTTTAATTTTGACTTAAGGTGAGATTGAATGTTTTGTGCTTATTTCTTCTCTTCAGTCATTTTTTACTGGGATGCTATTTTTTTTCATCGAGGCATTTTATTTACAGGCATGCATTATATTCCAAGAAAAAGAATCCCAGGATTTCCCTCCTGTGTATTTTCATCTTCTCTTTGGTCCATGATGCTGTCTGAAGTGTCAGTAGAATGAAACCAAACTGATGGGACAGGAGCAGATTATTCTATTTTTCTAGATCTTTGAGTTACACATCATATCTGGGGCTGATCACTCTATACCTTTTTTTTTTATTTTTATTTATTTATGATAGTCACACAGAGAGAAAGAGAGAGAGGCAGAGACACAGGCAGAGGGAGAAGCAGGCTCCACGCACCGGGAGCCCGACGTGGGATTCGATCCTGGGTCTCCAGGATCGCGCCCTGGGCCAAAGGCAGGCGCCAAACCGCTGCGCCACCCAGGGATCCCACTCTATACCTTTTTAAACCTGAGATTCACAACAATTTTCCCAGCTCTGTGATCATCAGTTATTTCAGATTTGCCAGTGTAACCAGCTTCATCCTCATAGTTATAAACCAGTTGAGGACTTTAGAGTATGGCCTAATAAGAACCTGGTGTTTGTCTCTTTTTTTCAGCATTGCTTTGTGTGTGTGTGTGTGTGTTTTATTGTTTTAAGAGAAAGATCACACATATGTGCCCAAGTGGGGGTAGGGTGGGTAGAGGAAAAGAATCTTGAGCAGGTCCCTTGGCCTGTGTGGAGCCTGACAGGATGCTTGATATTACGACCCTGAGATCATGACCTGAGCTGAAATCAGGAGTCAGACGCTTAACCAGCTGAGCCACACAGGTGCTTCTTTTTTCACCATTGTTGTTAATTCACTTGAGATCATCTGCCAGGACATTCATGTGTAGCATTATGGCGTCATGGGAAGATGGTGGAAAGAGCTGCGTTGCTACTCTTTAATGGATTCTTTTTTTTTTTCTTTCTTCTCTTTAATGGATTCTAAGACTGCCTTATAAGTAGGATATTGACATTTACTGTTATTAATAGATTACTTTTACCCTAGGTTGTTCAGTTTCTGCTTTTAATGTGATCAAGTTCATTAAGCTTTTTTTTTTTTTTAAGATTTTATTTTATTTATTCATGAGAGACAGAGAGGCAGAGACACAGGCAGAGGGAGAAGCAGGCTCCCTGCAGGGAGCCTGAGGTGGGAAGACTTTCCTATCTTCTAGTGTTTTTGTTTTTTCAATTTGTTTTTACTCTATTTGGAATTTGTTTCCGTGTAAAGTGTGAGATGATCCAAATTTTCTCATCTTAAGTGGTTGCTAGTCATATTATAGTTCTTAAGTATATGTTGGACTCTTGTGTTTTCTATTGTTTCATTAATCTGTATATTGTCATACCAGTAGCACATAACTTTAGTTATTGTACTTCTGATATTTGGTAGGGCATATTTTTCTCATAATATTATAATTCAATATTTGATACTCTTTTTTACCTTTATTTTTCTAGATGTCCTTTGTAATTGTTTTTGTCTAGTTACCTCTCACTCCACCTTCCCTCTTTTGTAAGGAAATTATATTTTTCATCATATTTTTTCTTTTGTAAAAATGGTATATCACCTGTTTACTGTCTGAAAAATTTTATTTTTTTTTGTCTGAAAATTTTTATTTATTTTTTTTGAAAAATTTTATAAGTTCTTATTTTATATATTTCTTAATTTTAGTTTTTTAATTTTATTTTCAGAATATTTTATATGTAGTTGTTATTGTAAATTGGATCCTTTTTTTCCCCATTATATTTTTTTTTTTTAAAGATT
Organism: Canis lupus dingo; assembly: GCF_003254725.2. Taxonomy (NCBI): domain Eukaryota; kingdom Metazoa; phylum Chordata; class Mammalia; order Carnivora; family Canidae; genus Canis; species Canis lupus. The sequence goes on along the minus strand of NC_064257.1, from coordinate 6,827,830 downwards.
ATTTATTTATTTATTTATTTATTTGTTTTAATTTTTTTTTTTTTTTAATTTTTATTTATTTATGATAGTCACAGAGAGAGAGAGAGAGGCAGAGACATAGGCAGAGGGAGAAGCAGGCTCCATGCACCGGGAGCCTGATGTGGGATTCGATCCCGGGTCTCCAGGATCGCGCCCTGGGCCAAAGGCAGGCGCCAAACCGCTGCGCCACCCAGGGATCCCCCCCATTATATTTTAACTAGTTATTTGTTTCATAGGAATGTTACTGATTTCTTGAATGCTAAGTTTTGTAAAGAGTTACTGTGTTGAGAAGCACCTGGGTGGCTCAGTTAGCAACTGACTCTTGGTTTTGGCACAGGTCATGATCTCAGGATCCTGGTATGAAACCCTGCATCGGGCTCCGTGCTCAGTGGAGAGTCTGTTTATGGATTCTCTTTCTCCCTCTGCCCTCCTCCTACTTGTGTGTTTGTGTGTGCATGTGCTTTCTCTCTCAAATACATAAATCTCTAAAAAAAGCTATTTTATTATATTCTAATTCCTAAAACTTTGTTTACAATGTTATGCTTTTCAAGTAGACAGACATATTAGCTGTAAAGAATAACTTTGCTTTTTAATGTTTTACATTTTATATTTCTTTTTTCATACTGCATTGACTTAGTGCTTTCAGAACAAGGTATAATAGTGATAACATCATCACTCGAATGGTAATTAAATGGTAAATACTTGATCTTGCCTTCCCAATTTCTTTTTTTTTTTTTAAATTATTTATTTATTTATGATAGTCACACAGAGAGAGAGAGAGAGGCAGAGACCCAGGCAGAGGGAGAAGCAGGCTCCATGCACTGGGAGCCCGACGTGGGATTTGATCCCGGGTCTCCAGGATCGCGCCCTGGGCCAAAGGCAGGCGCTAAACTGCTGCGCCACCCAGGGATCCCCGCCTTCCCAATTTCAATTGACTATTAATGGACACCTGAAATTTGAGTTGAGAACAATTCTCATAACATTTATATTTTATGGGAAGATTGCTCTATGGCTCACTAGTGAAAGAAGAGGTTTAGAAGGGAGTATTAGGAAACAAGTATTTACTATCTTTAGTATTTCCTTATTAAATTCAGCTGATGGGAAGCCCCGGTGGTTCAGTGGTTTAGCGCCGCCTTCAGTCCAGGGTGTGATCCTGGAGACCTGGGATCGAGTCCCACGTCAGGCTCCCTGCATGGAGCCTGCTTCTCCCTCTGCCTGTGTCTCTGCCTCTCTGTGTGTGTGTGTGTCTCTCATGAATAAATAAATAAAATCTTTAAAAATAAATTCAGCTGATAATTTGAGAGAAATACTCTTCTTCAGCATGTTAAATAATTAAATTGTTTTTATGTATTTGTTAAACTATCAAGTGGAAAAGTCCTTACTTATACAATAGGTGTGAAAACACAGATGGTCAAATTGCAAGATTATTATTATTATTTTTTTAAAGATTTGTTTACTTGAGAGAGAACCAGGAAGGGGTAAAGGGAGAGAGAGAGAGAAGAGAATCTTTTTTCTCTTTTTTTATGACTCCAGGAAGTTTTTCTTTCTTTTCTTTCCTTTCCGTTCCTTTTCTTTTCTTTTCTTTCTTTTCTTTTTTTCTTTTTTAAAGATTTTCTTTATTTATTCGTAAGAGACACAGAGAGAGAGAGACATCGGCAGAAGGATATAAACAGGCTCCCTGCGGGAAGCCTGATGTGGGACTCGATCCCGGGACCTCGAGATCATGCCCTGAACTGAAAGCAGACGCTCAACTGCTGAGCCACCCAGGCATCCCAAGAGGAGAGAATCTTAAGCAGGCTCCCTACCCAGTGCAGAGCCGGACATGGGGCTCGATCTTTTGACCTTGAGATCATGACCTGAGTTGAAATCAGGAGTCAGATTAGGAGTTGAAATTAGGAGTCAGATGCTTAACTGACTGAGACACCCAGGCACCCAAATGGCAAGATTACATAAAACCTAAGTAATTATTTTGGAGTATATTTGTCAATTTAAAAATGACCCTGTGTTAAAATGTGTAGAAACATACAAACCTCTGATGCTGATGGTAATCACTGAAAAAGGAGATTTGTATTTCCCTTATTTATTTGATCACAGAAGTCTTTCTGAATGTATCTTGCAGATTTTGCATAACGAATATTGAGAAACGCAAAATTACAGTATTTCGTTAATAGAGCTAACGCATTACAACAACACAATACAATACGTTAGGGCCTCTTGGTATCCCAGGATGAAAAACGATTTATCTGGAAAGTACTACTGACATATGCATAAATTAAATGTGCCACAAGTGACTATAAATGAAATTAAATGTAAGTGCTATAGAGAAGGAGTCACGCATTTTATTTTATTTTATTTTTTTTTGGAGTCACGCATTTTAAATGGATTATCAGGCAAGGCCTTCCTGAAGAGCTTCACTTTGAAGAAGTGTCATTGTTACTGTAGGGAGAACTCAATAGGAGAATGGTATGATTACAACTCCAGGTAGGAGTGAGAAATGACTTTTACTCCACAGCCAGGCGAATGGTTTGTGACATCTCTTTCAGTGTTTTTTCTTAGGGTAAAGTCCGTTCTCTAAACATGACTAATAGGGTGGCCAGACTGAGAAACAGTTTTGAGTGAAAGGGAACACGTTAACAATCACATGGGTATGATAGGTATAAACAGATGTGTTTTCAGCTAACTGGAATATGTGGTCACCCCACCTGTGAAGAAGGTCTTGTGGGTTTGGCCCTTGAGTTATCATTAGCTTTATCTTACAGTCAGGCCTGCTTTACTCTCAGAATTCTAGTTCACCTAGCCTTTCTGTTTCTTGAATTTTCTATTCTTGCTTCTGCTAAGAACCTTTATATTTGTTGTTTGTTCCCTTGAATCTTTTCTTCCACTTTTTCACCTGTTTTAATTCTTTGTCATCCTTCAGATTTAATTTAATTTAATTTTAATTTAATTTAATTTTTTTCAGATTTTAAATTAAGAAACAATTCCTGACCTCTTGTATAGGTTATAGCTCATCCTGGTAGAGATTTATATGAAACCCTTAAGATGTTTTAGAAATAAAAATGAAGGTTCTTACTGTTGATCAGTTGAAGGGAATGGGGAGAACTCCTAATTTTGAGAGTTCTTGTTTGACTTCTGTGTGTTGGCTGCTACTAAAATGAAAAAGGGACCACTTGTGAAAAGATTAAGTTTTAAAGAGGACGAAAATGAAGCACATTTGACAGTTTACAGCATCTACTTAATTATTGAAAAACCCCACTTCAGTTCCCCAAACAATTTTAGAGTATTGGTCTATTCTTTAGATGTCACTGAATAAGTTTATATAAACTCTCAAAATGTTACAAATATTAAAATAAGTTTGAGAATAATGTTTATGGTATCAGTCGTTCTATCAATTATGTTTGTATGAAGGATAGAAGAAAATAACTTTAAAAGTGGAGCAGTCAGTTAAGCATCTGAATATCGGTTTCAACTCAAGTCGTGACCTTTGGATCCTGAAATCAAGCCCCATGTTAGTCCCTGTTTTCAGCATGGTGTCCGCTTGGGTTTCTTTCTTCCTCTCCCTCTACCCCTTCCCCACTAAATGCACACTCGTGTGCGCATTTTCGTTCTCAAATAAATAAACCATTCAAAAAATAATATTGATCCATGATCCAATAAATTTCTAATTGTGATTTTTTTTTTTTCTTTTCAGGTTGGTGTGGGTGGTAATGCTTACCAACTCACAGTATATTTGGATTTTTTTCCCTCCTTCCAGGGTTAGGAAACATGAATATTTTGTTTAATAACTAAAAATGTACTTTATCCCCAGTACTTAATTTTTGGAATATAGGGGTCTGAGTCATTTCCCTGGAGCTTCCTTTTATTTTAAGCAGTGGATAAGTTTTTACAAATGTTGTAGTGAACCCTGATTTTTAAAGCAGGGGAAGATATCTTTTAGTAGTGTGATAATAATAGCTTGCATTTATTGTGGATTTATAGTTTGCTAAGCACCGTGCTTAGTGCTTTTCATTTATCATCTAATAATTCTGAGAAGTTGGTATCATTATTTCTATATGTTATGGATGAGGAAACTTAAGGCTAAAAGTTGCATAGCTGTTAAGTGACGAGAGTTTGATTCAAACTCAGGTGATTTGAGACTGGAGCCCATGCTTTTAACTAATGTGCTGTCATATTTCTTAAAGTTAAAACATTTATAAGTTTATATATGTAACAGTTACATGTTTTGAAGTTCATGGGTAGAACCCAGGAGACTATTTTGACAACTAAAAATGAATGGTATGTTTTGTCTTAAATCAGCATCCATACTTGTTTATTTTTCAAAATTTTTACTTTTGGTTTCATAGTATTGAGAAAATCCTTGCATATACACAATAGTTATTACAGACTCTTAAAAATTGAAGTGGGTTGGCTTTTAAATTCAGTTAAACTTGAGGGGTGACTACTGGACATTAATTTTAAAGCTAAATTTATAACTGCTTATCTAATTTCTTAATTATAAATGTACAGGTTGGACAAATTCAAAACATGTTTAGTAAAACATTATATTATCACAAAACTGAGTGTTACTTATAAATTTTTGTCACTCAGTTGGTGGGATTATAGACCAAACAGGTGTTCTGGAGTCTTACTTGTCATTTAACTGAGAGCATTGTTAGTGTTACCTGCTTGCACATTGTTGAACAGTCATACAATTCAGTAGTTTTTAATATTTTCTGAGTTGTGCAATGATAATCCATTTTAGAACATTTTTATCAACCGAGAAAGGAGCCCTGTACCCAGATCTACTACAAAGCCATAATAAGAAAGTACAGTGCTGGTACAGAAATAGACACGTAGATCAGTGGAGCAGAATAGAGAGCCCAGAAATAAGCCCATGGTTATATGGTCAGTTAATATATGACAAAGGACGTAAGAATGGGGAAAAACAATCTATTCAGTAAGTGGTAGGAAAAGTGGATAGCTGGGATCCCTGGGTGGCGCAGCAGTTTGGCGCCTGCCTTTGGCCCAGGGCGCGATCCTGGAGATCCGGGATCGAATCCCACGTCGGGCTCCCAGTGCGTGGAGCCTGCTTTTCCCTCTGCCTGTGTCTCTGCCTCTCTCTCTATCACTGTGTCCCTATCATGAATAAATAAAAATTAAAAAAAAAGAAAAGAAAAGTGGATAGCTACATGCATAAAAATGAAACTGGGCTACTTTCTTTCTTTTTTTTTTTTTTTTTAAAGATTATTTATTTATTCATAGAGACAGAGAGAGAGAGAGAGAGAGAGAGAGGCAGAGACACAAGCAGGCCCCATGCAGAGAGCCCGACGCGGGACTCGGGACTCGGGACTCGGGACTCGATCCTGGGTCTCCAGGATCACGCCCCAGGCTGCAGGCAGCGCTAAACCACTGCGCCACTGGAGCTGCCCTACTTTCTTATACCATACACAAAAATAAACTCAAAACACATTAAAGACCTAAATGTGAGACCTGAAATCATAAAACTCCTAGAAGAAAATATAAACCGTAATTTCTTCAACTTCATCCTTAGCATTTTTTCTAGATGTGTCTCTTCAGGCAAGGGAAACAAAAGCAAAATAAAATACACCAAACTAAAAAGCTTTTTGCACAAACCAATAAAATGAGAAGGCAACCTAGTGAATGGGAGAACATATTTGCAAATGATAAACCTGATAAATGGTTAGTATCTCAAATATATAATGAACTTATACAACAACATGAAAAAGAACCAAATAATTTGATGAAAAAATGGAGGACCTGAACATACATTTTTCCAAAGAAAACATACAAACTTGGGGATCCCTGGGTGGCGCAGCGGTTTGGCGCCTGCCTTTGGCCCAGGGCACGATCCTGGAGACCCGGGATCGAATCCCACGTCGGGCTCCCGGTGCATGGAGCCTGCTTCTCCCTCTGCCTGTGTCTCTGCCTCTCTTTCTCTCTCTGTGACTATCATAAATAAAAAAAAAAAGAAAAAAAAAGAAAAGAAAAAGAAAACATACAAACTTGGCTAACCAGACCAATGAAAGATCACCACATCACTAATCATCAGGGAAATAGAAATCAGGATCACAATGAGATATCACCTTACATCTGTCCGAATGGCTGAAGTAAAGAGCACAATAAATAAGCACTGGTGAGCATGTGGAAAAAAAGGAACCCTTGTGCACTATTGGGAATGTAAATTGATACAGCCATGGGAAAGCAGTGTAGAGGTACCTCAAAAAATTAAATACAGAAATACCATGTGATCCAGTAATTCCACTACTTAGTCTTTACCCAGGGAAAATGAAAACATTAATTTTTTTATATCTTCTCTACTTAATTATTTTTTTAAATTTAAATTCTGAAACCGTAATTTGAGAAGATATAATATGCACCCTTGTTTATTGCAGCATTATTTACACTAGCCAATATGGATCAACCTTAATGTCCCAACGATAGGTGAATGGAGAAATAAAATGTAGTGTAAAAAGGAAAGAGAAAAAAAAAAAGGTATATATACACAGTGGAATATTATTCAGCCATAGAAAAGAATGAGATCTTGCCCTTTGTGACAACATGGTTGGACCTAGAGAGTATTATGCTAAATGACATAAGTCAGAGAAAGAAAGAAACCATATGATTTCACTTGTATTTGGAATCTCCTAAAACAAATGAACAAACAAAAAAGGAGAACCAGACCCATAAATACAAAGAAAAAACTGGTGGTTGTCAGAGGGGGTGGTGGTTAGCAAAAAGTAGTCAAGGGGAATGAGAGGTGCAGAATTTCAGTAATGAAATGAGTAAGTCATGGGGATGAAAGGTATAGCATAGGGAATATAGTGAATAGTAGTGTAATAGTGTCATATTAGTGATACGTGGTAACTACAATTCTGGTGAGTATAGCATAATGTATAACATATAAAGTTGTTGAATCATCATGTTGTATACCTGAAATTAATATAACAATGTGTGTCAACTCTACTTCAATTAAAAAGAAAAAAAAGAAAACAAACATTCTTACTTATCAGCAGTCCTCTTGTCTTTCCCTTCGGCTTTAAAGATTTTTTATTTATTCATTTATGATAGACATAGACAGAGAGAGAGAGAGAGAGAGAGAGAGAGGCAGAGAGAGAAGCAGCAGGCTCCATGCCGGGAGCCCGACGTGGGACTCGATCCCGGGACTCCAGGATCGCGCCCTGGGCCAAAGGCAGGCGCCAAACCACTGAGCCACCCAGGGATCCCCAAGCCACCCAGGGATCCCCTCCCTTCGGCTTTAAGCAGGCACTAATCCATTTTGTTCATATTATGGTTTTGAAATGTTTACCAGTGTCAAAAAAAAGGAACTTGGTGGATGATATTGTAAATAAACTTGTTAATTGTTTGGCATCAGTGGCAGTATTTTTTTTTTTTTTAAGATTTTATTTATTTATTCATGAGAGACAGAGAGAGAGAGAGAGAGAGAGACAGAGGCAGAGACAGAGACATAGGCAGAGGGAGAATCAGGCTCCATGCAGGGAGCCTGACGAGGGACTTGATCCCTGGTCTCCAGGATCAGGCCCTGGGCTGAAGGCAAAGCGCTGAGCCACCCCGTCTGCCCAGTGGCTGTATTTTTAGTCTTTGTTTTTGTTTTCTGTTTGGGAGGGAGAGAAGGGGAAGTAAGAAAACAAAGGTTTTGTTTTGAGCCAGAGATTAGAAAATTGAATCATAGAATTTTTGCCATTCAAACAGGTGTCTTCTGATGTTCCTCCCGTCTAGGTTTTTTCATTTAATCTAAGTCATAGTTGCTACTATTTCTCGTGTCCAGTATAATTTTTTTATTTTATAACTTTAATTAATATATCTCCTTTCCATTTTGTTAAATACTTTTCATAATAATAAAATTGGTGTGGTCTAAATTCTAAGTTTTTTTTTTCCCCCTTTTAGAACATGAAAATCATTGATCTTTTGTGTTCCAGCTTGCAGACAAGTCTGATATCAGCCTGATTCTTGTTTCTTATAGAACAGTCTTAGTTGGGAGACTAAATCACAATATATTCTCCCTTAGGTTTTATAATCAGCTCACAATATGAAATGGTATATAATCCAAATTACCTTAGAAAATCCCTTTAACTTACCCATAAAGTATAGACATGCCACCATTGGAAATGTCACTACTGTGTTTTATCTTTTCTTATATCATTGAGCAAGATTGTAGTCTCTTTGGTTGTACAGGCAGTGTACAGACGCAGTATTGTACAAAATGTACCTTACATTTAAACACTTAGATCCCCCTCAGTGCAGACAAGTATTCATTTTTTGGCTTGCAGTCACATGTTCCATTTCTCTTTTATTCTGGAGCATAACTTATTGGGTGGTTGATAAATGGAGTGGCCTTTATTATTTCTTTTTCATGTTTATATAGTTGAGTTCAGTTATGTTGAATGTGGTTTATAAATCATCTACACTATGATTCTTTTTATTTGTCCTTTGTTTTCTTTTGGAATTCTGAAATTTCACCAAGATGTGTCTTTTTTTCTTCTCCTTTTCGGTATTTGGTGGGCTCATTCACTCTCAAATATTTGTATTTTTTGTTTAGGAAAATTTTCTTTTTTTATTTCAGTTTTCCATTGTTCTCTCCTTTGGGGAAGACTTTGAGATTGTTCTTAAACCTACTGCTTCAGTCTTTCCATGTCTTCATATAGGCTATCTTTTCTAGCTCTTTTACTTTGTTTTATGTTTTTTTTTTTTTTTTAGAGATTTTATTTATTTATTCATGAAAGACACAGAAAGAGAGAGGCAGAAGACACAGGCAGAGGGAGAAGCAGGCTGCACGCAGGGAGCCTGACGTGGGACTCGATCCCGGGTCTCCGGGATCAGGCCCTGGGGCTGAACGTGGCGCTAAACTGCTGAGCCACCCAGGCTGCCCTGTTTTTGTTTGTTTGTTTTTTTTTTTTTAAACAGAACTTTATCACTGGGATTTCCAATAAAATTTTAAATTTTGCAGTCATTTTCCTATTTCCAAATATTCTCTCATCTCCTTTCCACAGTTGTTTTTAGTTTTTTGTATCTGTAGCCTCTTAGATATTTCAGATACCACTTAAAATACTTTTTATAAGTTTCCTTGCTGTAAATTAATTGCTTCCTTCTGGAGTATTTGTTTTTTGTTTTTTTTTTTTCTTCTGGAGTATTCTGTTTATTCACCTTGAGCCTTCTCCTTCATGTAGTTATTTTATTTCAGAAACCTGGGATCATTGATTGTTTCTTTACATTTATATATATCAGATACTATTAATTTACTACAGCCAGCGATGGTGTTTCCTCTGTAGTTACATAGATATCTGGGTAGTTCTTTTTTCCTTTTAAGTTTCTGCCTTGAATGGGGAGACACTCTGGGTTTTAGTGGGCAAGACGTATCAAGAAGCAGCCTTATGTTCTTGCCTCATTGATGAGTAGTCGGTAGGAAAGTAAGAGGCTGGAATGCTCACACTTGCCAACATGAGACTTTTATAGACTAAAGTGGAGCATGTGAGTGTCTTTAGCTCCTGGGTAGAGTTGCCTTGGCTCTACTTCTCCCCTCTTCCACTCCTCCCCGCCCCCCGGCCCTCCAGTCTCTGTTTTTTTTTATTTTTTATTTATTTATTTATTTATTTATTTATTTATTTATTTATTTATTTATTTATTCATTTACTTATTTATTTTAATTAATTAATTAATTATCAAATTCTGTCTTAAAAATCCTCTACACCCAGCATGGGACTCAAACTCACAACCCACAGATCCAAGTTGCATGCTCCACCATTGATTGAGCCCCACCCCCTCCATCTCTGTTTTAAAGATCCAAAATCACCTCAGACTTGGCCCTGCTTCTGTCTTAGGCCCTAACATATTGAAATAGGAACTATCCCTATAGCATGCCAACTTTCATTAGAACAGCAGATTTCTGGCTAAGAGCAAACCCTATTTGATGCTGATCTAATTTTTATTAGAAGTTTTATATAGTTATCAGTAAGTTCTCAATAAATGTTGGCTGTTACAAATATACACAACTATCTATCTTGTGACGTAAAAGTGATTTAAAAATAAGCTATATGAAAAAAACTATATGAGGGCATGTATTTGTTTTTGGTTTGGGATTTTTCACATAAGGATTTCTTTTGTTTTTTCTAAATTATATTTTACTCTATTTGGCCGTGTTTTATGTTGTGAATTTGTATGCTTTGGGTTGAAAATTACAGCTTTTGGGGAGTGAGGAAAGATGCCAGAAGGTATGATAGAATCTGACAATAATGTTACTTTTCTTTTTCCTTTTTTGCTTTTTCAGTTTGAGCAGAAAACTGGTGCAGTTTTTGATGAAATTGTAGAGAACTGTAAGTACCACTTTAGAAAAAAAAAAAACCAGTCATGTCTTTAGATAGATAATAATTGAGTCTCCATTTATCTGTAACAGCTTTTGGTTAGGGCTTACTAACGTGATGGTACAATTTGATTCAGTTTAGATCTCATCACCCTGTTGGTATTTTTAGCAAGTTAATCTTAATTTTGTAAGAGTTTTAGTTTTTTTTAGTAAATATTTTATTTTCAGTTATTAATGTTGAAATATTGCCACACTTTATGTATGAATCATATAGAAGTTTAGACATACCATTTGGTAAAGCTTTCTACTTTGTTTAAGGGTCTCTTAGTTTTCTGTGTATATTCTTTCAGTGTTACATAATTCTCCTAAAAAAAATCCAGCTTTGTTTCTTAGGATTATAAAAGTAATACATTCAATTTTACGATACAAAAATGAAAAAAGCAGAAAATGAAAGTCTTTGTCTTTACTGTTCTCTGAAGATACCAGTTTTAAAAGTTAAATATATATCTTTCCAGACTTTTTTTCTGTGAATATTCTAGATCTATATATGGTGAATGGGGATGTATGTCTGTAGGGATCATGTGGGTACTGTTCTTGCATTTTTCGTTCAGCTGCTTATACATCTTTCTGTGTCAATGGATTTTGAATTATTACGTCCTTTCTGATGGCTACTTGGTATTTTATTATATGGCTGTATTATAATTTAACCAACTTCCTGTTTTATATATGTATTTATCTTCAGTTTTTCATTATTTACAAACAATATTGAGTATGTATTCCTATATACATTTTTGTCTACTTGTTGAAGTAGACAGAGGGAGTATATCCTTTTCTCTAGAATAAAGTCTAAGAATAGAACTGATGAATCATCAAAGGATGTTTGTGTGCTTATGAAGGATGGATTTTGTTATCTAGAGTTACAGAGTCAAAGAGAATATACATTTCTTTTTTTTTTTTCTTTAAGGTAACTTCCATTAGGATCTATGACTGCTGTTTTTTTCTCTTTGGAATTTAGTTTTTTTATTTTTTATTACTTTTATTTTTTTATTTTTAATTTTTTTTAGTTTTTTATTTTTATTTATTTATTTATTTATTATTTTTATTTATTTTTTTTTTTGGAATTAGTTTATTAATATTTTTTGAGGGGATCCCTGGGTGGTGCAGCGGTTTGGCGCCTGCCTTTGGCCCAGGGCGCGATCCTGGAGAACCGGGATCGAGTCCCACATCGGGCTCCCGGTGCATGGAGCCTGCTTCTCCCTCTGCCTGTGTCTCTGCCTCTCTCTCTCTCTCTCTCTCTCTCTCTCTCTCTCTGTGTGACTATCATAAATAAATTAAAAAAAAAATTAAAAATTGTCATCTTTTTACCATCACGATTTTTAGTGTTGGTTAAAAATGTTTTCCTTATCTTTTGAATATTTGCTATCCTAGTTTCTTGTAGTACTTAGAAAATATTTTTGTAAAATATTAAATAAACATAAATATTTATGACATGTGAGCTATATTAAAAATAAAAACCCTTGGCTTCATCACCCAGCTTTTTAAGAATGTACATTATCATGCCATTTTGTTCTTCTCTCCAAATAGCTATTATCCTGGATTTTGCTTATTTCCTTTACATTATTAATCAAGATGTTGTTTAGTTTTGTTTATGGACTTTGTGTTGTTTTTGAATTATACTGTATACGTTGCTACTTTGTAAAAATTATATATTTCTGAGATTTGTACTGTTGCATGTAGCTCTTGTCCATTTATCACTGATATGTATGTATTAAATACTTTATAGTTTTTATTTTTTTTTTAAATTGGTACAAAACACATATCCTAAAATTTAGCATCTTAATTACTATCTTTAAAAATTTATTTATGCATTTTAGGGGGGAGAGAGAAAGAGATCCTGTGTGAGCAGGGGGCGGAGCAGAGAGAGAGGGAAAGACAGCAGCCTCAAGCAGGACCCGAGATGGGGCTCAGTCCCAGGACCCAGAGATCATGAACTCAGCAGAAACCAAGAATTGGGTGATTCACTGACTGAGCCATCCCTGTGCCCCCCATCTTAATTATTTTAAGATTATTTTAATCTCAGTGTTTTAAGACTGAGCCACCCAGGTGCCTTTATTTATTGTCTTTTATTTTTTTTAAGGAAAGAAATATATATATATTTTAAAGATTTTTATTCATTTATTTGAGAGAGAGAGAAGGAAAGAGCACAAGCAGGGTGAGTAGCAGAGGAAGAGGAAGAAGCAGGCTCCCAGCCCAGCACTGAGCCTGATGCAGGGCTTGATCCTAGGACCCGAGGATCATGAAGGGACTCCTGACCCCTGAGCCAAAGGGAGACACTTAACTGATTGAGCCACCCAGGCATCCCCACCCAGTTGCCTTTAAAATAGCCTTTTTAAAGAATTTTTTTTGAAAGATTTTATTTAATTATTAGAGCAAGAGAGTACACATGAGTGGGGGAAGGGTAGAGGGCGAGGGAGAAACAGGCTCCCTGCTCAGGGCTTCATCCCAGGACCCCGAGATCATGAGCCGAGCTGAAAGGCAGATGCTTAACTGACTTGAGCCACCCAGGTGTCCCAAAATAGTCCTTTTAAAAAAGAACTTTTGTTCAAACCACATTTGTCACGTCAGTCTAGTTCTTTTGGTTGGGCTTCTTTGACCTCCACTCAAACGTGAACATACTTCAGAGATTCCCCATCTGTAATCTTTGGGATCTAATTTCTTTTTTGGGGCCCCTAGAAGTCAGATTGTAGGAAGTACATTGATTGCTATTATTTCTTTTCTTTTTTTTTTTAAGGTTTTATTTATTTATTCATTCATGAAAGACAGAGACAGAGGCAGAGAGACACAGGCAGAGGGAGAAGCAGGCTCCATGCCCAGAACCTGATATGGGAATCGATCCCAGGTCTCCAGGATCTTCCCCTGGGCCAAAGGCAGCGCTAAACCGCTGAGCCACCCAGGGATCCCCTATTGTTTCTAATATTGAAAGGTCTTGGGACGCCTGGGTGGCTCAGGGGTTGAGCATCTGCCTTGGATTCAGGGCGTGATTCAGGGAGCCTGCTTCTCCCTCTGCCTATGTCTCTGCATCTCTTTCTGTGTCTCTCGTGAATATTTTCATTCTGCTCCATGAGCCTAGCAGAAAATGTTACAGGTCTCATTGTCACCACTGCAATAAACTGTCTCAGTGTAGCCATACGTCATACTGTTTGTATTGCAGCAATTCAACTTTACATTTGTGGATGTATTTGTAAAGGAATAATGTGTTTCCAGTAAAACTTTGGACACTGAATTTTGTGTGTGTGTGTTTTTTTTTTAAAGATTTTATTTATTTATTCATAGACTCACAGAGAGAGGCAGAGACACAGGCAGAGGGAGAAGCAGGCTCCATGCAGGGAACCCGATGTGGGACTCGATCCTGGGTCTCCAGGACCACACCCCAGGCTGCAGGTGGCGCCAAACCGCTGTGCCACCAGGGCTGCCCTGGACACTGAATTTTGAATTTCACATAATTTTTTCATTGTCAGGAAATGCTTTTCCTTTGATGTTTTTTTTTTTTTTTCTCCAACCATTTGAAAAATGTGAAAACCATTCTTAGCTCATAGGTTGTACCAAAAAACTCCCTGCCAAAAAACAGTTGGCTTCTGGATTTGGTATGTAGGCATAGTTTACCTACTCTTGGTCTAGAGTGTATATATGGGAAGATGATTGCTGAGGCCTAAGCTATGTATATTCTCAACTTTACCTGAAATGCAAAATTTATTTTCCTGAGTAGTTTTATCTATTTACACTTAGACCATTGTGGTTAGTTTTGTTTGCTGTGTATCTGGCAAACACTGATATTATCAGACTTTAAAATTTTGTCTGTATGGTGGATATAACATGGAATCAATATTTTTTAAAAATTTGCATTTCCTTCATTAATAATTTAGTTGAATTTTTTCATGTTTATTATCCATTTCTTATTCCTTTGGCAAAATGCCTGTTCAATTAAATCTCTTGCCCAGTTGCTATTGGGTTGTTGGTCTTTTCTTTTCTTTCTTTTTTTTTTTTTTTAATTTTTATTTATTTATGATAGTCACAGAGAGAGAAAGAGAGAGAGGCAGAGACACAGGCAGAGGGAGAAGCAGGCTCCATGCACTGGGAGCCCGATGTGGGATTCGATCCCAGGTCTTCAGGATCGCGCCCTGGGCCAAAGGCAGGCGCCAAACCGCTGCGCCACCCAGGGATCCCTTGTTGGTCTTTTCTTAACTGAATTGTGGAGCTCAGTAAATACCTGGAGAAAATTTCGTGGCTTATAGCTATTGCAAATAACTTCTCCAAATCCATGACTTTTTAAAGTTTTTGCATAAGCAAAAGTTAATTTTAATGTGGTTGAATCATAGTAAATGTGTGAGTTTTATCCTTTATGTTTGCTTAAAAAAATGTTTTCTTTATGAAAATCTTACCAGGCTGAGATCAAGAAGATCTTGTATATTATTTCCTGAAATATTCATTGTTTTTCTCTCTCACATGTAGGTCTTGATTTATCTTAGATTTAATTGTTTATATATCTTGGGCTAGGGAACTTTTTTTGTTTTTATCATAATGCTAACAAATTGTCTCACCACCATTTATCAAGTACTGTTTCCTTTTTCTGGTGGTCTGGAAAACTACTCTATAATGTGTATCTGGGCTTTTTTCCACATTTTCAGTTAGGCTATTTGTTTATTCCTAGGCCAGTACCATGTTTTAATTAATTTGATATATAATAAAGTCTTGATAATCTGATATTTAACATCCCAGAAATTGCCTATTCTTGCCAGTGTTCATTTTAGAAATATTTTGCCGAGTTCCTAACAAAGCAAAATCAGATAACAACAACAAAAAAAATCTTATTGGGAATTGATTGGAATTTTCCTGAGTCTGTAGATCAACAGAGAGAATTTGTATGTATGTAGTATTGAATCTTCTATCTGTGAACTTGGTATCTTTTTCCATTTATTTAAAACTTTAATGCTTTCCAATAAATTTTTATGATCTATAAAGGATTACCTTGCAACCTTTTTTTTTGTTTTAGCATTTATTATTATTATTTTTTTGTTTTAGCATTTATATCTTACTTATTTTTAGATGTAGGATAGGATAAGATTAGAGTTCACTTTCTTTTTTCCACATAAGTAGCTTACTGTGCTACTGCATGTTAAATAATTCATCTTTTCATCTAAATAGTTAATGTTTTTGCCACTGAACTGAATTGGCACTGAGATGTATTTAAGTTCTATATATGTGGGAATCTCTTTTTGGAAAATTTACAAAATTCTGTTAATTTTTATATATTTATAAAATATATTAATACCAAATATTTATTTCTATACCAGTATCATTGGTTTTATTTGTACTATTATAAGAAATATTTATTATCATTATGTTATTACTATGTATGTATTGGCTTTTGGGTATTGATATTTATCTGCTATGTTAAGCCTTTACCTTTTTTTTTTTTTTTTATTTTTATTTATTTATGATAGTCTCACAGAGAGAGAGAGAGAGAGGCAGAGACACAGTCAGAGGGAGAAGCAGGCTCCATGCACCAGGAGCCCGATGTGGGATTCGATCCCGGGTCTCCAGGATCGCGCCCTGGGCCAAAGGCAGGCGCCAAACCGCTGCGCCACCCAGGGATCCCAAGCCTTTACCTTTTATCTTGTTATTTTATTATTTTTTTAATGTAGGCTCCACGCCCAGTGTGGAGCCTGAACTCATGACCCTGAGATCAAGATCTTAGCTGAGACTAAGAGTGGGACACTTAACCAACAGCCACCCAGGCGCCTTATCTTTTCTTATTTTAATTTTTTTTTCTTATTTTAATTTTTTAAAGAGGTATTAGAGGAAGAGGGAGAGACAAACTCAAGCAAGCTCTGTGTCTATCACGGATCCCAAACTGGGGCTTGATCTCATGACTCTGAGATCACAACCTGAGCTGAAACCAAGAGTCGAACAGAACACTTGGCCAGCTGTGCCACCGAGGCTCCCCTAAATCTATTATTCTTTTAAAATTTCAGTCTTTGGTTATCCATACATGCGACCATATCAACTAAAAATGTTTCATTTCTTTTCCCCAGTGACAACTCAAATTACATAATTTATTATTTTTGTTAAAATCTGTAGGATTAAATTAAATGATAATCAAGGTACTTGTCATCTTTGATTAATTTATGAGTCCAGTTAATTAGTTCTCATATTTTGTTATTTAGGGCTAATTATTGTTAGTTTCTGTCACATAGGCTTAGGCTTTATTACATTTAAAAAATATATTCCCAGGGACCCCTTGGGTGGCTCAGTGGTTGAGTGTCTGCCTTTGGCCCAGGATCACTTGATGGTTTTAGTTTTAGCTTTTATAATTAGGTTCATCATCCACTTCAAGTTAGTTTTTGTATATAGTGTAATATAGGAGTCAAATATATAATTTTTATGTGTGGATATCTAGTTGAGTCAGCACCATTTATGGAAAAAATTATTCTTTCTGATTGATTTACCTTGGTACTTTTGTTGAAAATCAGTTCATCTGCATGTTGGGTCGATTTCTTGGTCCCATGAGGTTCTTTGGATCTATATGTCTATTCTTA
The DNA here is from genome assembly GCF_003254725.2 of Canis lupus dingo. NCBI lineage: Eukaryota > Metazoa > Chordata > Mammalia > Carnivora > Canidae > Canis > Canis lupus. The sequence goes on along the minus strand of NC_064257.1, from coordinate 6,810,904 downwards.
TGCTGATACCACACTGTCTTGATTAATTTTATACTAAATCACATATCAAATTTGTTTTACTATTCTAGATATTTTGCATTTTCATGCAATTTTGCAGAAGCAGCTTGTCAATTTCTATGAAAAAACTTATTGGGGTTTGACTGGTATTATGTTGGGTCTGTAGATCAGTTTGGGGAGAACTGATATCTAAATAATAATGTTTTCCAATTCATGAATATTATATACCTTTCAATTTATTTAGGTACTTCTTAAATTTCTCCCAGCAATATATTATAGTTTTCAGTGTACAGGTCTTTTACATATTTTGTTATCTCTATACATTTTTAATTTCTTGTGCTATTGTGAGATAATGAAAAGTTAAATTTATTATTCAGGTACAATGTACAGATAAAAATTTACCATATTTTAAGATTATTTTTAATTGAACTTTGCACTTTGAAATGATTATAGATTTCTAAAATGAGTTCATGTGGTCTTCCAACTCTATTATTTTGTTTTTTAAGATTTTATTTATTTATATGAGAGAGAGCATGAGCAGGGAGAGGGGCAGAAGGAGGGAGAGAAGCAGGCTCCCTTTGAGGAGGGAGCTTGAGGCAGGGCTTGACCTCAGGACCTGAGCTGAAGGCTGATTGAGCCACCCAGGTGCCCCATTCCACCTCTGTTGTTTTTTTGTTTTTTTGTTTTTAGATTTTATTTATTTATTCATGAGAGACAAAGAGAGGCAGAGACACAGGCAGAGGGAGAAGCAGGCTCCATGCAGGGAGCCCGACATGGGACTCTATCCTGGGTCTCCAGGATCACACCCCGGGCTGCAGGCAGCGCTAAACCACCAGGGCTGCCCTCCACTTCTATTGTTAAATGTTTTATCTGTAGTCCTTTGCATTTACATATATATTTTAGAATTTCCATATAAATTTATACAAATAAGCTACTGGGACTTTGATTGGAATTGCAATATCTGTAGATTAATTTGGGGGGAGAAATGACATATTAAATATATGGGATTTTCTTATTTAGGTTTTCTCTAAATGTCTAAATAATTTTTAGATTATTAAGTTTTTAAGTAATCTTATACTTCTATAGATTTTGTATGTATTTTATAAAATCTAAGTATCTCTGTTTTTTGTCCAATATTTCGTCTGGATTTTTTATTTGTGGATAAATTGATGGACAGCTTTCCCCCACAGAGATAGCCAGTTATTCCTTCCTAAGTAAGTGAATAATCATCCTTTCTTTGCTTACTTGAAATGTAGTATTCCTATTTTTCATTACAGTGTAATGATTGAAAAAAGTATTTTTTTCTCGTTTCCAAATGACCTTTATTATCTTTGTAGATATCCTCCCTCAGGTTGAGGACTTTGTCTTTATTGTTTGCTGAAAGATTATTTTTCATGAATGCATATTAAATTTTGTCATGATTTCTCTTTACTGAGATGGTTAATGTTTTTTTCCTTTATCGTATTATGTGGTAATTGATTTTTCAATACTTTTTTTTTAAGATTTTATTTATTTATTCATGAGAGACAAGATCCCAAAGTTCCGGGATCATGCCCTAAGCCAAAGGCAAATGCTCAACCTCTGAGCCACCCAAGCATCCCTGATTTTTCAATACTAAACCCACTTTGCATTCATGGGATAAATCCTACTTTGTGATGATGTATTATTTGTTTTATATATTTACATTCAATTTGCTAATATTTTAAGTGTGCCAATATTTTAAGCACCTGTGTTTATGAAGGATATTGATGTAAAGTTTTTTGTTTCAAAGATTTTATTATTTATTATTTTAAATTTTTATTATTTTATTTATTTATTTGAGAGAGAAAAAGAGAGATCAAAGCTGGGGAGGAGCAGAGGGAGAAGGACAAACATACTCCTGAGTATAGAGTATAGAGCCCCATCCAGGGCTTGATCCCACAACCCTGAAATCATGACCTGAGCTGAAATCAAGAGTCAGATCTTCAACTGACTGAGCTACCAGGCACTGCAAGTTCTCTTTTGTAATGTGTTTCTCTGGTTCTGGTTGCAGAGTAATACTGGCTTTATAAAATTAGGAAGGGATGCCTGGGTTGCTCATTGTTTGAGTGTCTGTCTACAGCTCAGGTCGTGATCCCAGAGTTTTAGGATTGAGGTCCACATTGTGCTCCCCATGGGGAGCCTGCTTCTCCCTCTGCCTGTGTCTCTGCCTCTCTTTCTGTGTCTCTCATGAATGAATAAATTCTTAAAAAATATTAGAAGTATTCCTTTCTCTTATATTTACTGAAAGAATTCATGTAAGATGAGTATTACATTTCTTTAAATGTTTTATTTAGTTTATTAGTAAAGTCTTTGGGCCTCGTACTGTTCAGATTTTCTTTTTCTTTCTGGTCTTATTTGGCAATTCACACCGTTCAAGGCATTTCCTTTAAGTCAGCATAGTTGAATAGAACTTTGCATGATGATGGAAATGTTCTGTATGTACATTGTTAATGTATGGTAGCCACTAGCTATTTGTGTCAGTTGAATATTTGAAATGTCATTAGTGCAGAACTGAAGTTACAAGTTTATTTATTTTAAATAGCTATAGGTGGCTTTTGGTTTTGTGTATTGGACAGTGAAGATCTAAACTGTCAAATTCCATAAAGTTCTTTTTTTTTTTTTAAGATTTATTTATTTATTTATGATAGACATAGAGAGAGAGAGAGGCAGAGACACAGGAGGAGGGAGACGCAGGCTCCATGCGGGAGCCCGACGCGGGACTCGATCCCGAGACTCCAGGATCGCGCCCTGGGCCAAAGGCAGGCGCTAAACCGCTGAGCCACCCAGGGATCCCCTATTTCCATAAAGTTCTAAATTTTAAAATGCGTTGTCATCAAACTATTCATAGAATTTTAAAATTTATTCTTAATTGAGTGTTTATATTTTCTTTATTTTTAGCCTCTATGGAATCTTTACTACTGTACCTTTCATTCCTGATACTAGTAATTTTATGTTCTTTCTCACTTTCATTATATTAATATTTTTATTAAAATATTTACTTGTGAAATACATAAACTAAAATTCACGGTCTCAGCCTTTTTTTTTTTTTTTTTTAATAGAGAGAGGCAGAGAGAGGAGAGAGAGAATCTTAAGTAGGCTCCACACCCAGCATGTGAGCCCGACATGGGGCTCATCTCACAACCCTGAGATCATCACCTGAGCCGAAATTAAGAGTTGGATGCTTAACTGACTGAGCCACCTAGGCACTCCTACCATCTTAGCTCTTTTAAGTTTACAATTCATAATGTTAAGTACGTTGGCATTGTTATAGAACCAATCTCCATAATACTTTTCCATCTTATAAAACTATAACGATACCTGTTAAATAATAAGTCTCTATTCCTCCTTCCTCTAGCTGTGTCACCCACCCTTCTATTTTCTATGAATTTGACCACTCCGGGGACTTCATATAAGTGGAATCATAATATGTTTACTTTTTATGACTGGCTTATTTCACTTAACATCCTCAAAGTTCATCTATATTGTAGCCTGTTCCAGAATTTCCTTTCTTTGCAATTAGTAGAATTGGTGTGTCTTGTGTTTAATGAACTCCTAAGAGTAACAAAGTGAAATTATTATTATTTTACTGATGTCATTGAGGGTAAAAATTACAAGTTACTCTGTACAGTTTTATAGTTCTTAAAATGATTTTAACATTGCAATATTTTCTGGTTATAAGGGGTAGGATAAAAGCTTAGGTTCAGGGCCTGAACAGATCCTTGTTTATCTGTATAGAAAGGGATATCAGCTGATTCTGGTGTGGCAAGAAGGGAGAGAAGATGAAAATGAAAAGTTTCATTTTAAAAATAATATAACCATGTTTTAGAAATTTTGGAATTAGAAGGAGGAATATCAGGAATGTGTAACTATAGTTTGGGAAACAGTTGGACCTGTTTCCTCATACCTCTGTGGCATTTTTCTTCTGGAATTAATGGTATAAATTACTTTTATTTTGTTAATATTTCAATTTACCCTGCTTACAAAATAATATGTTGTGAAATATAAAAACTTGTAAATGTTTTACTTCATTAAAATGTATGACACAATCTTTTTTTTTTTGGTGCAAGGGAGGGGAGGGGCAGAAGGAGAGAAAGAATCTTAAACAGACTCTGCTGAGTGGTGGTAGCCTGATTTGGGTCTCAGTCTCACTAACCTGAGATCATGGCCTGAGCTGAAATCAATCAAGACTCAGTTGTTCAATGGACTAAGCCACCCAGGCGCCCTTGAATGTGTCAATTAGTAGATATTGCTGTCTTCTTGATCATTCCTTTTAGAGAACTATAAATGCCAGTGAACATTCAAAAAAGTAGTCTATTGCTTTAGTTTTCCTCAGTGAAGAACAGATGGTTATCTGTTTTATAAGGTGTTTTAGAATGTGCTTTAAAATCATTTTTTTTACTTTAATAGTGTACAAAGTAGACTTTTGAAATTGATAGCATTTAACAAATTTCTGTCGGAAGTATTTGAAGTGTCAGCATTTGTTGGTCACCTTGTAGTAATAAAATCTTTGAGTTTTAAAATCGAATTGTTCTGAATATTCCACTGGTTTCAAACTGTGTTTTCCCCTTGTGGGAACAGATAAAAGCAAAAATTATTGAAAGTAAGTTCTGTGAATCTTACCTGTGAGTTTCATCTCTCCTTATTGAATGTGTAGAGGTTATATTGGCATACTTGAATAGTTCCACAATAACACATAATCAAATGAAAAGAAGACAAGAGAGCTGTAATCTTTAGTTGGGACTTCCTGAGGAAACTCATTCATCTTCATTAGGACTTGACATAGATTGTTAGTGATTGATCTGACTGAAGTAAATGGTTCATCTCTGGTGTGGTGGGGCATTCATTGGTTCATCTTTGTTGGTAGAAGATTCAGGTGGGGCTTTGCGGAAGAAATTGGACCAGCTAAGAAGTTAGACTTGGTTAATCATCTGAAGATTGCTTTCAACCGCGGGGTGCAGTGATCTATTATCTGCATAGTTTATTTGTGACTGGTTCATAAAAAACTAGAGCCTGCTACTCAAAGTGTAGTCTGTGGATCAGTAGTATTAGCATCATCTGGGAGTATGTTAGAGCTCAAATTCTGGCTCTCATCCTTGACCTACAGAACCAGAATCTTTGGGCGATGATGTAGAACTCAGGTATCTATTTCTGGCAAGTTCACGAAGAGATTATGATGGAGAGTAATCACTCAGAAAGCATTGCTTTTCACTCAATGATATTCAAGTATTACTGTGCATTAGAAGTAAAATTATTTAGGAGTGCTTTTTTTTTTAAGATTTTATTTATTTATTCATGAGAGACACAGAGAGAGGCAGAGACACAGGTAGAGGGAAAAGCAGGCTCCATGCAGGGAGCCCGATGTGGGACTCGATCCCAGGATCATGACCTGTGCCAAAGGCAGACGCTTAGCCGCTGAGTCACCCAGGCATCCCAGGGGTGCTTGTTTTTAGATATTTTAAAGTGAGATGAAATTTACATGTAGCATTGGATTAGTTTTATGTGTACAACATATTGCTTTGCTTTACGTATGTATTATAAAATGATTACCACAATAAGTTTAGTTAACATCCATTGCCAGTTACTTATTTTAATTTTGGAACACTGTTAGAAATTTATTTTACCTGGAGACCTATGTGTGTACAAGCATTTTTCATAGTACTACTGACACTCTGAATGGTATACTTTGTTTTCTGTTCTAGCCTTTTTTTTTTTCCTAACTCCACACCCAACATGGGGCTTGAACTCACAACCCTGAAATGAAGAGTCATATTTCTGTGCTTGCTGATCCAGCCAGGTGTCTCTTATAGCCTATTAAAAGACAATTTTCCTGGCCCTTGCTTACTAATTAATGGGTGATACTTGCAGTTTGAAATAACACTGGATTGTTGTATTCTAATTATTATCCTGTTAACGTGAAAAATTTTGGGGATCCCTGGGTGGCTCAACGGTTTAGTGCCTGCCTTCGGCTTGGGGTGTGATCCTGGAGTCCCGGAATCAAGTCCCACATTGGGCTCCCTGTATGGACCCTGCTTCTCCCCCTGCCTGTGTCTCTGCGCCTCTCTCTCTCTCTCTGTCTCTCATGAATAAATAAAATCTTTAAAAAAATAGAAAACATGAAAACTTATCTCTTGGTTACTGGCCTATTAGTAGCCAGGATTGTTTTTCATCTTAGGATCATATATATGAATTACTATTCTTTCTATTATTCTAAGTGTGCCCTAATGAGAATCAGGGTCTGTCAATAAGAGCAGAAGCTGGAATGACTGTCGAAAAGCAGCTAGTACTTTCAGACAAAGCCATGTAAATTCAGCTGTTGATGAATTGCATGTTTACCAAATGTCCATTGTTTCCAAACCCATTTCTTTTAGTAGTACTTGTCAATGTAATTGTGTGATTTTAATTATTTTTACACTAATGAAATATCCTCTGGAAAGTGAGGTGTTTCTGTGAATAATTTGAATGCTTTGGAAAAACTTAGTAAGTCAGTAAAAACATGGAGATGCAAGTGTCTTTATTTTGTCATTCTGCTTTAAAGAAATGAAAATTGCAATCATGAACTTTGCATTATAGGTTTGACTTGTTCAAAAAAGAACTCAGATTAGCATGCACCTTTTGCAAGTCTTGGTTGATCATCCAATGACTGGCCAGTGTGCCTTTCTATATTCCAAATAAAAGCAAATGTTTCATTTTTTTAATGATTCCTGATTTTATTGGATTTTTAACTATTAAACTACATTCCTGATCTTCTCCCTCCAGTGAGGCTTTCATTATTAAGGAAATTTTATTTTATTGAGTAACAATAAATCATCTCTTAGAAATGTCTCTCACAAAATACTAATTTTACCTTTTAATTAAAATGAACCAAGATTACCTCATTTTTTGCTTATTGTTACTTGTTTTACATTCTTCAGTTTGTTTTCTTTTGATTGTTTTTTTTAAATATAAGAGAAAAGCAGCTTCAGAATTGTTAGAAAACCATGATTTTTAAAGTTAAAATTATAATATTTATTTCTGAAAATTATGCTTTGATTAAAAGCAAAAATGTGTGAAGGAATCAAGTAATATATTGGCAATGAAAGTAACAGCCCTTTTGCAGTGTTCATTTATGTGTTTATTGGATTTCTTAGTTGGTGTTTGTACCTTAACATGAAATGGTTCTTAGGTATAGTGTAGAAATATCAGTATGCTTCTTAAAGCAAAGTCTAAGCATGAAGACCAGAAATAAAAGCTGACTTGGCATCATGACATTTACTTTCATTATAAAACACAGTGTCCTTAAATTGCTTAAAATAACTTCCATTCTACTTTCACAAAGTCTTACAACTTACTTGCATTTAACACGTGTTCCTTTCATTCTTTTACAATGGAAGTTTATGTACAGATCACATCCCCTATTGCACATAGATTTTTCTTCTGATCTCATTAGTTGTTCCTTCTTTATTGGATCATTCCCGTGTGCATACTACAAGCTGTAATAGTCTCCATTTTAAAAAAACAACAACAAAACCAACAACTCACAAGGAAGTTAAAAAAGTAACAAGGAAAACAGAACATAAATTCATAGAAAAACTTTTTCTACAGATTTTAATCCAGTTTCTGCTTATTTTCTTTAATTTGGGCACAGTTCTTGTAGAGAGTTGTGAGTACTTAAGGTTCCCTCTTTCTGTCTTTTCCGTCTCTGTTCGGATCATCCCACTCCAGCTTGTACACTCATCTTTCCACTGATAAAGCTCTTGTCAAGTTAGAAGTTCATTTCAGCTTTGCCAATATTGATACCATTCTTAACCTTCATTTTATGTGTTATCTGAGCAGCAGTTGCTATGGTTGATCAGTCCTTCCTTATTCATTTTTTAAAATTTTTATTTTGTTTTATTTTATTTATTTTATTTTATTTATTTTTATTGGTGTTCAATTTACCAACATACAGAATAACCCCCAGTGCCTGTCACCCATTCACTCCCACCCCCCACCCTCCTCCCCTTCTACCACCCCTAGTTCGTTTCCCAGAGTTAGCAGTCTTTACGTTCTGTCTCCCTTTCTGATATTTCCCACACATTTCTTCTCCCTTCCCTTATATTCCCTTTCACTATTATTTATATTCCCCAAATGAATGAGAACATATAATGTTTGTCCTTCTCTGACTGACTTACTTCACTCCGCAGTCCTTCCTTATTCAAATACTTGCTTGGGTAGCCTGGCTGGCTCAGTTGTTTAAGATCTGCCTTTGGCTCAGGTCAGGATCCTGATGTCCTAGGAACTAGCTGGGCATTGCATCAGGCTCCCTGGCTCAGTGGGAAGCCTGCTTCTCCTTCTCCTTCCAGCTTGTGTTCTCTCTTGCTGTCTCTGTCTCTCTCTCAAATAAATAAAATCTTAAAAAAAAAAAATCCAAACAAAACTTCCTTCACTTAGCTTATTTGATATCAGTCACCTAGTTTTCCTCCTGCCTCATTGGCTGTTGCATCTTACTTCCTTTTCCTGATTCTTTCCTTTCTACCAGATTTCCACATGTTGAAGAGGACTATTTAGCTTTCTTCCATCCGTGGTAAATAAATTGGCTAGGTGATCTCATCTAGTTCCATAAATTTTAAGTGCCATCTCAGGCAGCCCCGGTGGCGCAGTGGTTTAGCGACGCCTGCAGCCCAGGGTGTGATCCTGGAGACCCAGGATCAAGTCCCACGTTGGGCTCCCTGCATGGAGCCTGCTTCTCCCTCTGCCTGTGTCTTTGCCCCCCCCCCCCCCCCCCCCGTCTCTCATGAATAAATAAATAAAATATTAAAAAAAAATTTTAAGTACCATCTCTTCATTGATCCCCAAATATATATGTCATTGCTTGGCAAGATTTTGCTTTCTAATTCTTCTTTAATGTATCTCCAGTTGAAGATTTAATAAGGTTCTCAAAATTAACAGGCTCAGAGCCTAGTTACCCCTTTCCTGTGTGTTCCTCCCTTAGAGTTCCCATCTCAAGATATGATACCCTGTGTGTTATCCTTTGCTTCTTTCATACCCAATTTCTGATATATCGGGCGATGCCACTAACTTTTAAAACATACCCAAATGTGATTGTTTCTCCCCACATTCATTATTATCGTGGTCTTAGCCTCCAGTTTTTCCTTGGATTATTGCAGTAGTCTCCTAACTGTTCTTAATTCCATTCTTTTTTCTCTATAATATTTAACAGCCTTAAAGAAATACAGAAGCTAAGGTGATCCTTGTAAAATATAAATCATGTTAATCCCTCTCCATGAGCTTTTAATTACTTCCTTTCATACTTGAATATATTGCATTTTTTCCTATGGTCTGCAAATTAATAATAGACCTGTCCTCTGGCATTTTCTCTCTTCTCATTTTTTAGCACTCTTCCTTTCACTCATTCAGTTCTAGCCATATGGTCCTTGCTTTTCTTCACATATGCCAAGCATGTTCACAGTGTCTAACAGCTAGGAGTTTTCCATGAGAAATTTATGCTTTACGAGTTTCATTAGCTGCTGTGATCCCCAAATAAGTGTAATATCATGCTTTGTTCTGCAGATCTAGGCTCTGAGAAACAGAAGCGGTTTCTTTTGTTTGATTATTTGGGCCTCGAGGATGAGTGGAATTCTTGTCCAGTTAATTACTTATCTTAATATAACTAGTACTTATATTTTAACCTCATTAAGATTTGTTCAGCCTGCAGATTTCTTGTGTGATAAATAGCAAAATTTCAAATTCAGATTTGATGCTTTGTTAGAAATTGCCATCTCTGAAAAAACTTTAAATCTCAAGTGTATTGTCAAGTAAGGATAAAAATTTGTTTTCAGTAAATAGTAGATTCATGTGCTTCAAAACTCAAAAGATACAAAAAGTGTGCTTTGAAAAGTTGGTGTTTCTGTCTTCTAGCTCCTCAGTTATGATATTCATAGAAAATCAATGGAAGATTTTTTTTAATGTATAAATAATTATATATACATACATTATAAAATACATCAGTGATAGCCATATATGTGTGTGTATATATATATATGTACAGATATTCTTTGTCACTTAGATATTTTTACCTAAGTAACCTGGGAAACTCATATAAAGCTTATCTCATTCTGTTTTATAACCACATAATATAATATTGTAGGTATGTATTTTAATTAATTTAGTCTTATTGGTGGATAGGCTGTTTCCAGTTTTTGCTGCTGTATATGTTCTCTTTTCATAGTTCTCTTGCAAGATTCTGTCTGTAGGACTAATAAAACACTGTATGTTAACTATATGGAATTTTAAAAATTAAAAATCTTAAAAGTTGAAAAGCTGGCTCAAAAGGTATGTGCATTTAAAGTATGATAAATATTGCCCGACTGTTCTTTATTAGAATGGTACCAGTTTATACTCCTACAGATAGTATTTGACTGTAGCAGTTGGCAAACTTTTTTTCTTTCAAGGGCTAGATAGTAAATATTTCAAGCTTTGCAGCTCACATATGGTCTATATCACAAACTCTTCTTTGTATATATTTTTTGGCTCTTTGCCATAGTCTGACAGCTTTGGCCTGTATTATCGCTGGCAGGCTGTTATCAAAACCTTTTGTCATTACCCACCTGCTATGTGAACATGGTATCTCATTGAATTATTAATCTGTATTTCACTTAGGAGCAAAGCTCATTCTTCATGTTTCCTTTCCTGTGAAAATGTTTGTTCAAATCCTTTTCTTTTATATGCTTATTTGATTGTATTTTTATTGAGGTGTAAGAATCTTAATATTCATTAGAGAAACGATCCTTTCTGGTAGAGTATACAATAAAATTTTTCAACCAGTTTATCTATAATCTTGGTTTGCTTTGTGTTTTCTTCTCTTTAGAATTTTTTTTAAAGATTTATTTATTTTAGAGAGAGAGGGTGTACATGAGTGGGAGGAGGGGAAGAGGGAGAGAGAGAGAGAGGAGTGGAGCATGGAGCCCACCCAACATGGGCTTGATCCCATGACCCTGAGATCATAACCTGAGCTGAAATCAAGAATTGGATATTCATCCTACTGAGCCACCCAGGCGCCCCTAGGAATTTTTTAGTCATATTTGATCTGTTACTGAATAAATTAGTTGTTTATTCTAGATTTTGTGTCATTTTTAGAAAGGCTTTTCCTCACTTTAGGACTTAAAATAATTTTTTCATTTTTTATATTAGTATTTTATTTTTAATGTGCTTTTTAAAAGGTTTTATTTATTTGATAGAGCACAAGAGGGGACTGGAGAGGAGAGGGAGAGGGAGAAACAGACTCCCACTGAGCAGGGAGCCACACATGGGACTCCATTCCAGGACCCTGGGATCATAACTTGAGCTGAAGACAGACCCTTAACCAACTAAGCCATGCAGGCACCCCTTCTTTTTTATGTTTAAACCTTAAATACATCTGGAAATTATTATTATTATTTTTTTTTTCTGGAAATTATTCTGACAGGATTTAGGGATCCACTTTTTCCAAGTGGTGGTACCCTTTTCTCCCAGTACCACATTCCAAATTTAAATATAGTGATTTTGAAAGTTGCTTGCAATATTACTTTTTTTTTTAAATTTTTATTTATTTATGATAGTCACAGAGAGAGAGAGAGAGAGAGAGAGAGGCAGAGAGAGAAGCAGGCTCCATGCACCGGGAGCCCAATGTGGGATTCGATCCCGGGTCTCCGGGATCGCGCCCTGGGCCAAAGGCAGGCGCCAAACCGCTGCGCCACCCAGGGATCCCGCAATATTACTTTTTACTGTTGACTTCTTATATACTATAGAATTTAGATTAGGCTTTTGACCATATGAAATGCATATTCTTTTATCATGAACAGTTACTGCGTGTGCTATGTGGTCTGGCACTAAGGATAAAGTATTGTATAGAGAGGGCTCTAATAACCCTGACCTTTAGTTGTTTATAGTCTGGTAGATTTATCGCACCATGTGTATGTATGTGTTTTAACGTCTTCTGTATTTACATTTTCTCCTAATTCTCTCTTAATGAGAATTTTCAAGTAAATAGAACAATTGAAAGAATGGTACATTTAATATCTATAATGTGCATGCTCTCATCCCTCCCTGCCACTCTCTCTTTGGTATATACATGAAAGTAGATGTAGACATTCAGAGATTTTACAATCTGTTGTTTGATTATTATATTTAAGTAAAATTATTGATTTTCTAATTTTATTGTTTCCTCTCTCTGTTTTTCTAGTTTTGAGGAGGGGGAACCATAGCTATCCTTTGATCATTTCATCCCTAGAACTTCGTGCAGTTCTTACCACAGAACTGTTTCCTGATATCTGATAAATGAATGAGAAGGCAGTGGGAAATTGTTGAAGGATTTCAAGGGGAAGGTATAATATGGAATGATTTATGGCTTAGAAAGACAATTTGGTGTGTTTACGGAGGAGGGCAACTTGAGGAATTTTTTTTTGTTTTTTTTTTTAGAGAATTTATTTACTTATTAGCAAGAGAGCACAAGCAGGGGTAGCAGCAGGCAGAGGGAGAGGGAGAGGGAGAGGCAGACTTCCCCACTAAGCAGGGAGCCCATTGTGGAGCTTGATCCCAGGAACCTGAGATCATGACCTGATTGTAAGGCAGATGTTTAACCAACTGAGCCACCCAGGTGCCCCTTGAGGAATGTTTTTATTTAGAAGTTTATATCAATTTGGAGTTGACTATAAGTAATCCAACTCAAATAAACTTAAACAAAAAGAGGAATTTAGCTTACGTCATGGAATTAAAGGAATGGTTTGAAGAACCAGCCTCATGAATGGTTCATCTGGGCTTCAGGAACAAATAAAACAAGGCTGTTGGTACCATGAACATTTTGTCTTTGCTTCATTCTTTTTTTTATTTTTTTATTTTTTTTTATTAGGTCCAGTTTGCCTGCTCATGGATCAATTAATGTGGCTAGGGATAGGGCTTGTAAAAATATGGTTGCTTTCTAGATGTTCACATAGATGTCCCCAGTAAGAGATACGGAGTGTTGGAATGTTGCCATGTGGAGAAGATGGATTTGAGACATATTAAGTAGTACAGTTGACAGAATTATTCAGAGGGAAGGAGAATTGGACTGATTCTCTCTTCATGAGCAAACTGCTGGCTTGGTGATGCTATTAATCAAGTGACAGAAATATAAGAAGAGTCTGCTTGGAATGGGAACATGATGAGCTTGATTTTAGAAGTTTAAGTTGGAGATCCTTAGGGACTTAGAGGAGCTAGGTGAATGTGGAGATCTGAATCTTGGAAGAAAGGTGTAAGGTAAAGTGCTTAGGAAGTTCACAGCAAAGGTGAAAGCTAGAGTGGTGACTGAAACAGTCCTGAGTTTATAAAAGAAGGGAACTGGAATATTAAGAGCATCAACAGAAGACAAGGTAGTATGAAATAAATTAATAGACTAGTTAAAAAGTTAGGAAGAAGTATAGTGTCATAGAAACCAAAGGCCTTTTATCCGGGAGGGATAGGCCATATAGGGATTGAAAAAATCAGTTGGATTTGACCATTAGGAAATCACTGAATATCTTAATGACAGCAGTTCCGATGCAAAATTGAGACCCAGGCTGCATTAGGTTCAGAGGATTAATGCCTGGGGGATGAAGTAGAAACAAACCAGCATAGACTTTTTTCTAGAGATGTGACCGTGAAGCAGAAATAAATGAGGGCCATGGAAAAAATAAGGGCTGGGAGGGTTTTTGGTTTTATTTTGGAATGAAAGAGATGTAAGCATGTAGTTTCAAACAGTAAATAGTTTTTAAATTTATCCTGGCTTGAATAAATTTTATTCTCTATGTATAAATATTTACTATTGTAAACATTAACTCCTGTTTATTAGAGTTGGACCAGAGACAGTGAGACTTTAAGACCAGAGACCTGGGTTCTGATATCAGTTCCCCAGAATAATCACTATAATAATTAAAATGATCACTTTTATATTCCCTTCTGTGTGTCAGTCACTGTGTTATTAGGCCTTTTATACATACTATCATTAATCCTCACCACAGATTAATCTCTAAGGTGAGTATTACCCTGTTTTATACGTGAAGAAACCCAAGAGTTTACTTCTCAGGATCACATAGATTTTTAGTGATTCCGCTATGATTCCAGCACAGATATGTCTGCTTCTGAAATTGATACTTTTTTTTTCTGTATCGCATTGCCTCCTTTCTAGCCTAAACTAGCTTATCAAATTTTAGGTCCCTGTTTCCTTATCTGTCACATTAGGATAGTTATATCTGTCACACCTATATCAAAGTCCTAATTGAATACTGTGGTATTATCTATATTTTGTTTGAAAAGAAAAATTATATATTTGGTTAAATACCAGACCTTATAAATGTGGTCATCTTTAGCACTATCGTTTGTCTAAACAGTATTTTACTTTTTAAGGTGGTGGTATCATGGATACAGAAATGTCTGAAGATATAGACCACAACTTAACTCCTACCCTTGACAGCATGTCTTATGGAATGCCGAATCAAACAGGATCTGAAAATTCATTGCTGGATGAAGATGATTATTTTTTGAACTCTGGGGATCTTGCAGGAATTCCAGTCGTTGGTAGTGACAATGAGGATGAACAGGATTTTAGTTCAAAGGACAATATTGTTTCTTCAATTCATACTGATGATAGCTTGGAAGTAGAGAGAAGAGTCACACAGCATGAATCAGACAATGAAAATGAAATACAGATTCAAAATAAATTAAAAAAAGACTTTCCTAAACAGTTTGATCAGGTTTCTGTCTTTAAATCAATACGGAAAGATTTTAGTCTAGTAAGAGAAAACAGCAAAGAGACATTTTCTGGAAAGGAGAAAAATAGAGACCTAACTTATCATGAACGTGAAAAACGGTTGGATAAACCCCATAAAGAGTTGGATTCAAGGTTGAAAAGCAGTTTTTTTGATAAAGCAGGTAATAATTGTTGGAATAGAGCCATAAAACACAATAAATAACAACGTATTGATAATTACATAGCTTTTGTTACTTGTGATGCTAAGCGAAATATGAACAGTTAAATTCATTGTAAGCTTGTCATTTTTCTTTTATCCTTGTTCTTTGCAGAGTGACTGAATTTCTCCCAGTAACTTTTGGTAATGGTAAAAATGATTGAAAAATAGCTCTAAACCTCATTTCTCCCTCCCCTGGTTGCAATATTTTGATGAGAAGGCAAGATACTCAAGTCACCTGTTCATTTTCTTTGGTTGAACATTGGAACCTGAAGTTGGATTTAACTTCTTTGTGCTGTAAGCACTAATTCAAACTGCTGTCCCACCAATTAGTCCAAATTAGGGAGGGTTTTTCTATTTGATAACATTTCTATTTTATGTTTTAGAAATTTCTTGAGGCCCCTCTTAAGCCTCTTTGCCCAGTGTACCCTATACTTTAGCTCCAGTTCCATTCTTGAATATGTCACATATTTTCTTATTTCTTTGCCTTCTTTTCCCCCCTGCTATTCCATTTGTCCATATGTCCTTTTCTTTCTTTGTATTTATACCTGTAAAAGTACTTCTTGTCCAACAGTGCCTAACTCATAAACTTCTTCTACTCTGTAGTCATCCCTAACCTCTCTACATAAAGAATGAATTGTTTATCTATATTTCCATAGTATTTTGTTTATACTTCATTATTTATAGCACTTACAGTAAAATACTTCTGTATTTGTTTTGCCTTAGTTATCAGCATAGGTGCTTATTGAGGACCAGAGTGTATCTTATTCATCTTTGTGTTCTTGGGGCCTAATCTGGTGCAGTGAAAATAGTAATATTTCAATAAATGTTGAATAGATGTGAAGGAAAGCAAGGTATAATAAAGTAGTCTTTATATTTCTTCTGACAATGCTGGGAGAATAAGGTAGAAAGAACAAATCAGTATTATTAAGAACAATAAATTTACATATTTATTATGTACCAGGCTGTACAGGGTATACTATATTTTTCAATATATGTTATTCAATATATATTTTTGATATCCCTACAGGGGACAAATTACAGGGGTATTTATCCCCAGGGAACAATATCTAGTAGTAGAAGGGGTAAATGAAGTAGTAGAAGTGTCAATGACAGTTGAATAGCATAAGATTTAATTTACAATTACATAAAATGGTAGAAGAGTTTGTCATAAGGCCATACAAGAAGATTTCTGTCATAGAATTGAAACAGAGTGTTTTACGTATTCTTAGAAAAAAGCTGATTTTTAACTCAGTGGCCAGGGAAGGTTTATAGAGGAGAGGTGAATTTTGAACTGAGCAGAATCTAGAAAATGTATAGGGATTAAGATAGAGGGGCCTTGGGAATGCTATAAACAGAAATGGGGAAGAACAAACAGAAGTAGTTTTCAGGGCATAGTGACTAAAGTAACCACTTTATTTAGATTTGAGCAAGGAAAGTAAAAGGTGAGGCTAAAAATAAGGTGGGGCCAGTCTTTTATTTGAGTGAAACTATCTTGGGTATTTTTTGGGACCCATTTCACTCTAATAAGCATCTTTATTGGACAAGAGAGGTGATTATCAAATGATAGCTTTTTAGGTCATTCTTTATAAGATTTGTTATTCATATACATGTGTTTGTTTTGTTTTTTTTTTCTTTCAATAGCTAATCAAGTTGAAGAAACATTACATACCCATTTACCACAAACCCCAGAAACAAACTTTAGGGTAAGTTTTCAGTGTGTATGTAGATTGCTGTAACTGTGGCAAGTGTCAAAGTTTTCTTTATGTCATTTTCTAAACTGTAACTATATGTGTTAGGTAGAGCACTGATTTTTTTTTTTTTTTAATTTGCTTATTGTTTGGTAAGGACATCTTTGAAGATGTTCTAAGAAGCCTCAGCTCTTAGTTTCTTTATTTGTATTTGATATTTAGATATAGATCACAATGACTTTTAGGCATAGGGACTCTAATGAATATCCATAGAGTTCTTCATTTCCAATGAGCTTATCTTTGGGTGTTGAACCTGAAGAGGAATAATTTTTAAATCTGAATATTTATTAATCCTTTATATTGTGTTTTAGGATTCCAGCTATCCATTTGCCAATAAAGAATCCATTGGTTCGGAACTGGGAAATTCCTTTGCATCAAATATTAGAATTAAAGAAGAACCTTTGGATGATGAGTATGACAAAGCAATGGCACCACAGCAGGGACTACTAGACAAAATTAAAGATGAACCTGACAATGCTCAAGTAAACATTTCACCTTTACTTTCCCCCCTTCTTTTTTGTTCCACACATGAATTATTTATTTGAGAGAGGAAGTTCTTGATTAAGAAGTGAAGTAGTTTGTTGACGGTGTGAGAGGAGACTCTTACTGAAGGTTAAGGTAATTTGATTTATCTTGTGAGATTAATGCTAAGGAATTAAGAGTTACATGAAACTTTTCTTGAGTAGTAATTTAGGCTTTTAATCTACTTTGTTCTTGAATACCACTCTTCTGTGATTTTTACAGTTTCAGTGCAGGAGTAGGGAAAGTGAGTCTTCATGGATTTGAGATTGACACAGCAGATGTTGTTGAAGGTTTATGGTTATTTATATTGTGGTTGAATTTATTTAAGATAGTAATAAGTCCTTTGCAGTTATTGCTAATGAAGTACATACTCTATATGGATTTAAGGGTTTTGGCAGGAGGAATTAATGGACAGGCTATCTTTGAAAGAGTTAACTGATTGAAGAAGCAGTTAATTTGATCAGTGGGTAGACGGTCGAGGCGGCTTTGATGAATGAAATGGAATTCCAGATATGAGATCTGTAATTAATCAGGAGAATCGTGTTCTGGTATTTCAAGATTGCTCTGAAGGTAAAAGTTAGAGATCTTGTGACTCAAGTTTTGAAATTAGTGAAGATATCCATGTAGTTAATGACATTGCAGTAGTTGGAATGGAAGAAGAAAGTTCTTTTAGATGCTGTAATCATTTTTGTAGTGCACAAAGGAGACTGTGGGGTGAGTCACAAAGTCGACAATTATTTGAGAGTGGAGAGTGGTCTATATTTTATCCAGGTGGCATAAATTCAGAGGCTGAGAAGATAGCATGAATTAGTTATTTCTCTGAAATGACATTTGATCTGGAGAAAGGTTATATATCTGTTTCCTTATATATCTGTTGTTTTGAGGGACTGAGAATGTGAGACTCCTGTGGAAGAGTGTTTTTCATTCAGATGTCTGTGAACAGGGTTTTTTAATCTTGACACTATTGACATTTGGGACCAGATTATTTTTTGTTGTAAGGGACTGTCCTGGGCATTTTAGTATGTTTAGCAGCATCCTTGGCTTCTGCCTACATGATACCCCCCACCTCCACCCCCCAGTGTCTCTAGATGTTGCCTATATGTCTCCTAGGAGCGGAGGGCAAAATTGTCTGCTGTTGAGAACCATTGTTTTATAGGACGGAGATGGAAGAATAGATATTTTTTATGAATCAGATTGATGCTCAGTTAAGTAGGATTTTCTTGGTGCTCAGTGGAAGGTAGCTATATAGGTTAGTGATGATAAAGCTGTAGGAACTGGGTGTTTATGAGTGTGGTGGAGACACAGAAGATGGCAGAGTAGGAATATGAAAATAGCTAAATACAAGGTAGAATGAAAGCATATTAACAGAAGCAGGCAAAATGGAGCTCTTAGCTATCTGAATTAGGGATAAAGAAATTTTTCTGATAACCTAGGAAAAGTTCATGTGGCACTGTATGCTTCAGAAGACTACGAACATACCTGTATACAGGGAAGGTTTCCTGTCTCCTTACATGCCCCAGTAGGGACATGGGAAATTCGTAAGAAATCATTATACTGGCAGGGATCCAAAGGTATCACTTTCTCTCTGAATGTGACGCAGAGGCACTTTCTTTAGGATGAAAAGGCAGTTATAGCAAAGACCAAATAAATACCTTCAGGGAAGAGGGCATCAGGAAGGATAATTTGTGTTACTTTTTTTTTTTTTAAACAATCCGTGCTTCCAGGGGTTGGGGGAAACCAATAGGATGGAATTGTTAGAAACACCTACATTTTTATGCACTATTCAGAATGTGATAATGTGTTAGAAAATGCTAAATATAAGGTTTCATCATGATTGTAGGGAAGAACTTCTTCAAAGGCTCAGCACCTGATTGATTGGACTCTTGAGAACCAAGCAGGAATGTGTATAGATCCTGGGCATAAGGTCCAGGAGCATTCTTTACCACCACAATAAGGCAATCCCAGCATGTGAATGAATAAACCTAGTTTTTTTCTGAGAAATCCTTTCTATTATTACCACATCAATTCTATAAGATCAGACCTTTTATAATTCTAGAAATCCCTCTGGGGACCTTCTGTTAAAGTGTAGATGCCTGGTCTTCCTTTTCTTTTCCCCCTTTCCCTCTTTTTCCTTTCCCTCCCCTTTTCCTTCCCCTATTTCTCTTTCTTCATTGTCCTGTTCTTTGAGATATTTCTCTCCCATGACCATTGGAAATCTGTATTCTTTGCTGTTCAATACTTTATCACTCTTACTTATTTCCTAGAGACTGGAAAAGGGAATTCTAATGTATTTTAATAATCTCTAAAACAGCACTGTTAACCTAACTCTCATAAAATACTAAAAAGTTGAATGGTTGTGGTCAGGCTTTACTTTTGGCTATCAATCACTAGTAGTTACTTTTCTCATGATTTAATAAGATGATAGCTTTAGCTCATGGCCCCTTGTCAAACCTCCTTTGGATTTTCTCTTTGCATAACTTGTAGTTTTGTTTTCAGCTCACTTCCTAATTCTCCTTTTTACACTATTGATTTTGTTGTTAATTTTTTTACTTTCCAAATCACCTAAGGTGATGAAATGTGTGCATATATATTTAAAGACTCTACTCACTAGTTCTTGATTATTTCTTCAGTTAAGATTTTCTGGGTTCACTAGCTATCATCCTCCTGCGTCTGTTATTGGCATAATACCATTTGGCCTTCCAGTTTGATTTCTTCATTCAGATCCACATTTCATGTTACTGTAGTTTCTGTAATATTTTTACAAGTACGGATGATTTTTATGTGTACTATGCTGTTTCATCTTTCTTAAGAAGGCCAAAGTAGGGGATATTAACTCCATTTGTAGAAGAGGGAAGTGAGGTTCATAAAGGTTAAGTTAGTTACACAAGGCCATGTGGCCAGAAAGAAGCCACTATGAGGCCATAATCAAGGTCTTCTTATTATCAGTCTAACAATGTTTATATAAATAAAAGTTTAATTTTTAAAAATGCCTAGAAAAGATTTTAAAATAGACACTTTAAAGAGTCAGAGACCTAATTTTTCCTTTTCCCCCTTTTCTGTAGGTTCTAAAAGTTGGAAATTCAGTCAATACTACATTAAAGTCATGATTTTTTTCTTTTTGCTCCTAAGAAAAGTGCTAATATTAATCTCTTGTTAAAGTAAATGGATTAGGAGGGGAAAGCAAATCAATTGTCACAGTAGTGAATTACATAGTTTTAAAAAGTGGAATGCAATAATGAAATGTTGGGGCTTTCTTTAGGTATGTCAGCTCAACTTGGCTATAGGTACTGGGTTCTTCATTTCTAAAATACTGTCTTGGGATACTGATACAGGTGTTCCTTTATGGTAAACAAAGGGAAGGTAAAGCTATTGGTAAAGGATTTTTTTGTGTTGTTTTGACACCTGCTCTTCTGCTTCTGAAAGTCTTTGAGTCATCAGATCTTCTCAAGTTATTAGTCATTGTTTATAATTAAGTATTTGTAGAGTTAGTCTTTTAATATTAGAGGAATACTAACAAACATGATTCTGCCTTGAAGGCATGTGGGATGTGTAAGTAGAGTACTTAAGATATATACTTATTTTACTATGTTACAGAAGTAATATGTACTTGAGGCATAAGGAATGTATCAGAAGTTTGAAATAATTATCATAAACATTCAGAAAAGGAGCTGACTGGAGACCACTAAAGTATGCCAATGAGTATTGATTTTAGGGGGAGTTTTCTGAGATTAAAAACAATTTTTTTACTTGAAATTTGCTTGCATATACTGTATAACAGGAGTGTCAGAATAAGTCAATATTAGGAAATCTTTAATACATAACTTCATCAACTAGTCAAATAAGACTATATGGATAGATATATAGATGCAGAAAGACATCTCATGTAATTCACTGTGCATTTCTTATAATAGATAATCTCTTGATCATGGTAAGGAAATATCTACTTCAGATAAGTAATAGTCATTGAATTTAAGAGTAAAATGATGGAAACCTGTTAATAATTACTAAAAGAACACAAATTACTGATGTCAGCATTATTATTTAACTCTTGTTGGATTTTTGACCTAGTACATGTTAAAGAAATTAGAAGAAATAATGGAAAAGGGGAGACAAAATTAATCATCATTTGCTGGTAAGGATCTTTATTAGAGAATTAATAGAACTTACGAAAGTGTAGTGAAGTAGTTGAATTTTAGTTATATAAAAGACCTCAATATTTCTGTAAATCATTGTTTTTCAGATAATATGAAAATATGTATTCCCTTTGAAATATAAAGCAACTTTAAAAAGTACTTATGTCAGATAAAAGACAATTCGATAGAATGGACTTTTAAAAAATGTAAGGTATTAGTGATTCCTAAATTAAGATAGAGTTTCCATACAATTCTGATGAAAATACCAGTAGGTTCTGATGTTCTGAAGAATAAATAGTCATGCGCACACACAAACATTATACATGTTCTAAAAGGTTGATAGTAGTAGACTATTAAATGGTTAAACTTCTCACAATTAGATTTATAGGATAGTGTGATATCCTAAAATTAGGCTGATAATGGGGTGTCTGGCTGGCTCAGTTGGCATAGTGTGCGACTCTTGATCTTCGGGTCATGAGTTTGAACCCCATGTTTGGGGTAGTTTACTTAAAAAAATAGGCTGATAATAATACAGAATAGATTGCTACAGAAGAGACATTTTTAAAGCAATTTGATATGTTAACAGTGAATGGAAGGAATTCAGTTATTCAGAGAAAGGAAAAAGATGCCCTTTAAACATCAAAGTAAATAAATTCCAGGTGGATTAAATTAAGGGTTGGCAGATTATCAGCAGCACGCCAAATCCAGCCTGCATTCTGTGTTTCTGTTTTGTTTTTGTTTTTCTGCACACTGTTCTTGTAAATAAAGTTTTATTGGATCATTGCCACATTCATTCATTTACATATTATCTATGAGTGCTTTTGCTCTACTGGGGCAGAGTTGAGTAACTGTGGTAGTATGGCCTCCAAAGTCGAAAATATTTAGTATCCGGCCCTTTGCAGATAAAGTTTGTTGACCTCTGGAGTAAAGGACTTTATTAGAAACAATTAAACCATTTTCTTAGTATTTTATTGTGGAAGTACAACTTTATAAGAAATCAAAGGAGTCACCACGGTAAAAACTAGATTTTTGGCATAAAAATGGGTATTTTAGTACATGAAAAATTATAAAAGTGCATATTGGGAAAATTGATAACATGCTACGCTGGGTTAATATTGGTATATTATAATGCTTTTTTGTAAGTGGATATTAGAAAAATTGCGGATTGAAACAGCAGTAAGGAAATACTTTTAAATGTTTTTTTACACAAATTACTAGAATAAATCTAATTAGAAGTTAAAAAAAAAAAAAACCTGTCATTGTGTATCGGGAACATTGACTGTGTAGCTTTTTACCTAGTAATTTTATGTCAAGGATTCTTTACTTAGAAGATAATGCTAAGTATGACAGTATGAATATTCACAGAGATGTTTATCTTGGCATTTCTGATTATACTGAATGTTGGGAAAAAGTGGACTGACATTGGGTTATGATTATATAATCTCAGTGTCGTGCAGGACCATTAAATTGGAGACTGAAGCCAAAGGAAAAATCAGTAATAACGATTCTATCTTTATTTATTTACAGTTTTCTTATTTTATTCATCATGGATTGTACATTTAAAAAATATTGCACTAAAATATTATTTATCTTGATTACTGAGAGTTTTGGTACCTTGATTTTGTGACTGAGGGAAGTCTCATCCCTGTGTAATCTGATATGTCTACTAAGTAATAGATAAGTATTTCTCAAACTTGAGTAATGTACCAGATACCTCTCTCTTACCACAAAAAAAGGGGGAATTGCCTGAGAATTCCAAGAATTAGAGGTCTGCTGGGTTTTTGCAAGTTTCAGTGTAATAAACAATGAATTGAAATAAAAGTTAGTAAAAAAAAAAAAGTTAAATCTGCCACATAAGAGGTTTCACAGTGCAATAATATAATTGTAAAAGCAAATAACAGCACTGAAAACTTGTAGTATAACTCAGTTATATGCAGTTATTCATGACGAAAAATATGTTTACATTCAAAAGTCATTGAAATAAAGACACAATTTAAAAAAATATTCTCTTAGAATTCTCAGACTCCCTAGAATACATCTGTAGACCTTAGGGATTCTTGGATTCCAGCTTAAGAAACACCAATGTAGTAATAGGCAAATATTCAATTGACTCAAGTGATCAAGAAATCATTTTATTAGAATGATAAATTCAGTTTAATTACAGCTATGTAGAGAAATAAAGCCTCTGAATACAAGAGAGGAAAAGACTGGAAAGAAATATACCAAAAGAATTACAGTGATTGTTTTGGTGTGATGGAAAT
This sequence comes from Canis lupus dingo, assembly GCF_003254725.2. Lineage (NCBI taxonomy): Eukaryota > Metazoa > Chordata > Mammalia > Carnivora > Canidae > Canis > Canis lupus. The sequence continues at coordinate 6,787,304 of NC_064257.1, read as the reverse complement.
AAGTATAGAATTTTTCCTTATTTCTATCTATCTAAATTTTGTATAGTGTGTATTACTTTTATAATAAACAGCAACTTAAAATACTGTAATAGTAAGAATTTTCAAAAAAATTCAAATATCTAGTGTTACGGGTTAATTGGGTAGTTACTTTCATTTTTTGCCTTTTGCTTTCTCAGCATATGCAAACTTATTATACCCTTATTGTAATTACAGTTTGCTATTATTTCTTATAAATGGTAATAGTATGAACATTTTCTTCCTCCCCTGTGTAGCCAAAGTAAATTATGTTGAATGTCTGGATTTCTTTAGATACATTGTATTTATTCTTTTCCCTAAATACTTATTTATTTTCTTTTTTAAAGGAGTATAGTCATGGCCAACAGCAAAAAACTCAAGAAGGGGAATTGAAAATTAGTGCTGTCTTTTCAGTCAGTGGCAGTCCTCTTGGTAAGAAACAGAACTGAGTAAATACATCGTGTTTATTTATTCTGACCGGTGTGACAAGAGGAAGTATCTACTTGTGTTAGTAAACTAGGCAGTTCTCTGCCCATTTAGAATGGCTTTAATTATATATTGCATAATTAGTTTTGGGTTTCAACACTAGTTCTAGAAGAGAAATAAAGTATATATACTTAAAATTCATGACAAAAGTGAAACATTTTTTCTTTTAATTTTTTTTTTTTAAAGCTCCACAGTTGACTACTGGCTTTCAGCCTTCACTGGCGTCATCTGGCATGAATAAAATGCTTCCTTCAGTTCCAGCCACAGCTGTTCGAGTTTCCTGTTCTGGTTGTAAAAAAATCCTTCAGAAGGGGCAAACTGCTTATCAGAGGAAAGGGTCTACTCAGCTTTTCTGCTCCACGCTGTGCCTCACTGGATATACAGTTCCACCTGCCCGCCCACCGCCTCCTCCCACCAAGAAAACTTGTTCAAGCTGCTCAAAGTATAGCAGAATTCTAAATTATCCTCTTTGTTTGTTTCCTTTTGAAGTACTTTGTTCTTATCTGCGTATTGTTTAATTTTCCACATTTCTGTTTTCTGAGAATTCCCACAGCATGTTGCTGCTCTCGTTTCTCTCTCTCTCTTTTTTTTTTTTAATTTATTTGAGGGAGAGAGCAAGCAGGTGGGAGGGGAAGAGAGAGAGGAAAAGAGAGAATCTCAAGCAGACTCCCTGCTGAGCCTGGAGCCTGATGTTGAGATGCTTAATCTCCCAACCCTGAGATCATGACCTGAGCCGAAATCAGGAGTTGGACACTCAACTGACTGAGCCACCCAGGCCCCCCTCTGTTTTTCTGAATACTAGATGCTCAGATTATTATTATTATTATTATTATTATTATTATTATTATTATTATTTATTTTTGGTGCTCAGATTATTTTAACTGCAAATAATGTGCCTTTTATATATTAAGAGATGCTTTTGAAACAAGCCTTTCCATTCTTGTTAGTTGAGATGCTTTATAAAACAAAAATAATACCATTTAGGTCATGTAATACCATAGTATTTTATAGGTAATAGATAACTCAAATCCACAAATATTTGAAATTATGTATCTTGTTATCTAATTGGAATTCAGTTAATACTTTTCTTATCTTTAAAAGGACTCAAGTGTGTATGTTTTTTATCTTCTTAGTATCTCTGAACTACTTAAGAGGTTCCATTTCAGTGTTTAATATCAAAAGAATATGTCCTTAGATCTTGATAAGGTCATCCTGATACTTGTGAAGAATATGAATTCATTTTGCCTGATTTGGTAAACTGTTAGAAACTGCTTACATAAGTCAGAGAAAGATGAATAATACTCTTATTCTGAAACACTTTGGCCTCTATTATGAAGCTATTCAAGCCACGATTTATTAGTTTAGGTATTTGTGTTTATAGTTCCTCACGTGGACCCTTCCCTTTCTCTGGAAAGGGAAGAAGATGCTCCCTCTTCTGGTTTAATTGGAAAAAGGCATTTTAGAGACTTGAAAGAAATTTGAATGTGGTTATAGGTCTTTCTGGAAGTTAGTTATATGGCCTCTCTTTATGTTTCATGTTTGATTTAATGAAAATAGACTTATAAACATACTTTTAAAAGTTCATTTCTGTATTGTAGTATATTCATTATCAGATGCTAAGATTAAATCAACTTGAAAATTGTAATTTTTTATAGTTTTTTTTTCTGTTTTGCCATGAGATAATTTCATATAAACTTCCTCTTGTGCTTCTTTATTTAATTCTACTTTGGTGATTGGCACTTTCTAAAATTGCACTTTTATTTCTTTTTCCATAGTAATACTCATAGATACTTTCAGAGATACATCAGTGGATCTTAAAATGACCATAGGAAACTCACAGAAGTTTTAAAATGTATGCCTTCTTTCTGCCTGTGTTTTTAAATTCTTCTGCATACATAACTATTCTTTTCATCTAAATTTATTATATCCCTTTAGTTTGCCTAGTGTTAGCTGGAGCAGGTCATTTTTACCTACATGTCATATCTTATCCATCTTGATCTCATGTAGTTCAGTTATCCTTTAAGATTACATTTGTCTTTTGCTATGTTTGGTTTTACTCATAAATCTTCTGTGTTTTCAACCTGTCATTCCTTGACTCTTAACTGTTCTTCTACCTCTTTGTTCATTCACTTATATCTATTCTACTCTGTCATTTCCTTCATGCCTTGTTCTTTTCCATTTGCCTCTTAGTATTCTCTGTCAGGTACTCCTTATGTGCCTGCCACCTCTGCCTTTTCTTCCCCTTTGCTTTCTGACTTTTTTCCCCCTTCTCATTTTTTAGGATATCTTTTCTGTTGTTGCTGAGCCCTCAACCCCTGAACAGTCTTGATTTTCCTTACATTGTGTTTTACTTCCTGAACTACTCTTTTATCTCCTTTTTATCACTTTACCTTTCCTTCCCTTGTCTTCTCCCCTCCCCGTCTCTCGTAGGGCTTGAACTCAGTGATGCTGAGATAGAGACCTGAGCTGAGATCAAGAATCAGATGCTTAATTGACTGAGCACCCAGGAGCCCCTGTTTTTGTTATTACATAGTCATTACAGCAGTTTGAGATAGTCTAGTTTATCTGACTATGAATTGTTCAATTGTACCTTAAATATAAGGAAATTGGATTCAAAGAATTTAAAAGATTTCCTCAGTGTCCTATACCTCATTAATTTTGTCCCCCCCCCCCCACTCTTCTGCCCCCATGTAGTCCATATAGTCAAGCAGGTTTAATTTGTAAATTAATACCTTGAAGAACCCCAAGAAGAATTTCAATTTAATTTGAATGGGTAGAAATAGAAAAGATTTCCTTCCTGATAGAGCTAATGCTATTTTTATAGACCAGTAGAAATATAGAAACAGCACTTTGGTTAAAAGAAACTCATTAGCTATTTGAAGTAACAGTTATATTTTTCTTAATCTTTTATTATTAACCATAGCCCTTAGCATCTTGAATTTAACCTTAACTCTGTATTTTGGCTAATCATCATTTAATTTTCAGGATTCCTTAGTAATAAGGACCTAACACTTTGTTTTTTTAAAAAAGTTTTCAAATCCTACATTAAAGAGGTAATTTGGAGGATAGTTTTTTTAAATACTATTAAAAAGATCAGATTACTTGATATATAATGATACTCAAAGAAGTAACTATTTCAAGATTATCTGTATCATTTCTAAATTTTTCATATTTGAAATTGGATGTAATCAATAAGCTATAATGTAGTTGGATGCTAAGCATACTGAGGGGAGTGAGAAATATACCTACTTTTATCCTTCCATGCTGCTCCCAACCTTTATCCCCTTAACTTTCTAGAAAACTATTTAAAACATAGCTAAAACATCACCTTTTGGATGGCCTTTCATGTCACGTATTGTCTGAAATAATTGTTTCATCATTTCTGTTTCTGTTATACGTTACGCTTTTTCATAATTATTTCACTTTTATATTTTAAGAATGCTTTTCTTATGGTATTTTATACATCATTTCTCTTTTTGTCTCAATATACTGTGAGCTCCTTGAGTGCACACTTGTACCATATTGTGACACAGCGTGTAGCTAGTGCCTGGCTCAATATAAGTGCTCAATAAATACCTCTATAAATGAAATATATTAAAACCTAATTAACAAATAACTGAAGGCAAAAAAAAATCTGGAAGTAGAAGAGCCTGGAGCTACTAAATATAGAAGATGAGGTATGGAATTATATATTACAATGTATGAGGTGTTCCTTGTGATGATTCCTATTATGTTTACTATTTTATTGAAGCAGAGATATTTGTAATCTTTTCTAAAAAGTGCTCTATTAGTATAATCTGTTTAAGATGCAAGATTGAGTTATAATGGTTCATATACTATTATGTTGGTGTATACTCAGGAGAGAGACACCATTTAGAAAATTTTATCAGGGTATTTTTTTTTTCACCATTGGCTTTTTTTTTTTTTTTTTTTCTTTTTTCTTTTTTCTTTTTCTTTCTTCTTCTTCTTCTTTTTTTTTTTTTTTTTTTTAAGAGTGAGCATGAGCATGAGCCAGGGAGGGGCAGAGGGAGAGGGAGAGGGAGAATCCCAAGCAGGCTCCAGGTTCAGCCCCAGAGTGCAACTCCGGTTCAGTCTCAAGACCCTGAGATGATGACCTGAGTTGAAATCAAGAGTTGATTGCTTAGTCAACTGAGCCACCCAGACACCCTTTCCATTGGCTTTTAAAATGGTTTACATTTAAACTAATTAATGAATTGTGTGAACACTGGTTTGGGATAGGATAAGGTGTGGTGTGGTAGGGGGCTTTAAAAGTGTTTTAATCTTAATTGCTTTTGCTACTAATACTTAACAAGTTAAATTATTTAAAAATAGAAGCACTCAATTTTATATAACCATGCTGGAATATACACTGTAGATTTTTTTGTTGTTTTTTTTGTTTTGTTTTGTTTTTGTTTTTGTTTTTACACTGTAGATTTAAATGTATTTTTACATCTATTTAAGATTTTACTTTTAAGTAATCTGTACACCCAACATGGGGCTCTCTTTCAGAACCCCAAGATTAATAGTTGCATGCTCCACCGAGCCAACCAGGTGCCCCTGTATTTTTACTTTTAAAAGATGGTACTTAAAAATTTTTTTGAGCGTAATAATCTTTTCAAAGAATATTTTGAAAATATAAAAGAGCCGAAAGAAGAAAATAAACATCTCTTACGATCCCATCTACTAGAGATAATGAATGATAGCTGTTGGATATATATCCTTTTAGTCTTGAAACAGTATACTAATTCTCCCAGCAGTTCCATAAAGTAAGCCATGTGTTCTGTTTATAGAATAGAACTTAAGGATTAGAACAATTCATCAGTTTACCCAGGAAAACCCAAGTGTTCTCATTTAAATCAGTGCCCTTTCCATACATATATATAATTGCCTCTGTTTTGTTTTAACTCACAAAAAGGAAAATTCAAATGATACTGTGGCTTATTTTATTTTGTTATCATTTTTAGAGATATTTTAAATCCAAAGGATGTGATCAGTGCCCAGTTTGAAAATAGCACCACTAGTAAAGATTTTTGCAGTCAGTCATGTCTATCAACATATGAACTGAAAAGGAAACCTGTTGTCACCATAAATACGAACAGCATTTCAACCAAATGCAGCATGTGTCAGAAGAATGCTGTTGTAAGTCTTCTTACTTTATGGGGTGGGTGCAGAGAGAGTCTAATATTTGTGTTGAAAACAGCTTTTCATGGTCTCTGCTTGTTGGTATGTTGGTTTTTAATTCCTAGATTCGACATGAAGTTAATTACCAGAATGTGGTACATAAACTTTGCAGTGATGCCTGCTTCTCCAAGTTTCGCTCTGCCAACAACCTCACCATGAACTGTTGTGAGAACTGTGGGGGATACTGTTACAGTGGCTCTGGGCAGTGCCACATGCTTCAGATAGAGGGCCAGTCTAAGAAGTTCTGTAGCTCTGCGTGTGTCACAGCATATAAGCAGGTACGTGATTGTATTTAACCCCAAAGCTTTTGTTCCTTTTAGGAGGATCTACATGTTTTGGTAGAACTGATTTATGAAAATCTTGTAACAAAAATACTAAGATCATATTATTAACTTAATATTTTTACAGATAAATAGTACTTGTCAAATGAATGTGTATGAAAAATCTTTTTAAAGTGGCATTTTTTTTTCTTCATACATTTGAAATACATGCTTTTAGGGCATGGCATTTGTATTTCAAATATGATTCATGTTTTTGAACACTATTTTGAAAATGCACAAAGAAGAAAAATAATGCATCTCCCAGAGATACCAATTCTCATCTTTTTGGTGAATCGCTGTCTTTGAAATATATTTTGGTTATACTTTTTTATTTGACAAGGTAAGGTCCAAGTTACATATATATTCTTTCAATCAGTTCCATATAGATGAAATTGCAATTCAGAAAATGAAAATCTTACCATTAATTGTTTTTAAAAGGTTTTTCCTTTTCTTCATGAAATAAAAAAAATGTAAATTATATATTATTTTGTGAATTGATGAAGTTTATAGAAGATGATGAATGCTAATGACAAATGCCTTTTATGCAGTTTCATTTTTACTATATTTGTATTTTGTTAGTAAATTTAGATTTTAATATTCATAAATCCAAAGGAGTGGTAAGAACCTTCTATATTTTGAATTTTACAGGGCCTTCCTGTTTCAGTGCATTAGCAGATCATTCTTTTCCTTAAAATAATAAATTTCTATACAGTCTACCATGATGAGTGAGTGTAATGTTGATTGAGAAGTTTCTTTTTTTGAGAAGTTTCTTTTAAAGCATTCTTAATACTTTGCAGTGAATTTGGAAATTTCAGTTACACGGTGTTTCCATTTATTTCTTGTTATTATGAAGCACATTCCTTCCTCTAGAAACACCTGGTTTTGCTTTCATGGCGGGGGTGGGGGTGGGGTGGGGGGAACCCAGTATCCTCATGAGCTTATCCTTGTCCAAAGGACTATTTTCCTGATACTGTATCAAGTACTAAAAGTTACTTGGAATCAGTCCATTGAAAGATGGTTCATACTCCACAAGAGAAGGAGAAATACGTTGAATCATCTTAATTTTAAATTTATTTATTATTTTTCAGTTAGCCAATATCTATTAAATATCTCACATATTAACCTGTACTGTGGTGTAGAGAAAGAACATGAATTTAGAAGTAAAGCAGATCTTGATTTTATTCCTTGACTCTATTCAAATAGAATTTTACCATGGGGAAAGCAGTTAAACTCCCTGGGTCCATTTTTTTATCTGTGAATGGGTATTGTATTATTACTGTTATTGGGATGCTGTTAGGCTTATGTGAAGTAAGAATGAGAAAAGCACCTTGTATACAACCTGGTGTATTGAAGTTGGTCATATCTGCTGCTTTCTTTCCATCCTCATGTATAACTCATTGAACAAACATTAGATGTGATTCCTGCTTTGAGGGGCTATGTGTCTCCTGGAGGAGATAGATTAATAACTGAGTGGAGATGCTGTGATGGAAGTATTATGGTGTATAGCAGGGAACAGAGGAAACATGATCGGTTCTACTTGCTAGAACAAGATGAGACTATCAGCAAAACTTCACAGAGATCATGGGTATTGGATATACTTCATAAGTTATTCTGAATGTGTGAAATGTTATTAGTATTTAGCATTATTTGCTGCTGGGTCCCTAATTTAGTGGGAACTGAAGATAACTGACTCATTGATTGCTTATATTTAGACACTTGTGATCTCCAAAGTTGCTCCCACTTTATTGCTTACTTGCTTATTGCTTTGTGTGCTTTGTTGTTATTAGTGGTAGAAAACTGGTAGTGAATTTTCTATTAAGTTTATTCTCTTGAATTCACGTTTTATTGCCTTATATAGCACCTTCTGTAGGGGAGTTCTAATTTTTAGCGTAGTGTAAGAACATGAATTCCCTGTTGTGTAATTTTTAGAAATATCATTTTTGAAACTACATTATAGTCAATTAATAGATCCCCAAATTAATTGCCAGGTTGTGGTCAGCATTAGTTTTGGAATGAAATACAGTAGAATGGAAAATATAAAAATGCATCACATGTTAACATGATTTATATTGTTTTGTGAAACTTTTTTTTTAGTTTTATGTACATATATGTATGTATCATACACAAACAACTTCAGAATTATGTACTGGGTCACTTTAAAATTTATTTCTTACTGAGGATTGTAATCGTAAAAGTTTGAAAGCCACTAATTTAAAATATTTCAACAGTGTTAAGTATAAACATTTCAAAGAATTATGCTTTTACTTATAATTTGGTAAAAATGAATGTTATTTTATTCTCTTAATAGAAATCAGCCAAAATTACACCATGTGCGCTTTGCAAATCATTGAGATCCTCAGCAGAAATGATTGAAAATACCAATAGCTTGGGAAAGACAGAGCTTTTCTGTTCTGTTAATTGCTTATCTGCTTACAGAGTTAAAATGGTTACTTCTGCAGGTAATACTGGTTTCATAAACTATATAAGTATAATAGTTGACAAAAATTATGGTTATTGCTTTTTTATATAGTGGATTTTTGTCCAAATTTAATTGATTTTTAAGGCAAATTTAAAATATTTCAGATCTGTGTTGTAAAATATCACCTCTTGCTTTGATTGCTTAATTTATGTTTATTTATTTGCTTGCCTATTTGTGCATTCCCCTTTACCAAAAGAATTTCATATGGCTTCTTAATGTATTTTTTTATCCACACCTGATTAATTTCAAGATTTCATTTATTATGTAGTTTCAGGGTAGATTGTACCAACTATAGATTAAAAGAGATATTTTTTCTGTTAAGTTAGTTTTTGTCTGTATGTGACATGATTTAGTTTCAGTTCCTGCAACTTGACCTGGCCCTTGAATTTTCATATATTGGGTAATATTTATTTTCTCAAACATATGTGTATATTTGTATATATTATTCATTAGTTTTTATTTTAATTTGCTAAGGTGTACAAGTGCAGTGTAACAGTTGCAAAACCTCAGCAATCCCGCAGTATCACCTCGCCATGTCAGATGGAAGTATACGCAACTTCTGCAGCTATAGCTGTGTTGTCGCATTCCAGGTATGCTTCAGAAATCTTCCTCTTCTCCAGTCTGAGGCGACTACTATGTAGTCTGAGAACTTGGTATGCGTTTGCTCTTTCCCCGATTGCCTACACTTCTGTCTCAGTCCTGGTAAACTTGGATTCTTTGACTCCTGCTGTATTTGGATGCTTGTCATTTACCTGCCTTCTTTTAACATTAAATGGCGTTGTTATATCCACATTATCTATTGGGAGGATTCTTTCTTTCTTTCTTTCTTTTCTTTCTTTTCTTTTCTTTCTTTCTTTCTTTCTTTCTTTCTTTCTTTCTTTCTTTCTTTCTTTCTTTCTTTCTCTTTCTTTCTTTCTTTTCTTTCTTTTCTTTCTTTTCTTTCTTTTCTTTCTTTCTCTTTCTTTCTTTCTTGAAATATTTTATTTATTCATGAGAGACACAGAGAGAGATTGAGAGCGAGGCAGAGACACAGGCAGAGGGAAAAGCAGGCTCCATGCAGGGAGCCCGATGTGGGACTCGATCCCGGATCGAGGATCATGCCCTGGGCTGAAGGGGGCGCTAAACTGCTGAGTCACCCAGGGATCCCTGGAGGATATTTTTAAGGGAGTTATTACTAGTTTGGTTCTCTAACTGGCTCAGTCAGTAGGGCATACCATGCTTGATCTTGGGGTCATGAGTTTGAGCCCTACTTTGCACATAGACATTACTTAAGAAAAAAAAAGTTAAAAAATTAAATACAAAAGAAAATTATTAGTTAAATTATTGTAGTTTTTGGATATAAGTGACTCTCTACCCCTTCAGTGATAAGCTGTTCTAAGGTAGGGCATTTTGCCTGTTCACAGGTGTGTCTTAAATACCTAGAACTATGCTCATCACACATGGGCACTCAGTGCATATTTATTTGAACAAATGATTCACATTGATCATCTTGTTTCATTTTTCAGAATTTGTTCAACAAACCAACAGGAATGAATTCTTCAGTAGTGCCCTTGTCTCAGGGCCAAGTAATTGTAAGCATCCCCACAGGTTCAACCGTGTCCTCAGGAGGGGGTAATACTTCTGCCGTTTCTCCCACCTCCATCAGTAGCTCTGCTGCAGCTGGTCTCCAGCGACTTGCTGCCCAATCCCAGCATGTTGGGTTCCCACGAAATGTTGTAAAACTCAAGTGTCAGCACTGTAACCGCCTTTTTGCCACAAAACCGGAACTTCTTGACTATAAGGTAAAGTAGGATCTTGATAAAGGGTTTGAGTACAAAATGACCTATCGATAAAATCATTTCTGGCTTTTCATCTCTCAAAATTCCACTACTTGTTTTGAAAGTAAGAGGGAATAAGGATTTCCAAAAGATAAACCAAATGTTTAATTAGTACTTGATGATTATTTCTTCACAGGGTAAAATGTTTCAGTTCTGTGGCAAGAATTGTTCTGATGAATATAAGAAAATAAATAATGTAATGGCAATGTGTGAATATTGTAAAATTGAGAAAATTGTAAAGGAGACTGTGCGATTCTCAGGTGCTGACAAGTCATTCTGTAGTGAAGGTAAAGCAAGATCATCTTACCTATTGAGCATGTTGGTCCTTTTAAAAGTAACTGATGATTTAAGCTGTTACTGTGTAAGTTTATCTCATTTAACCCTTGTGTATAACCACAGAGCCTTTTGTTTTGTTTATACTTGGTGTACTTTTTTCCTGAGCTAGTCCTTCATATCATATAGATGTCAAAATTAAGGAAAAGATGGTTGAATTGTATTACAGAAGATAGTGGTGATGTGATAAACATTTCACGTTCTTAGATTGGTAGGGATCTTGTCATTATTGCACTTTTTAAAAAAGATATATTTATTTATTGGGGGAGGAAAGACAGAGGGAGAGGAAGAGAGAGAGAGAGAATCTCAAGCAGACTCCCTGCTGAGCACGGAACTGGACACGAAGCTTGATCTTAGGACTCTGAGATCATGACCTGAGTTGAAACCAAGAGTTGGACGCTTAACCGACTGAGCCATCCAGGCCTCCCTATTTATTTATTGCACTTATTTCTGAAGAGAACTAACTTTTGTTAGCAACATAAGATTATACTTGCATTGTTTTAAACAGACATGTTTCTGAGTAGGTAAATCAGTGTGAGGTAGATTACCTTCTTTACTTAAATGATTGTTTTTTATGTTGAAACTGTTTTGTTTTATTCTAGAATTGTACACAGTTGGCTTCCTAGACTAGTGGCTTTCAAATCTTTTGATTACAGCACAAAAGAAAATACATTTTACATTGTGACCCAAGTAGATTATCACCTACCCAAGTAAAACAAAAGTTTTACGAAACAAACCTGGCTTTTATTATATGTGATGCACTGTAATTTTTTCTATCCTGTCTTTATTTAAAAAAAAAATGGTTGTCTAGATCCTTTAATCTCTTGATCCTACGTATTGGTTAAGGATCCAAGTGTGAAAACATTGTCACAAGGTATTTAAAGATGTAGATACTTAATATTTTTTTCTCATTTTAATTTTGTCTTTCCTGTTTTTAGGTTGCAAATTGCTTTATAAACATGACTTGGCAAAACGCTGGGGAAATCACTGTAAAATGTGCAGTTATTGTTTACAGACATCTCCCAAATTGGTACAGAGTAATTTGGGGGGGAAAGTAGAAGAGTTCTGTTGTGAAGAATGCATGTCCAAATATACAGTTCTATTCTATCAGGTAAATATAATACACATTCCTGTGATTTTTCAAGTTAGGGCATACATTATTTCCTTCTTTTATTCTTTGGTGTAGTATGAAGGGCAATTTAATGATTTAAAACTTATAAGTATTAAATGTATTATGTTAAAAAATAAATGTATGACTTGCAGTATTAATAAAAGTATTAAGAAAATTTTAATGTCACTGAAGTTACATTCTTTTTGTTTTAATTTCCTTATAGAAGATATATCAGTCTTAAGACTAAAGTATTTAAAATTAGCATCGTATTAATTTATTATTTAACTAAAATGAATTGGTCTTCTGAAATTTTTGAAGAATATAGGTCTTACTTTCATTTCACTATGTTTTTTAACTACTCTTTATTGGCATCTCTATAATGTGACTTTTAGTATTTAGTATAAATAACAGAATAATAAGTATTTACCATGTTAGAGGAGCTAAGCTTCATTTTTGTGTTCTAGATTTTAAATTAATTTCTTCATTTGGCAATATATGTACTGCTTTCACCCTGTCAGGCCACAGCAATTTGTTTTTTACTTCTTTACTGTCTTCTTATTTCATAATCAGATGGCCAAATGTGATGGTTGTAAGCGACAGGGTAAACTCAGCGAGTCCTTGAAATGGCGAGGAGAAATGAAACATTTCTGTAACCTGCTTTGTATCTTGATGTTCTGTAATCAGCAGAGTATGTGTGACCCACCTTCACAAAACAATGCAGGTAAAATTAAACTTTATAGTCTTTGATCAGTGACAGGGACCAATTACTGTTCTACAGATTGGGAACTTTAAACAATTGTTAATAATTCCATGAAATACAAATTTCATTCTGTTCAAATGACATTAACATTTAAATCCCTTTTTTATTTAACATGTTGGATTAAGGCTTTGTAAAAATGAGTTCATTATGTTTTCTCTGAGCACATTGAATTAAATAAACTCTGTAAGAATGATGGGAAAGAATGGTAGTTAATGTTTTGTAACTGGGTATATATACCTTGACTTCCTTAAAAAGGATTTGAGCATATAACAAAGGACATAGACTCTAAATCACATGGCCTTTTAAATGTACCACATGTGTAGTTATGTAGGAGAAAGTACATGGAATACTTTTAAGTTTCACTAAGTTAAAAAATTGAGAAAACCCCAGTTAATCCTAAAGTGATTTTTTGCTCTAACAGAATTTAACCTTACTAAAGTTATTGTTTAACCTCCTTGAAATGGTGATATCTATGTATGTGCATATAAATTACATAAGATTTTTTTATTTTTACTTATTTAATTAGCAAGTATTTCCATGGTGCCAGCTGCTTCAGCAGGGCCCCCGTCTCTAAGAAAGGATTCAACTCCAGTTATAGCTAATGTAGTATCATTAGCTAGTGCTCCTGCTGCTCAGCCCACAGTGAATTCTAACAGTGTCTTACAAGGTATGTCTGATTTGAAAACATTTATCTTGGCTTTTGAAGTTGAATACAGTCAAGTTGTATTTTTTTTTTCCATTGGTGATCAAAAATGATCATATAAAAAACATAAAAATATGTTTGACACCCTTGTATTTGGAGTGGTGGCTCCCTGTGAGTTGCAGGGCATTAAACAATGTTTCCATCACTTCCAAATCTCTTTTTCTCATGTAATACTTTACTTGCTATCTTCTTGTGAATTAAGATAATACGTGTTTTTATTATGAGATTTTGTGCCTGTCATTCCACCATCAGCTTTAAATGCTATTTAAATAATTGTGTAAGATCCTAAATATTTATTTTAATTTATATCAGGTGCAGTTCCAACAGTAACAGCGAAAATCATTGGGGATGTAAGTTTTATTCTTTTAACTGGTATTGCCACTGTATTTGTTTTCCAATTTTATATAGTATGAACATGTCAATGCTAATTTTTCCTGCTTTATTCCTTATTATATAAATTTCATAAGCTCATTTAATATTTGGGAACAAGATATTCTGGTTAATTATGTCTTTTATGTACTTTGATTTCTTTGGCTGCTTGCTATTCCTGTGTAGTTACTGAAGGCTGTTTTTGTTAGATTGAATTTTAGTTGTAGAGAATTAAGTTTTACAGAATTCAGGCATAAAAGATATTTGGGGCATTTTGTAATGTAGTCAGATTATAAATGAGATATTTATAAAATGTACTTTTTTATTTAAGGACATTTGTTATCTTTATAAAAGCATTCCTATTTTTTCACTCAATACCTTTTTGTCTCTTAAAAGAAAAAATAAAAATAAAAATAAAAATAAAAAAAGAAAAAAGAAATACGAGCAAAACTTATGACTAGAACAGTGGAATTTCTAAAGTGTTTTCTGGTCTCTGGGATAACTTTCACAACATCCTTTGTCAAGTTACTTAAGTGATCATAAGTGATTCTGTTTTTTCTAGTTACCTTGAAACAAAATCTTATAAGACCCAACTCAGGAAATAACAGTTCTCATTTTAAACATAGCCTATTGTTACTGGCCCCCAATGTCTTACAATAGAAATAGTATTTTTCTTGGTAAATAGAACTGGTAATTAGATACAGAGTAAATATATAGTTATCAGAATATTACTATTGCTATTTCAGGAATATTGTATTTCTTACATATGTAGTATGTTCTCTGTCTTCTATGTAATTTCAATATACTATTTCTTTGAAATTATACTATTTATTGTAACTAATGCTAAGCTTTTAAAAACCTGTTTGGTTTTTTTTTTTTTTTTTTCTTTTTTTACTAGGCTAGTACACAAACAGATGCCCTGAAACTGCCACCTTCCCAGCCCCCAAGACTTTTGAAGAATAAAGCTTTATTGTGCAAACCTATCACACAGACTAAAGCCACCTCTTGCAAACCACATACACAAAACAAAGAATGCCAGACAGGTATGTTCCTTACACTTTCTTCTTTTTAGATTTTTTTTTTTAAATAGGGAAAGGAATGTGAGAACTACTTAACATTAATTAAGTATCTACTGTTTCCTGAGTTACGTGTTTAAATGCTTATATGCATTACTTAGTTTTGTTCTGACAACTTACCTTTGAGTTAGGTATTTTCACCCTCTGAGAATTAAGAAATTATGGCAACGAGGTTTTAATTTATAATACCATACTGTGAGTACCTCATTTTTTTTTTTTATTATTAATGACTAGTTTTTTGGAATAAGCATAGACTTTGGAAATATAAAGACAGGGCCTTAATTAAGAGGAACTGTTGTTTTGTGGAACATCCTTAAGTTTGAACCATTGCACCCTCTGTTTCAGATGAAGACACATTTTTTGCAGAGAGGGCTTTCTTATGAATGGCCTCTTAGGCAAAATCTCTGAGCTACTTTTCTGGATGCTGGGCATGGTGCTATCCTTTGATTTTTCTCAGCTCCCCTCTCTGCTTGCATGGAATCTGCCCTACCAGTGATCAGGGCTGAGGGTGATTGGGACCCCAGTATTCTTGGCCTGCCATTCCTGCAGTAGAACCTCTACCATATATGTGGCAGTCAGGTGACGAAACCCTAGCCTGTCAGCTATATGATCAGGCAATTTTTCTTTTAAACTTGGAGTTGGAGGGGATAAGAAATGATGGTGGCCAGCCCCCCCGGTGAGATATGGTAACCCTTGCTTGGGAGCTGAAGAAAGAAGAGTCTGTTCTTCCTGGATGAAGCTACCCAGTCACGCTGGCTGAGGCAGGGTATGGAACACGTGGTAGAATAAGTGTCACAGCCTCCCAAGGGCAGGGCAGAAGGGGGGAGAAAGAATCTGTGGACCCAGACATGGTGCTGTCTCACGACTCTGAGATTATGACCTGGGATTTGGACACTTGACCGACAGAGCCACCCAGGTACCCTGAAAGTCTCAGAATCGTAAACCAGACAGTAATCCTAGATTCCTAGATCTGGAAGGTTATCCTGGAGGTCAGTGCTTGTCAAACATTATTATGCATATGAATTACTTGGGAATTGTAGTAAGTACATTGTAATTTAGTGAAGCCTGAGGTTATGCATTTCTTACTAGCAGTGCTATAGAGGAGTTTGGCCTATATTTGTATTCTATTAATAATGACTTACCTAGTATTATGTAGCTTGCTTGTCAGACATCTGTAATCAGGTGATTTGTTCGGGTTTGATTTTGAATAGAGTTGACACACAGTGTTACATTAATTTCAGGTGTACAGCTTAGTGATTTGCCAAGTTTATGTCTTACGCTGTGTTCACCACAAGTACAGCTTCTTTCCCATCACATGACTATTACGGTATCATTAACTGTATTACTCATGCTCTGCTCTTTAATTCTGTGCCTTACTCATTCCATGACTGGAGTCTGTTTCTCTTCCCCTTCACCCACTTTGCCCAGGTAGAAAGTAATTTTTTGTTAATAAAAAAATTACTATCTGTAGGTAATTTTTTTTTCAAATGTCCACTGGATTATGGTAAAATTGATCCTGTAATATTTCCCACCTAGAACACTACTCAACTTGTTAGCTTTTCACTTATTTTCACTAGCACCACCTTTTTCTTATATCAATGATTTTATAGTCTTCTAGGGTATTTTTCTGGCACATAGAAGGGACTCTGTAGGATACCTATTAAATAATTGAATGAATTCTCCATCCTTCTCAGTTTTTTCCTACTCATACTTAGGTTTCTGAGTTCTGTTTCATCTTTTAATACCTTAGAACATCTGCTTGTCTATATTTATCCTTTTTTGTAGGTGTCCTAGGCCTAATCCAGGTCATCATCATCTTAGCTCTATATACTGCAGTTGCCGCCTACTTACAATTGATACACTTTTTATTCCATGTTAAGATATAAGAGGGCCTCTAAGTTAAACTTTTCAGAAAAAATATTTTATTTATCTATTTATTCCAGAGAGAGAGAGAGAGCGCGCGCGAGCGAGCACAATCTATGGGGAGAGGCCGAGAGAGAGAGAGTGAGAGAGAGAGAGAGAAAAGCAGACTCCACTGATAAGGGATCTGACACAGGGTTTGATCCCAGGACCCTGAGATCATGACCTGAGCCGAAGGCCGGTGTTTTTTTTTTTTTTTTTTTTTTTTTTTTTAATTTATATATAGAAAGAGAGACTGAGAGGCAGAGACACAGGCAGAGGGAGAAGTGGGCTCCATGCAGGGAGCCCAACGCGGGACTCGATCCTGGGTCTCCAGGATCAGACCCTGGGCTGTAGGCGGCGCTAAACCGCTGTGCCACCGGGGGTGCCTCGAGCCGCTGTTTAACTGACTGAGCCACCCAGGCACCCCAAGTCTCTGTGCTTTAAAAAAAATTATTTTTGAATTATAATTCTTTTGAACCATAAATCTCTATTGCTTTAAAATTTTTTTGTTATTAAAATGTTTCTAATCCTTCTTGTTCATGATTTCTTTTTTTTTTTTTTTTGCCCCCACTAGAAGACACTCCGAGTCAGCCCCAGATCATTATGGTGCCAGTTCCTGTACCGGTGTTTGTGCCCATACCTCTTCATCTTTACACTCAGTATGCACCAGTCCCGTTTGGGATTCCAGTTCCAGTGAGTAATCATTTGGAGATTAAGGCTGATAATAGTGCATGTTTTCCTCAACTAAAATGTTATTGTGCTGTTAAAAAACTCTTCACTTGTTGGTAAAATATTCCTGACTATGGTTGGCTATTATCATGTTACTGTACTTTTTAATACAGACTGTATGAAGGATTGTTTCTTTTTCTTTTTTTTTTTTTTTAATTTATTTATGATAGTCACACACACAGAGAGAGAGAGAGAGGCAGAGACACAGGCAGAGGGAGAAGCAGGCTCCATGCACCGGGAGCCTGATGTGGGATTCGATCCCGGGTCTCCAGGATCATGCCCTGGGCCAAAGGCAGGCGCCAAACCGCTGCGCCACCCAGGGATCCCGAAGGATTGTTTCTTGTTATACTCTGCCTTCTCAGAGAATGCTGTGATGTAGCCTTTTTATAATGTTTCATACGCAAAAAGACCACTCAAATAGAAGAAATATCAGAAACTGTGTGTATATGTCAAAATTCTAGATTCTCATAAGGGTGAGAGTAAGTACTATGATTTGCATTATTCTTAGAGATGTATTCACTGTTTTATTGGAACCATATTTTTCTTTGGTGAATTCTTAAGGAAAATAGTTGTGTGAAACTGAAAATATTAAGCATCAGAAACAAAAGTGTGTTAGATAAGTATTTCTTTCTTTTTTTAAGATTTTGTTTTTAAAATTTATTCATTTGAGAGAGAGAGACAGAGACAGAGCACAAGCAGGGGAAGAGGCAGAGGGAGAGGGAGAAGCAGACTTCCTGCTGTGCAGGGAACCCGATGTGGGGCTCAATCCCAGGACTCCAGGATTGTGACCTGAGCCGAAGGCAAACGCGTAACCATTTGAGCCACCCAGGCGCCCTATATAATTATTTTTTAGATGATTCAGAGATACATTTTGTTGATTGTCCAGAAAAGCACTTAATTGAATTGTGATTCATATGGCTGTAGTCTTAAAAAAAACAAACTAGCAAGACTATTTTAGTCATTAGGAATAGAAATACCTGAATTTGTTCATCATTTTAGTACTTAAATCACCTCATAAATAATAGTTTTGATGACAGACATGTTCCCCAGAAACTGTCCTTGGTCTTTCAGATGCCTGTCCCTATGATTATTCCATCCTCAATGGATAATGAAGATAAAATCACTGAGAGTATTGAAGACATTAAGGAGAAGCTGCCTTCACATCCATTTGAAGCTGATCTCCTTGAGATGGCAGAAATGATTGCAGAAGATGAAGAGAAGGAGAAGACTTTATCCCAGGGAGGTTGGTATATTTTTAAAATAAAGAAAGAAAATATACACTTAACAAAATTTGGGTAACTCAAGTAATATTAAGTATTGGATAGTCAAGGTGTTTCTAAAAGTTTTGTGTTTAAATATCAAGTGTATGGGATTTGGTAAACTTATTGATACCTCTGAAAGTTCTGTCCTTTTTATAAAACTTTTCTTAGTTCTTAATTATTCCAGAAAAATAATCTATAAATCTTTTTCATTATTATCTTCTGGCTTTGTTCCTGTATTCAAAGCAAGATCCCTATTTAAGAATTCCTGTTGTAAAATAATCAGCATGTTGATAGAAGTTAAATAGAACTTTAGGATGGAAAACTATTTGGTTCAAAATATAAATCCCGTGCTGTGAAGGTAGAAAATCGGTAAGAACAGTAGTTATATGCTCACCATACCCTAGATATGTTCTAAATGCACTGTGTGCATCACCTCATTTAACCTTTATAACAACCCTGTGGCATGGGTAGTGTATACTTTAAACCCTTCATTTGGAAAATAGGATATCATACTTGCCCTGGAATCAGGAAATGATAAAACAGGAAGTTGAATTCAGGTCTGTCTGACTCCAAAGCAAATGACAGTAACCAGAAGTTGCAGTACATATCGAGAAAGGTTTCTAGCCTTAGTACCGCTTTGATTTTTGGGTATAAGAAGAGAGAGAAAATGATGTTTGAATAGTTGAAATACACAAAGCCCCTTTCCTGTATAACTGATTCAGCCAGGAAATTATTTTTTCCTTACAAATGTTTTCATTTTTTCAGTGATGGTTTTTACAAAGCTAGGCACCAGGTTTAGATTTTGCATAATAAATTCTAGATGATTTTCAGAACAGTGTAGCATTTGAAAAAAATGTCAACTTTTCTCTTGTGTCGACATTAAGTTTTAAAATTATGGATATTCTAAAAAAATTATGGATATTCTGAGAGATGCATTAAAAGCTTATTTGTTAATATCCCACTGTTTCTGGTCTCATTTTGTTCTCTAGTATATAACCTCATAATTCTGACTCATTTGTGTGTGGAATTTAATGTCTTAGAATATTGCCCCTTATGCTTGATCTTCTAATTTCTGATATTTAGAAGCTCAAGCAATTCCTGTTAAGTCTCATTTTAAGTTGCATCTCCATTCACATTAATCGTTAACATTTTTCAGGTGCTTCCTCTGTTCAAATATTGTAACTTTACCTTAACCTAAAAATTAAAGCAGACTGAAAAAATTTCCTTTTTTTTTTTTTTTTGAAAAAATTTTCAAAACTAAACTTGAAGACAGGTAGTTGTAATCACCATAGTGTAAGTAAAATCAAGTGGTTTAGAAACATAAAGGAGAGAGAAATGAATTCTATCTGAAGGGAATTGGCTAATTTATGTTTGATTTAAGAGAAAAGAAGCAACTTTCCTGGGTTTTGAAAAGCATTTTTCTTTTTTTTCTTTTTACTTTGAGTCCTTAAGCTTTTTATTTTTTAAGTAGTTAATTAATAGAACTGTGTTCTGTTTTGTTCCATGTGCTGATTGCTCATATAATTTATATTTATATATATTCTAAGTCTTTTGTCTTTTCAGTGCAGTGGTAAGGCATATTCTGGGAGGAAAAAGCAATTCAAAGCATATTTGTCAATTTGTAAATAAACCGTGTGTGTGTATGTCTGTGTTTTCATAGTAAAAAAAGATTCAGACACATGAGTGTCCAATCTTAAATAAAGGTCTCCCTTGACATGACTTGTCTTATGCTGCTACCTGGAAGTGTAACCACTGTTAACAGTCATAATTTAACTTCATTTACCACTAATGCCTAATTTTATTAACGAATCATTCTTTCTGCATATGAAGGCCATTTTCTTAGTATTCCCTAGTATGATTCATTTATATAATGTAGTCATTTTGTTTGAAATGCAGTTTTCTTTGTGTATACATGTTAAGTTGTTAAATTACAACTTTTTTTTCTTTAGGATCCCAAACTTCTGAACAGGAACTCTTTCTTGACACCAAGATTTTTGAAAAAGGTTTGTAATTCTACATACATTTCAGATCTTAGAAATACTATCCTTGGAGTGCCTTGGTGGCTCAGTTGGTTAAGCATCTGCCTTCAGCTCAGGTGATGATCCCAGGATTAGGATGATTCCTTGCTGAGATCAAGCTCAGTGCCGGGCTCCCTGCTCAGCATAGTCTGCTTGTTCCTCTTCTTTGTCCCTCTTCCCACTTGTCTTCTCTTTCTCCTTCTCATAAATAAATAAAATCTTAAAAAAAAAAAAATACTGTCCTTGGTTAGTAATACCCATAAAGTATTAGTATCCTTGACTTAATATTTGCAATTTTAGGTATTTGTAAGGGGCATCAGATGTCTGTGATTGTATGCTAATGTGTAGTGAAAATAAAAAAGGTACCTCAGGTACTTGTTTTAAGGATTAATTGAAATAATGCTTTACAATGTGTACCAAGAATATGAAGCCAATTCTGTGAAGCTGGTGAAGTTACTTCATTCTTCAGTGTACCTAGGTAAATCAGCAACCATGTCTTGGTTTTGTTATTCTGGGCTTCAAGAAGGTTTCTCAGCCTGTATAAAGTCTGTCTTATGTTGAGCATTTATTTGTTTTCTGTTTCAGACCAAGGAAGTACATACAGTGGTGACCTTGAATCAGAGGCAGTATCTACTCCGCATAGCTGGGAGGAAGAGTTGAATCATTATGCCTTAAAGTCAAATGCTGTGCAAGAGGCTGATTCAGACTTGAAGCAGCTCTCAAAAGGGGAAACTGAGCAGGACCTGGAAGCAGATTTTCCATCCGGTTTGTGCAACATATTAAATACTCCTGATTTTAGAAGACTGGTAGAACTCTGAATTGACATTATGAAGCAGATCTACTGTGTGCTAATCTAGGACACAAATGGTCCCCACCTTTGAAGGTTAAATAATAAGTGGTCAATTTTTTTTAACCTTTCCCACAATAACCATGTAGGTTTCCTTGATTGTTAATAAAGTTTTTATTTAAGTGCTATATCCTTTGTTTCTCTTAAGAACAGAGTACTTATTTTATCATGAACAAAGTAATTAATATAGTGATGATTACCTGATGTTTCCTCCCCAAGTCTGTCTTCTTATAAATCTATGAATTATTTACCTCAAATTATGCTTTCTGCTGATTATTTATAGAATCCTTTGACCCACTGAGTAAAGGACAGGGAATCCAGGCACGTTCCCGAACAAGGCGACGGCACAGAGATGGCTTCCCTCAGCCCAGACGAAGAGTAAGCTGTAGCTTAATTTTTCTAGTGTTTTCTTTCCTTCGGTGTTTATTGGTTCTTGCTTTTTACAAAGCTCTGTAACAGGCAGGGTCACAGAATTACATACTTGTTTTACACAGCCTTATACTCTTTTGCCTTTATTTTTTGTTTCTTATAATTAAGAACCATACCTTTTGAATATTTTAAAGGGATATGTAAACCTTGATGTTCCTGTAATAGAGGTACTGAGCTAAGCCTCCTAGCATAGCACATGGCAGATGCTTAGTATGTGATGGTTATTATGCAGCTGCTCAGATGTTCATTGTGATGGTCATCATCTGGATCATCAGTATGCCTTTTCCAGCTGATGGAAGGGTAACCAGGAAAATGTGTAGTTTGTTATTCTGTTTTGTTACTCACTGTGCTATAGCAGGTCTCCCAGGACTTGGAACTGATGAGCTAGGAGAATGTACGGAGTCATGGCCAAGGCTTCCACCATACAGATGCAAGAAGGGGCAGCATTCCTGCCACTCGAGAATAGCATATGACACAATACCTGTATATGTGCCACAAAATCACAACATTTTTATAAATTTATAAAAATTTTTAAATGTATTTGTATTATACTTGATGAACTCAGAATAATAATATATGACAGACTGCTGCTGTTAAGATAAAGGACCATTACCTTTTACTTTATATTTCTTTTAGCATGATCTTTTTATTTTGTTTTCATAATCAAGGGTGAAGGGTGTTTTTGTTCTGTTGTACTTTTAAAAGATTTTTATAATCTTCATTGTACAGTATTTTTTTAAGTTTCTAAATTAAACTTTGGGACTATTTCCATATTGACAGGGCTTTCTCATACTAAAACCAAAAGAATAATAGCCTTATTTAAAAATTAACTCTATTGAATTATAATTGCATAAAAAATTCATAAATTTTAAGTGTAAAATTTGATGGACTCCAACAACTATATTTAGTATATAACTACCACCACAACCGTAACACTTCTGTCCCAGAAGCTCCTTCATGACCTTTTGTAGTCCATACTCTCTAGCGCTAGATAACCAACCACCAATATACTTTGCAGATTGATACAACATAGTATTACTTTTCCTTTTCTAAAATTTCATATAAATGGAATTATGTAATTTGTAGTCTTCCCTCTTTGGCTTCTTTTACTTGTTTTTGAGATTCATCCATGTTTCATATTTATTACATGGGATTATTCATTCCTGTTTATTCCTGAGTAGCTTCTCATTGTATGAACAAACCACAATTTAACAGTTGGTGGAAATTTGGATTATTTACAGGTTTGGGCTATTTCAAATACAGCTGCAATAAACACTCTAGATATCAATTTCTGTATGAACATCTAGTTTCATTTGAGGAAAAATACACAGAAGTGGGATTGCTAGGTCTTAAAGTATGTGTTTTTAACTTTGTAAGAAAGCTTATCAAGATGGTGTGGGGTGTAAAAAAAAAAAAGTGCTTATCAAACTTTTTCTAAGTAGTAGATGTACCATTTTAAATTCCCATTAGCAGTGTATGAATACCAATCTGCTTCATGACTTTGCTAATACTTGATATTGTCAATTTTTAATTTTAACCACTGTAGCAAATGTGTAGTGGAATCTCACTGTGGCTCTAGTTTATGTTTTCCTAATGACTGATGATGTTGGACATTTTCTCATGTGCATATTTATCATTCTTCTATCTTCTTTGATAAATTGTCTATTCCAAGCTATTGCATATTTTTCTAATATTTTTCTAACTCAGTCGTCCTACTGAGTTGTAAGTGTTCTTTATTATGGACATAACTCTTAAACACGACTTTTACTCCTATTCTGAGACTTTGTAAAATTTTCTTAATAGTGAAGACAGAACTTTCTGAATTTGTGAAAGTCATTTTTATCAATTTTTTATTTTATGTTTCACGCTTTTTAGTATCCCATGTAAAAGTCTTTGCTTTAACCTGTTGGAAGTAAGATATTCTTTTATGTTTTCTTCTAGTTTTATATTTCAGCTTTTATGTGTTTGTGATTCATTCCAAGATGATGAGTTGAGGAAAGTGTCAAGGTTTCTTGTTTTTGTATGTGATGTCCAGTTGTTTACTACCATCTTGGAAAAGACTATCCTTTCCCTCTTTGAATTACATTGTACTTTTTTTTTAATAGATTTATTTTTTTTTAATTTTTATTTATTTATGATAGTCACACAGAGAGAGAGAGAGAGAGAGAGGCAGAGACATAGGCAGAGGGAGAAGCAGGCTCCATGCACCGGGAGCCTGACATGGGATTCGATCCCGGGTCTCCAGGATCGCGAGAGAGAGAGAGAGAGAGAGAGAGAGAGAGAGGCAGAGACATAGGCAGAGGGAGAAGCAGGCTCCATGCACCGGGAGCCTGACATGGGATTCGATCCCGGGTCTCCAGGATCGCGCCCTGGGCCAAAGGTAGGCGCTAAACCACTGTGCCACCCAGGGATCCCACATTGTACTTTTTTTTAAACATTTATTGGAGAGAGATAAATGAGCACTGGGGGAGGGGCAGAGGGAGAGGGAGAGAATCCCAAGCATACCCTGTACTGAGTGCAGAGCCCCAACATGGGGCTGGATTCTAGGACCCTGAGATCATGACCTGAGCTGAAATCAAGAGGTGGACATTTAAGTGACTGAGCCACCCAGGTGCCCCCATGTTGTACTTTTATTAAAATCAGCTGACTGTATATGTGTTGAAATTCTATTCTCCTCTCTTAATTTATATGTGTTTTAATACAGTACCAAATGTCTTGATTATTGTAGCTTTAAGTGAGTCTTGAAATCAGGAGTGTAAGTCTTCCATCTTGGATGTTCTTTCACAAGATTGCCATTTGCATATCCATATAAATTTTAGAACCAGCTTATCAATTTTTACCAAAAAAAAAAGCCTACTGGAACTTTGGGGCTGTTCTGAATCCATAGATGAGTTTGCAGAGAATTAATATCTTCATAGTTTTGAGCTGTCCAATCTATGAAGATGGTATTTTTCTCCTTTATTTAGATCATCTTTAATTTCTCTCAGCAGTGTTTTATTGTATAAGCCTCATATTTTGTTAAATTTATTTAATAAGTATTTAAAATTTATCTTGATCCTGTTTTAAGTAGTAGTATTTTAAATTTCATTTTCTAGTGTTCCTCATTGTCATGTGAAAGTAGATATTTTTATCTTATTTTTATGTTTTATATGTTTTTTTTTAGTTTCAAGTTTTAATTTAAATTACAATTAACATGATATTGCTTTTTCTTTTTTTAAAATAAGATTTTATTTATATTAGAGAATGAGAGCGCAAGCTGGGGAGGAGCAGAGGGAGAGGGAGAGAATCTCAAGCAGATTTCCTACTAAGAGTGTCACCTGCTGCGGGGCTTGATCTCATGAACCTGAGATCATGACCTGACCCAAAATTAAGAGTCAGATGCTTAACCTATATGAGCCACCCAGGTACCCTGAGGTTTCTTTTTCTATATTTATTTTATGTACTGTGATTTTGTTCAAATAATGTCTAGGGTTGTCTACCTAGACAATCCTATTATTTGTGAAGATTGTTTTACTGTTTCCTTTCCAATCTTTATTCTTTTTTAAAGATTTATTTATTTATTTAATTCATGAGAGACACAGGCAGAGGAAAGAGAAGCAGACTCCATGCAGGAGCCCAGTGTGGGACTTGATCCCAGGACTCCAGGATCATGTCCTGAGCCGTAGGCAGACGCTCAACCACTGAGCCATCCAGTTTCCCTCCTTTCCAATCTTAATGCACTTACTTTCCCTTTCCCTTTCCCTTTCCCTTTCCCTTTCCCTTTCCCTTTCCCTTTCCTTTGATGTATTGTGCTAGCTAGGATTTTTTTTTTTTTTTGATGTATTGTACTAGCTTCAGTACAGTGTTGAATAATATTAATGGTGAAAGCAGATCTTCATACCTCCTCTCAGTCTTAGGACAGGTGTTTAGCCTTGCAGTATTAATTATGATGTTACTTGTAGGTTTCTTGTAGGTAGCCCCTATCAGGCAGGAAGTTCTCTTCTGTTTTTAATATGCTGAGAATCTGTGTCATGATTTGTGTTGAATTTGTGGCTCTCTGGCATCTGTTGAGGTGCTCATGTGGTTTTTCCTTTCTGAGTCTATTAAAATGATGACATACATTAATTTTTAAATTGGTAAACTAACTTTGCATTCATAGCATGAACCCTACTTTCTTCTGAAGTATTTTTTAATCTGTTGCTGGATTCAGTTTGCTAACATACTGTTAAAGTTTTTACATGTCTCTGTTGAAGAGAGAGATTGATCTGTAGTTTTCTTGTAAGGACTGGTCTTGTTCTCAGGGTAATGGTAATATTGTACAATGGGTTAGTGTTTGCTCCTTTTCTATTTCTAAAATATGGTGGATATAATTACTTTAATTGTTCCAGGGTCTATAGATGTTTGTAGGAAAGTTTTAAACTATGACTTAAGTGTCTGTGGCTGTTCAGGTTATCTCTTCTACAGCAAGCTTTGTTAGTTTGTGTCCTTCAGAAAATTGTTTCATTTCATCTGCCTTGTCAAGTTTATTGGCATCACAGCATTCTCTTAACTATCCTTTTAATGTCTCTAGGATCAGGTATTGGTAATTTATATTTTCTTTCTTTTTTTCCTGATCATTCTAGGTAGAAATGTATTATTTTTTTATATCTTGGAAAAGAACCAATTTTTAAATTAATTTTTCTCTATCCTTTTTTCATTGATTTTGCTCTCATTTTTATTATTTCTTTAATTTTCCTTACTTTGGGTTTTGTTCTATTTACCTTGGGAGGAGGGAGAGAGAGAGGACAGGTATAGGGAGAGGGAAACTAAATCCCAAGTAAGCTCCACCACGCTGATGTGGATCTCATGACCCTGAGATCATGACCTGAGCTGACATCAAGAGTCGGATGTCTAACTGAGCCACCCAGGCACCCCTCTTACTTTGGGTTTTAATGTGGTCTTTTTTCTAGTTTCTTCTTTTTTTTCTAAAGATTATATTTATTTATTTATTTATGAGAGACACAGAGAGAAAGAGAGGAAGAGACACAGGCAGAGGGAGAAGCAGGCTCCATGCAGGGAGCCCGATGTGGGACTCGATCCCAGGACTTTAGGATCACGCTTTGGGCCGAAGGCAGGTGCTAAACTGCTGAGCCACCCAGGGATCCCCCCTTTTTTTCTAGTTTCTTAAGGTAAAGCTTAGATTCTTGATTTTAGACTTTCACCTATTTTTCGTAGGAGCATTTTAATACTATAAATGTCATTGTAAGCTGTAGCACTGTGGGAAAAAATTGATGTTTTCATTTTTGCTGAAGTTCAAAATATTTTCTAATTGCATCTGTGGTTTCTTCTTTGACCATGAGTCTTTTAAAATGTGTTAATTTCCAATTTTTGAGGATTTTCTTAACATCGTTTCATTATTGGTTTCTAGTTTAATTTGATTGTAGTTAGAGAATTTATGGAGCCTTGTTTTATATCCCAGAATGATCTACTCATGTGTTCCATGAAATAGATCTGAGTGGTAATAATGGTTATTCAGACTTCATTGGGCGGGTCCAGTATCTGGAACGTAGTGAGAACTCAGATGTTAGTCATTATTACAGTTCTGCATTTCAACTCTTTTTTTCTTTTCTCACACGAATTGGATTGACCTACCCCTAAAGCTCTTTCTGGCTTTAAGAACTCTGAATCTTTAGGATCTAGTAATAAATTTTGCATTTTGTATATTTATTCCCTTCTTTCTTTGAGAACTATGTTTCTTAAAGATTCAGAACTAAATTTTATATTCTGTAAATTTTTGGAATTCTTACAGGGACGGAAGAAGTCGATAGTGGCTATGGAGCCCAGAAGTCTTATTCAAGGAGCCTTTCAGGGGTGCTCAGTGTCTGGGATGACACTAAAATACATGTACGGGGTAAATGCCTGGAAGAACTGGGTTCAGTGGAAAAATGCGAAGGAAGAGCAGGGGGATCTGAAATGTGGCGGTAAATACACAGCATGAATTTTTGTTTTGATTGAGGGGGTTGGAGGTATAAGTTGAAGTCATCAGTCTACACAAAAGGGATGCATATTAGATCAAAAATCCTGTAAGACTTTTGGTTTTGGCATTACTTAAATTTTCCCTCTTTTTTATTTAAACATTTCGTTTTCTCTCCTTGTCAGGTATTGAACATGCGGCATCTAGCCCATGTTCTGACCCTTTAGGAAATGCTCAAGACCATGCACTCTCTCAAGAATCCTCAGAGCCAGGCTGTAGAGGTAAAACCATTTCTCCCTTTGTAGTCTGAATTCTCTGAATCACTTTTAATATTATTGCCAATTTTAAATTTGTAAATGGGAATACTTAAAATTATTTAAAATTTGGAAATTAATATCCTACTTCCAATTACAAAGAGCTTGTTAAAAAGGTAAGAGTGTATGGGCATGAATTTATTGTGCAAATATAAGGAATTGTGTTCCTTTCTCTAACATTATGCGGGTGGCTCCAATCTGTGTTCTTTGTATTCTTGAGCCCTGTATCTGTAGAATGACCCACAATGGAACCCAGTGTGACACCGCTGCTTTTGGTGGTGGTGTTGAGAAAAATACCTGGAAAAGCCTTGCCTCTTCTGTAGAAATTCTTCCTAATAACAAGTTCTGTGGGATGGGGTAAATTTGGTACCAATAAACAATCCACATAGAGCAGCAGTGTATAATTTTAGAGCCTACATCAACTTTTTCCCCTCCTGGTTTTGAGGTTCCTGTTCTAAACTTTTGTTTTCAGTTTATAGTTTCCTTTTTTATTATCTATGTTTTATGTAAGATACTTACTGTAATCTTTGTGGAATGAGATAGAGCAGGAATGGATGAGTATGTCCTTGTCACTAGATTTTTTTCCTATTTTCAGCTATACCTTCTTTCAACAACCAACTGCATGCACTCGGGGCTTCACCTCAGTCTACCCTTTTGGCTTTTGGGTACATGTTCCTCTCCTTATTGGAATAGTTAGTGGCTGCTGTGGTCTGTGACTGACTTATTGAGTTCCTGCAGATCAAATGTAATCTCTGCCAAGTAATATAAATATACTTCTATAATGGAGGTTTATTAGGCTCTTTACTGCCCACTTTGAGCCATAGCACTCTGTTTTTAAAAAGGAAGGGGGTAGTGAGAATGGAGAGGTAATATTATATTAGACTAACAGGCCTAAATTTAATAGCCACAGGGATGCCTACTCATTTCTATGACTCATTTATCCAAAAAATACTGAATCTATGTACCAGGTACATACCGTACATGGTGGCTAGGTGCTTTGGTGCAAAGGTCAAACATGGTCCTTGCCCTTTTGAACCACTGCTTACCTTTTGCAAAACCACATCCTCAAGTTTATCTTTGTAAACATGCAACCCTGTCTAAATGCAGAGGAGCAGTGACTAGAAAGAGTGTTTTCCATTCTAATCTGAATTGAAATAGATTCTCTATTGGAGAGGTTTCTGTGTGTATCAAATTGTAGGATCTCTACAAATCAAATTGGGTCACTCTTTTGGTAAAATTAATTCAGCTCTTAGGTTGTCTTCAAAGCCCTAATATGCTCGGTGAGATTTACCAGGATCTGCCCCCATCTGCCCTTCTTGATTTTCTCCTTTACACGTTAGTCCCCTGAACCTTTTCAGTTTTGTGTGTTTCAGCGTTTCTAAGGGCATGAAGATGTTCTGTGTTAGTTGAAATATTCTTTATTCAAATAAATCTGAGTTAGAGAAAGTTAAATAGCATTTTTATACAGACATTCTCAACCTTTAATAAACCTTTTATATATCATCGTGAGTTTTTTAGAGGCAGATTTTACAAACCCCAGTTTTCTCCAACTCTCACGTTACTAGTATTTTTGGAATATGCTTTGGGAAATATTTTTATATCCTGAGGTTGCAATTCTTTATTCATCTGTTTAATTCTTCTGCACCTTTCATGGTCTGACATTAGTATCACATCCTCCAGAATCGCACCTGACCCTATCCTGTCTGTAGATGGTCCTTATGTGCTTTCCTGGAACCCCCTAAATTAACCCCCTGTCACAGCACCTGTTACACATGGTGTGCTGCATTATTTTTATTTCTTTAACTGCAAAAGCCTTGAAATCGGGATTTAGCTGTAATCCATGTCCTCATCAGCCTGGGCCCACTGTAGTAGCCTGTGTGTTTTAGTGAATTAAAGTAATGTTACTATATTTCTTATGAGTTAATATTTCAGATGTTTTCTGCCTTTCCATAGTCCGTTCTATCAAGCTGAAGGAAGATATTCTGTCCTGCACTTTTGCTGAGTTGAGTTTGGGTTTATGCCAGTTTATCCAAGAGGTGCGGAGACCAAATGGTGAAAAATATGATCCAGACAGTATCTTATACTTGTGCCTTGGAATTCAGCAGGTATCAAATTCAGTAATTGTTCTAAACTGTATTGCATTTTTAACAGTACTGATAGATCTTATGACTCAAGCTGAAAAATCATAGTGTATATGGTTGTTCGATACGCTTTATACTCTGTTCTTAATGAACCACTGCCCGTAATTTAAAAGTCTTGATCACATAGCCTTTTGTGAGCCAGATTGAGACTGTTAGTAGAATAAGAGAAATTGAGGATGAAGCATGTTACTATGGACAAAAGGGGCAAAAATAGCAAATTCACAAAAAAAGCAACATAGCTGATTATATCTGTATGTATTTACGTAAACCATGTAGTCTCATTTAAAAATTTTATCATTAAAAAAATTATTTATTTATGCATGAGAGACACACAGAGAGAGGCAGAGACCCAGGCAAAGGGAGAAGCAGACTCCATGCAGGGAGCCCAACGTGGGGCTCGATCCCACGACCCCAGGATCAAGACCTGAGCAAAAGTCAGACACTCAACCGCTGAGCCACCCAGGCGTCCCTCATTTAAAAGTTTTAAATGCATATTAAAATAACAGACAAGGGGCGCCTGAGTGGCTCAGTCAGTTAAGCGTCTGCCTTCAGCTCAGGTCATGATTCCAGGGTCCTAGGATTGAGGCCAGTGTCAGGTTCCGTGTTCATCAGGGAGTCTGCTTCTCTCTCTCCTTCTGCCCCTCCCCCTGCTCCTCTGCTCTCTTTGTCTCTCTCTCTCTCAAATAAAGAAATAAAAACAAACAAAAAGCAACATGCCATTATTTGTCACATTAGCAAAAAAAAATATTGTTGATGTGAGTTCTATGATGGGGATTTGCCTTCTTGGCTCGTGGTAATTAGTACACACTTTTCTAGAAAGCAGTTTTGAGCATGTGCTCAGGAATATGAAATTTTGAGTGTTCATACTCTTTCTCCAGTAATTCCGTTTCTGGGAGTCTGGCAGAGCAAATATTCTGAAGTTCAGACATCATTTGCACAAAACTGGAAATAACTTCAGTGCCCACCAGAGTGTTATGTTTAAGTTATAGTATATTTATAAAATATACATTATGTAGCTAATAAAAATTGTTTACAAAGTAACAAAGTAACTTCTAGTAATGTGTAAAATTACTAATATTAAAGCATTAAATGAAGAGTATGAAGTCTTTGTGGATCGCTATATGTTAACACAAAGTGATTTAAAAAACCAGTCCTATGTAATAAAATGAAATGCACCAAAATACATTGATAGTGGCTATCGTCTTGGGTGGTAGTGCTCTAGATGTTGTTGATTTCTCTTTTCTCTATTTGCCAGATTTTCTTCCATTTGTATGGTGGTGGTGGTGGTATATTCTTTTATTAAGGCATTTATTCCTAAAGTTTTGTTTTTTAATTATAGAAGTAGTATGTGCTCAGTGTAACTGTCAAAACAGTAGGTTGAAGGCATATAAAGACAATTTTTTCTCCTTCCTTCCCAGTCTCTGAGATAACCAGTGTTAAAGCATCTGCCCTTCGTGCCAAACATTTATGTATGTGTATAGATGTTAGTCTTGTTTTGCTTAGTTTTTAGCAATATGGGGCTGATGCCATATACATTTTTTTGTTGCTTACTTTTCTCGGTCTGTGTATCCTTCAGGTGAATATAAATCAAATTCCTTCTTTTATAAAAGAAAGATGTATAATATTACAGAATATGAATATACCAATTATTCACCCTTTCTTTTGATGCTTTTACATTTAGGTTAAAGTATGTATAGATTTGTCTTTCTCCTTTTTTTTTTTTTTTTTTTTTTCAGAGAGAGAGAGAGAGGCGGGGGTGCATGTGTGCCAGTGATCACAAGTAGGGGAAGGGGCAAACAGAGAGAAGTAGGCTCCTCTCTGAGCAGGGAGCTCAACTCTAGGCTGGATCCCAGGACCCTGGAATCATGATCTGTGCCAAAGGCAGATGCTTAACTGACTTAGCCACCCAGGCACCCACCCCCATGTATAGATTTTTCTAATTTTAAGATACCTTCATTTTACTTTCCAGAATGGTTATACTAATTTACACCTTTACCAGCAGGGTTGTGAGTGCCCGTTTCTTGAATTCTCTTTGGCTTAAAAAAAATTTAGTGGCTCCAATTTGTATTTTCCAAGTTTTTAAAAGTAGAATATCTTTTTATGCAGTTGGTTATTGGGATTTTTCCTTTGTATCTGTAATATCTCTTTTATGTTGGGGACATAAACTGTGATGTAAGTGCTTGAAGTAAATTTTTTCAGAATGTTTTTGTTTATATTGTATTTGCCATTCAAAAAGTTTTCCTTTTTATATAGTTTAATATTATGCATTTATTTCCCTTTAAAATTCCTGGTATTTTCTGTGTTGCTTAGCATGGTCTTCCTATTTAAGTATTTAAATTCTCATAAATTACTCTCTAAAATATTTGGGGTGTTTTAGATTATCTTTAATACATCTGAAATTCCTTTTTTGTACATGACAGAAGTATATTTCTGATGAATAACATTTGGGATGGGTATCTAGTTATGCAAACAGCATTCATTTTTCCCAGAGTCAAAAGAACACTTTCCTTATATAAGTACTGTTCCCATTATATTTTGATTGAATTTCTAGATAGTAAAAGATATTTTTTAAAATCAACACATGAGAGAACTCTTTCAACCAATATTTATTGAGCATCTACTATGTGCCATACATGCATTTTGGTTAGGCAAATATTGTGAAGATTCTAAACACACTTTACAGTTTATGATATTATGGATCTAAAGAACATTTTCTAATTTTATCAGAGTATATGTCAAGAAGTAAGATTATTATTTTGATGGATATCAGAATATATCCATCAGGAGCCTGCTTCCCCTGATTGCTCTTCTGATTTGAATATAGTCAAAATTTGGTCATTGCTGTGTTTCAGTCAAAAACATTTAACTGTTTTACACACCAGATACTCTGCTACCTATAAGATATATTCTAATTTGTGAGACAAGTCATGAAAGTTTATTCTAGTATATTTATCAATTTTATATTAATAAATGACTATATAATAATAGTATTAAAAAGAGGCTCTAAGTTAATAAATTGTCAGATGATTATTGTAGAAAGTATTATGAACTTTTTATCAATCTCAACTAGAAGTAACTTTTCCTTAACTGTAAATAATTTTAAAAGGTTACTTATGTTGACATCTCAGATGTGCTGCTTCTTTTCTTTTTTTTTCTAATTATAAAAATAATTATGCTTATTGAAAGGATTTTGAAAGTACATAAAAATGTAAAGAGATAAACTAAACTCAACTGTAATGTCAACACCTGGACCACCACTGTTAACGTTAGCCAAGAAGGGGATAATTGGCAAAAGAAGCAAATAGGCAAGTAACAGAGAAAATCAACAGATTAAGTTAAGAGGCAGAATGTACCAGGAATGCCTAACAGTCATTTACTGTGTGTGCTACGTATTAATATAAGCTTATTTCATGTATTCGTTTATTTGTTAGTTTGCCTTGCTAATGTATAAGAACTAGCATCATCACCATTTTCTGCTGAGGCACAGTGAGTTAAAATCTTGCCTGACGTCCCCAAGGTAGTAATGGGCAGGGCCGGGATGTGCATCCAGATGGCTTTTTCGTCGATATTCCTGTGATTACTGTGGTGGACTGCATCTCTAATATGAAAGGTACCCATGTATAACCAAGGAACAATTTCACCCATTTGACTGAAAATTGAAAGATTAAGAACTTTGATAATACCAAGTATTATTGAAGATACATAAACATTTTTCTTGTGTGAAGGCCTTTTCACAGGGCAGGTTGATGTGATTATTAAGACTTTAAATGCACATAGGGGTGCCTGGCTGGTTCAGTCAATAGCGTGTGTGATTCTTGGTCTCAGGGTTGTGAGTTCAAGCCCCATGTTGAATTGTAGAGATTACTTAAATATCTTAAAAAATAACAATAACAACAAAACCCGAAAAACTTTAAATTCACGTAGATTCCTCAGTCTAGCAAATCTACTGATCAGTATTTTTCCCCAAAGAAATGCACCCACATGTACAAAGACAGACATGTACTGGTATTTTCATTGTAACATTGTTTTTAACAGCAAAAAATTGGAAACCAGTGGTTGAGCATTTGCCTTCAACTCAGGGTGTGATCCTGGAGTCCCGGAATCGAGTCCTGCATTAGTTTCTTTGCAGGGAGCCTGCTTCTCCCTCTGCCTGTGTGTCTGCCTCTCTCTGTGTGTCTCTCATGAATAAAATAAAAAAATGGAAACCGTGTATGTATTCATCAAAATAGTAATGGTTCAGTCATCTATAATATGTTTGTACTATTGAATACTCTGTAGAGTTAAAAACTGTTGAAATGTTCTTATATATATTTACATGGAAAACTCTAAGAGACACATATATTTATAATGTATTTATTTAAGATATTATTTATTTATTCATGAGAGACACAGAGAGAGAGGCAGACACACAGGCAGAGGGAGAAGCAGGCTTCCTGTCGGGTAGCCGGATGTGGGACTTGATCCTGGGACTCCAGGATCAGATCCTGAGCTAAAGGCAGACACTCAACTGCTGAGCCACCCAGGGATCCCAGAAACACACATTTTTAAAGTAGTGTAGTACAATATTTATATTATGGTAAAAACACACATATCATAAAACTTACCATTTTAAAGTGTACAATTCAGTGGCATTAAGTACATTCAGGATGTTGTACAGTCATTATCACTATGTTGTTTTTTTTTTATGGTTTTTTTTATGTTTTTTTTTTATGTTTTTATGTTTTTTTTTATGTTTTTCTTTTTTTTCTATGTTTTTTTTTTTAAGATTTATTTATTTATTCATTCAGAGAGAGCGAAGAGAGAGGCAGAGACACAGGTAGAGGGAGAAGCAGGCTCCCTGCAGAAAGCCCAATATGAGACTCAATCCTGGGTCTCCAGGATCACACCCCGGGTTGCAGGTGGCGCTAAACTGCTGTGCCACCGGGGCTGCCCTCACTATGTTGTTATAAAACTTTAATACCCTAAGTGGAAATCTCATACCCATTAAGTAGCCACTCCTTATTACCTCCTCCATTTAGTCCCTGGCAACCATATATCTGCTTTCTATATCTGTGGATTTGCCTATTCTGGATATTTCACAGAAGTAGAATCACATAATTTTATGTGGCCTTTTGTGTCTGGCCTCTTTCAACATAGGGCTAACCTATGCTGTAGCATGAATCAGTACTTCATTCCTTTTGGTATCTGAATAATTTAATTCTTGGATATACCACATTTTGTTTAACCATTCATCTGTTCATGGACATTTGAGTTGTTTCTACCTTTTAGCTATCATGAAAAGTGAATGATACTGCGAACATTCATGTACAGGATTTTATTTGAATACCTATTTTCAATCTGTTTGGGTCTTATTCCTGCAAATGGGATCTTAATCACAGGGTCATATGGTAACTCTATGATTAGCTTGTTGAGAAACCACCAAACTATTTTCAACAGTGGCTGTACCATGTTAACATTCCCAGCAACAACGTTATGAGGGTTCTATAATCTCCATATCCTTGCCAACATTTGTTAATATATTCTTTTGAATTTCTTTCTATTTTTTAAAAGATATTTTATTTATTTACTTGAAAGAGAGAGCACAAGCAGGAGGGGGTGCCTCTGCACAGGCAGAGGGAGAGTGAGAAGCAGGCTCTCCGCTGAGCAGAGAGCCTGATGTGGAACTTGATTCCAGGACCCTGAGATCATGACCTGAGCCACCCAGGTGTCCTTTTTTTTTCTTTTTAAATAGTCATCTGATGGATAGGAGATGCTATCTCATTGTAGTTTTGATTTGCATTTCCCTAATAACTAATGTCATTGAGCATTTTTTCATGTACTTGTTGGCTACTTGTATATCCTCTTTGGATAAAGTCCTTTGCTCCATTTCTAAGTTGGGTCGATTGTCTTTTTGTTGTTGTTGAATTGTAGAATTTCTTTATATATTCTGGATATTAAACTCTTTATCAGATAAGTGATATGGAAGTATTTTTTCTTAGCCTCTGTTTCCTTTTAAGTCTCTTAGTGTATTTTGGTGGACAACATTTTGAAGTTTAATGAAGTGTGTAAGTTTTTCTGTTGCTTTTGCTTTGGTGTTGTATCTAAGAATCCACTGTCAAATTCAAGTGCATGAAGATTTACTCCTCTGTCGTCTTTAAGAGTTTTATGTTTTTAGCTCTTAAGTCATTGATCCATTTGAATTCATTTTTATGTCTCATGTAAGGTAGGGATACTTGTGAGTTAGGGATAACTTGATATGTAGATACTCAGTTTTCCCACTACCATGTGTTGAAGAAACTGTTCTTTCTCCATTGAATGGTCTTGACATGTTAAAAATCATTTGACTAAATGTGTTTATTTTCGAGTCTCATTTCTATATTGGTCTATATAGTTATTCATATGGCAGTACACACTATTTTGATTACTGTTGGCTTTGTACTAAATTTGAAATAGGGAAGTATGATTCTTCAAGATTCACTTGGCAATTCAGCGTTGCTTACAATTTCATATGAATTTTAGAATTGGCTGTTTCCTTTCTGCCCCCCTTCCAAAAAAAAAGCCATTGAGATTTTGATAGGATCATACTGAGTGTAGATTTTTGGGGGGCAATATTGCCATTTTAACAGTATTCTCTCCAGATCCAGGAATATAAGATGTTTTTCTTAAATATTCTTTAATTTCTTAGTGGTTTTTTTTTCTTGGGTTTTTTTTGTTTTGTTTTGTTTTGTTTTGTTTTGTTTTAGTTTTAAATGCGTAAGTCATGAACTTCTTTGGTTCAGTTTATTATTAAATATTCTTTCTGATACAATTGTAAATTGAATTGTTTTCTTAATTTCCTGTTTGGATTGTTCATTGCAAGTGATTTTGTGTTGCTTATATCCTCTAGCTTTGCTGAATTCATTTATTAACTCTAATAACAGTTTCTTGTGTGTGTGTGTATTCTTTCAAATTTTCTGTATTTAGGCTCATGTCATTTATAAATAAAGATAGTTTTACTGTTTTAGGACCTTTCCTATTTGAATGAATGCCTTTTATTTGTTTTACCTGTCTGGTTGCTCGGGCTAGGACTCCCAAGTACAATGTTAATTGGAAATGGCAAGAATAGGCAATTTTGGCTTGTTCCTGGTCTAAGGGGGAAAGTGATTTTTAAAACATGTATTTTATATAAACTCATTTGTTTGAGTAGATGTATAAAACTCAATTCTGTATTTCTAATGTGTAGTGAGTTGAAGTGTGTCATTCTTCCCACTTTTTCTGTATTTTAACTTTTTTCATAATATAGTTTTAAGTTGTGAAAATAACTTTACTAAAAGAAGAAAAAAGTATTTCTCAACAGTAAAACTATAATCTGGCAGTGTCATAAATTGCCTTTGAAGAGGACTATAAAAATGCATGTTGAAATGATAGATAATTTTTATTAGCCAGAACAAATTTAACTGGAAATAAAATTTTTCTCCAAGTCATACATTGTATAGAAAAGCAAAAACCAAAATAGCCGTGGATAAATAAATTAATAATACCAAATCTTAAAAGCAGCAAGAATTTCAGCATGTAATTATACCTTTATTCTGTAAATGCTCATTGTATTTCCTTGAGTGATTTCATTGGACCTGTTCTGTAACCTCAAGATGTTTTTTAGCATTACTCTATCCAACCTGTTTCTTGTTTCCCATTCTGTGATGTGATTCTTGATGGTTATAATTAGCATAGTTTTACATCCTATAATTAGACTTGAACTTTTTGAAGGCTGTGTTGTGGGGCAGAGAGTTGAGAGCTGGGGTTTAAAACTTGGTATCCTCAGGTCACCTGACACTAGCTAACCTTATTATTTCAGGAAGTGATCTAGTAACTAGGCTGAAAAACTAAAAGCATCTGAGAGCACATTTGCAGATAGATCCTGTGAATTCAAAAAATGAGTGGAAAAATACAAATTAGAACCAATTTTTAGTATATCAGTTTCATGAACTGAGTAAAAAGTACTTATATTATTTATTATAATTATTCTGTACCATCCATATTTTAAGAAGGAAATAGAAAATTTTACTTGCAAGCTCAGTGCTTGAAATATACAAGAAGGACCTTCTAGCTTGACTCCTGATATTTTAAAATGTATCTTTAAAATATATCCTTCACAATGTTAAGGGCAAAAATTAAGGATAAACTTTATTCCTTAAAAAAAAATCTTAAAAAAAATACTTGTGAAAAAAAAAAAAATACTTGTGTTTTCTTTGTATCAACATATATATTTCCATTTTTTCTCTTGCAGTACCTGTTTGAAAATGGTAGAATAGATAACATTTTTACTGAGCCCTATTCCAGATTTATGATTGAACTTACCAAACTCTTGAAAATATGGGAACCTACAATACTTCCTAATGGTAGGATGCTTATCTTTTATTTTTATTCTTTCATGATATGCCTTCCTAAATTGATTAATTTTTATGATTTTTAAAAATAAATTGTTCATTTGTATTTCTGTCTTGATTTATAGGGTATTTGAACTTTTGAGGAGGAAGTCTTTGGTTTATTATTTATTTTGGTAAAATTAAAACTTCCAAACAGTGTATGTATATATACTAATGAAAATAAAAAACAATTGGAAGTTGTATTTACTTTTTAGAAGCCGTTTTTGGTTTGGTAGCGTTGGTGAAGTTGCACACCATCCCAGCAGCTGACACATACATCCTTTACTTCTAGGCTGTACATTAGCAGTGGACCTTCTTCAGTAGTTCATTATCAATACCCTGTACTGGTTGTTACAAGAGTTAAGTCTTCATCATTGAATTATCTTTGACTGTACGTTGTTAGGTAACTCCCTGATTCAGTCATGGTTTTAGGCTCCTTGGCTGTGGACAGAGAGGGTTAGTGTCATGTTCAGGAATTTGTGCCCTTTTCTTTTGGGCTATAGAGCACCTTGGAAGCATTCTGAGCAGTGTGGTGGCTTGATGCATATAGCCTCCAAAGAGGAGAGAAGGGAGATACAGTTGGAAGTAATAAATTCACATTTGTGGTTAGTCTCCCAAAAATAGGATGCATAAACAGCAAAAAAGAGGATTGGTGAGAGAACATAAGGAAAGACCTGCATTTAGGGATCTCAGGAGGAGTGTGCACTTAAAGGTATACTCATCTTAATTCGTGTGCAGGACACCTGCTTTTCAAGAAGAATCCCACATAAGTCATCATGAAATAATCACTCTTAATAGAAATTTAAAATAAGGGGGGATGGGAGGGAGGGAGCTAGCTGCCTTCTGATGATCTAAATAAATCTAAATCTAAATAAAATCTAAATAAATTCTAAAGTGAAAATGAACCACCTAACAACAGAAAGCGTAATGACCTCAAACAGGAGTCTACAAACTGCTTGATCTGGCCTGCTGCCTGTTTCTGTATAGTCCATGAGTTATAAATGGTTGGGAAAAAGTTTAAAGAAAAGTAGTATTTTGTGGAAAATTAAAATTAAATTTGTGTGTATAAGTAAACTTTATTGGTACACAGCCGCTCCTGTTTGTTTCCATATTGTCTGTGGCTCCTTATCTTCAATAACAACAGTGTTGTCCAGCCTCCATGGCCCACAGTACTTGAAATGTTTACCATCTGGCTCTTTACAGAAAAAGTTTCCCAAACCCTGGTCTAAAATGACAATAGATTAAAACTGCTTCAGTGGATTGCTCACAGTGTCTGTTTCAGTGGAATCATCTGCTCTTTCTTTGCGGTGCCTTTTCTGGCTTTCAAAATAAGAAGAGGGGAAAAGATGGGACAGTGGGTCATTTTCTTCATATTTTCCTGTCTGAGAATTTAAGAAATTAATTGGTCCTATTTAGCAGGAGCTTAGTAGTGTTACTTCCTTCTCCCTTCTTCGGTCCAGGTTACATGTTCTCTCGCATTGAAGAAGAGCATTTGTGGGAGTGCAAACAGCTGGGCGCTTACTCACCAATCGTCCTCCTGAACACCCTCCTTTTCTTCAATACCAAATATTTTCAACTCAAGAATGTTACTGAGCACTTGAAGCTTTCCTTTGCTCACGTGATGAGACGGACCAGGACCCTGAAGTATAGCACCAAGATGACATATCTGAGGTTCTTCCCCCCTTTACAGAAGCAGGAGTCAGAATCAGGTGTGTGGTAGAATTTGTGCGATTTCTGTTCCAAGTCTAGTTAGTGTACAAATAGAGATTTACCACAGAAAGGTAACTAAATTGGAGACAGGGAAGAGTGTAGCTTTAGATTGATATATAGATGCTTTTTTATTGTCAGGGCTAGGTTAATTAAAGGCTTGCCACAAAATGAGAGCAATCACTTGCTTCACTGTACTTTTATTGGCTTTTAAATTAGGAATTCTGATTTAATTGGTCAGGATTAGATCCCAAATAAATGTGCATTGTAAAACTTTCCAGGGAATTTAAATATAAGAATCAAAGTCACTGATTTAGAGGCAAAAGATCAGCCAATCGCTAGTTAAAAGGAACCTGTCTAGTTTTTAAATCTATTTCTAAACCTTTTTTTTTTAAATCAGAATGCCTCTTTTTAGCTAACATTAACTATCAGT
Organism: Canis lupus dingo; assembly: GCF_003254725.2. Lineage (NCBI taxonomy): Eukaryota > Metazoa > Chordata > Mammalia > Carnivora > Canidae > Canis > Canis lupus. The sequence continues at coordinate 6,746,556 of NC_064257.1, read as the reverse complement.
TTCTGAAGAAACTTAAAAGCTGGCCTAGACTATACAGATGGAGTTTGACTTAACAGTTTTTCATTCAGCTTTACAGTTGTGAAAAAGTGATACACACGCATTCAGTAGAGACTGTACTTTGAGTGAGAACTTTTATATCTTTGGCTAGTGGAATGCAACTGGATGGACCCTCTCTCGTGATGCTGGGCAGCACGTCTGCAGCTCCCAGTCAGCCCCGTGATCACGAGGGTAGACAACCTGTATGCTTAAGCCATTCTGCACCCATTCAACTTTTGCACTTTCCAGTGCAGTATTTAATCAGTGACATCAGATAATCAATACTTTATTATAAAATAGGCTTTGTGTTAGAGGATTTTGCCCAACTGTGGGCTACATAAGTGTTCTGAGCACATTGAAGCTACGATGTTCATTAGGTTACATGTATTAAATGCATTTGCAGTTTAGGATAGGTGTATCACGTCGTAACCCCATTGTATGTTGAGGAAGACCTGTATTGCTTTTGTACATGGTGGAATAATGTCAGCAATCACAATTTTCTAAGTTTATGTTCCTAAAACAGCTTATTATATAATAGTTTGTTTTCACATTTTAAAAAGTTAACATATTATGGAACTAGAAATTAAACATACTAATTTTAACCAAAATTGTAAGTTCTAAAGTTCCCAAAATCAAGTTGTTACTTCTTTGGGATAATAAATATTTTGAATGTGAGAATTTAAAAATTACTGAAACTAAAGTCTATAAAGAATAATTGTTATGTTCTTGGTTGTGTTAACTTTTTTCTCCGTTGCTCCTTTTCTTTAGAAAATGTAACACCGTTGTGCTTTTTGACCCCACGACTATGTCCTGTCTCCTTTATTTTGTTTGTATATAGGCCACTTTGTGCACTTAATTTTTTTTTTAAGATTTTATTTATTCATGAGAGAGAGGGAGGGAGGGAGAAGCAGGCTCCATGCATGGAGCCCGATGCAGGACTCCATCCCGGGTCTCCAAGATCAGGCGCTGAAGGCAGCGCTAAACCGCTGGGCCACCCGGGCTGCCCTGTGTTCTTAATTAACATTAATTGGGGGCAGGGAGAAGCAATCAGATAACATTTCTTGATTTCTGATGAGATGCATTACAAGACTGGTAGTAAGTTCAGCTTCTTTTCTGAATGAATAAATTTTTATATTTAGGTATTCTCAATAAAAAACTGGGGTGAATTTTAAGTAACAACTAATGCAGGAAGCTGGGGAAAGTTCTTTACCAGCTATTAAGAGCCGCTGTAGGAAAAGAAGAATAAAACCTTTTTCTTCAGGTTTGCAGCAGATCCACTACCCACTGCTCTTCTCTTGAAGCCTGAATGGAGAAAGTGGGAAAGAAACAGTCTTACTTTCTGTATCTTCACCCTGGTTTCTTTTGGTAACCCTTGGCCTCTGTAAAATTCTGTTGGTCAAAAAGTATTTGCTCTTTTTTTATCAAATAGTCAACTTTACTGAGAACTTTTTCCCCCCAACAAAGATTCCATTTCCCATAATACTGTGACAAGATAAAAGAAACTTAAACATGTGCCGGGTGGACACTGATGCTTCACAGTAAAAGTATTTTCAGATAAAGAAGTCACAGCTATCTTGATCTCTTGTGTAGAAGAGCATTTAGAACCCTCTTTTTCCCTACTTTATCTTGCTGTGACTTAAGCTATACCTGGTGAGGGGCAGTTCTGGTGGCTCAGCAGTTTAGCTCCGCCTTCAGCCCAGGGCGTGATCCTGGAGACCTGGGATCGAGTCCTACATTGGGCTCCCTGCATGGAGCCTGCTTCTCCCTCTGCCTGTGTGTCTCTGCTCTCTCTCTCTCTCTCTCTCTCTTTCTCTGTCTCTCATGAATAAATAAATAAATAATCTTAAAAAAAAGAAAAAGATATACCTAGTGAAATTTCATAACAGAGTCGGTTCAGAATTAAGGCCTAGCTCCCTCCCCAGTACCATGCTTTTTGCTGTGCTGCACCCACTTCGATGAACAGGGCAACATAAATTTTACAGAACGGGGACTTCGATCTGTTCGGTGCTATTAAGCATTACTTAACGTACTGTCTAGCACCTCCGTAGGTGCTCAGTCCATGCTTGTGGGATGAGTGAGTGAACCGGAGGAGAACGGAGTGACGGTCTGACTGGAAACGAAGTTCAGTGGATGTCTTAAGACTGGAAGGAAGGATTTTTGTAATCTTTATTATTTCCCGTCTCAAGATAAACTCACTGTTGGCAAGAGGAAACGAAATGAAGATGATGAGGTTCCAGTGGGTGTGGAGATGGCCGAGAATACTGACAACCCACTACGATGCCCAGTTCGACTTTATGAGTTTTACTTGTCAAAATGGTAAGCAGTCTTCCTCTGGACTAGATTCAGTACACTTCAGTAGTTAATATGTTTTGGATTTTCGATGCTTGAATATCAGAAATACGACTTTCAACAAGAGTCTACCTTTAATTTCCTTTTGTCCCTATTCTCGTATCTGTGTGGATTTTGGACCCAGAAGCAAACCACTTTATCTGGATAGTTCTGTTTTGTTTTTTTTTTCTCCTAAAAATCTCTTAAAAAGCAAGAACCAGAGCTGTTTCATCTTTACAACTGTTATTCAACCTTTATGTGATAACTAGAGTTGGGATTTTACTGTTGATAGAGGAGAGGCTGTACAGCTAAACCTATAAATAGAAAAACTATTTTTAAGGAATATATATTTTTTGAGTGGTCTTTCTCTTACAGAAACTTTAAGACTTTAGAATTATAAGAGCCACACTAAAGCACTTTTTTTTTTTTCAAAGAAATACAGCCACTGTTTTGCCCCGTGGTAATATGTATTGAGTGCTCTTGGGGATATTGGGTACTGAGGGTATGTGGTTCTTCTTAGCCATAGTGTTACAAATGTAAGGTGAATTATTGCTCCTAATACTAAGGTCTGTGAATGACTTATACTTTGTCTTCTATTAACATTATACTCATGTCTGGTGAGTGTAGGAGGAAAAAATGTGCAGTTACAGGTTGCACCTGGGGCGAAAAGCCTATAAACTTATTTATCTCCCTGGGTGCATTGCTTATCTGTGACATTAGTTACAGCGGGGAACAAGGTGAGAGCCACTATATTAAAGAGTAGTTATATATTTCCTATACTTTCTGATCCCCAATTTCCTTAGTTTCTTTCTTTCTTTTTTTTTTCCCCTATGGATAGTTCTGAAAGTGTGAAGCAGAGGAATGATGTGTTTTACCTGCAACCCGAGCGCTCCTGTGTTCCGAATAGCCCCATGTGGTACTCCACATTCCCGATAGACCCTGGGACCCTGGACACCATGTTAACACGTATTCTCATGGTGAGGGAGGTACACGAAGAACTTGCCAAAGCCAAATCAGAAGACTCTGATGTTGAATTATCAGATTAAAGTGGAAGTGGGGTTCCTATTTTCATACACATGGGTATGCACCAAACTGTGAATGCATCCAGCTTTGGAAAACGATGTACAAGTACAAGTCCTCTTGACTTGATTATAAGATAATGGAAAACAGATGACTCGTGAACCACAGTGTGGATGTACAAATGAAAACTGAAGGAAAGAATACGAACTGAGAAATGTTGTTCTTTGGCAGTGATATAGTTCTTAGACATCTTCAGAATGACTAACCAATTTCTCTGAGTGGTGCATAATCTTATTTTGTTTGGGAATAACAAATTGTGGAATATTTTTAAGGAAAACTGTTGTATAAAACTCTACCATAGAAACCTTAGACCTTAGAGAGGTAGCTTTGGAATAAAACCTCGGCTGCAGTAGGCTACTTGGGCAAGCCCTATGTGCACGTCAGAGGAGAAATCAGTGCAGAGATAAGAGTGACATCAGATGAGGACTGTGGGACCCAGACTTGAAGACCCAATAAAATTACTCAACTTTTTCTTAAAAGGTAGAGAGTGAAGTGGTCTTGATTTGATTTTCACTGCCAAGCCAATTCTGTGAAGGATAGAAGCCTCTGGTGCTTTTGCCATGGGCCCCTCACATCAGGGAAAAAGGCCTTCACTGCTGTTCACACAGTAATGTGTCCCTCTCACTTTCTGGGTCTAGCCTTCTCCGCTGTGGGTCTAGATGTGGGTAAATTGAGGTGTAAAGGGGCTGAAACTCCACGAGCTGATTATGCACACAGAAAATCTGTGGAGCCCGTTAGACCCCAAGTGTCTTGAAATGTTTGTAGAAAACCCACTAAAATGCCCACTTCTCTGGGTGTCAGCCTTTATTGCTGCTGTCTCATAGCATGAGCTATGGTACACAGAAATGGGGGTTCTCCTTTTGTTTTCATTTCATCCCCAAATGGCAGCTTTTCTCCCATTGTTTTTTCTTCCTGTTTCCCAAATCCTTATTTTGTCTTTTGCACCAGTTTCTGGAGGCCCTTGTCATTTCAAAAAGAAAAGTCTCTCTCCTTACTCTGGCAAAACTTGTGGGTAATTCCACAAAGACACAGTATTACTTAGCTATCAGAATTATGGTAGAAAAGGTCCTAGCAATTTGGAAGATGACCTTGTTGCCCTAAGAAACTTGAAAATATGGATTCTGGGGTTAGGATATAAAGACATTGACTGTCTTGCATATCCACAACAGGTCCTATAGCATTATTCCAATCTCTAGCTGTTTTAGTAGTTCTTTGAGGATTGCAAGTCATAGGTGTGTTTGGCATATCAGTCCATCTCCCTTATCTTCATTCTCAGTTTCTTCCCCCAGAAAACTTTGACTCAAAGCTTTTATGATGTTGGCCAATCACAGAACTTCTTTAGCTAAGGTAAATTTGACCCTATAATAGAAATGAGAGAAGTCCAAAAAGCCTCTTAGAAATTTTAACCCTGAAAGACTTTCCAATATGTCCCATTTTTTAGATGGGGGTGGCAGGTGTTTTCGTTTTTTTTGTTTTGTTTTTTTTTTTTTAATAAATGAAAGTCATTTAAGTACAATAAAAATTTAAAAAGTAGGCCTTTTGACATTGTGTACTTGATGGTTCTGTCCCTCTGCCTGTAACAAATTTCACTTTGGTTACCAGGAACTGTGTGAAAGAAGTAAATCTGCCCCAGTTCTGTATGATTAATTCCATCTGTGTTTGTCATTTCTGACTGGAAAACTTCTTGCATCCAGATCTTGTTTGATATGGAGGAAAAACAACTGGATTGTCTGATAAGTCTGCCAATAAACTATCCAGAAACATCAGTTGTAATAGCCCCCACAATACAAATTTTATGGTTTGTATAAACACTAACATTTCCCCTTCTGTAGTTGTATCAAGAACAAATATTGTTGGTATAGTAGATACCTTGTTAGAAAACACCAGAGAGAAAAAAAGAAATCTGTATCTTTTAATTGAGAACAGCCAATACCCAGGTCAATAACTTTATCAGGACTTCAATTGCATGTTAGTCCACAGAGTTGTCCAGACCCTAAATTAATTCGTAAAAGAAAATCTTAATTATTGGTCATTCTTCATAAGCGTAGCTGTTGATATATGTGTCAGACTATTTGCTTTTTAAAATTTTATTAAAATTATGTAAAATTGCATTTTTATTTCCAGGGGAGAAAAAAACATCAAACAAACGAGAAACATCTAAATTATCCTTTCTGTTCTTTTTTGTTTTTTAACCACTTTTGGGTTTTCCCCTTGCAGAAACCACAGAAATATTCCCTTAGAATAAAATAGTATATTTGTATTTGATGGGTGAGTTATTCCTTTTCTTTGTCTTCAACGAGTTTTAGATATTTTTTTTTCTGTTTAACCTATGGGTATGAGCTACCAGATGGTATATTTCAAAGAGAGAGCAGTTTTCAGGAAATAAATTATTTGGTTTTTACTTAGTCCAGTAAACATATTGTTTCACTGCAAAGTCTTCACTTGTTTTCTTTTTTCCATCAAAAGACTTGTTCCCATTTTTTTAAAGCTAACTATATTCAAAGCTCTGAAAGCTAGAAATACCAAGTATCACATATTTGTTTCATTTGAGGCGAACTTTTTTAAGATTTACAAAGCTGGCATCAGTTCACCTTGAATGATTTTGAAATTGTGAGACTGGGATAAAGAATATAGATCCATTCTTAAGGAAAATACGTACTTAATTTGGAAGTGTGAGACTAATTGGCATCTTTCTTCGACTCTAGCTCTACCTTGGTTTTGTGCAAACAGTTTCAGATTCCATATCAACTGTTATAGTCTACTGCCTATTGGCATTCCGAATTTCGTAAAACAGGAGTTTTCCAAGAATTGCAAAGTAAAATGAATTTCTGCGTGTGAATCCCAGTTTTCTATCAAATTCAGAAGTTTATTTTCCATGCAAATTAAAAAATTCTGTATGGTATGGAGTTGAAATTTTAGGAAAGAATTAAGCACTAATTTCTTCTTGTGTATTGTTGAAAGAATAATCATTGAGAGGCATTGTTAACAGAGTAGGAAGATCTGAGGCTTTGGAGCCTAGTCTTACCACTTACTGGTTGTATAGCTTTAGGTAAATTACTTAATTTCTGTGTGCCTGGGTTTTCTTATAAAGTAGGAATAAGAATAACTCTTCCATAAGTTTGGAATATGTAGGCTTTTGGGTGTCATGGATTTTTTTTTTATTATAACATGCAAATTGCTGGGCATATAGCAAGATTTTATATCAGTGTTAATCCGCTTCCTGTGCCCTGAATTTTCACTAAGTTCATGGCTTCTCATTCTGCAAAACACCATACCTTTATACGATTTGAATCAAATATTTAGAATGAGTAAATACCATATGTAATCATAAGTTCTTCACTCATGTGCTTATATGCATATGAATAGTAATCAACATCACAAAAGTCCACTAGGAGGAATGTATGGTATATCTTTTTTTTTTTTTTAATTGGAGAAACTCTTAATGAAATTTCATTTACTTGGTTATAATACGATGACTTGGGAGCAAGACAGCTGTACAGCAATATACATCTCCGCACTTCTTCCTTCATTCACACCACCCCTTGCTCCCCCACGTTTTAGCTAGGCAGTAGTTTCTTTGGTAAGAGATTATCTTTTCCAGGCTACCTTGCAACTAAGTGTGAACATGGGACTGACTTTTGACCAATGGGATGGAAACCGTAGTTTATCACTGGCAGGCCACATCCTAAAAAGGAAAGGGCTTGCCTTCCTCTTGTAATTTCCTCTTTTCCATGGGCCAGAGTGTCACTGTGCTCATGGCAAACCAGTTCTGTCTATGTGGGAAAGGGCAGCATATCGAAAGCACATCAACCTCATAAGGCAGGGCCATTTCTGTGCTGAACTGCCTGCCAGCTCAGACCTTCACATAAGAAAGAAAGAAACCTGCCATCTTATTTCAGCCAAACTAAAGTAGCCAAACCAGTTTCCTGACTAACAGATTTACTACGCTCAGTATCAGGCTGCTGTTTAACATAGAACGAGAATTCTGATCCTGACCATAAGAAAAGAAAAAGAAGAAAGAGACTATTGGTATTGGGAAGAGAAATAAACTACTATTTTTACTTTATTTTTTTTTTTTTAAGTTACTGATAACACCCAGTGGGAGGCTCAAACTCATGACCGAGAACAGGAGTTGGATGTTCCACCCACGGAGCCAGCCAGGGCGCTTCTAAAACTCATTATTTTTAAATTAAGTCATATTTTCAGATGTTCAGGTATACCTATGTATTTGAAGAAACTATTCAAAATAAGCTTAAGTATGGTAACTACAAAATAGTTGATAAAAATTTCAAGCACTTTTCTACTAGAGCAGCAGCCAATTAGATAATGTAATTAAAAGGAAAAGATACTATTCAGAGTGACAGTGAAAGCTATAAAGTTTTTAGTAATTAAGTAATATACAAAAATCCTGTGTTTGTTTTAGTAGGTGGTGTTGGAAAACTGGCTTTTTACATGGAGAAAAACAGGATACCTAACTAGCATCATGTCCAAAGGTGGGCTCTCAATGGATTAAAGGTCTTAAATGTGAAAGGTAAAATGATAAAATTAATAGAAATATGGAAAATATTGTGATCTGGGGGAGAGAAGGAGCTTCTTAAAATTTCCAAAGCACAAACTATATGGAGAAAATTTATTTATTTTCTATGGAAATTAAAGATGTTTTTTGATAAAAGATGACAAATGACAGGCTCAGAGAGGATACAGGTTTCCCCGCTCTCTGAAGGTACAGCGTTGCTGTGAAACTTTAGTAAACCTAAACGGTGTAGAATGGAGAAGACATTACCATTAGTTTATATGGAATTTTTTTTTTTTTTTAAAGCATTCCCAGACCCCAAATTGACCTCTTTGAGGCTTTTCTGACACTTCAGGGCACATCTTGCTAACATATGTAGAAAAATAAACCAAGATAAAGCACAGGCGCTCACAGACATCATGCAAAGTTTTGGAGACTAAGGTATTTATGCTGAGAGTAGTTCCCAGGAAAGGAGTTTGGTGGTACGCGTAGCTCTCGCTCCTTGGGCTGCGCACTGCCTCTGCATGGGCTAGCTGTGAAACTCAGAACACTATTGTTGTGTCCTGCCTTTTGGTAAAAGTAAAAATCCTCTTCTGATACCTGTTGGTTAGCAAAAAAATGGGTTCTAATATAAGTTTTTTGTAAAAGTAAAATGGCCTGACACTTTAAAAAAGTGGGAATGCCTGTATTTGCAATGCATAAAATTACCAAATGATATATATTTAGAATATACACCCCAAACTGCTGAATTATAAAGAAAACTGAGCAAAGAATAATGAATACTTCATAAGAGAAACCCAAACAGGGAATAGGTGTATGAAGAGAGATTTTCAGACTCCTTTAGTAATCATGGTATTTCTCTTCAAACCTATCAATTCATGTCCTTAGGATTGGCCAGATTAGAAAAATAGATAATGCCAAGCATACTGCTGTTGGAATATAAAAACCATTACTGCAAGAATCGACGAACTATACAGTTGACTCTTGAACAACATGGGAGTCGAGGTGATAATCCCTGCATAGTTGAAAATCACAGTAGAAGTTTTAACTCTCCAGAAACTTAAACCACTAATAGCCTCTGTTGACTGGAAGCCTTATTGATAACATAAACAGTTAACACAGATTTTGTATGTTATATGTATTACATGCTGTGTTACAATAAAGTAACGTAGGGGAAAGAAAATCTTATTAACGAAAATCGTGAAGAAGAGAAAACACATTTACAGTTCTCTCCTCCAAAACAAATTCATGTATATGGGTGCCTATGCAGTTCAAGGCCATGTTTTTTTGAGGGTCAACTGTATATCCAGTCTGGAAGGCAATCTTCAACATCAAGATAAGAAAGTTTTGATTAAAAAAAATAATAATAAAAAGAAAAAGAGGGATCCCTGGGTGGCACAGCGGTTTGGCGCCTGCCTTTGGCCCAAGGCACAATCCTGGAGACCCGGGATCGAATCCCATGTCGGGCTCTCGGTGCATGGAGCCTGCTTCTCCCTCTGCCTGTGTCTCTGCCTCTCTCTATCATAAATAAATTAAAAAAAAAAGAAAAAAAAATAAGTTTTGATAGCTTTTGCTAGGAAAAAGTCTCCCCCCCCGATTAAATAAATGATTGTTACCAAATGCATTTTGTGTAGCTAATCAATAATTTGTATTATTCATTCACTTATTCGTTTAGTGAAAATCAATAGATTTTTCTGATATCAAACCATCCTTGCATTCTTTGATGAAACTCTAATTTTACATGTATTTTTTATATATACTATTATTAGCTTAGGTATATAATTTTTACCAAGGACATCCCCTTCTATTTCAGTTTGCCATAAGTTTTTCTCTCCTCTCCTCTCCTCTCCTCTCCTCTCCTCTCCTCTCCTCTCCTCTCCTCTCCTCTCCTCCCTCCCTCTCCCTCCCCTCCCCTCCCCTCCCCTCCCCTCCCCTCCCCTCCCCTCCCCTCCCCTCCTCTCCTCTCCCCCTTTTAAAAGGCTTTATTTATTTATTCATGAGAGACAGAAAAAGAGAGGCAGAGACACAGGCAGAGGGAGAAGCAGGCTTCATGCAGGGAGCCTGACATGGGACTCGATCCTGGGTCTCCAGGATCATGCCCTGGGCCGAAGGCAGGTGCTCAACCACTGAGCCACTCAGGAATCTCTGCCATGAGTTTTTCTTTCAATTATAAAAAGTGTTGAACTTAACAAAATTTTTTTGGCATTTATATTAATAGTCCTCTTTTTTTTTTTTGCCTTAATTTATTAATGTTACAAAACACACTGACAGAATTTTCTTATGTTGAACAGTTTTTGCTTTCCTTGGACAAGCCCTTTTTAATTTTTTTAAGCCCTTTTTAATTTTAAAAATATGTATATACTGTTAGGTTTGTCTAGCTTGTATTTTTTTTCTTTTGTATCTGTAATCACAAGTGAAACATTTAAATTTTTTTCTTGAATTCTCATCTGATTTTGGAATCACTAGACTTAAAAAGAGTTGGGCAGGTTTTATTCCTCTTCCATTCTGTGGAACTTAGAGAAAACTTTTGTTTTTGAATGTTATAGTCAAACTGTAAAACTTAGAATTCTTTTAGTTGTTTTTATCCCTCTATAAAGAAGAGGTCTTTGCCATTTTAGTTTACTGAATGTTCACTGGCCTTTTCAAGTTTTTGATGTCAATTTGATTTTTATACTTCTCTGTAACTTTTCTCCTCAATTTTTATTTCTCTATAAGTTTCACATAGTTTGATCAATATGTCCATCTTTATTAACATGGTTTATGATTTTTTCCTTCTTCCATTCTGTATTTGGTGTTCTGTTTGCGTTTTCTCTTTTTTCTGCTCCAACTTATCTAAGAATCTTTCAGAGAACCATCATTTGGTTTTGTAAGTCTTGCCTTTTCTACTTATTTCTGACTTTATTACTATTTTTCTTATTTTTGGTGGGGATTTTTTTGTTCATTTTTAAAATTGTTTAATGATTGCATCATTCATTCTTAACCATTATAGCTGAAAATGATTTCTTGAAAATGAAAAATGATTTCAAATCTATTTTTTCCTTTAGCTCTTTAATGGTGCCTCAGATTCAGACCTGATTTTATCATCAGTCTGTTTGTAGGTGTTTCCTCATTTCCTTTTTTAAACCAAGTGTTATCCACCTAACCTTTCTTTGCCTGAAATTTTGTCAGTTTTCAGGCTTTTTGAGGTATACTAATATCCATTTTCTTGGTTAATTGCTCTTAGCAGCATATAATCCCTCACTTTTTTTTTTTGCATTGAATTCTGTCTTAGACACTATAAATATTGATCCCCTACCTTTCCCAGTGTTAACATTTGCCTGATAATGTTTTCCTGTCATTTTTGCCCTTATATTGTTAGATGGTACAAAGAATTCTTAGAATCTTTTTAAGATTTTTACTCATTTGTTTATTTCGGTATAGACTCCTGGATTCCTATTTTATTTGTTGGGTTGTAATCTGATGCTCTTATTATTTGTTTTAATATGCAAATTGTCCTAGATTTAACCAATGGAAGCCTGGTCAACTCCTATGTCCTTCTGATATATCCCCATCATTTTTTCAGCATTTACTTAAAACAAGATGTTCCAAGATTATTCTGTACTTTCCCTGCCCTAATCTTGGAATCCGTCGTGGAATCCTAATGCCTTAGCACTTGGTGCTCGTCTACTGAGGTAAAGTTGTTTCTGTGTCCTATTGATGTGTAGAACCAATCAGTCCATAACCGAGTATATACACATATCACGTAGCTATACCTATCCTCTACCTATGTTTTGTAGCCTGTGACTTCTTACCGTCTCTTCCCGTCAGGTCAACCTCTTGAGGTTCTTTCTAGGCTTCTCTCTTTACACATTCATAAATCCTTTTACAAAACTGAGAAATCTGGTTCCCATTATTCTCAGTATGTGCTTACTTCCTGAATCCCTTCCTTGCATAACGTGAATCTGTCTCCTTACCATGCTAGCCCCCCACGACCTCAGTTGCTCTGCTGCTGGGCCTCTTCGCTGGGCCACCCCTCACCAGCAGACTTCTGGGCTCCAGGCTCACCAATTACTCCCTACCATTTGCTTCTTCAGACACTAATGCAGGGGGAGTAGGTGATGATGGAAAAGAAGGAGTGGGAGTCTGTTAAGTTTAAGATGTTTATATTCATTTTAACTATTGCTATGAGAACTTATTTCTGCCATTAATTGTTCTTTTCATTGTAATAAGTGAAGAGTACTTCAATCCCTATCGCTTATTTCCCCCATCTTCTCTCTCCACCCAGCTCCCCTCTGGTAACCCATCAATTTGTTCTCTATAGTTAAGAGTCTGTTGCTTGGTTTGTCTTTTATTCTCCCCCGTTGTTTGTTTCTTAAATTCTACATATAAGTGACATTATATGGTATTTGTCTTTCTCTTATTTTGCTTAGCATTATACTCTCTCTAGCTCTACCCATGTTCCAAATGGCAAGATTTCATTTGTTTTTATGGCTGAGTAATAAACACTCCATCTATCTGTGGACACTTAGGCTACTTCTATAGTTTGGCTACTTTGAATAATGCTGCAATAAACATAGGGGTTCATGTAATCCCTTGGAATTAGTGGTTTGTTTTTTTTTTGGCGGGGGGGGGGGGGGTAAATACCCAATAGTGCTATTACTGGATTGTAGGATAGTTGTGTGTTTAACTTTTTGAGGAACCTCCATACTGTTTCCCACAGTGGCTGCACCAGTTTGTGTCCCCACCAACAGTGCACGAGGGCTCCCCTTTCTCCACATCCTCACCAACTCTTGTTTTTTATGTTTTTGATTTTAGCCATCCAGACAGGGGATGTCTCATTATAGTCTTGATTTGCATTTCCCTGATGATGAACATATTTTCATGTGTCTGTTGGCCACCTGGATGTCTTTGGAGAAATGTCTGTTTGTGTCTTCTGCCCATTTTTTAACTGGACTATTTGTTCTTGGGGTGTTGAGTTGTATCAGTTTTTTATATATTTTGGATTCTAACCCTTTATTGCATGTGTCATTTACAAATATCTTTTTCCACTTAGCCGGTTGCCTTTTAATTTTGTTTTCTTTGCTGTGCAGAAACTTTTTATGTCATCCCAGTAGTTTATTTTTGTTTTATTTCACTTGCCTTAGAAGACAGCTAGGAAAATGTTGCTACAGCCAGTGTCAGAGAAATTACTGCCTGTACTGTGTTCAAGGATTTTTAGGGTTTCAGATCTCACATTTAGGTCTTTAATACATTTTGAGCATTTTTGTATATGAAGAAAAACAGTGGTCCAGTTTCATTCTTTTGCATATTGCTTGCTGTCCAGTTTTCCCAACACCATTTGTTGAAGAGATTATCTTTTTCCCACTCTGTATTCATTCCTCCTTTGTTGAATATAAATTAACTATACAATTGCAGGTTTATTTCTGGTTTTTATATTCCGTTCCATTGACCTATGTTTGTTTTTATGCCACTGCCATTGCTTTAATTACCACCACTTTGTAATATAACTTGAAATCTGGAATTCTGATACCTCCAGTTTTGTTTTTCTTTTTCAGCATTGCTTTGGCTGTTTGAGGTTTTGTGGCTCCATACAAATTTTAGGATTGTTTGTTCTAACTCTGTGAACAAATGCCATCAGTATTTTGATACGGATCACATTAAATCTGTAGATCGCTTTGCGTAATGTAGCAATTTTAACAATACGTATTCTTTCAGTCCATGAGCATGAAATGTCTTTCCTTTTCTTTGCATCATCTTGAATTTCTTTATCAGTGTCTGAAAGTTTTCAGAGCACAGGTCTTTCACCACTTTGGTTAAGCTTATTCCTAGATATTATATTGGTTTTGGTGCAATTGAAGATGAGATTGTTTTTTCTTTTCTTTTCTTTTCTTTCTTTTTTTTTTACTTTTTTTATTTATTTATGATAGTCACAGAGAGAGAGAGAGAGAGAGAGAGAGAGAGAGGCAGAGACATAGGCAGAGACATAGGCAGAGGGAGAAGCAGGCTCCATGCACCGAGAGCCCGATGTGGGATTCGATCCCGGGTCTCCAGGATCGCGCCCTGGGTCAAAGGCAGGCGCTAAACCGCTGTGCCACCCAGGGATCCCAGATTGTTTTCTTAATTTCACTTTTTGCTGCTTCATTTTTAGTGTATAGATAAGCAACGGGATTTCTATACATGGATTTTGTATCCCGCAACCTTACTGGATTCATTTGTCAGTTCTAGTAGTTTTTTTGGTAGAGTCTTTAGGGTTTTCTATATAGTCATCTGCAAATAGAGTTTTACTTCTTCCTTACCAATCTGGATGCCTTTTATTTTTTTATGTTGTCTAATGGCTGTGCTGGGACTCCCAGTACTATGTTGAAGAAAAGCGGTGAGAGTGGATATCCTTATCTTAGAGTTCTTGACCTTAGGAGAAAAGCTCTCAGTTTTTCACCATCAAGTATAATGTTAGCTGTGGATTTTTCATATAAAGCCTTATTTTATTGAGGTTTGTTCCCTCTAGATCTACTTTGCAGAGGGTTTTTTTAATCCTGAATGGATGTTGTACTTTGTTGAATGCTTTTTCTTTATCCATTGAAACCACCATATAGTTTTTATCATTTCTCTTATTGAAGACAGTCATGTTGATTGCTTTGTAAATACTGAACAACTCTTGCATCCCAGGAATAAATCCCACTTGATCATGGTGTATGTTTTTTTAAACTTCTTGTTGGATTCAGATTGCTAATATTTTGTTGCAGATTTTTATATCTATATTCATGAGAGATACTGGCTGTAGTTCTCTTTTTTTGTAGTGTCCTCATCTGGTTTTAGTATCAGGGTGATGCCTCATCAAATGAATTTGGCAGTTTTCCTTCCTCTTCTTCTTCTTCTTTTTTTTTTTTTTTTTAATACTTTGAGAAGAATAGGTATTAACTCTTCTTTAAATGTTTGGTAGAGTTAGTTAGCCTGTGAAGCCATCTCATCTTGGACCTTTGATTTTTGATTATTAATTGAATTTCATTGCTGGTAATTGGTGGTCTATCCAAATTTTGTTTCTCCTGGTTTAATTTGGTAGGTTATATGTTTCCAGGAATTTACCCATGTCTTATAAGAGTTGTCCTATTTGTTGGCATATAGTTTTCATAATACTCTGTTACAGTGTGTATTTCTGTGGTATAGTGGTTATTTCTCCTCTTTGATTAATTATTTTATATGGCCCTCACCCTCCCTGTTTGGAGTCTGGCTAGAGGTTTATCAATTTTGTTTATCTTTATAAGGAACCATCTCCTGGTTTCATTGATCTGTTCTGTTGGGGTTTTTTAGTTTCTATATCATTTCTGTTCTGATCTTATTTCCTTCCTTTTGCTGTGTTTGGATTTTGTTCCTTATCTGACTCCTTTGGGTGTAAGGTTAGGTTGTTCATTTGAGATTCTTTTGCTTCTTGAAGTAGGCCTGTAATGCTTTAAGTTTCCCTCTTAGAACCACTTTTGCTGCATCCCAGAGATTTTGGACCATCTTGTTTTCATTTTCATTTGTTTCCATGTAATTTTTTATTTTTTCTTTGTCTTTTTGGTTGACCTATTCACTCTTTAGTCACATGTTATTTAACCTCTGTGTATTTGTGGTATTTCTGGATTTTTTACTTTTCTTATAGTTGATTCCAGTTTAATAGCATTGTGTTCAGAAAAGGTTCACAGTGTGACTTTGATTTTTTTAATTCGTTGAGACTTGTGGCCTAATGCATGATTTATTCTACAGAATATTCTGTGTACACATCAGAAAAATATGTATTCTGCTCTTTTAGGGTGGAATGTTCTGAATGGTTCTATAAGTCCATCTGGTCCCGTATGTCATTCAAAGCCACTATTTCCTTATTGCTTTTCTATTTGGATGACATGTCCCATTGACTTAAGAGAGGTATTAAAATCCCCTACTATTATTGTATTATTATCAATTATTTCCTTTATGTTTGTTTTATGTATTTGGGCGCTCCCATGTTGGGTGTATTAATATTTACAATTATTATATCCTCTTGTTAGGTTGTCCCCTTTATTATTATATAGTGTCCTAAGTCTCTTGTTACCACCTTTGTTTTAAAGTCTGTTTTGTCTAATACAAGTATTGCTGTTCCAGCTTTCTTTTGATGTCCATTTACATAATAAATGTTTCTCCTATCTCCTTATTTTCAACCTGTAGATGTCTTTAGGTCTGAAATGAGTCTCTTGTAGGCAGCATATATGTGGGTCTTGTTTTTTTGATCCACTCTTGTTACTGTCTTTTGATTGAAGCATTTAGTCCATGTAGTCACAGTAATTATTGATAGGTACTATTTATCACCATCTTGTTACGTGTTTTGTAGTTGTTTCTATAGGTTTTCTCTGATCCTTTCTTCTCTTGTCATGGTTTGTTGGCTTTCTTTAGTGATATACTTGATTTCTTTCCCTTGATTCTTTGCATATCTATTTTTCACTTCTGGTTACCATTAGGTTTGTATGTAACATCTTCTACATACAGCGTCTATGTTAAGTTCATGGTTGCTTAGATTTGAACCTATTCTTTACTCCACTCTTCCCTGTTTTAGGTATGTGTTGTCATTTAAATCCTTTTATTTTATGAATCCCTTGATAAAAGTATTTTTACAGAAATACTTATTTTTTACTGCTTTTTGTGGGTTTTTGTTTGTTTTTTGCTTTTTATACTCTCACTTAGGGTCTTTCCACTCAGTCCCCTTTAATGTTTTTCGAAGGGCTCATTTAGTGTTCATGAACTCCTTTAGTGTTTGTCAGAGAAACTCTCTCCATTTTGAATGATAACCCTACTGGATAAGAGTACTGTTGGCTGCAGATTTTTCCCAACTTTCAGCACTTTGAATATATCATACCACTCCCTTGTGTCCCACAAAGTTTCTGCTGAAAAATCTGATAGCCTTCTGAAGTTTCCCTTGTATGTAACTATCTTTTCTCTTGCTGCTTTAAATTTTTTTTCTTTAGCACTATTTCCTCCCATTTTAATTACTATGTTTCTTGTGTAGACCTCCTTGGGTTTAAGTTTTGGGGGGATCGCTGTGTCTCCTGGATTTAGATATCTATTTGCTTCTGCAGATTAGGGAAGTTTCTAGTCATTGTTTCTTCAAATAAATTTCCTACCCCCTTTTCTCTGTTGTCTTCTGAGATTCTTACAATGCAGATATCATTACACTTGATATCACTGAGTTCCTTTAGACTACTCTCAAGTGCATAATTTTTTTTCCTTTGCTCACCTTGGTTATTTTCACATTACTCGGTCTTCCAGGTTATAACTTGTTCCCTTGCTCCAGTCTAGCCTGATATGTATTCCCTCTAGTGTATTCTTATTTCATTTAATATGTTCTTGGCTTCAGGTTGGTTCTCATTATTGTCATCCACTCTTAGGTTCAGTGGGTAGCTTAATGATCATCACTGTAAATTCTCTATCAGGCATATTATATCTGTTTGGCTTTGGTCTCTTGCTGTGGTTCAGTCCTGTTCTTTCATTTGGGACATCTTTTTCTGTCTTCTCATATTGTCTAACTTTGTCTGTTTCTGTGTGTTAGGGAAGTGAGCCACTTCTCTTTTACCAATAATAGCCTTATGAAGAGGAGGTCTTGTAGTGCCCTGCAGTGCCGTCTCCTCTGTCCCCCAGGGGCTGGCACTTCAGGGAGGATCTCCTATGTGTGTTGTGTGTGCTCTGCTGTGGAGTCTTGGCCTCTTTTTCCTTCAGTCCAGCTGTGTGCAGAGGTTCTCTCTGACCATTGTGGGCAGCGTTTGATGCCCAGCAGGGTGGGGCACATTTTAACAATGTATGTGGTGGTCTGCTTGGAAAGGGAGAGCTGATGCCCCCCTCCCCACCCCCCTGCTGCCTCCAGGGATCCCGGAAAGAGTCAAGAGATGTGTTGGCAGGGATTGCACTGGTCTTCTGAGGTGGGGCCTGCAGCACCAGGCCTAAGGTAAATGTGAATGGGGAGGGCAGACCTGCAGAAGTGGGGGGGGGGGGGGGGGCGGGGGCGGGTAGGATGCAGTGGTACCTCCCAGCTCCTTTGTTCCTGGAGGCATCTTCCTCCCATCCCTGTCCTTCCAGGCCGTGCTCTAAGATGAGCAAATCCCTCACCCTTTAGGGTTCTTCAAACTGCCACTTGCTGCCATATTTGCACTGGCTGTGCTGTCTCTCTAGGGCCCGGATGCTTCCTAAGGCCCTCTGGGCTCTCCCAGCGCTGAGCCACCGGAGTGCTAAACCCCTAGGCGTTAAATCCTCTGGTTGTGAGAACCTAACAAAATTTGGCCCCTGTCACTTTCACAGGCAAGTGTTAAGAGATCACCTTCCCCTGGCCGGAGACTGTTGCCCACCGGCTGCCGCCACCTCCGTGTGGCCCTTTCCCTGCCTTTAGTCGTGCAGTTTGTTTCCTAGGCTTTGGATCACTTTCTGGGTTACTTATGTTGATGTGTTTTGTGTCTGTGGGAGGAGACAAATTAGAGTCTTTTATGTTCCTTTGGTCTTCCCGACTCTACCATGCTGATATTCTTTGGAATTTTGGTTTTGGATTGTTGATATACTTCATTTTGTATTCCATTGGCCCTAGCTGTTTGGAATTACACATTTTGCCAAAGTATTTGCTCACCTTTGCTTCCTATATCTCACGTCTAAATTCATTTTTCATATTTGACTGCTTCCAAAATATTATTTTTTAAATTTTTAAAAAAGATTTTATTTATTTCACACAGAGAGCCCAAGCAGGGGGAGCTGCAGGCAGAGAGAGAGAAACAGGCTTCCCAGCAGAGCAGGGAGCCGGGCGTGGGGCTCAATCCGAGGACCCTGGGATCATGACTTGAGCCAAAGGCAGGCGCTTAACTAAGCCACCCAAGCGCCCCAAGAATATTTTTTAAGTAAATTCTACCCCCAGTGTGGGGCTTGAACTGACAACGCCAAGAGCAAGAGTTGCCTGCTCCACCAACTGAGCCAGCCCAGTGCCCCGAGAGTTTTTTTTTTGTTTCAAGATTTATTTATTCATGAGAGACACAGAGAGACACAGGCGGAGGGAGAAGCAGACCCCATGCAGGGAGCCCGATGTGGGACTAGATCCCGGGACCCCGGAGTCACGCCCTGGGCCGAGGGCAGGTGCTAAACTGCTGAGCTACCAGGGGATCCCCCAGAGACTATTTTTTATTGCATCCTTATACTTAAATGAATTTGTCTTGATAGGAATTTTGAGTTCAAAGTTCTTTTCCTTCAGCATTTTGGGAACGTCTTTGTCTCTCACCTAAATACTATTAAGAAACCTGGTGCCCGACTGATCCCTCTCTGTAATTGATCTACCGTCTCTGTTTAGGAGCTGTCAGAAGTTTTGCTTTTTCTTAGATGGTCTTAAATGTCTTTCAGTCTAGTGTTTCTGTTTGTATGTTTTCTGTACGTTTTTCATCCATGAGTTTTTTCATCTTTAATTCTGGCCAGTTTCTCATTTCTTCAGGTATTTCCTTTTCTACTTTTCTTCTTCTCTTCTAGGACGCCCAGTTATTCAGATGTGGACACTACTGCTCTGTCCCTGGACTGCCTGCCGTGTGTCTGTCTTTTCCTGCTTCCTATTACCAGCTAATTAGTTTTGACCTGTATGTGTCCCTGTGTCTCGTTCATCGACTTTTGTACTATTTTCAATGTGGTCCTTGTTCCTGGTTCATATTACTAATATTTCCTTGTATATTTATTTTGTTTTATTTTTAGTTTCTTGGCTGGTGTGCATGTTTAGTTTGCGTCTTCAGGGCCGAGGGCTGGCCTCCTCAGGCAGCATCCGGTTACTGTGGCCCACGAGCTCCTGTCCCTTCAGCACACTAGCTCCTATTTGGTAACGTTTATTGAGGAAAGGCCAGGGCGGGGGCCTAAGCCGTCGCTCCCAGTGAGTGAAGGGGAAGGCGAGGCCCTGCCAACAGCAACCAGCCAGCCCGGCTAGCGCGGGCGCCGGGTCATGTTCGGAGATTTATACCTTCAGACCCTCGCTCGGGAAGCACCTTCACCTTTGTCCTCTGCCAGCTGCAGGGCTCTGCGGGGGGTGAGGGGGTGGGGGTATTTTAATCCCAAGAGCAGAACTCCTGGGCTGCCCAGTGTCCCGTGGACACCGGTCACTTGACTGATGATCACAAGTACCACAAGGGTGGGCTTCTTGCTGCTGCCCGGTCTCCCTGCCTGTGGGGACTCCAGGCTCCTCGGGGTTCTTACAGGTCCGGGACGGATTTCTTGTAGGTTTGGTGGTGGTTCCTAAGCTATATTGTAATTCTAAGTCCATTTTTGGGGAAGGGACCCAGAGCCTATGCCACTTCGTTGTCTTAATAGGAACCAAAGCCCCTAATGGATCCTTACTGCCCTTTTTCCCCAGTCTTGGGATGTTACCTCTTAGGTCCCTCACTTGTAAATAGTTGAACGAGTACATCCAACCTGTTAACTTGTGTTTGGA
Organism: Canis lupus dingo; assembly: GCF_003254725.2. Classification (NCBI taxonomy): domain Eukaryota; kingdom Metazoa; phylum Chordata; class Mammalia; order Carnivora; family Canidae; genus Canis; species Canis lupus. Next base: position 6,726,178 of record NC_064257.1, on the reverse strand, counting down.
AGTAGTGGCGGTGGTTTTAATATCCGATCTGAAAGGGTCACGTTTTAATGCTGTTTTTTCCCCTCTTCGCTCCTGTTTTGTTTCATCGACTGATGCGGATTTCCTCCTCCCGAGCTCCGGCGTAGATGTTAGGAAGTCCAGTTCCAGGTCGCAGCGGCTTCCTCAAGCCCTCCGTGAACGTGGCGCTTCAGCTCTAAAGCTCAGCAGCGGTTTTTGCGGACCTTCCCTCGCCTTGGTCTCCGCCCTCCGTCGGCCCCAGAACCATCTGGTGTTTGCTCACAGTTCGAGTCCTTCCGTGTCCTACTCCCGAGTCGTGCTCCGGGGACTCCGGGCCGTGTCCATCTCTTCCCTCGTGCAGCTGCCGTGTCCCTGGAGAAGCCGGGAGACTGTCAGCCCCGCAGCGCGCCCAGCCTCGGAGTAGGGACCTGGTGCCCCGGGCGTGGAAGCCGGGGAGGACGGTGTGAGTTTTGCCCCCTTGGTGGGAGCAGCAGAGGCTGCAAAAGGGTCCTCGGAGGTGAAGGGAGCGGTCGGGAGGGCCCGGGATGGGGCCTGCGTTCCCCCCAAGCGAAGAGAGCCCGCGAAGCCTGTGGGTGATCACATCCCGGCCCCCGCCCCCGGGTGCCCCGCCCCGGGCAGTCCTAGGTGCTGCACGAAGTCGGGGTCCCTGAGTGCTCCGACTCCCAGGTGCGGTCCCGGGGGCCTTCGAGCTGGACCACACGCAGGCTCTGCAGGGCCTCAGTTTCTCTACCTGGAGAAGCCGCCAGTACCCCCACCCCAAGGGATGGTGGGCGTAGGGCCGCCCCTGCCTCCCCGGGGATCCTAACGGGAAGCACAGGGGCCCAGAGGTACAAGTCCGCGCCGGGCCTGGGGGTAGGGAGTGCGAGGTGGGGGAGGCCGAACCCTCTGTGTGTCCGCAGCCCGCACCTTCCCCCGAGCCCCGCCCCCCGGCCGTGACGTCACGGCGACGCAGCGGCCGGTTCAGGTGAGCGGCGCGGCCCCGCACGCACAGGTACAATTAAATAGCTCGTTTAATCCTGTCCCGACAGGGGAGTGCGGCGGTGTGAAGCGCGTCCTGGGGGCGCCGCCCGCCCGTAAGCCCGAGCCCTGAGGACGCCGTCCGGGCATGCGGGGGACCCGGGGGGGGCGGCTGCGCGGTGCCCGCGGGCGGGAGGGGATGCGGCCCCGGGTCCCCGGCCCCGGCGGGGCTGGCGGAGGGGCGGGCGGGGCGCTCCCAGCAGGTTCGGGCGGAGAGGAAGCCGCTCGCTCGTTCACAGCTTGGATGGCGCTCGGGCAGCCGCGCTACAGGATCTCCTGGCGGGGGGCCCGGGCCTTGAGCGGGGCCTGCCCGTTGGGCACCGAGCCGTTCTGCCCCTGCGGCCGCGGGCCCTTGTCGCGGTCGGGCCACGTGAAGATGGCGTCGTCGCTGTCCAGCTCGGACTCGGAGCGCATGAGGCTGCTGCCGGGCGTCGGGCCCTTCTGCCTGCCGCCTGCGGGGAGACAGGAGAGGCCGGTCAGGGCCGGGCCGCGCGCCCCAGGGGTCCCGGCTGAGCTCGGACGGACAGCAGAGGCTCGCCCCAGGCCCCCGGGGCGAGGACGCACCTCCTCCGAGCGACCCGCCGGGCCGGAGCTCACCTACTCCCGGAGCTCACCTACTCCCACACAGGCGACCGACAGGGGAGGAGCTCGAACCCCCGGGCCAACACCCTCCACCTTGCCCCCCCCACGGAATTCCCGCCCGAGCCCCGCAGGCGGAGCCGCCGCCATGTGGGGGCCAGGGGGAGGTGCAGGCCCCAGCCCCTGCTCCGCCCCCGCAGCTGCCCCCCCTTCCCAGGGCCCCTCTCGAGCCGCCCCCTCCGCAGGCCGCACTGCACCCCCGGGGCGCTGCCCAGCACGACCGCAAAGTGAAGGACGCGACGCGGTCCTCCCGACGGCTAGTCATGTGTGAAGGCAAGAAGGGGGGGGCGGGGGGGGTGCAGCGGGTCGCCACCAAGGTCGGGAGGGTGGGTGCGGAGGTTCCGTTGCAGACGCCGGTGTAGACGCCCCAGGATTTCTCGGGGTTCCCGGAATGTGCCGCAGCAGGACGCTCAGCCGATCAACGGGCAGGCCAAACGCCCCGGACACCGCCCCCCCCAGGCTCCCCGCGCCCCGTGTCCGGGCTGCACCTCCTCCTCCGCTGAGTCCAGAACCGGAGCGGGGCCTCCGCCGGGTCACACGCTCAACACCAGGCGCGAGGGACTCCACGGCGCCCGGAGCGGGCCCTGGGTGACCCGGCGCACCCGCGGCTTCTCCCCCGCAGCTCTGCTCGCAGGAGGACCCGTGGCGTGGGGTCGGGGCCCCGCCGCCTCCCGCATCCCCTACAGCGCGAGCTTCCCGGGCTCGTCTCTCGCCCCCCGACGTTCTCCCTGGAAGGGACGGGAACCCCCATTCTGCGGAGAGCATCGTCGTAGCCGGGCCGTCCCGGCCAGCTCCCTTGGTCCTGCCAGGGGACCACTCCGTGCCCCGGGTCGGAGGTCAGCGGGCGCCTCTCCCGGCCACCGGCAGGACCAGGGCGATCCTCCCCGCGGGCCCCCACTGGCCCCCACGCATCACCTCCACCTTTCAAGCGAACGAGGTCACTGTTTCCCGAAGCCAGCACTTTCGAGGGGGCCCTTGTCACCGCCAGCATCCTGAACTCCTTCGGCCGCTTTCAGATTGTCACCTGGTCCTCCTCAGCCTTCCAGCCTCGCCCCCAAGCGCTGTCTCCCCCGAGCCTGCCGGGCCCTCCCCCGGGGCCTGGCCAACACGCCGGGTGGCGCCGTCTTCCCCGCGCAGGTTCCTGCCAGAAGCTCCTTGGCACCTGCTCCTGCCTGCCGACTCCCTCGCACGCGCTGGGGGGCGGGAGGGAGGTGAAGGGCGGGTCACGCACCCCCTTCCTCCTTGAGGAGCGCCTGTGGCTGCACTGTCTTCCTGCGGGAGGGGCCGCAGCAGGGGCCGCTACCCCCACCCCCACCCCGGCTGCACCGGCCCCGCCCCAGAGGCCACCTTCCTTGCGTCCTGGGGTCCCTCCCGCCTTCCAGCAGCCCCGCCTCCAGGGCCTCCTCCTCTGCCTCGAGGGCTGACTGCTGCCTCCCGCCGGTGCGCTAGGTCCCGTCGGCCGCCCGGGCCCAGGGCCCCTCCGTCACCTGTACGGCCCTGAGTTGGAGCAGTGGCCCCGCGGCAGCGTCTGTTGGTCCCACGCGTGCCCGGCCTCGGCCACTTCACTGACCGGCGGGGAGAGATGTGGAAGCGTGGTGACAGAGGGGGGAGCGTGACCCGAGCAGGTAGGGGAGGACAGCAATTCGAGCTGCCGCATCTGCCGAGGAGGGCGGCCCCAGGGAAGCAGACCTGAAACCCACCCACGTGCCTTTCAAGCCAACGAGGTCACTGTTTCCCGAAGCCGGCAGGCTGGCCAGACCCAGGGTCGCCCCAAGTCCTTGAACCCCCGCGGCTGCTCCGAGGAGGGTGGCCGTGCACGCTCTCCCCGAGGGCTGCGGGCTGCACTCCCAGCGTCGGTGGGAGCCTCGCGCTTCCCGGGCACAGGCTGCAGGACGTCCAGGTACCACCCCACGCCCTCCCGGCCCGGCCCCTGGGTGCAGAGCCCACGTTGCCTCTGTGGGCAGAGCAGGGCCTCGGGCGCTGCCGGGGAGCACCTGTGGGCAGGGTGCCTGTGGGCAGGGTGCTGGGCAACGGCTCCGCCTGGGGTCCTGTCAAAAGGCCACGGGAGGGGGCCCTGCTGGTCCTGCCCACTCGAGGCCTGATTCTCAGCAGGGAGGCACCGGACACCACCCTACACGGCCACCCTACACGGCCGGCCACTCTGGAGCCCACTGGCCAGCAGCCCCCCTGCCTGTCTCGGGGCCGCGGGGCCTCCAGGGATGTCAGCAGCCCACACTGCCATCCACCTCATCGTCCGCCCAGAGGACAGACTGGCCAGGCCCAAAGGACCAGGGTGCCAGCCTGAGCACCAGGGGCAGCTGGAAAGGCCGGGAGCCAGGACGAACCGAGCGAACCAACGAGCAGACCCAGAGGGGTGAGGGGGAGTCCCTCAGCAAAGTGGAGGGGCACTGAGAAGGGGGGCCGCTCAGAGCTCACCCAGTAGCTGGCTTCTGCCAGAGACGGGCAGCTCAGCCCCCAGCACGAAACGACCTTCCAGAACAAACAGCTGTTAGCGACACGGGTACCTGGGACGGCGGTGGGTCTCTGCAAGGACAGCGCAGGACTGCGGGGGGACTAGGGACAACGGTGGGTCTCGGCACGGACCGTGCAGGACTGCAAGGGGACTAGGGACAACGGTGGGTTTCGGCACAGACCGTGCAGGACTGCTGGGGGACCAGGGACAGCGGTCTCCAGGGCACTCAGGAGTGTGGGGCCCCACCTGCACCCGAGGGCCATACCTGCCCGACAGGTGGGCTTCAGCTCCAGGCTCTCCTGGTCCGTGGCGTCCAGGATCTTGTACTTGCTTTTCCTCTTGGGTTTTCCTTTCTGCCTGAAAAACACAACCCCGCCGCTGCTCAAGGGGCTTCAAGTGGGGCTCCGGGATGCGGGGAGCCCGTCAGGGGGGCCGCAGGCTGCAGAGGCCTTGTCCCCTTGTCCCCACGGACACTGCCTAACGGAAGGACGGTTTCCTTCCGTGCTTCTCAGCCAGGAGAAGGTGGCAGCTGTGCCTGTTGTTCAACGGCCCCTCGGCAATTCTGGGAAAGGCAGGAACCCGTGGCCACTGTACCCCGGGCTCAGCTGCCCGCGGTGACAAGGAAGCAGAGATCCATTAGAACGTAAAGGTAACGGAGTGCGGGCACATCCAGCATGCCCCATGAGCGGCGGTACGTGGAGGGAAGATGCTGGGGCGGGGAAACCGCTTTACTCAGCGGCCAGCGGAGCGGACGGCCACCCGTCTGGGGCACTATCTCCCTAGCAGGAGGCCTGGGCTGCTGCTCTGCTAGGACCCGGCGGCGCGGGCCTGGATCTGCTGGGGGATCGGCTCGGGGATCTGCTGACATCCCAGCGGCCGCTGTAACTTCTCTGTCCTCGGCAGCTGGTGTCCAGACGAACCGGTCATGTCATTCCTGTGGTTTTTAAATGCAGCACAGGCATTTCTATATGCATCTCCTGACCTCCCTAAGTGAGGGAGGTTTCAGGTTAAAAAAGCACTTTTTTTGGTAAAACTCAGGTGTAAGCCAAACTCTGGGGATGCTTAGCGTCCGCATGCCCTCGTGCAGGGCTGGAAGCCTCTAAGCCGTGCGTAGAGCAGCAAGGGAAAGAGGCAACTGGAGTCAGACATGCTCGGTTCTCTGAGGGAACCACCAACCGCTGCTTGGAGGGGGGGAGCGTTAACCAACAGAGCTCTCGGTGGTGGCTCTCTCGGACTGCTGGGAATTTTTAAAAATTCACTTTCTACATTTTATGTGAGGTTAAATCTCTGCTCTGCCACCTATTAGCTGTGTCGGTGGACAGGCGAGGCCATTTTCCCGCGCCTTCCTCCCCTTAGCTGTGAGATGAGAAAAGGTTGACAGGTGCATTTAAAAAAAGATATTTTACCTAAAAAGTGTTATCCTGGTGCTTGGCACACAGTCATGTAGAAATCAAACTTATGTTTAATGGGAATGTATTACGTATTTTTTTCTTTTTTTTGTAGTTTTCATTATTAAGACTAGTGGCAGCCCCGGCGGGGGGGGGAGGGGGGGGGGGGGGCTCAGCGGTTTAGCGCCACCTTCAGCCCAGGGCATGACCCTGGGGACCCGGAATCGAGTCCTATGTCGGGCTCCCTGCGTGGAGCCTGCTTCTCCCTCTGTCTGTGTCTCTCATGAATAAATAAAATCTTAAAATAAAATAATAATAAGACTAGATGGGAAGGCTCCAACAACAAAACCCCAAAACACTCAATCATGACTGACTAAAGCCTCCAGTTACGTGAAAGTGTGCAGATGCGTGAACCCTACCTAGGAAGGAGGGCAGGACTGAGGATTCACGTGTCAAGTGCAGAGGCAGGTGTGCAGGGTAACATGCCCCTAGAGAAGTGACCCAGCGCACCCCTGGGCCCTCCCGCTCCCACCCTGGCCATGGCCGTGCTTCCCAGGTCGGGAACCAAGGCCCTGACAGCCCTTGGCTGCGGGAGTGCGGCCCAGCCCTCAAGAGTGGGCCACGGTGATGAAGGCCTCCCGACGCCTGCGTGGGGCAGTGCCAGGGAGCCAGGAACCCCAAGACTTCACGCCCTCTGCGCAGAAGGTGCCAGTACCTCCCGAACAGATGAATCCGTGACCCGAAGCTCTAATGGCTTCCCAAGGAGAATCCGTCTTACCTCTTACAGCAACAGATCACCGTCCAGGACAGGGTTCCGAGGGCGACGACAATGACAAAGGAAGCAATGATAACGTACAACACGCTCCACTCTGCCGAAAGAAACCAAGTGGTGAGGGTGGCGAGCGGAGCGGCCAGGAGCGCGGCGTGGGCCGACCCAGCCTTGGCAGGTGGCCTGGCTCCGCGCCCCGACGAGCTGCCCTGGGCAGGGGAGGCCCTGCGGGGGGGGGGGGGGGCGGGCGGGCGCCGGCTGCAGAGGCAGCCCCAGAGGCCTCGTGGAGGCTGCAGCACGACGCCTCCGAAAGCACAGGGCGCCTGGCGGCCGATCTGACTCGGACTGCGCGCGCAGAGCTCGGACCTAAGCCTGGTTCCTACGAGCCGCTGCCAAACCCGCCCTGAGCCAGCGCAGCGCTGAGGACGGGAAGCACGAGGAAGGCACAGAGTCCCCCACCCCACCCCCCTCGCTCACGGGCCGCGGACCCCCACCACCCGCCTGCCCGACTCCGCTCTGCCCCGCTGGCAGCACTCACCACAGTTGCTGTCTCCGGCCCTCAGCTGCACCTTGATGAAATTCTCCATCCAGAAGGGGTCGCAGACACAGCGCTTGGTGAACGAGTCGCAGTGGCCGTGGTCGGAACAGTTCAGCTGGCACGCTGAAGGCGGCGGGCAGGAGTCAGCGCCCCGGCCCCACCCCAGGCCCCCCCGGCCCCGGGTCCCCCACCCCAGGCCCCCAGAGGCCCCAGGCCCCCCGCGGCCCCAGGCCCCCTGCCGGCTGGGCAGGGCGCCGTCATCTGAGTCATCTGAACCGAGGGCTCACTGCTACTCTGCGTGGCCAATTCTTAGTCTTTCAGGCCCCCGGGCCCCTCCTTTGCACCACCACTAAATGCCAAAATAAAATACCCGGGTACATTCCAAAGGAAAGCACTTATATTGCACATGTCCTTGAAAGACTTAAGAATAGAGAGTTTTAAGCTAATAATACACGCGTCTTTATGAAAACATTAAGTAGCCAGATGTAGAAGCGGCTCAAGGGTCATAATTTTAAAGTAACAAGGAGTAAAAATGACATTTTGTCAGGTAGGTGCTATGAAGTTTCCTGTGATTTCTACTGCCTTAAAGTCACAGGTTCCGTGACCACTAGTGGAGTCGGCTGCCTGCCTTCCTCATGGCAGGGAACAGTCTCAGAGGTTAGTGACAATAAAGATGTCATTTTCTTCCCCAACTCCCAGGCCTCTGCACCGGGCGGGACTCTCTCGTGATCCTGCTAGTGTAGCCAAGTGCTCGTCTCTGTGTTCCCGAGAACAGGAGGTGAAGCCCGAGGACGCGGGGCCGTGGGGAGCTGTGCGCGCCGGGGAGGCTCCAATCCCAGCTGCCCCCAGGTACTCACTGACGGTATTGATTTCCAGGGCTCTGAATATCAGAAAGTCGGCTTTTTGCTTCTGCAGCTCACTCTTGAGCATCGCCGCCACCTCATGGCCTTTGAAGATCTGGTTGGGAGGCTCGTTTTGAACAAAAAATACCATCTTGGTGCTGCAGAGACATGCGACAGTGACAATGAGCTGGAGCCCTACCAGCAGCGGTTGCCACATTCTCTGAAGGCACCTCCTGTTGTGCCAGAGCCCGTGCTAAGGACGGGGCCGTGCTCTCCCCGCAGGCCAGTGACAACGGTGTTCTCAGGGTCATCGCCATTCTACAGAGGACAGCACGGGCTCAGGGGGGTTAAGTAACTTGCCCAGGGTCACACAGTTAATTACGGCAGAGCCAAATCCCAGCCCCGACAGGTCCGACTCCAAAACCTATGCTCTCAGAAATGCTCTAAGCTGCCCCAGCTCACGAGAGGGGCCGTTCCAACCAGCACCCCAAGGTCAGGAAACCGGGACTTCGTTACAAGCACATCTCTGCCGTCAGCCTCTGACAGCTAAGAGCGGTGTGGTGCCATCGGGTGTGTGTCTAGGTCACCTGACAGCAACAAGGAGGACCTGACCCAGTGGGGTGGCTGGTGCGAGGTTACGCTGCCCCGTGTCCAGATTCGCTCTGCTTTCTGTCCATTTCTGTCCAAGGCAGACCATGTCTGACCACACGTTTACGTGGGCACGGTCTGTTCTCTATGCCTTGGCCCGCATTTGGGGGAGCCCACTGGACTCCACATCAGCCTCCCTGCCAGACCTCTGCCGTCAGTGGGTCACACGGGCTGTAGGTGTGTCCCAGACACGGCCCCGTTGGCACGCAGAGGAGCTAGCTGGGACCTAGAGGCGCTAGATCAGCTGCTTCCAGGATAAGCAGCCTCACCTGTTTATCCCAAAGCGTTACCTCCTCCGTGTGGCACCACAGAAGGCTTACTAAAAGTTCACTGCACAGTGAGACCAACAGTGGGGGATCACAAACCCAGAATCAAGAAACAAACTTTGCATTAAAGGTCTGTGGCCCATTTCTCATGAATTCCGCCCAGTTACCTAATCCACGCTGACAGTTTTGATTCCCACACGCCAGCGGCCCTCGCATCTCCACCTCCTTTCCCCTGGTCTCTCCTGAACCACCACGTGTCCTGCAACCGCTTGCTACGATGCCCACCACCGCCCCCCCCCCCCCCCGACCTCCCACGGTCTCCTCCAACCCAGCGGGTCCAAAGAACTTGAAGTAAGCACATCTGAGCCCTCTCCCTGTGGCAGGACAGGCAGCATCCTCCTGTCTGGGGCTCGGTAACAGGCCTATAAGAGGGCACCAGCGTTTTCCCAGGAGGCAGGCCCAGCTCGCGAGCTAAGGCGCGGGGAGGGGCTGGAGGTCCAGGTCAGTTCCCCGGCAGCGCCGTGCTCAGCTTCGTGCACCTTCCCGTCGTCAGTCTCCCTCTAAGCCCATCCTCCTCCGAACTCCTCCACAAGGCCACAGCCCGAGCCAGGAACCCAGCGCCACGGTGACGCTTTTCTCTCGCAGGTACAGCGCGGGCACGTGTGCCAGCGGTTCGTCCCGTGCCACTTCCCACAGCGCCCCCAGTAACGACTCCGCGGGGCTTCTGCCCCGACCCGGCAGCTGCGTCGGTCCAAGCAGCCACTCGCCCCATTCCCACGCCCAGGCCGCCAGCATAGCTTAAATACAAAGTCCTAATCATCCTGCTCGGACCCATGAACCCCACCGAGAGCTTTGGGACTTCCGGTGGCCAGACCTCACCACAGACCCACTGAGCCCTAACCTCTGGGGGCGAGGCTCCGGGAACAGCACACTCCCGAAAGCTCCGGGGCTCCACCCCGTCATCTCCTGTCTCTAACCTTGGCCGAGGCCCCAGATGGCTCAAAGCCGACACCCTCTTCTGGAGCTGCCTTGCCCAGCCTGGACTTTCATCGGCTGCCTGCCTCACTCTCACGTCCTCAAAGCAGATGGTCTTGCCTCCAGTTTCAGAGACAAAACCCAGAACCAGTGCCAGTGCTCCCGAACGGGCGCCGCCCCGTCTCCCTCTAAGATGCCTCCACAGCAGCACGTCTTGCCCCTTCCTCCCATCTCCCGCTCCGCCTGCAGCAAGGCGCCCAGGCCGGCACCCAGGGCCCACCCCCGCCACCACCTTCTACTCCTCCTCTGCCCTTCCCTCGGTCTATAAAGGTGCTCAAGCATTTCCTGTCTTTAAAGGGGGTTCTTTCCATCCCCCACCTTATTTTCGGCACCAAGCTCTGCTGTATGGCCACCTCTCTGTCCCCCAACCATGACGTGCATCTGCACTCTACCCCCAACGTCCTATGGTTCTGATGATCCACTAACTACAAAGCCAAAGCCTGTTTTATGTCCTCACACTCTCCCTGGGTGGCAGCCCCACCTGCCAGCCATCCCTTAGCTTCCAGCAGACCCCTCCCACCTGCTTTTCTGTTCCTGGCTCTCCTGGCCTTGTCGCCTCCGTCACACTGGGCTTCTTCCGAGCGCTGGACGCTCACCCTGGTGCCTCATCCGTCCTCGTGGCTTTGATTCCTACCTGTATGCAGTGGCCCTTCCTCCCACCCCAAGTTCTAGCCCACACTTGCCACTGTCTGATGAAACCTCTCCCCAGGTATGCCAGGAGACACCCTAAATCCAACAGTCAAAACTCAACTCATCACCTTTTCCTTGGAACCCGTTCCCTTTGTATCCCCAACCTCACTTACTGGCATCCACCACTGGTCCAGGCACCCAAACCTAAAGCCTTGTGTTTGGTGCCTCATTCACCTTCATTCCCAAAGGATCGCCAAGTCTTTCTGATTTACCTCTGTTCGTTCCATTGCCACTCCCTTAACTTGGGTTTTATTACCTTTTTACTAGAACAGTTCTAGGCTCCCCAGCCTTCTGTCTCTCCCTATTTTGGTTTAGCCTCCACACTACTGGTCTCCCAATAAAACAAAACAAAACAAAACAAAATTTCCTTGCTTCAAAACCAAAACAAGGGGCGCCTGGGCAGCTCAGTCGGCGAAGTGTCTGCCTTTGGCTCGGTTCATGATCTGGGGTCCTGGGATCAAGCCCCGCCCGCATCAGGCTCCTTGCTCAGTGGGGAGCTTGCTCCCCCCTCTCCCTCTGCGCCCCCACTCCTGCTTGTGCTCCCCCCCCAAATAAAATCTTTAAAGAAAAACAGAAACAAAACAGAAGCTTCATACATATAAAACAACCTAACGAGTCCTCCGCTTCCCAAACTATTAAGACTAAACTCCTTGGCCTGCTTTTGACTGTTGTCCATTTACACGGCCAGTCTTCTCTCCCGCCATGTCCTGGGGCCTAGTGAGTGCTCTGAGCCAAACAACTTCTTCCAGAGGAAAGTGTACTTCCGTATCACAGGACCATGGCTCATGCTATTCCCCAGTTGTGAGTTCCGTCCTAGTCTTTCTAAGCTTGCTCAGCGAGACATCTCTGGACCACATCCTGTCCCAACTCTGACAGAACTAACTGGCCTTGGCCCTGCGTCCCCATGATGCCACACAGTCTGTCAAATTCCTCCTGTACTGATGTTCTATGTTGATCCTGAGTGTCTTCCCTACTAGACGAGGGCCTTCGAACATAATGGACCTCTCCTGCCCTTGCACCCTGGTACCCTGCTGCAATATCTAGCGCGGAGTATGCGACCTGTGCTAGAAGAGAAGAGTTCATGAAAGAAATGGAAACCATGAGTAGGTCTGGGTCAGAGAGCGCACCTCTCTCCATCTACCCACACTATTTCTCAGCTCAATCAAGAAGCCCAGGGGGCCCCTCGTCTCTCCTTTACTCCCCCCGTTCATTGCCCAGCTACCTCTGCTCCGTGTACGGCTGAATCTTTTGCACAATGATGTCGGAATCCAGCACCCCCAGGAGGACCCCAATCTGGCGGATGAACATCCCCTTCAGCCTCTCAGTTAGCTGACTGACGTTGACATCCAAGATGATCTCCACCAGGTTGTTTTTCCTGGGATCTGGAAAGCATGTGGATCAGTCACGGTTTTGGAAGTAGGAGAGTTAACACAGAGCTGCCACTGTGCGTCTGTTCTGGCCTGGAGAGAAAGCAGTGGCTGCACTCAGGGGTGCAACCGACCGCCTTCAGAGGAGCAGGGCCTGCCCGACGTGCACTGCCGCTGCTGCGATCTGGGGCTGGCGCAAGGAGCTCCCTACCAGCCTGTGGATCAGGCCGTAGCAGAGACACGGGGGGTTTGGTGAAGGGGGTGGGGAAGGAGGACACTTCCAGGTCTGCTCCTAAAGCTTCTGTCCTGGGGCGCCTGCGTGGCTCAGCTGGTTAAGCATCTGACTCTTGGTTTCAGCTCAGGTCAGGATCTCAGGGGTCATGATCTCAAGTCCTGAATTGGGCTCCCCACTCATCGGGGAGTCTGCTTAAAGGTTCTCTCCCTCTGCCCTTCCCCCCACTCATGCGTGCACGCGCACTCTCTCTCTCAAATAAAATCTTTAACAATAACAATAATAATAAAAGCTTCTGCCCAGGTGGCTCACCGAGCTCTCCAGGACGAGAGGGGTATCTACAACCTATCCTGACCCATGCAGGATTTTCAGCGACTTGCTGTGCTTTGTCTACAACAACGGGGAAGAAAATGTCCACCTGAACAATCTTACTGATAATGGAAATGCACCAGCCCTTCAGGTTTGAGGACAGTAAACGCACAAAAAAAATCCAAGTGGTCAAGAAACGAGGGCTTCCTTAGAGCAACAGCGAGCTGCACGGTGTCCTCACAACTCTAGGACTCGGAGACCACTGTCCTTCATTTCTATATGTGTCCTAGAGACCGCTCTGCACTTGGAAGTTAAACGTGATTATTCAGAATACCTTATTCCCATAATTGGATGCACCATTTGCCTGTTCTGATGTATCATTTGCATAATTAGCAGACTATCTGTGATCTGATTTTAAACACAGAAGAAGCTGTATAGTGTCTTGGCTGTTGTCCTTCATAGAGGTAGGACAAGGACTGGAAGGCCTGCCAAGATCCCTTCCCCTCTACAGTTAATACCTTCTCATCAGAGGCCTGGGAACTTATAAAGCTCTGCCCCACCCCACGCTCATTGCTTCCCTAACACCAAATTAGCCAAATAAAATAAAGCAAAATAAAAACACGGTTCTATTTAAGAAAGAAATTTTACTTCTGCAAATCTGAAAAATGTAAAGGACAGCAGTTACTTTACCTTCCCTGGGTTGTCAGATAAAGCCTGAGGCTCAACTTATAAAAATAAATTGTTTTCTACAGCTGGGTGCTGATGAGGCATCATGACTCCAGTTATTCCTGTGCTCAGATTCCTAAAGCACCCAGAGCCCTCTCTCATCCATCGCATGTAGAGGAGGGAGCGCTGGACTAGGGGCCTGAAGGCCTGGCTCTGACACAACTGCTGTGTGACGCTGAGCAAGCCCTGCCCTCTCTGAGTTTCAGTTTCTCCATCTGAGATGAGTGGGGGGGTCCATACTCCTCGAGGGGAGGAGGGATACTGCTGGAACAGACTGTCTGAGGATTTTTCAGCTTGGGGTCTCTAGAGTGTTTAGAAGCTAGCTTTGCCACCTGTCTCTGTCCTCACTGGAGAGGGGCCCCAGGACTAAGGTCCTGTTGGGCTGGGCCAGCACTCCCACGCAGTCCCAGGGCTAGGTGAACTCACCAGGCTTCACCTCCACAGTGGTCCGATCCATGTCACTCTCCCCCTTCGCATCAGTCACATGCAGGTGAAATGTGTAGGTGCCCTCAACCAGGTTGGAAAGAAAGAGGATCGGGTGGTGGTCAGAGTGATTTAGCACCTCCTGTGGGGTTGAACGACATGGCGACGTTGCAAAACCACACTTCTTTTATGGGCTCAGGTGCTGCTTCTGCTATAACTAAGCCCCCTCGGGGGAACTGCTTTGTGACAGCTCTGCAGCCCACAGCTCCAAGATTAGGGCAGAAGAGCACATTCTGTGCCACGCTAGCTTGCAGAGCGACCCTAGGCAGGGTCCCTGGATTCGGGTTCCCCGGGGTTCAGAGGGCAATCCAGGTTTGACACAAGAGACCCTTTGGTTAAAACGGATCCCGGAATGTTTGGCTCGGCCTCCTCTCGCCGTCTCATCATCCCGACCCTGTGCAGCTCCCCAGGTCCTGCACTTACCCCTGCTGCTGGGCTGCCCTCGTCTCGGGTCCAGAGGTAGCTGACTATTCCCTTGTCATCTGAGGACTTGGAGCCGTCCAGCTCTGCTGTGTCCGTGGGCAAGGTAATCACCACGTTCCCAGTTATCTTGGCTATAGGTGGTTTGTTCATTTCTAAAAAGAGACATCAGTGAAATAACAGAAAAGAAAGAATGCTTCCTCATGATGCTTATGGGGAGATGAACATCAAAAGCATCCTAAACACAGGACTGTTTAGGCGCCTCGCCACGCCAGCACTGAAAAGCCTAGTGGCTTTTTTTTTTTTTTTAAAAAAAAACAATAAGCCAACTTTTAATTAGGAGTTAGGACCCAGTGAAGACCAGCCTTGGTTCCACCCTGTCCATGCTAAACACAACCCGGCCCGGACTGGGGAGCCCAACACTAGCAGTGCAGACGGGAAACCACCAGGGCCATAGGTCCTCAGGTGCCAGTCCCACCCAGAGAAATGCTCCTCCGACACCATCCAGCAGCGGCAGCAGCTTCTCCTGGGTCCTCCTAGCAGCCTCCCCGGAAGCATTCCACGTCTCTGCCTGGGAAGCACGTGACTGGAGACAGAGACCCCAACTGGACTAAAGCCTTATTAGACTTTAGGTTTCAGGCAGCTGATACCACAAATTCTATTCAAAATAAGGCCCAAGGGATGCCTGCGTGGCTCAGTGGCTGAGCATCTGCCTTTGGCCCAGGGCGTGATCCTGGAGACCCAGGATCGAGTCCCACATGGGGCTCCCTGCATGGAGCCTGCTTCTCCCTCTGCCTGTGTCTCTGCCCCTCTCTCTCTCTGTCTTTCATGAATAAATAAATAAAACCTTTAAAAAACAAAACAAAACAAAAGCCAAAATAGGGCCCAGAATGTTATTTTCTCAACATCTTTTATTCCTTCCTTAATACTTTAATAGAGAAAAAGGAAATAGGAGATCTCTTCTGGGCTCCACCTGCAGCTTTGTTTACTCAGGTGTGCAACCTCCATCCACTGAGCACGGGATACCTTAGCCGGAGGTCACCTGCGCACCTCCCATCAGCTCACAGCCTCTCCGCAGGCCACGGCCTGCCCAAGCCTGCAGCCTGCACACCGTAGCAAGCCCATCAACTCCAGCCTCACGCTGGCAGCAGCAGGCTCCCCAAAGAGCACAGGAAGCTATGGCACAGGACAGTCATTCTAAGGCCTGACGGCAGGTGTCACTGCACCAGCGGGAGAGCCACAGAAACCCCAAGGCTTAGCAGCAGAGACAACATAAAGATGCAAAGGAAAAAACCAAATTCTTTCCCTATTCAACTGAGAAGGAAGGTGGGAGGGGGACAGACAGACAAGAAGTTAAAATTCACCTTGCAGTCATCCCGATTAAAGGTTGTTTCAGAAAAGCACGTAGCAGCTGCCCCCCCCCCCCCCCCCCCCCCAGTCTCTGATCAATCGCTGCAGCCAAAAAGAGCTGCCCGATTCCTCAGGTATATGCCCCAGAGCCTGTGCCAACCCAAAGCAGGGAGGTACCTTCTTTGACAATGACATTCACAGAACTCTGGCTTTGCAGGTTCCTCTCATCTTTGACCGTCAAGGTGAACACGTAGGTTCCTACTTGGAGCCCTGTCACCGTGGCGACACTGCTGTTCGCATTCTCGAGCTGCACGCCATCAGGTCCCCTGGACAAAGACAGAAGCCAGAGGATGGAGCGCTACCTGTCTGCGGCTCTCCGTCCCTGACTCAGCAGGAGCAGACATTTACGGCCTCAGCTGAGACACGAACTACTGTTTCCCAGACCTTGAGAGGGCACATTTAAAAATATTCCATTTGAAAAAAAAAAAAAAAAAATATTCCATTTGGAAAGTGTCGTTTGGCCCCAAAATATAGGCTACCCCGCTGATCAGAAAATTCCATTCACGAGCTTTCAAACATGTCTAGCTTTATCCTATGACTTTCTAGAACGTTCAAACTCTTTGCTGTTCCAGTTCGTAAAAGGAAGAAAGTGCTCTGAGTAGGTCTCCGATCAAAAGAAGGGTTTCAGAGTGATGTTTCTGAAAAGCATTTCTGGCCCAGTAGTTGGTTCAGCTCTTGCCAGCAAAGAAGCAAGATGCGTTTCTTAATCACATGCCAAACTCCCTCCTACTGAAAAGTCAAGGAAAGGAAATGGGCCAAGGCTGCAGAGGAACTGTCAGCAAAACCATCCTCTTCTTAGCAGCTCTAAAGCCAAGCTCCCTGCAGCTCCTGGACAGGGGTCACACAGGACCCCGCACACCTGGCAACCCTCCTCCTCCTCTGTGGCCTCACGCAGGGGCCTGCGGCCGGGGAGTGAGCTCTGTGCCAACATCCAGGCACAGCTCTGCACATACCACAGAGCCCTTCTGTTCAGGGTGAACACCCCAGAGCTTTCCTGAAATTACAGGATGACCAGAGGTGCCTGGGTGGCTCAGTCAGTTGAGCGTCTGCCTTTGGCTCAGGTCATGATCCCAGGTTCTCTGGGATCGAGTCCCTCATCGGGCTCCCTGCTCAGGGCGCAGTCTGCTTCTCCCTCTCCCTCTGTGCTCCTCCCCTTGCTTGCACGCTGTCTGTCTGTCTCTCTCTCTCAAATAAATAAATAAAACCTTTAAAAAAATTACAGGATAACCAGAGAAATCTGCAATCTTCCCAGTTTTGCTCTGTTTTGCTGTTTAAACATGTAACCTCTGGCCCTAGTCATCCCTCCTGAAACAAATTCTCCCCCAAGAAGTTACACCAAGCAAAGAGGCACTGGTAAAACTCTTTCTGCTGTAGGCACTGGTAAAACTCAGCTGACGGCTTATCTCCTGTGTCTTCAGCAAAGAGTCATGATTCAAACACCGGGCTGAGGAAGACTCAGTTCTCCACCAGAGACAAGAGCCAAGGAAAATAATTTCTAGAATCCAACTCACCAATCATGAATCACGTGGTTCCTATAGTGGAATTATAGCCCCTTCCCACCCATTTCTAATGCCCTAGTCAAAAATGAAAACAAAACAAAAAGCTCAGGCTGTCCTATGGTTGGTCCCTTTGGAAACCAAGAATGCTTTTAACTCTCCCTTGGAATTCTTTTGCTTCCTGTGGGATCCTGCACACAACCTGAGCTCTATTTGTTACGGTTTAGAGGAGCTGAAACAAACTGTGAGAACCAGAAATGGTTCGATTAGATAATTCCAGTTTAATTAGTATTATTTTGGTGAGTGCCTTCGGCTTCTCACTACCGTAACTGGTAAACGGTGTCTTTAAGGAAACAATGACAGAAAAATGCTCTCATTGTGCAGATGACCCTTCGATTCCCGGTACCAGTGCTATGCCCTTCCCACTCCCAGCCTCACCCAGGTAATCTGGAGCACCAGTATTTTTCTGCTCCATTACCCCTTCCATTCTGCGTCTCAAGTGTAATTAAACT
Source organism: Canis lupus dingo (assembly GCF_003254725.2). Lineage (NCBI taxonomy): Eukaryota > Metazoa > Chordata > Mammalia > Carnivora > Canidae > Canis > Canis lupus. The sequence continues at coordinate 6,708,900 of NC_064257.1, read as the reverse complement.
ATGCGTTTCGGCAGATGGATCATACCTGTGAGAGCACCGGGACCACAGAGTACTAACTGGAGACTAGCTGATGACAAGCATTCCTTTTTTCTTACAATTATTTTATGTCAGTTCCTTAGAATTGAAGTTTAGGATTGTTACCGTTTCTTTCTCTGTCACCCCTCCTGGGATAAGCCCGTAAGAGCCAGTGCCACCTTGCTTTCAAAGGTCTGGGGTTGTATTAATAAGGCTTTTGCGTCAACACTCACTGTGTTTTCTCCCAGAGATAGGAGATAATTTTCTGATCATCAGAGCTTTTGCTGCCATCCAGCGTGGTGCTGTCCACAGGAAGGGTCAGCTCTTTATCAGGGCCTGCATCTGCCTGTGGAGGCTTGTTGTTTTCTAGAAGACAGAGACACAGAGATCAAAAGCAGGCAGTTGAGCTGGGAAAGGAGAGGAACTAACCGGGACATATGTTCTGGAAGACATGAGAACACTGCCTCTCTGCCCACAGAACTATCAGATACTGTGGATCAGGGAGCTCACGATGAAGAACTTCAGAGTGAAAGCCTCTCATTAGACCACTGCAGAATACGATGGAGGTGAGATGCCACGTCAGTTTGAGATGTGATGCTACAGGTGTTCAAAAGAGAGGGTCTGAGTGATAAGGGTTTTCTTGCAGATGAGGGCTTTCACCTTAAAGGCTAGGGTAGGATTTGGGATAACAAACTCTATCTGCTAGGTCCCCTCAAAGCTGCAATAACCAGCCCCAGGCAAGGCCACAAGCTGAGGCCGTCAAGTCCTCTCCCTCTCTCTAGCTCTGAGGAAAGCGCTCAGAGTGGACAACCAAAGGTGCCAGGGGCCCTGTGGCCTGCTGCCTCCTACCCTGCCGTCGTATAGATCAGAACCAAAACCCTCTTCTCCCCCATGGTTCAAGGGGCCAGCCAGCAGAAGAACGTGCACGAAAGGCTGAACTCACCGGGCTGCACAATAACAGTCACTTGGGCGGTGGCCTGCTGTCCAATTGTGTCGGTCACTGTGAGCTGGTACGTGTAGTCTCCTTCTTGCATGGCAGACAGCTGCAGGGTTGGTGTTCGAACACCCTGGATGCATAAACACAGACAAGTAGAAAAGGAGACTCCCAGAATCACGTCACACAAGTCCTACTCTGGTCTAAACGATGCACCTCATTTTCTAAACCTAGTAAGTGTGGAATCCGGCACTGTGGGACATCCTGTAAAAAGTAAAAGGTTCCCCCTTCAAGGGAACAACCTGCCCTGACAGCAGCAGTTTCAATAAAGTCAGAGCTCTCACAAGGGAGAGGAGTACAGGAAAGTGTGCGGAGATAACCAAGATCGGTCTTTATGATCCCAGCCAGCAAGAGCGCCATGAGTGTTTAATAAAATAACCCTTTTAAAACCATGTTCTTCCTGCTGAGACCATTCAGCAATCTTAACAAAGCTGCCCGGGTAACACAAGGCAGCAACTCAAAATGCTAGGTGACGCCATGCTGTCCCCTTGCAAGTTTCTGCAGATTCTGTAGCAGCAGAGAAACCGACCATAATATCTAAACAAAAAGCCAGGTGAAATGTGAGCTCTAAGTCATGCCTCCAATTTGGAAACAAAGAGTGTCAGAGGAACATTATACACAATTCAGGGCGAGCTTCCAAGGCAGGAGCTTCCTCTAGAACCGTAGGCAAAACCTGGCAGCCTCTGGGCTGAATCTACCTTGTAGGTATTTTGTTTGACCTGCAGTGTCTTAAAAGTTAGAAATTTTCTTTTTTTTGAAAATTTTATTTTTAAGTTATCTCTACACCCAACATGAGGCTCAAACTCACATGCTCCACTGACTGAGCCAGCCAGGTGCCCTCCCAAATGGAATATTTTCATACACAGGTCTAGATTTCTGTTTTTTTCTTGAGAAGTTGGCCTAGCTAGGAATCCTGGGACCATATTTCCATGTGGCAATGACTAGCTGACCCGAGGCGCAGCTGACCCTTCAGTCAGGGGCTGTTGTCTGGTTTGTCATAGGCAGTTTCATTTACTTACCTGCCTGGTGACACATCTAGTCTCTTCCTAAGTATCTCCAGACAGAAGATGCTCACCATCTAGCCAGGTGGGCTACAACTCCCCATTTGTCGGAGAGCTCATTAAGATCTGCACCTTTGCATTATGATCTCAGGATCAGGAGATCGAGCCTGTGTCAGGCTCCGTGCTGAGCGTGGAGCCTGCTTGAGATGCTCGCTCGCTCTCTCTCTCCCTCTGCCCTTCCTTCCCACTCTCCTCACACCCTACTCACACACATGCTCTTTCTCAGGGTCGGGGGGAGACCTGCACCCAAAAGACTTCAGTGTAGTCTGGCTTCAGTGTAGTCTGACTCTCTGGAACCATTCTAGAATAGTCCCCGTTTCTCATCTAGTCTTTTCCTCTAATATCAAACATTAAAGACAAAGGTTTTGGTAATGTGTTCATTAAAGGCCCCTTAAATGTTCTAGATTTTTTTAAAAATTCCAATGTTCAATGTTCTATATAAATGCAACTTGGGTGATTAAAATGGAGTAAAAAGTCAGCCTTGGAAGGGTAACTAATCCAGCCGCTTGAACTCCCCTGGGCAAGAAAAGACAGAAGCCATTCCCTCCTACCTGCATCTCCACCACCTTCCCCTTGCTGCTTGGGCTGAGTGACCACTCATAGCTGGTGATACCATGATCATCAGTGCTCTGGTTCCCGAACAGGGTGATGGAGTTCTGGGGCAAGGTGATCACTTGGTTGGGGCCCGCATTGGCCACAGGGGGATAATCCACGGCTTTGTTCACTGTCAGGCTTGCAGTGGTAGAGCTGGTTGCTCCATCAGAGTCAACTACAGTCAAGCTAGCAGGGCAGAGAGAGGAGTGCAATCAGGGATGTGCTCCAGGAGGAGAAACCAATCTGAGAGGACTGAAATCAAGGCTAAGAAATACCAAGGCAGCAGGGGACCAAATGGTAACCAACTCTTTACCCATTCTTCCTGGGAAGGCCGAACACTACTACATCGCACCCTGACTGAGTGCCAGGCACTGTTCCAGGTGCTTTTTATCTCATTACATCCTCACAACAGCTCTAGAAAGTACGATCCTGATTTTATGCCATACATGTCTGAGGAGACCGAGGTACGGGGAGGTAACTTGCCCAAGTTTGAAAGTAGTGGGGTCAGAATCTGAATCCAGGCCATTTGTCACCAGTGCCGTTTTGCTCTACCACCTGCCACGTCTGTGCGCTGGGACCTTCACAAGCACCGTGTGATCTGGCCCTCACAACAATCGTATAAAGTAGGCATCCTCCATCTCACCGTACAGGAAGCTGAGAGGCTGCGTAACCTGCCCGGGGCTACATGGTGAGCCAAGATGCAGCCCCAGTTCTCCAGCTCCACAGCCCAGAAACCAAGGTTTGAGCATAGGTAATCCCTGGACCCTAAAGCTGTGGGGCTCAAAGGCGCCACCCTAAACAGCAAGCTCTGACTGCGGCTCACTCTCCTCCTGCCATCCTGCTTCAGCCATGCACACACTGCAAGAAGGGCGGCCTGGGCAGACAGCCTCTGGGCTGGACCAGTACGGCTGGCTCCGGTAAGACAGGAGCCCAAGATGCAAATGAATTCTCCTACGCAACAGCCCCACAGTTGGTGCCAGTGTGAAACAGGATTTGCAAGAGGAAAAAAAAATGTTCATTTATAAGAGCAGGCTTTTACCTAAATGATGCCTTCCAGCTGAACAGCCTAAAGCTTCTCTTGCCACCTCAAAATGTGAGCATAAGCAAGCAAGGAGGTTTGGGTTCCTTCCATTTTGCTGACAGAAAGAGGAAAAGCATAGAAAAGACATGTCGTTTGTGTAAATCTCACCACCAGCCACAGACAGAGCCAGACATCTGTGTGGTTGTATCCCACAGTCTCACCTTTTACCTAGGGCCTGACGGGGATTTTTGGTATTTTAGCCTTTAGGAAAAGAGCACAAACACGGCAGGCACACGGACGTGTGCAAATCGGCAAACATCTGAAGAAGAAAAAATCCACAGAAGTTCTCTTTTTTCCAGTTCCCCTGTTGTTTTCTGTTGTTTTTTAACATATCCTATTTGTCTCCTATTTCAGAGCAAAAGCAAGTTACAGACAAATGGCAAGATGGCAGCTGCCCATTTACTCTTTCTCCTCCAACAGTCCTGGGCTTGCCTGCAAGGACCCTGGATGCGATAGCAACTGACCACGTGGCCGGGGAAAGAGGCCACTGCCATGTCAAAGGAGGAAATGAGGAAAGGTAAGTGGAACCAAACAGACTGGATCTTATCGCTAATCAAACCCAATCCCATCATTTCATAGATTGAAATGGACAGGAAAAAAGAATCACCCGCCAGTACCGCACCCACCCCAACACTGGGGTTTAAAGTGAAGACTCAAGTCACACTACCTGTGTGACCTTGGGCAAGTCACTTAACCTCTCTGTGCCTGGATTTCCTAATCCACAAAATAAGAGTAATTATAATACCTACTATAAGGATTAAATGAGCTACTGGACGCACAGAGCTCAGAATAGTACTACACACATAATAAGTGTTCAAGAAATAGGAGCTATCAGTGTTGCTTTTTAAAAAAGGATCCACCTGGCCCAAGGTAGATTTCATAAATATCACAATTCCTATGTTAGAAAGCTAAGGTAAAAACCCACTCACATTTCCATTTTAAGCCAATGAGAAGGCTCTATCCTCGGGAACGGCAGCTGCCTTTCATTCATCTGAAGTCGTGAGTTAGTCAGAGTGCTACTAAGTCGTATTTATTTACACGGCAGGTGCTGTGCTAGGACATTTGTCACTGTGTCTCTGGTAGTGTCAAAACTTGATTAACTATGGATCTAATGGGGAAGACAGGCACCCACGAATAAACCGCTGCACCATGGGAGGTGCCGCGCAGGGGCCCTGGGTGCGATGGTCCTGGGAGAGACAGAGTCCTTCTTCCCGGAGGAACCTCAGGAGCCTCTACTGAGCCTCACAGGAAACCGAGGCAGCCCTTAAGGATGCGCAGAACGCCAGTGGACTGAGAAGAGCACTCAAGAAAGCATTAACAAAGTACGTACAGCTTGGATCAAGGGGTGGAACAGAACGAGCCCGGCTTGAGGGTTAAAGAAGCTGCACTTCCATTCTAGCTGAAATCTGTGACCTCAGAGAAGTTAGTAAATACAACTCAGCCTCATTTTCCTCAGATATAAAAGAAGTTTAGTATCATGAACACCTGGTGTTTGTGAGATTGACACTCACATACAAATGCTCTGTGACATACCAGGAACGCTGCAAGCCCTAACACGATTACTCTAGAGCTGGCCTCACACTCTCACTAATCACATCCCAGAGTGCCGACGCCAGTTCCCAGGACTATCTTTGAGTCAAATTCTCTAAAATACCCAACCGAGAAAGATCCCCCAAGTCATACTGGAATAAACCACTAGTCCAAAGTAAAGATTTTGAAACCTTGTAAGTTGAGGAAGCATTTACCAAAGAGGCAAAATGGAAACAGATTCCTTCTAGATTTTTCCTGAGAGAAGGCACAGGAAGATGGGCCCTTTCACTTAATGACAGAATCCTAAAAAACTTTGGAGATCTGCCAAGTGCAGCTTTGCAGGCGCAGCTTTGAGAAGGGTTAACTGTGGTGGGTCCTGACCCACTATGCCACGGCCGTTGCCCTAAAAACTGATCACTGTTGTGACCACAACCACCAATAGGGCTCAGAGAACTAATGGAATCCAAGGCCCTATCATCAACCAAATCTCCAACGACCGTGACATCTGTCAGAGTTACTCCTAGAAGAATGTAAAACTCCCAAGGGAAAAGCGTGGCCTAAAGGAAAGATGAAGGGTCTTAATTTACCTGAAAGTGTAGTTCCCAGGGACGAGCTTACTTAGTTTTAATATGGCCGTGTCTTCAGAAATCTTCTCTTCTCTCAGAGGTCCCTTAAGTTCCTCCCAATGGTACTGGACGATTTTATCATCATCAGTGCTTTCTTGACCATAAAGAAACATCAGTTACAACACGAGAGCGCTGGGTCTCAGCACCACCCCAGCTTACAGAAACCGGGGCAACCACCCAGAGACATGAAGCGAGGAAAACTTCATGACATGACTACCCCTCCAGAGGTTTTCTTCCCTAGGAATATTGGGTCACTCTGTTTCTCTATGGATATTCCACTGCGTAGTTGTCCCAGGACTCCAACACGGGCAACCTCTGGTTAAAATGCTACTGTATGGGGATCCCTGGGTGGCTCAGAGGTTTAGCGCCACCTTCAGCCCAGTGCGTGATCCTGGAGACCTGGGATCGAGTCCCGCGTCGGGCTCCCTGCATGGAGCCTGCTTCTCCCTCTGCCTATGTCTCTGCCTCTCTCTCTCTGTGTCTCCCATGAATAAATAAATCTTAAAAAAAAAAAAAAAATGCTACTGTATGAGAAATGGAAAATCAAAAATTCTTAAACATGTGAAAAGACACTCCACCTCACTTAGAAAGAAAAGAAACGTAAGTTTAAACAACACTTCAGATACTATTTTCTTAACCTACCTGATTGGTAAGACCCAAGTTTCATAACACACTCTATGGGTAAAGGTGTGGAGCGAGCCCTTCCATAAGCCACGGTGGCAGCACAGTCACACACCTTCCCAAAGGGCAAGTTAGCAAAATGTGTCTTCGCCCTGTAGCTCCTCTGAGTTTATCCCACAGATAGATGTGCATGTGTGTTAAATGTCACACGTACACATTTATTCATGGCAACATTCTCCATAGCAGCAAAAGACCAAAAATAATCTAAGTGGTCATCAATAGGGACTGACTGAAAGCAGGTATACAGCCATACAGGGAATTATACAGCCGTTTAATGGAAGGCTATGTGATCACCAAGAGGAAAAAAAAGAACTCTTTCATGTACTGATTCAGAAAAATTCTTCAGAACACCTGGGTGGCTCCCAGTGGTTGAGCCTCTGCCTTCAGCTCGGGTTGTGGTCCTGGAGACCCGGGATCGAGTCCCACATCGGGGTCCCTGCAGGGAGCCTGCTTCTCCCTCTGCCTGTGTCTCTGCCTCTCTCTCTGTGTCTCTCATGAATAAATAAATAAAATCTTAAAAAAAAAAAAAAAAAGAAAAATTCTTCCATATAAAGAAACAAGCACTGCACACAACAGGGTCGACTATGTGTTATCGTAAAGACTGTATGTATTTTCTCACACGTGCATAGAATGTCTGTAGAAAGAAATGTGAAATAGTAGCACTGACTGGAGGAAAACTGGACAGTTGGGAGAGGGGGATGGTAGGGAGGCTCTCCTCTGTATACCTTTACCCACGACTTAACTCTGACCCATTCAAAACTATGAAGTAAAACGGCACTGTGGGACCCTCTCTCACAAGTGCCTCTTCCTGTTCTCTCTTCCCTCTTGGCCTGCGATTCTTCTACCCTCCTCCTCTTGCCAGTCGCATCTACATGAAATGTTTAACCTTGCTAGAGATTCCTCTGCTAGAGCAGTGACTGCCTCGGCCGTAGAACAACTGTCGGGGGCAAGACAATCAGGGCAGCAGGGCCTTCATATGCCTCCAAAGGGGACCAAGGGGACACTGATGAGATAACAGGCCTGAGACCCCCTGCACGCACAGCCAGGATCAGTGGCAAAGACCCAGAAGTTACCCACAGGGGACACTACTCTGATGGGTGAATGTTCAGGAGCCCAGCCCAGGGCATGGAGCATGTTTTGTGAGTCTCTCCGGGAGGCTGACAGGAAGCTTGTCAGGCAGTGAGCGCTGGGGGACAGCTCTTCAGCCAAGACCCTCAGTTACTTATCTTGCTATGAGAGGAAGGAGCTTTGTTTCCATAACTGAGAATGGTAACTCTAAGGAAATTTGAAAACCAGCAAGTTTTGGGGCACCTAGGTGGCTTAGTGGTTGAGCGTCTGCCTTCGGCTCAGGGCATGACCCTGGGGTCCTGGGAACAAGTCCTGAATCGGGCTCCCTGCAGGGAGCCTGCTGCTTCTCCTTCTGCCTGTGTCTCAGCCTCTCTTTCTCTGTGTCTCATGAATGAATGAATGAATGAATCAATCAATCAATCAATCTTAAAAAAAAAAGAGAGAACTAGTAAGTTTCATACAAAAAGATGCTAAATATCTGCATAATCTTACTTTCTTATATCTCAAAAGAGCAGAAGTATTACTTCCAACAAGCCACACAGGGATTTTAAATAGGGGCTATCTGGGTGGTGCAGCGGTTTGGCGCCTGCCTTTGGCTCAGGGTGTGATCCTGGAGACCCGGGATCGAATCCCACATCGGGCTCCTGGTGCATGGAGCCTGCTTCTCCCTCTGCCTATGTTTCTGCCTCTCTCTCTCTCTGTGTGACTATCATAAATAAATAAAAATTAAAAAAAAAAACCCTATCTTCTTAAAAAATAAATAAATAAATAAATAAATAGGGGCTATCTGGGCTGTCTGGTTTTTGTGTCCTAATTAGTTGCTTGAAATGGGTAGTCTTCCCAGAACATAGTCAAGATGGGCCTAAACAGAATGCAGACATAATTGGCTCCAAATCTTTCTTTTTTTAAGTAGGCTCCAACACCTGGCTTGAATTTATGACCCCAAGATCAAGACCTGAGCTAAGGTCACTTAACCAACTGAGCCACCCAGGAGCCCTTGGCCCCAAATCTTCTGCCAGAGTTTTCTAGCACAGTTCACAGTGAATGTTCTTCTAAAACATCATGCCTAGACAAGTACTCACGGCTGCCATCAATGACTGTGGAAGTGGTTGGCAGAGAGATCTCCTGGAACTGTGGTGACACAATGGCAACAGGAGGCTGATTCTTCCGGGGCTCTGTAAGAAAAAGACCCGAAGAAATTGGAAGATAGGCTTTATATATTATAGGAGGAGCAGGCCTGTGTGGGTGAATTATGAATTAGTCCACAACATAACTGATGGGTGCATCACCAAATGGGAAAGTCACACCAGGTTACCATTCTATCATAAGACACATGGAAGCATTAAAGCCTCTTCCAAACCTGATAACTCCTAAGACCATGCCTTTGCATACTTTCAACACTCATGTGCTACCTTGTTCAAGAAAAGGTGGCACACGTTGAGTAGAGGTGGACAACACATGAGCCTTGTGCAATAAGGACCTTGGCAAGCAAACTATCCCTTGGCACAGACTGTGGTGAAAGCATAATGGGTGATTTCTCAACCATCCCTGAGCTTATGTCTGAGGGGACTCGGCCTGAGTGATGGCAGGGTCACAGACCACTCTGTCCACTCGAATGACTGTGAGCTACAAACCCAGTGGCCTTTTCTTTGAGAAATAATCAAACAGTCTTTATATAACACATTTTTAAGAAGGAAAAGGATTACCTTGGTGAGAGTTCAAGGAACATATAGAAAATCTATTACCAACAAAAACAGAAAACATTAAGATTTTGTGCTGATGTAGTTGCCACTTTCCAACTTTCCCCAAATTTCCCTGAAAATGCAAAACAAGGAACTTTGCTATTGCACTGTATTTTATCAGTGGTGGATCACTTAAAAAGAATGACAGGATTTGATTTCCAAGGTGAAAGAAGACTGGCAGGGATTAAATGAGGAATTCTGTGTGCAAAACCCATATCTGGAAAGAGATCAGAAGGAGTCAGCCATTTGGCTGGTTCTCCTTCTACATGCTTTTCCCAGGCTCCTGGCTTTCTTGTGTCCCTTAATCACAACACATGGTCCTCTCTCGGCATGACCTACTTGGAGAAGTAGTTCTCAGACAGACAGGCTACAGCTCAGGCCATACTGCAGTGGGGGCCATGTGACTAATGTTTCTCCCCCCAGCCAAATGTCCCAACTGGAACCAAAGTATATACTCTGCCACCATAACCTTTCACTACATTGAGCTAGGAATTGCTCAGTGAATATATTTAAAAAAAAGAAAAAGAAAAAATAGGACTCAAAAACCATTCAAGTCAAATCTGCCCCTCTTTAGGAATCCTGCAGAGGAAGCAATGGAGACTCAGCCGGGGCTGGGAAATTCATACCTGGTTTCACCGTCACGTTCACATAGCCTTCCCCATGGGAATTTTGACCATCTACAATCACTTTGAATTCATATAAGCCAGGGGTAAGCTGCAGAAGCGAGAGAAGATCTTTTAGACAACCACAAAGAGCAGCAATTCTATGTAAAACAACACATATATCTGAACTTTCCATGCTGAGACTGCATTCTCTTCTTGCACAGCTTCCAAAAGGGAGAGAGTAAACTAGCTGAGGAAATGAAACAATGAATTATAAACTAAAAATCTATAGCTTTTAATGTGAATTTTATTACTAGCTGACTCTAGAACAACAAAAGGGAATTCAATATCTCTGTACTCTCATTTTCTTTTCAAAAGAACATTAAGGGCCCAAACATCCTATTTCATAGAGATATGAAATTAAAATAAACATCTCTACAAAGAAAACCATTTTGTAAAAATACCAAAGAGCTCCCAAATATCTAGATATTTTTCCCTTCTGATTTCCACCAACTGTATAAACATAATATAAAGGAAAGAAAATCACCCACAATCCGACTACCCTAGCACATCAGTTAATCATATTTCTCTTACTTCCTTCCAATCCTTGACCACATACAAAAAGTAGTTTTTAAATAGTTCATTCGTTCAGCAAACACTGAGAACCAATTATGTACTGGACATCATCCTAGGCTTGGGGTTGGGAAAGGAGTAAGATGAGATCACCACCTCAAGGACCTGGACTTCCAAGGTCCAGTTAAAACCAAGGTGTGCATCAAGCTTTCTGTTGTTGTTGTTAGTTCATGTCTTTTATCAACTCATATACAATTACTGGTCTTCTGGTCTGTTGAAGTAACAGGTCAGACAACATTTACCATACTAATGCTTGTCAAAGTGGGTAGCCATAAAAACTCCAGCATCACATTCATGTGAAGGGCACTCCCAACGACAGTGACTGATTTTGCCATTTTCTCATCCACATTATGAGTGTCCTTTATTTCAGGACAACCAGCTTATTTTTCTTCTGTGCTTATGCTTCTTGGGAGTGCTGGAAGATTCCTTCCCTCTTCTTAGCACCACCACAAGATGAAGGGTGGATTCCTTTTGAATTCCATCTTCAGTTGCTTGCTGGTGAAGATCTGTCTCTGTTGATCGGAGGATTTGCTTCCTTATCCCGGATCTTGGCCTTTAGGTTTTCTATTGTATCCGAGGATTCAACCTCGAGAGTGATGCTCGTTCCTGTAAGGGTTTTCACGAAAATCTGCATCCTTGGCGGTGGTTCCACTACAGATGGCAGATTGGAAAGAAAAACCTGCATCAAGCTTTTTATTATTCTTTCTTCTATTCTTTTACCATGAACACCTTCCCCATTACAATAGTCTTTCTGATGGTCATTTTCACGGCTGCAGGAGAGTACATGAGTAAATGCATCGTATCACATAAGCTTTCCACATTGTTGGGTATTTGGGTCGTTTCCAGACTTTTACTATTATAACCAATGCTGTGATGAATATCTTTCAGATGAATGAGATTTTTCCTTTCTTCTGAATTCTCTTCTTTGAGCAAATGCTAATTGACTAGTGTTTCTGACGGTTTTCTTGTAAAGCTCTCGTTCCTTGGCTTTCACTTCTCTGCCTACTCCTCATCTCCTTCAGTTTCTTCTTCCTTCCACACTTATAAGGACGGTGTTCCCCAGGATTCCAACTGTGACCTGTTTTTTTTTTCCTTCACTCTACACACTCTGGATGATCTCATCAATTGCCATGGCTCCAACTGTCATCTGTTTGAGGTTAGTGTGCAAATTTCTCTCTCTAGCCTCAACTTGTGTCTTGATCTCTAGTCTCTGACTCCCAGCTACTTCCTGGACACCTCCACGCAAATGTTTCACAGGTACCTTAAACTCACTCTGCCCAAAAATGATTTAATCATTTGCAAACCTCATCTAACTTACTCCTCTTTCTGTGTTCCTCATTTCAGTGAATATCACCACTGTTGCACCAATATCTACCCAGATGCCTAAGCCAAAAGGCCAGAGTTATCCTGGACTTCCCTTCCTCAACATCGCCACCCAACTGATCCATCACCAGGTCTTCTAGAGTCGACCTTCATAAATATTTCTCACATCCACTCACTTCTCTCCATTCACAATGCTATCACCTTAGATTTCAACCATCACAGCACAGTTGTTAAAAGCCAGAGCTTTAGGGATGGAAAGTTCCAGATTAAATCTCTCATTTAATAGCTTTGTGAAACTTGGCTAAACCACTTTATTTTTCACATTTTTAGTTTTGCCATTTATAAAATAGATATTAGTATCCACATCTTGGGGTCATTACAAAGATAAAATGAAGTAAGTGCATAAAACAATTAGCACTGTGTCTGGCACATATTATGAGCTCAACAGCAGTCTTTTTAAGTTTTACTTTGTTTTTTAAATCAGGTTATTACTATCTCACGCTTACATTTTTTGACAGATTCTCCAATGATTTCTCTAGTTTGAGTCTTACCTCACTCAATTTGCAGTCAGAGTGATCTTTCTAAATTGAAAATCTGAATAAGTCTTTCTGTTGTCTAAAACCTTTCAAAGGTTCCAAAACAAAAACAAAACAAAAAAAAAACAAACTTTCAAAGGTTCCATAATTCCTATGGATAAGATTCAAAGTCCTTGCTCTAGCAAAAGGCTCTTTGTAATATGACCCATGCATCTCTCCAACTTTGTACCACTGCTCTTCTCATGCCAGAGGGTCCAGTCACACTGAACCATACAGAATTCCCTTTTAGTCACATTTTCTCTCTAATATTTGGCCCAGTGAACATACTGCTTCCCCTGTGTAGGTTACCAGCACCCTACCCTTTACCCAGAAAGTGAGTCACCTGTCATGACCCACCCAAGTAAACTCAAAGAAATCAAACTCCCCAGGGCTTCAATACCCCCTGCACTGACCTAGTGCATCCCCTGTTATAACTGCCACCAATGAGACTCTATTGTCCTTGAATGTGAAGATTTTGATCAATTCACTGGTAAATCCCCACTGCCTGACACATAACTAGTGTACAATGAATAGTTGTTAAAGAAAAAAAAGAATGAACAAATGAATGAGATTGCCTGGCCAAAGAATTTGAACATTTTTATGGTTCTTAATAACTACACTGTATCCCAAAAAAGACTGAGCCAATTTACAGTCTTGTGGCCACAAAAAACTTAGCTTATCTCCCAAATTCTAAAATCCTTATGTTACCCTTAAAAGCTGTTTAGTGTGTATTTTCAGCTATCACCACCATGCTTATACAGTCTTCTCACCATAAATGAACATTTGAGAATCATACACTAACAAATACTGGATGTCAGCCAGACTTTTGGAGGAATCACTTCTGAAAGATTGTTCCTGATTTAAGTATGAACAGAAAATTCTACATTCTACATTTTAGAAAATGGTCAGCACCCAGCCCTGCAAGTAAGAGGAGGCAAATTCACCTTGGATAGTTTGAGGATCTGGAAATGTTTCCCTTCCATCTCTCCACTGTAGTCTTTAGGATGAGTAATCAGCTGCCAGTCGTAGGTGTAGGTTTCTCCTATAGAAGGGCAGTTACAAAAATCATGAAAACACACACCTACACACAAAGAGGGCAGCCACACATCCTGCCAATAACAAATCTCTCCTAAATCTTGACAAGGCCTTAGTTTTTAAGATCCCACCCCAAAGCCTACAGGGAGACTGAATGTTTTGTTGAAAGAAAGGGAGGAATCTGCTGACTCAGCTACAGTCAGGCTTCCTCCACTCTCTCCCAGCAGTGCTCTCTCCCTTCCCATACCCGCCCTCCCCTTGAGAGAGACCAATCCTCCCTCAAAATACCACGTTGCTCATGGTGTGGCATCACAGTGAAAATACATGCCCTACCAACCACTATGGATGAATTCACTGGGAACAAGGGCCATTTTCCTGCGAAAGTTCTTTTGCAACAAAGAACAGCAATGACTTCTAAATAACATGGTTCAAAAATAGCTTTTTTAGAGTGCTAACAATGCTTGTCTCACTGAGGTCATCACACCCTGGTGAGTTAAAAGAGCTACTTCATTCCTGCTGAGCTAAATAACACGCTGCAGAAGATGGCAGGGGATGGCCCATTTAAAACGGGCCCCACTGAAATTAATTAAGATCAAATGAAGTATTAAATGGTCCTCATTTGTAGCTCGGATGCTATGACTGGGTAGGGCAAGGTCAGGATCCTGTTATCTAAACGGAATCCCACCCCCGGGACAGCGGTCTTAAATTTGGTGGGGGGAATGAAATTCACTTCTGACTAGGGACAGATGAGATTTGGTAGGAAGGCTTAGTTTATGTCACTATCCAAAAGTAAAAATAAAAGGAAAAAAGAAGAAACCTCAAAAGCGTAACAGAATGGTCATCTTTTTCTTAGTTCGTGAGTTCAAAAGTAAGTTAGCATATAGACCCAAATTCCACGACGGCCTTCATCTGAAGACCAGATTTCATTTTATAAGCCTGAGATACAAGATCTATCACTCTTCCTTCCTCCCCAAATACTAGTTTTGTGTTGGGCAGCTGTCAGCCCCAGGCAGCTCTCACAAATGTATTATGTAGACGTCAGGTTAGGTGAGAAGCAGGAAGGCAGCAGCAGCAGTGGGACTGGTGCTGAGACGACCTTTCTTCCAGCTAGAGTTGGAAATTATTTTTCCACACATAAAACAGACTCACACTAATTTGGGAACTGACAATTTTATAATATCTAAGGCTGCCAATGCAATTTCAAGAAGGACAATATTCCTAGGACAGAAAAGCTTGGGGGATGAATTATGCCTCACAGCCAGGAACTCGCCCAAGGGTAGGAACAACTGAGGATAGGTTCTGCTAGACAGAATGTTGGTTTAAATGATTTACGGCAGTGGTTTTCAAACCATGCCTCTGAACCCTAGAGGGATCCTAAGAAGTGCTTCAGGGGCTGCCACAGGAGATGACGGGGAGGAAGAGTATGCAGAGCTGGTCCTGTTCACTTGTCCCCAACCTTTGAAAGTTTGAAACCATCCATCTCATGTATCTGATAAATGCTGAACCCGTGGAAAGGAAAGTTGAAAACAATCAACCCAGGTGTTTTAGAATACTGATCTACAAGGTGACAGCAACTCACAGACTGTATATGCAAATAGGGGTTAGATAAGAACCTAACGCAGAGCCCAGCTCCTTTCACAAAACAGTGGAGGCAAGTGCAGCTCAAAGCAGTTCTCACCTCCATCTTCAGAGGCCACCAAGTTCATTCACTGTAACTTACCACCAGGGGAGTAGAAGGCTAAAGCTTCTCTGGAGGAAGGTAGGGGCACTCAGGTAGCTCAGCAGGTTAAGCACCTGCCTTTGGCTCAGGTCATGATCCCAAGGTCCTGGGATCAAGAAGGGAGCCTGCTTCTCCCTCTCCCTCTGCCTTTTCCCCTGCTTGTGCTTTCTCTCACTTGCACTTACCTCTCATAAATAAATAAATAAATAAATAAATAAATAAATAAATAAATAAATAAATAAAATCTTTAAAAAAATAAAAGTTTGTCTGGAGGAAGGTAGAATGAACTGATAAGGAAACCTTATTTTTTTTTAAATTTTTTTTATTATTATTTATGTATGATAGTCACAGAGAGAGCGAGAGGCAGAGAGACACAGGCAGAGGGAGAAGCAGGCTCCATGCACTGGGAGCCCGATGTGGGATTCGATCCCGGGTCTCCAGGATCGCGCCCTGGGCCAAAGGCAGGCGCTAAACCGCTGCACCACCCAGGGATCCCGGAAACCTTATTTTTGAGGGCAGAAATATAGAACAGGGAGGGCGCTTAGGTTCTGGAAAAGTACTTTTGCATAAATACACTATTTGGTATGAGGCCTATTAGAAAGCTGGACTAATGTATAGGACAGGTGTGTACCTAAAATGAAGGACTCCATCCTGAATCCTAGAGTACAGCATTCTACTTGACTAACCCTGTAATAAGAGTAGCAGAAACCCAAGGCAACAATTTTCCATCAAAGTATGCTTCATTATTGTCATAGAAAATCTTAAGTGCTTATGTGTTTCTATGCTAAATTTTGGTATATTAATATGTACTTCAAAGGTGAAAGGGAGGGACGCCTGGGTGGCTCAGCAGTTGAGCACCTGCCTTTAGCCTAGGTCATGATCATGGAGACCTGGGATCAAGTCCCACATCGGACTCCCTGCGTGGAGCCTGCTTCTCCCTCTGCCTGTGTCTCTGCCTCTCTCTCTCTCTCTCTCTCTCTCTCTCTCTCTCTCTGTGTGTGTGTCTCTTGTGAATAAATAAATAAAATCTTAAAAAAAAAAAGGTGAAAGGGATACTCATAAAAGTTTGCTTAAATAATGAATGTATTGTCCCCTAATTTATATAGTTCATAAATCTGAATTTTATTATCATATTGGGCTTGTCCTCTTTTTTTTTTTTTTAGAGAGATTTTATTTATTTATTTGAAAGAGAGACAGAGAGAGACAACACACAAGAGGGCAAGCTGGGGAAGGGAGAGGGACAAGCAGACTGCACTGAGCACAGAGCTTGATGCAGGGGCTCAATTTCACAACCCTGAGATCACGACTTCAGCAGATATCAAGAGTCAGACACTTAACCAACTGAGTAACCCAGGTGCCCTGTCTTCCTTTTTATTTATTTTTTAAATGCCGAATCTACATTAACTATAGTCTTAAATAACTCCTCTGTGAGTTCTATAGCTGCTAATACTAGTTGTTTGGACAAAATAAATAGGCTGGCCTCAGTATCGGTTTCTTCCTCTCTTAAAGGGGTAGAATACAACCTCCAGTATCAGTTATTTCCTAGGCACTGAAGTAGGTCTCTTATATATCATTTCATTTTGCCCTTAAAGTAACCTTATGAAGTAGAAATTATTACCCTCATTTTACTGAAAAAGAAATGGAAATGTAAAAACAATTTGCTTAAAATCATTCAGCTAATGATTAGCTATGCCAGGATTTGAACCCAGGCTTTGGTGTCAAAGCCCATGATCTCAAACATTATACTGCTCTTCCATCAGGGAAATATTTCTGTATGTGCACGCTATAACCTGTTCTCACGGGGCTGTTGCAATTAGTAAATGAATTAAGGTATGTAAATATCATAAATTAAAACAATATCCAAATGTAAGGGGATGTTTTACCTTCAAGTGGTTCTTGGAGAACGTATGCATTTAACTGAACTTCATTCTTAGGCAAGGTGATCTGGACACTCTTTCCAGCAGATACCACCAATTCCTTTATAACTAGAAACAAAGAAAATATACAAGAGATAAGAAATTAGATCCAGACTACCTCATTCCTCTTCCTTTTGGGGAAAAATTTCTTTTACAAACAATATTCAGCTACTGCCTTTATTTCCTCCTTATTTATCTATTCTCTAATCCTCTGAAATTTGATTTGGCTTTCACTTTGCCACTGAAAAAGATCTTGTGAGGTCATCCACAAATTGCTCCTTAGCAAATCCAGTAACTGTTTCTCAACCCACATCCATTACTCCCATAGCATCTAATACTGCTGACTTCTTTGTTATTTAAATTTTCAGTTTATCATGACACTGTATTATTCTAACACTCACCACCATTAGTTTTTCTAAAATACTTCCCCCACCATGTTATTCTCCTACTTAAGACTCCCCACTCCCACCCATGTTCAAGGCCAACCCCTAAGCTGGTATTAGAGAACCATTATCATCTGATCACACCACCTTATCCTTCCTGTCCAATTCTGCCTCTAGTTATATTCATTTTCCCTCTTGTGTTCCACAGAAGACATGGTCTACTCTTGGGGACTCTGATAATGCTATTTCCTTCAACTGGAGTGTAGGCTTTCTTTATTCTAAATCAGTACTTTGTTTTGGCACAGCCAGTCCTCTCCAAGAAATCTTCCCAGACCATTTCAGTTCAAACTTATCTACTTCCTGAATGACTTTAGCTTTTTTGGAATACCCACATCAGCTAATAGCTATATATGGTCTTCACACTATTCAATAGCTATTTCATACATGTCTGGGTTTCTCAACCTTGGCACTACTGACATTTTGGATCAGATAATTCTTTGTTGTAGGGGGTGGGGGAAACTGTCCTGTGCACCACATAAGACAGCTGGCCGTATCCCAGGCCTCCATCCACAAGGTGTCAGTAGCATCCCTCCTCCATAACTGTAACTACCAAAAATGCTTGCAAGTTGTTGAGAACCACTGTTATATAAATCTTATTCCTCTGACAATAAATCGTTATTTGGTATGAGACCCAGGAATTAAGGAGCTTAAAGCAAACAAATGACTAGTCAGCCCATATTTCAAGAGTGGGGGGTAATAAGCCCCTCTTGACAAACATGAAATTTAAGATCTATTGGTACTACACTTAGGAAGAAATGAAATCTTCCTTATGGAAAGAAACTTCAGCACTTAGACACCCTGAGGTTGAATACGAATTTTCTGAAGTGACTTTCAATTAAAAAAAAAAAAAAAAGAAAGGAAAGATAAATCACTATACTCAGAAAGAGTATAATGGACAAAAATAGAGTGTTACTCAAACCCTTCACAATTACACCAAAAATTATAGGCATTCAGCCTGAACACAAAAATTACTTTAGTGCCTCAGGATTGAAACCCCAAAATTTCATGTTATACTACCATGAAAGAAAACCCTAGGAAATCAAAAATCAGAAAAATTCCTTTTCACTTGCTTTGCTTCACCCTGTTGCCTTTTTCAGGGGATAGAGATCAAGTTAGTTTCCTTGATTAACCATTTCCTCCTAATACCTTAGACTAGCACTCATGAAGCACAGATTTGTTGTTAAGGCAATACTCTTTATAAATCTCCTTCCTATGGATGGGCTGCTTTAAAAATAAAGATGATGCCAAAAATCAGAGAGACAAATATCTGACCTACAATCAGCCATTCAGAAGGCAAATACGTACAAAAATCCAACTTTTTTCCCTGTGGCTTCTGTTTGTTTCATTCCTCGAACTTTACTTAATTGAATCTCCTGCCTTTAAGTCCCAGGCACAGTGGAATCTGGCTCTGGGAAAATGAACCTCATAAATTCCCATATTCTGGGGCCTGTTGAGAAAAGAATGGAGAGCCCCAAGTCCCGTGGTTACAGGAAAAAAGATAGGATTATTTTTTCTCTAACCTACAGTACTCAAAAGTCATGCCTCTCTCTGTTCCTTGCACTAAGGAGAACACTGTGATAAAATGCTCTCCTTTTCTATCCTATCTCCAAGGGCAGAAGCAAAGGGCCTCACCTGGGTATGGTGTTGAGGTGGTCTGGAAAGAGGCCTGGGGGTCAGGGGTGGTGTAACTGTAGGAGGGAGCCACGGGCAGAAGGGTAGCATTCTGGATTTTCTCAAGACTTTTTACTTGCTGAGTGCTAGGTGTAGTACCAGGATACTCTGATGTCTCAGGTTGGGCTGATTCATTCTTTGACCAACCAGGAATCTCCGCAGTCAGGACTGTGGTTAAGGGACTGGAAATTATAACTGCCTTGTGAACCTAAAGAAATGCAAAAATTCATTTGAATAGGCAAAAGTTATACTGCCAATTTTTTAGGTTATTTCTCATAAAATAATTACACACTGTGTTTTTATGAAAAATGCAAAACTGTCAAAAATATTAAAGGAACTAATCTCACCACTCAAACTGGTGTTAAAATGTTGTTATAAATCTTCCCAGTCTTTTTCTCTATGCAAAGAGGTTTGTTTGAAACAAAGTAGTAGTAATCATTCTATGTATACTTTTCTCAACATTCATATTCAATCTTCCTACAAATACTTATTAAGCACTTATTATGGATCAGACCTTGTGGATCCAAAATGTAAATAAAATATAATAGCTGCACTCAATGAGTGCCCAATCTAGTTAGAGAAAGAACAAAAAACATAAGCCACAAGGATAAAAACACCTATAAAAGTTACAATGAACCAAAAAAGCACCATCTGAAGGGTACTTAATTCCAATCTTGGAGACAGTGTGAAGAAGGATGCTTTCAATAAATAAATAAATAAAGGCATTTCCTAGAATTCTAAGCTGAGTTTAAAAAGGTAAACCACTGTTTACTAAACAAAAGGCTGAGGGGGGAGAGATGAGTATACAGTATAGGAAATGAGGGGATCCCTGGGTGGCGCAGCGGTCTGGCGCCTGCCTTTGGCCCAGGGCACGATCCCAGAGACCCGGGATCGAATCCCACATCGGGCTCCCGGTGCATGGAGCCTGCTTCTCCCTCTGCCTGTGTCTCTGCCTCTCTCTCTCTCTCTCTGTGACTATCATAAATAAATAAAAATTAAAAAAAAAAAGTAAGTATTTACAGTACAGGAAATGAGATTAACATGGCCTGTGCTGAGAACTGAGAGTCAAAAGCAAAGTGGGAGGCTGGAAGTAATGGATGAGTTGGACAGTCAAGGGCCAGCCTAAAGAAGACCTATGCTACTCTAAGGTGCTAGGTAATGGTGAGCAATTATGGGAACGTGTATTACAGGAAAGTGACAAACTCAGGATACTGTTCTAAGGGGACCGTTCAGGTTGCTGCATGATGTAGGAGTCTAAAGAACTAAGACAATATAGCAGGACCATCACTTAGGAGGGTACTGCATCCACCCCAAATGAGAAACGGTGGGTGGCTACAAAGCTGGTGGTACAGATTTTTTTTAATCAACTTAATTGAAGTGTAATTTAAACAAAATAAACCACACATACTTGAAGTGTATAGGTCTTTCAGTTTTGACAAGGGCATATGCCCAAGTAACCACAATCAAGAGAGAAGCCATTCGGATTGGCCCCAGAAGTTGGCTCATTCCCCTTTGCAGTAAGTTTCTGCCTCCACCCTCGGGCTCATGCAATCACATTTGTTTTCTGTCCCCATTAGTTTGAATTTTCTCATATCTCATATAAAATTAATCATATACATGCTATTTTTTTTTCTGGCTGCTTTCACTCTACCTAATGTTTTAAGATTCATCCATGTTATTGTGTCTGAGTTCATTCCTTGTTATTACTGAGCAGTATACCATGCTAGAGATAGATCACAGTTTATTCATCTATTGATATTGAAGTTGTTTTCAGTTCTCAGCTCCTATAAATAAATCTGCTATAAATGTTTGAAATCTAAAGCTTTTGTTTTTTGTTTTTTAAATTTTTATTTATTTATTCATGATAGTCAGACAGAGAGAGAGAGGCAGAGACACAGGCAGAGAGAGAAGCAGGCTCCATGCACCGGGAGCCCGACGTGGGACTCGATCCCGGGTCCCCAGGATCGCGCCCTGGGCCAAAGGCAGGCGCCAAACCGCTGCGCCACCCAGGGATCCCTGAAATCTAAAGCTTTTGTAAACGTTATTAACTTATTTGGGGTAAATATTCAAAAGTATTTATTGCTGGTTACATGTAAGTATATGTTTAACTTTATAAGAAACTGAACTGTTACCTAAATGCCATCCTGCCTTTCTACCAGCAATGCATGAGAGTTCCAGCTGCTCCATAACTTCACCAGTACTTGGTATTCTTGGGTCTTTTTATTTTTTGTCATTCTTCGTATTTTTTTTTTTTAATCATCTAATGGTATCTCCTGTGATTTAATTTGCATTTTTTGGATGACTAATGAGATTGAGTATCTTTTCATGTGCATATTAGCCAGTCATATATTTTCTTTGATGAAGTTTATTCAAATCTTTGTCCACTTTTTTTACAATTTTATTAAAGGCATAGCTGGCATACAATAAACTGAACATATTTAAAGTGTGCAATTTGACAAATTTTACCACACGTATATAGCTATGAAACCATCGCCACAATCAAGATAATGAACATATCCATCATTTCCAAAGATTCTTCATCCTCCTTGGTAATCCCTTCTCCAAAGTCCCAGCCCCAAACAATCACTGCTCTGCTTCCAGGCACTATAGGTTAGTTTGCATCTTCTAGAGTTTTATATAAACAGAATCACATTGTATGTACTCTTTTTGTGGGCTTCTTCCACTCAGCAATATTATCTTGTTTGTTCATGTTGCTGTCTGTATCAATAATTGTTCCCTCATGATTGCTGAGTACCATTCTGTTATATGAGTATATCACAATTTGTTTATTCATTCACCAACAGCTGGACATTTGGGTTGATTCCAGTTTTTGCCTATTACAAATTGAGCTGATATAAATATTCCTCTACAAGTCTTTATACAAACATATCCTTTCATTTCTCTTGTGTAACTACCTATGGGTAGAACACCTGGTCATATGGAAGATATGCCTCTAACTTTTTAAAAAAACTGCCAAATTACTTTCCAAAGCTGTTGTGCGATTATATAGTCCCACCACCAGTATGAGAATTCCAGTTGTTCTACAGTCTTGCCAGAAATTGGTTTGGAAAGTCTTTTTAAGTTCAGTCATTATCCAAGTATGTAATGGCATCTTATTGTGGCTTTAATTTGCATTTTTCCTAATGATTAGGGATGGTATCTTTTCATGCACCTATTGGATATCTACTGTATAAATTCTTCAGTGAACTATCTGTTCAAATCCTCTGCTTTATTAGTTTTTTAATTAAGTTACAAGAGCTCTCTCTACATATTCTAGACACAAATATTTGTTAGGTATTTAATTTGCAAATATGTATGTAGTTTGCCTTTTCATTTTCCTTAGTGATATCTTTTAAATAACAAAAGTTTATAAATTTTATCATTTTTTTCTTTTATAATTCATGCTTTTAGTGATATTATTTAGTTTGCATATTTAGTGACAAGATCACAAAAAGGCTCTTCTGTGTTTTCTTTTACAAGTTTTATAATTTTAGCTCTTAAATTTAGGTCTATGATCCATTTTAAGCTAATTTTTCTGTATAGTATAAGGGTCAATGTTCCTGTTTTTTCATATCACTATCCAATTGTTTCAGTATTCATTTATTGAAAAGATTATCCTTTCCCCATCAATTTGCCTTGGCACATTAATTAACCATACTTGTATGGGTCTATTTCTGGACTCTATTCTGTTTCACTGATTTCATCTATCTTTACACCAGTACCACTGCTTTGATTACTGCAGCTCTACAGTAAGTCTTAAAGTTAGAGAGCTTAAGTTCTTCAACTTTGTTGTTCATTTTCAAGATTAGTTTGCCATTCTAAGTCCCAATCCCTGAATATGACTGTAACAGTTTCCTAGGGCTACCAAAATGTTTGCCCACAAACATTATGGCTTAAAACAACAGAAACTCCCTCACTCATGGTTCTAGAAGCTGAATGTATGAAATCAAGGCAGGACCACAATCCCTCTGAAGGCTTTTGGGGACAACCTTCTTTACCTCTTCCAAATCCCAGAGGCTCTTAGCATTTCTTGATTTGTGGCGACCCAACTCCAATCTGTATCTTCATCTTCACATGGCTGTCTTCCTTGTGTCTCTGTGGGTCCAAATCTCCCTTTCCTTCCTCATGTAAAGCTATCAGTCATTGGATTTAGGGTCTACCCTAAATAAAGAATGATATTCATCTCAAGGTCTCTAACTAACTTCATCTACAAAGATACTATTACCAAATAAGGGCAAAGCCTGAGGTTCCAGGAAGACATGATTTTGGAGGGAACACTATTACAATGGTATTATCTCTCATTTACTTAATTTCTCTCAGCAATGTTTTGTAGTTTTTGGTATATAGCTCTTGCACATATTTTGTTAAATTCATTCCTAAGAACTTCATGTTTTTGGATGCTATACATTTTTTAAAACTTTAATTCCCAATTATTCATTGCTAATATATACGCAATTTATTTTTGTATATTGGTCTTATATCCTGTAGCCTTTCTAAATTCACTTAATGAATAGATTCCTTGGAATTTTCTGGGTACATGATTCTATCATCTGTGAGTAAAGGCAGTTTTGCTTGTTCATCTCCAATATGTATCCCTTTAATTTCTTTTTCTTGCATTATTACATTGGCTAGGACACACAGTACAATGTTGAGTTAAAAGTGGTTAAAGACACTATTTGTTGGGTAATTGTCACCTCATTTTCCTTCGTATCTTTGAACATACATTCCGTTACATTTTTAAGTGTATTTTTAACAGCAGCATTGGTCTTGCTAAATCTGACAGCTGAATCTTCTCAGAATCATTTTTATTGAATAATTTTTTCCCCTGAGTATGGGTCACACTTTACTGATTCTTCACATGTTTCCTAACATCTGGTTGGAAACTAGAAATTTTAGGTCATCTATTGTAACAGTTGGGGATTCTATTTTATTTTTCTGATGGGCTGTTATTTTTAGTAACTCCTCTGTACTTCAACTGAAGAATTAGAATCCCTCCACGGTATGTTGCCACTGACACCTCTGCTCAGTTTTTGTTTTTAATTCTTGTTTTTATTTTAGCCTGGCTTCCTAGGTGTCATTCCTATATCTGCATAGTTTAGCAATCAGCCAATGATTTAAGCAGAGGTCACTCAAACACATTACGTCTATAAAGCTTCATCCTCTGTCAACCCATCTGTGTGTTCCTCGGGGAATGCATTCAAAGTTGTAGCCACTTCTCAGCTCTCCTTTGATTTTTAGCTTTTACCAGGCTCTCTTAGGTTATCTTTTGCGCATGCAGGTAGTTTCTCATTCTCCAGCCAGGGATACATTGGGAGCTTATTTTAGCCCTTCTTTAGCTCTTATTTTCAAGATCTTACCATTAAGTTTCCAGCAGATCCATCACTCACCCTAACAGGCACAACCATCTCAAGTTAGCAAAGCTGTTGATTCTATCCGTTCATTCCCAACCACGTTTGCCAGTTTTAGTTGGCAAAGCTGTGAGTTTTCATCCTCTACCCCAAATCACGCCAACCTTCTAGAAAAGTTGCTGGTTTTCATGCCTAACCACACCCTGGTAAACTACATTTCTTGTCACTTGAGCTGGAGTGCAGGTAGACATTGATGGGGCAATGCCCCAGAGAGAAGACTGCAGACACCTGCTGTACTTGTTCAAAGTATTACCAGTTTTTCAAGATCAATTTGCTCAACTTGCTTTTGCCTCTATTATATTTTTAGAACAACTGGAAATACTTGCTTTTCGGCAATTCTGTCCAGTTTTATACTTCTTTTTTCAATGAGAAAATTAGGGGCCCTCTCATGATGCCATAAGTGGAAGTTATTCTCTCATTCTATTTTCCCATTTTTAAAGTTGTTTACATTTCTTTTGAAATTCTGTAATTGTTCACTAAAGCCATTTTCCTTTAACTTCCTTTAGTTTTCTGATTATATGTTGAAATCTTTGACTACTAACTCTGATATCTGAGTCAAACTAGAGTCAGTTTCCATTGACTGTTTCTTCCTCTTGAGTATGGGTCACTCTCTCTTGTTCCTTTGCATGTCTAACAAGTTTTTGTTTGAATATGGGACATCTATCTAACATATGGAGTGACTTTGGATTTTACTGTGTTTTCTTTCAGATTGTATTTTTTTTTTTTCCAAGTAGGCAAGTAACTTATCTGGACTTAAACTGTATAGTCTGCTTCCCCTGGAATGTGTAGCAACTGATATTTCTGTGTAATTCTTGTAGCTGCATTTTTAGCCTGGTCCCCTAGAAATGTTCTTGTTTAATCTGATGATTAGCCAAGAATTTTGCCATAGATTACACTCAGAATTGGGGCCTGCTGTCTCTGTACTGTCTTTGCTTCATGAGCTTACTCCCTAATTTTTCAGCCTTAGGCTCTGTACTCTGACTCCCTAAGTCAGGAAAAATTCAGATTTCTGCCACCGGTGCAACACAAGGTTGAGGAATTCAGAGATCACCTCTTTCAAAGATGGAAGCCCTGCCTCTCTGACCTCTGTTTTTTTTACCATGCTCTCTGGAACCTTCATGTGTGGTATGTGTAGTTTAGAGGTTCAGTCAGGGGTTTTAGTACAGTTTCTAGATAGGTTGTGGGTTTCACTATCTTCTGTGGTTTTCTTTTTTCTTTTTCCTTTTTTTTTTCTTCTGTGGTTTTCTTACTTTCCCCTTAAATTTTCAGGTAATTTTTCTATCCTGAACTCTGTTCTTTGCCAGTATAAGAAAATAAGACTGAGATTTTCCACTGCCACTTTCCTCTGCTATGGAGGTCAGTGAATGCCCTCAGGCAAAAATTTGAAAAAGCTGCAAACTAAAAAAAAATTAAAAATAAATAAAATAAAAAAATAAAAAGCTGCAAACTCACAATTCTTATCACTTCCAATTGCTGTTTTTCAAGAGTAAGCTCTCCTCTAGCTTTTGTCTGCTTTTGGATCCTTTCCAGTTTTTTTAAATATATATATTTTTACATATTTTAAAACTATTATCTGTGGGAGGATTCAGGAGACCACTTTACTCTGCCACCATTACTGGAAATTTCTCCTGAGGGGTGGATTTTAAAATATTAAGGATCTAATACTTGTGAAGCTAAAATGCATCTGGGTCTTGGAGAAAAGAAACTAAGATGACTCCCATGTTTCTAGCTTGACTTGAGGGACTAACTACAGTGGTGTCAAAAACTAAGACAGACTACAAAGGAGCGACTTTAGAAAATAACAGGCAAGTTATGTTTCAAACATACTGAACCTGAGGTACAGCTAGGAAATTCAAATAGAGACCCAGGGTTGGAATCAAGTTCCCAAAGATATCAGCTGAAGCCAAGGGAATAAATAAGCTTGCCCAAGAAGAGCAAGTAAGGAAAGGAAACAAGGCTTAAAAACAGAATACTTGGGAATAACAATGCTCCTGTAATGAGGAAAAATGTCAATTAATTAAAACTGACCCAGAAATAACAGAGATAACAGAACTGGTAGACAAAGGTATTAAAATAATTACTATGATTGCATTCCATATATTCAAGAAGCTATAGAAAAGACTGCATGACTGCATATACTAAATAGAGACACAAGTTATTTTTATTTTTTTAAGATTTTATTTTTTATTTATTTCAGAGAGAAAGTGAGAGAGAGAGAGAAAGCACAAGTGGGGTAGGGAGAAGCAGCCTGTCCCCTGAGAAGGGAGCCCAACTTGGGGCTTCATCCAGGACCCTGGTATCATGACCTGAGCCAAAGGCAGATGCTCAACTGACTGAGCCACCCAAGTGCCCCTAGACACAGATTTTTTTTTTAAAGACCCAAATTAGGGGCACCTGGGTGGCTCAGCTGGGTAAGCGTCCATCTCTTTGTTTCAGCTCAGGTCACGATCTTGAGGTTGTGAGTTCAAGCCCTATGTCAGGCTCTGCACCCAGTGAGGAGTCTGTGTGAGATTCTTTCCCCCTTCTTCTCCCTCCCCCTCTGGTCCTCCTTCCTCACACTCTTGGCTCTAAAATAAGTAAGTAAAACCTTAAAAAAAAAAAGACCTAAATCAAGCTTCTAGAGATGAATAATATAATGTCTGAGATGAAAAATGCACTGTAGAAATTTTTTTGAATCACTGCTCTGATGAAAGTACATTTATCCTGGCTTATGTATAAACACACACATAAAAATACACTGTAAAGATTTAATGGCAAGGTAGACAATGCAGAAGAAAATATCAGTAAACTTAAAGACATATCAACAGAAATGATTCAAAATGAAACATACAGAGAAAAAAAAGAAATGAACAAAGCAGCAGCAACTTACAAAAAATTTCAAATATACTTCAAAATATGAATATACTTCAAAAAATTTCAAATATACTTCTAATTGGAATTCTCAAAGGAGAGACAGAAAAATATTTGAAAAAATAATGGTCAATAATTTCCAAATTTGATGAAAACTATAAACCCACATTTGAATATGAATTTGAGCTTATGCTCCAAGCATAAGAAACATAAAGAAAACCACACCAAAGAATAACGTAATAAAGTTACTTAAAACAGTTATAAAGAAAAAATCTTAAAAGCAGCCAGAGAAAAAAGACACATTATGTATAGAGGAAAAAAAATATAAAAATTACAGATTTTTCAATGAAACAACACAAGCTAGAAGACACTGTCACAGTATCTTTAAAGTATTGAAAGCGAAACAAAAAACAAAAAGAAAACCTCTGCCAACTTAGATTTACTTAAATAGCGAAATAATTTTTCAAAGAGGAAACTGAAATGAAGACTTTGCAGACATATGAAAGTTGAAAGAATTCACCACCACAAACCTACACTGCAAGAAATGATAAAGGCAGTTCTTCAAGACAAGGAAAAATGATACCAGACAGAAACCTGGCTCTACATAAAGTAATAAAGAGCACTGAAAATAGTAACTAATTGGTTATATATTTCTTCTTTTAATTTAAATCTCTTTAAAAGATACTTGGCTATTTAGGGCAGCCCCGGGTGGCTCAGCGGTTTAGCGCCCCCTTCAGCCCAGGGCATGATCCTGGAGACCTGGGATCGAGGCCCAGGTCGGGCTCCCTGCATGGAGCCTGTTTCTCCCTCTGCCTGTGTCTCTATGCCTCTGTGTGTGTGTGTGTGTGTGTGTGTGTGTGTGTGTGTGTGTGTGTGTGTGTGTGTCTCATTAATAAATAAATAAAATCTGTAAAAGAAAAAGATAACTGGCTATTTAAAGCAAAAATAATGGTAATGTATGCTATGGTTTATAACATATGCAGAAGTAAAATGTATGACAATAGAACAAAGACTGAACAGAGAAAATGGAAGAAAACTGTTGTTGTTGTTTTTTTAAGAGATTTTATTTATTTATTCATGAGACACACACAGAGAGAGGCAGAGACACAGGCAGAGGGAGAAGCAGGCTCCTCGCAGGGAGCCTGATGTGGGACTCGATCCCAGAACTCCAGGAACACACCCTGAGCCAAAGGCAGATGTCCAACCACTGAGCCACCCAGGCATCCCTAGAAGAAAACTGTTTCATTTGAAGGTAGTTCTTGATAAACTAATGATGTCAGCTATAAAAACTTTATATACCAACCAGTAAAACCACGTAACAAAGAATTATAACTAGAAATTTTTTTAATGCTGCTGTAAAAAATTGCCACACACTTAGCAGCCCAGGCCATAAAAAATGTATTCTCTTAAGTTCTGCAGAATACTAATCCAGCACAGATCTCACTGGACTAAAATCAAGGGGTTAACAGGGGTATAGTCCTCTGTGGAGGCTGTAGGAGAGAATCCTTTTTCCTTGCTTTTTCCATTTTCTAGAGGCCATCCACTTTCCTTGGTTTATGGCCCCCTTCCTCTTTCTTCAAAGCAAGCAATGTTACATGTCTCTATGTCCTTCTTCCATAGTTACATCATCCTCTTCCACTTTTAAGCACCCTTATGTTTAAATTGGGCCTACCAGAAACTGCAGGGTAATCTATTTTAAGGTGAACTTTTAACAACCTTAATTCCATCTGCAACCCCTCCTCCTCTTTGCTACATAACATAACAAATTCATAGGTTCCTGAGAGTAGGACATTGACCTCCTTAAGGGGACCATTACTCTGTCTATTCCCACTAATAAATCAACAAAAGGAGATAAAATGGAATAAAAAAAATACTCAGTTTATTCAAGGGAGAGCATAAAAAAAGGAATAAAATGAATGAACACATGGAACAGAAATAAATACTAAGTAGGTAGATTTGAATCCAATCACATCAGTAGTCACATTAAATAGTCAATACACGCCAATTAATCAGCAGACATTGTCAGATTGGATACAAAGCAACATCCAGCTTATGCAGCCTATAAGAAATCTACTTAAAATATAAAAACACATATAGGTTAAAGGTAAAAACATGGAAAAAGATACATTATGCTAATACTAACCAAAAGAAAGCCTGATTGGCTATACTAATATCAGACAAAACAGATTTCAGAGCAAAGAATATTAAAAGAGATAAAGAAGATAATTTTATGATGATAAAAGGGTCAATTCACCCAGAGGACATAACAATTCTAAGCATTTACACAACTAATAAAACTTTGAAAGGACATGAAGCAGAAGCTGATCTAACCGGAGAAACATATATCCACAAATCCAATGTGCTCTTTCATTGCCTCTCTAAGTGACTAATAGAAACTGAGTAAGGATACAGAAGATCTGAACAACAGTAACCAATTCGGCCTCTTTGACATTTATAGAACACTCACCCAACCATAATAGCATAATAGCAGAATACATATTCTTTTCAAACACACAAGGAACATTTACCAGGATGGACCATTTTCTGAGCCAGAAAATTGGTCTCAATGCATTTAAAAGGATTCAAGTAAGGCAAATAATAAGAGACACTGAACTCTATGAAACAGAGGGGAGGTGGATGGGGTATGGGGTAACTGGCTGATGGGTATTAAGGAGGGCACCTGATGCAATGAGCACTGGGTGTTATATGTAACATATGAATCACTAAGTTCCACCTCTGAAATTAATTCAAAATTGTAAAAAAAAAAGAGGGGGCAATTCAAGTTATACAACATTCACTGCCTATAATACATTAAGTTACTAATCAATAATACCACAATATCTGGAACCTGTCTCCCAAAATATCTGGAAACTATATAACATACTTCTAAATAACCCAAAGGTCAAAGAAGTAGTCAAAAGAGAAATTTAAAAGTATTCTGAACTGAATGAAACTGTAAACACAAAATACAAAATTTGTATGATGCAGCTAAAGCAATACTTAGAAGGAAATTTATAGCTTTAAAATGCCTATGTTAGAAAAGAAGTCTCAAATTAATGATTGAGATTGTATCTTAAGAACCTAAAAAAAGGGATCCCTGGGTGGCGCAGCGGTTTGGCGGCTGCCTTTGGCCCAGGGCGTGGTCCTGGATATCGGGGATCCAATCCCACATCAGGCTCCCGGTGCATGGAGCCTGCTTCTCCCTCTGCCTGTGTCTCTGCCTCTCTCTCTCTCACTGTGTGCCTATCATAAATAAATAAAAGTTAAAAAAAAAAAAAAAAAAGAACCTAAAAAAAGAGGGCAGGTGGCTCAGCGGTCTAGCGCTGTCTTCGGCCCGGGGTATGATCCTTGAGACCTGGGATCGAGTCCCATGTCAGGCTCCCTGCGTGGAGCCTCTTTCTCCCTCTGCCTGTGTCTCTGCCTCTCTCCCTCTCAGTGTCTCTCATGAATAAATAAATAAAATCTTAAAAAAAAAAAAAAAAAAGAACCTAGAAAAAGAGCAAATGAAATCTAAATTATGAAAAAGAAATAAGATTAAAGCAGAAATCAATAACAGAAAAGCACTAGAGAAAAATGAATGAAGCCAAAGATTAAGAAAATCTAGCAAGGGGCAGCCCAGATGGCTGAGGTTTAGTGCAACCTTCAGTCCAGCCTTCAGTCCAAAGGCGTGATCTCAGAGACCTGCGATCCAGTCCCGCATCGGGCTCCCTGCATGGAGCCTACTTCTCCTTCTGCCCCTCTCTTCTGTGAGTCTCTATGAATAAATAAATAAAATTTAAAAAAAAAGAAAGAAAATCTAGCAAGGCTGATGCAGGGAGAGAGGTGGGAAGGGAAAAAACACAAATTATCAATATCAGAAATTAAAGAGGTAACATCACTACAGGTTCTACAGGTATTACAAGGGCAATAAGGGAATGCTGTGAGCACTTTATGCCAATACATTTGACTACTGGGATAAAATGCACAAATTCCCTAAAAAACACAAGCTGCCAAACTACATAGTTTGAATTTATAGGTTAAAATTTTCCTGCAGGGGTACCTGGGGGACTCAGTTGGGAAAGCACCCAACTCTTGATTTCAGCTCAGGTCATGATCTCAGGGTCATGAGATCAAGTCCCATGTCTGGCTCCATGCCTAAGATTTTCTCTCTCCCTTTCTCTCTGCCCCTCCCTCACTCATGCTCTCTCTATATATATAAAAAAAAATAAAAGTAAGGTAACATAAAGTAAAATAAAATAAAATAAAATTTTCCTGCAAAGAGCTCCAGATAGCTTCACTGGGGAACTATATTGAATATTTTAAGGAATAAATAGTACCAATTCTGCATAAACTTTCCCAGGAAATGAAAAAAGAGTAAAAACTTCTCAGCTCATTCTATAAGACTAGCATGACTTTGATGTTAAAATCACAGGCTAATATCCCTCATGAACACAGACTCAAAATTCATAACAAAATTTCAGTAAATCAAATATAACAATATATAGAAAGGATAATATGCCATGACTAACTGGGGTTTATCTCAGGAATACAAGGTAATTTAACACTCAAAATCAATCAAGTTATTTACCATGTTAACACACTAAAAACAAAAATCCATATGATCATGTCAATAAATATAAAAGAAAGAATTTGACAAAACCCAGCATTTATTCCTGATACAAATTCACATTTACTAGGAATAGGAAAGTATACTTTCACCACTTTTATTCAACATTGTAATAGGGATTCTAGCCAGTGCAATAAGCAAGTAAAAGAAATAAAAGACATCCACATTGGAAAAGAAGCCAAATGGTCTTTTTTCACAGACATCATTATAAAGAGAAAATGTAAGGGAACCTACAAAAAAACTACCGCAATGAATCAGTGAGTTTCCAAGGTCTCAGGATAGAAGATCAATATACAAAAAGTAATTGTATCTCTATACACTAGGAACAAACTGATTTTTTTTTTAAACAGTTTCTTTTGGGGGGCATCTTAGAAACTGAATTTTTTAAATGCCAATTATAATAGCACCAAAAATCTGAAATACTGAGAAATAAATGTGACAAAACATGTCCAGATCAGTACCCTGAAAAGTACAACACATTGCTGAGAGAAATTAAAGATGATGTAAATGAAAAGAAAGATATACTATATTCATGGATCTGTAGACTATTATTAGGCTATCAATTCCCTCCAAATGAGCTACAGCCTCAAGAAAATCCCAATCAAAATCCTAGAAGGAAAAAAAAAAAATCCTAGAAGGCTTTTAAAAAATAAATTGATAAGGTGATACTAAAATTTATATGGGAATACAAAGGACCTCGAATAGCCAAAAAATTTCTGGTAAGAACAAAGTTGTAAGATTTACACATCATCTGAATAAAAGACTTATTACAAAGCTATCATTATCAGGACGCCTGGGTGGCTCAGTCAGTTAAGCATCTGCCTTCAACTCAGGTCATAATCCCAGGCCCCTTGGATGGAGCCCCATATTGGGCTCCCTGCTCAGCTGGGAGACTGCTTCTTCCTCTCCCTCTGCGCCTCGCCCTACCTGTGCCTGCTCTCTCTAGCTCTCTCGAATAAATGAATAAAATCTTTTCTTAAAAAAACAGAAAAATAAATAAAAAGAAAGAAAGAAAGAAAGAAAGAAAGAAAGAAAGAAAGAAAGAAAGAAAGAAAGAAAGAAAGAAAGCTATGAATATCAAGACAGTGTACTACTGGGGCACCTGGCCGGCTCAGTCAGTAGAATATATAGCTCTTGATAGATAATAGGTCATGAGTTTTTTGGTTTTTTTTTAAGATTTATTTATTTATTTATGATAGACATAGAGAGAGAGGTAGAGACACAGGCAGAGGGAGAAGCAGGCTCCATGCCGGGAGCCCGACGTGGGACTTGATCCCAAGACTCCAGGATCGCGCCCTGGGCCAAAGGCAGGCGCTAAACCGCTGAGCCACCCAGGGATCCCCATAGGTCATGAGTTTAAGTTAAGCCCCACACTGGGCTTAGAGCATTAAAAAAAAAAAAAAAAAAAGAGTGTAGTGTTGATATAGACAATGTATCCAATATAAACATATAAAATGATAGAAACAAGTAGAATCCAGAAATAGATTCATATACATATGGTTAACTGATTTTCAATGAAAGTGAAAAGCAATTCAGTGGAGAAAGGATAGAAAAAATATGATGCTAGCACAACTAGAAATTCATATGCCAAAAAACAAATAAAACCCTTCCATCCATAACTCCCATCATGTACAAAAACATTCTGGACCTAAATTTAAGAACTTAAAGCTATAACACCTCTAGAATTAGGAGAAAATCTAAAATACAATACCAAAGGCATGATCCATAAAGAAAAAATTGATAAACTAGACATCAAAATTATCTGCTCTTCAAAAGACACTAAGAAAATGAAAGACAAGCTACAGATTGAGAGAATATTTACAAATCAAATAGCTTATAAATGACTTATATGTAGAGGACATATGTAGGAGGACAACCCAGTTTTTTTAAATGGGGGAAAAAAACACTTTACCAAAAAATATATGAAAGGCAAATAATCAGGGCAGCCCTGGTAGCGCAGCGGTTTGGAGCCGCCTGCAGTCCGGGGTGTGATCCTGGAGAACCGGGATCGAGTCCCACGTTGGGCTCCCCCTGCATGGAGCATGCTTCTCCCTCTGCCTGTGTCTCTGCCTCTCTCTCTCTCTGTGTCTCTAATAAATAAACAAAATCTTAAAAAAAAAAAAAAAAGGCAAATAATCACATGAAATGATGTTCCACATCATGAGTTATGAAGACAATGCAAAGAAAAACTACAATGAGCTACTATTACACACCTATTACAATGTCCAAAATTAGACTCACCATACAATGTTTTGGTGAGAATGTGGAACACCTAGAACTTTTCATGTTACTAATGGGAATGTAAGATGGTACAACTGTTTGGAAGAAGCAGTTTGGCGGTTTCTTATAACATTAAATGTATACCTACACTGACCCAGCCACTCCACTCCCAGGTATCCAAGAGAAATTGAAGCATATTCCCAAAGACTTTTACACAAATGTTCCTAACAGCTTTACCTGTAGCCAAAAATCTAGAAACAATCCAAACATCCATCAACAGGTAAATAGATAAATGATATATCGATGCAGTGAAATACTATTTAGCAATTAATGGGAACCAACCACATACTGTGATGAACATCCAAATGTTATGCTTAGTCAAAGAATCCAGACTCAAAAGACTACATATTGCATGGTTCCCTTTATATGTAAAGTCTAGATAAGGCAAATTTATAGAGCAGATTAGTGGATGTTAATGGGGCTGGGAAAGGAAGTGGGGATGGCACAAGGGAAGTTTCTGGGGTAACAGAAATGTTAATAAATTGGATTGTGGTGATAAGATACAAGTCTATACTTACTAAAATTACTGAATTGTATGCTTAAAAGGAGTGAGTTTTATGGTATATAGATTATACCTCAATGGAGTTGTTAAAAATAAGAGTACATAATGTATGATTCCATTTATTTAAAAATTCTAGAAAATCTATAATAAGCTAAAGCAGATTAGTGGTTGCCTAGGGATAAGGGAGGGAGTAGGAAGGACAGATTATAAAGGGACAGGAGGAAACTAGGGGTAATGGGTATGTTCATTACCTTTCTTGTGGTAATGGTTTTATGGGTACATATATGTTAAAACAAATCAAATTGTACACTTTAAACCTGGTACATACAGTTTATGATATATCAATTACACTTCAATAAAGTCATTATTTTAGAAGTATGGTACCCACAGAAGAGCAAGCATTCGGCATGGCTGGAGTGGAAAGCAGATGGAGTAACAAAAGAGCAGTTCATATAACCAAAAATGTATTTTTAATGGCTGCACAATTTCTACTTTCCCTTATTAGACAAACCGCTTCAATTTTTTAATTAAATAAATAGCATCTCATCATTGTGTGTAAAGCTCTTTATTTAGGAAACGTTGCTTTAGACTAGATTCCCAGAAATAGAAAAAGAGTATAAATATTTTTAAGCGGGCAGCCCTTGTGACTCAGCGGTTTAGCACCACCTACAGCCCAGGGCCTGATCCTGGAGACCTGGGATCAAATCCCATGTCAGGCTCCCTGCATGGAGCCTGCTTCTCCCTCTGCATGTGTCTCTGCCTCTCTCTCTCTCCTCTCTGTGTATTCTCATGAATAAATAAATAAAATCTTTAAAAATATATATATTTTTAAGCAAGGCAGGCAGATTTTTATTTTTAAAGAAAGAACTTGTTTATTATTTATTATTATTAATTTTTAAAGAAAGGAAGGGATGCCTGGGTGGCTCAGCAGTTGAGCATCTGCCTTGGGCTCAGGGTGTGATCCCAGGGTCCAGGATCGAGTCCCGCATCGGGCTCCCTGTGAGGAGCCTGCTTCTCCCTTTGCCTGTGTCTCTGTCTCTGTGTGTCTCTCATGAATAAATAAAATCTTTTGTAAAAAATAAAAATAAAGAAGCAGGAAGAGGAGATAGGGAGCAAATGATTTTACTTCAGAAACTACAGAGTAATACTAAAAATTTGTAGAGAATGATACAGCGTTGAAACTTGGGCGAAATTTCCTTGGGCCATTTTTTTTTCTGGCACTTGACAGAAATCATAAAAACCAACCTAATTCCAAACTAACCATAAGTCATATAATCATGCCCCCAGGTGTAGACCTGTTTCATCTTCAAAGCAGCTTTGTCAAAAAAAAAAAAAAAAAAGAAAGAAAAAAGAGAAAAGAAAGAAAGAAGAAAGAAAGAAAGAAAGAAAGAAAGAAAGAAAGAAAGAAAGAAAGAAAGAAAGAAAGAAAGAAAGAAAAATTAAAGCAGCTTTGTTCAGAATGATGCAAGGCTTCTATACACATTCTCTTTCTCCATATTGCTATTTCTCCCTCCCTCCTTCTCCTGCTTCTTCCTTCTCCCTTCCTCCAAGGCCCCACTTGGAGCTGCCCTCTCCTAATCAAGCAAGCCAACCCAGTGATTAATACCATAATTCGAGATGACTCGAAAAACCTCCATCATGAGCTACCATTTTGAGTATCAGAAGTCTGCAGGGCCCGCACAGGATGTTCACACTTACCAGGGTCATGTCATCACAGTCCAGGTAGGGGGCCCTCCTTGGTAATACACATGCTACCCAGGTGACTACTTAATACTAAAGAATGGGGGCAGCCCAGGTGGCTCAGCGGTTTAGCGCCCCCTTCAGCCCAGGGCGTGATCCTGGAAACCCGGGATCGAGTCCCACGTCCGGCTCCCTGCGTGGAGCCTGCTTCTCCCTCTGCCTGTGTCTCTGCCTCTCTCTCTCTCTCTGTGTCTCTCATGAATAAATAAATAAAATATTAAAAAAAAAAGATGATGTTAATTATTAAAAAAATACTAAAGAATGGTTCACATTGAATTTTCAACACATTTTGATTGGTGTCACAACTGTATTCACATAAAATAAAAACTACCACTGTCATTAACAAAAATCCTACTACAGTAAAGACAGTGTCCTCCTGCAACAGCAAAGCCAATGGGGTTTAAAGACATATCCCAACCAGTTCTCAGCAACTGAAGCTGCGGCTGGAGAAAAGAGTGGGGTTTATCTCTGTAGCAGTTACAAAGTTAGGCCTCCTCATAATCTCCTGCAGGAGTGTTAGCTAAAAGCTGGTTTTGAGACTTTGTTCCCATGGCTCAAGTTGTGCCAGTTAGTAAGGCTCTGCTAACCCATCCACACTAAAGCATTCATTACCTCTTGCCTCCTAAGTTAACAAAGTGGCCAACAAACACATTTTCAAATTCATTTGACATAGCAAAAGCCAAATAAGCAGATAAAAAGAACCAGAACACTTAGGAGATGAGAGCAGAAAGTGAGCAGTTATGGGGGAAAAATAAGGAAAAGGTATTATAGTCCAGGCACTAATACTTGTGAGAAAGGAACAGTACAATCGCAGGATCTCTGCACACCCACACACAACAAGGACGTGGGCTGCCCAATTTTTCTCTTGATGCAATAAGCCAGTCACGTGAGGTTAGAAACGGGGAGTGGAGGGCTGGGGTGGCGGGGGCGCTTCGCCTATATGCACGCACACAGAAGGGCGCTGATCACCAAGGCGCAGGAGAGCCACGCAAATTATCCAGGCCAGAGGGCTGGAAGGGCGTGTGGGGCTAAACAATTTTTGGTGAAAGTTATTAGCCTGTCTGCTGCTCAAGTAACTGAGAATGAGGATCTGGGGAGAACTAGGCCCTGAGAAATTCCAAAGATGTCAGGAAATAACAGAAGAATAAATGAGCCCTTGGCAAAAGTTTCACAAGCTAAAGGATTACAAGAAAGATTTTTTAAAAACAAAAACAAAGTGATCAAGCAAAAAACCCTGAAAACCAAACCAAACGAAAAACCTGGAAGAAGAGAAACAGAACTGCTTGGGTTTCTGTCTTAGGTTATGCAAGGCTCTTCTCTGTCACTGCCTACACCCTACACCTCTAACTGCTGGTAAGCTGTAAGCTCCGGCTTTATGTAGAGTCAGCACAAGAATCTTCCGCAGTGAAAAAGGCAACAGAGAGGTGCCCAAAGGCTTGACTTCTTTCTCCTCGCAGTCCTCTGTCCCACAGGAACGCGCTGGCTTCTATGGGTTGAAATGCTGTGGCTGTTGTCTGGAAACGGGGGGATGGTGGTGGCAGAGAAAGGAGCACCTCCTGAAGCCAAACCTTGTATGTGGGGATACCTAACTGCACCTTCAGTTCCTGAGCTCCGAGAACACTCCTCCTCCTTCACAAAGCTGGGCTGGCAGCAGTTAATTGCCAGTGGCTGAACTGCAACAAGCTCCTCCTGCCAATAACTCAAAGGTTCCCAGCACAGAAAGGATAAAATACTTAAACCAAGCAGTACAAGCCTCTCCTTCTTTAAGCTGATAAACGGGAATAAATTGGTGACATTCCTTTCCATTTCTGGAATTGCAAAAGGTCCATAATACCTGCTCTTAGATACAATATATGGATGTTTCCAAAAGGAATGAAGAATGCTACTGACCCAATGCCTTTGCAGGATTGCAGGCATCGCAGGCAAGATGAGCAATGTAGGATACGATTTCTTACCACTTTGGAGGCAGAGTTGCTTGACCTACCTTAGTGCGAACAGTACAAACTAGAAACTAGTACCGTTAGCCAGCCATCCCTAATTAGAAGGAGAAGATCTGCAGCGTTTATACTTCTTTCCCTTTCCCTAGTGCATTAAGCAGAGGTTTCAATTGCAAGGCCTCTCCTAAAAGAAATGTCTACCAGTTCATCATCCTGAATGCACAAGGTGGTTCTAGCACCTACGGCCTTCAGGATAAGCTCCTAAGCGTGGCATGTAAGGTCAAATGTAATCTGTATGGAGCTGAAGCCTTCACTCTGCCCTATTTTTTTTAACAGTGCCTGCAGTTCTCAGCAAGCAATGCCAATCTACATAATGCCTCTGTGCAACACTGCACCAACGCCCCCCTCCCACTCTTGGGGCTCACAGTTCAAGTTCAATATTCCTCCCCCCATGTCCACCCCCTCTCCATGTTAGACCATAAAACTCCAGATTCTTTTCACTAGTATCAATTTCTTGCCCCTGTCCACTGCAGGTGAACAAGAAGAGAAACAACCCCCCTACTCGCCCAGACAACACAGTCCCAGGATCTTCCTTCCAGGGTACACGTGAATTCCCTAAGGCCCAAATTTGAATTTTCACCATCTTCCAGGACACTGTCACATTACCATATTTCTCATTTTACTGGTCTATTTCTCATTTTACTGATCATGATCATCTGGGATTGTGCTGCAGCCAACTCATCTGAGCTGGCTGTGCCCATGTCTCCCAACTCTTTATTCTGTGATTCATGTCGGCATCTCCAAACTAGTCACGATGGTTGTATTTACACGATGGAAACTGCCAATGTCTACAACTCAGGGCTTGTTGTTTTTTTTTTGGGGGGGTGGTAAGTATGGGGGGGAATCCAGTTGTTAAACATTTACTACATCATAATGTTTTCCCTAAATGACCTATACTTCCTCTCCTGTGAGACTTAACTTCCTTTTCTTTCTCCCCCCAAATTGCATTGAATCACTTAGAATTTCTCTTCTATGATCAAAAATCACCTAGATGCTCAGTCATTTCATGCTTTATTCCCTATGCCTCCTGCAGGACAGGCTACAGAACTTGCAGGATACAGTACAAAATGAAAATGTGGGGTCCCTGTTCAAAAAGTATTCAGAATTTCAAGACAATGACAGCAGAGCAGTAAACCGAGAACAGGGTCTTTCTAAATGTGGGGACTTGTACAGCTGCACAGGTCCTGTGCCCATAAAGTGGTCCCTGACCACCTATTCTTAACTGTGAGTGTGCGCTTCCCTAAGGATACTATTTCCCACATTATCTCTGCAGTATGAGGGCCCCTTACTCTCCCCACATTTCAGGATCGAAGGTGGGTTCATATTTTACTTGCTCCCCCCTCCCCAATGCCCTTTGCAGACCATTCCTCTTCTGGTTTTTCTGTAAAACCTCTCCCCTCTGCCATCTTGTTGCACATCAACTCTCACCACAGCTGTCCTCTCCCCCTCCTACTTTGCTAAGGGCTTTGACATCTGGCTCTCAAAACTCCTCTTTACCCCAAGTCCCTGCTTCAAGAGTAATAGGGTTAAGAGGACAGACTGGATAGAATCAGACTACCTAGGTTCAAGTCGTGGTACTAACTATATACCAGCTGTTGTTGCCTTGGCCATGCTCCTTAACCTCTCTTTCCCTGAGTTTCCTCATTTATAAAATAGAGATGGTCAGTAGTACTTCATAGGATTTGTTGTATAGATTAAGAGTTTAAACATATCAAGGGTTCAGAACAGTACCTGGCACATAGTAAGTGCTCACTCAGTAAACATTAGCTACTGCTATCATCATCATCATCATCATCATCATCATCATCACTAAAGTCTATCTCAGTCTCCATGGATAACCCTGCTTCCTGAGTTCTTTGAGCTCCTTGTCTCCAACTTCTACTCTACGCTGCCTCAGCAACCCTCTTCCATAGCTACACCTGGATCCTACAATCACCAGAACCTCTCCCCCTCCAAAATCTTAAATTCAAATATTTCATCCTCTGAGGACTACTTCCAGTCTTCCAGAACCCATTTACTGTGCCCCCCATATCTGCCTCTGATTGAAACCCCTAATGCCAAACTCCTCTATCATAGTCCCTCCTTTATCTGCCTCTTCTTATAGTCTCTCCTTAACCCACTCTCTTGACAACAACCTCAATTTCCTTCTGCACCAGACTGGTGAAGTTCCAACCTTGGGGAAATCAGACTATCAGCCTTTTCTTGACAGGGCTCCTGAGAGCTCCTGAGGAGACTCACACAACCTCGGCAATCAGTACCACTGTTATAAATTTGTAGTCTCCATTGTCAGTGCCACCAGCCATCTATTTCCTTACCTGCTTGGCTGTCTCCTTGTTCAAAGTGCTGTTTCAGATCCTGATCACTCTCTCCAAACCTCTGATTTTACTGCCCACTACCACTGACCTGTGCCCACTTCACCTATCTCTGCTTTTACCCCCAGGAAATGACCTATCCCACAACAGAATAACAGGAATGTGACTAGAATGACCACGATTTCCTCCTACTAGACCCATAAACCCACTTTAGCTACACCTCTATTCACCCATTTCTTCCTTCCTATCATAATCTCGGTCTTCTGCGCTCTGGATTCTAACCCACCTGGCCTCTAAGGCGCGGTTCTCAGTGTGTGTTTCTCAGACCAGCAGCAGCAGCACTCTCCAGGAACTTGGTGCAAATGCAAATTGTCAGGCCCCACTCTAGACCTACTAAATCAGAAACTCTGGAATTGGGGCCCAGCAGTCTGTTTGTAACAAGGCCTCCAGGTGACTCTGAAGGATGCTAAAGTTTGAGAATCACTGCTTTAAGGAAGTATTTGCTACTTATCCCCTTTCCTGTATTTTTAACCTCTTTCTTCAGGGCAACAGTTCCCCGCCTGAAGAGCCTCCCATCTGATTGCTCCACATACCTGCTTGCCCCTCTCCCATCTATTCACTGCACAGCAACATATCTGACCAAGTCATCCCCTGCTTAAAATTCTCTACTGACTTCTCACTGATCTGAAGATAAAGCCCAGTATCTTAAGAAGGCCCCAATGCTCCCCACAGCTCACAAGTCTCTTCTTCCACCTTTGGCTCTCTCTATTGAACAAGCCCAGCTCGTCTCAATTTCTTGATCTTGCCATGCTCTAGGGCACCCAACAAACTTTAAAATTGTTCTCTTTCTGCCCAAAATATTCTGCCTGCTTCTCTTCCACACTCCTTCTACCACCTTCTACTTTCTTTACTTAGGGTATTTAAGTTTACCCCTAACTCTCGATTCAGTCCCTATTAGATGCTCTCACGTAGCATTCTGCACTTACCCTCTCAAACCCACATCAAACTTAAAATTATTTAACTATTATAAGTGTAATGTTTGTTTTCCATACCAGAGCATAAGCTCTGTTGGGGTACAAATCATGTCTACCTTATTTACTATAATATCCCTAGTGGGGATGCCTAGATGGCTCAGTGATTGAGCGTCTGCCTTCAGCTTGGGTCATGATTCCGGGGTCCTGGGACTGAGTCCCGCAGCAGGTTCCCTGTGGGGAGCCTGCTTCTCCCTCTGCCTGTGTCTCTCATGAGTAAGTAAATAAAAAATCTTAAAAAAAATATTCCTAGTGCCTAGCTTAGTATAACACCTTGCACACAGTAAATGTGCAATAAATATCTGCCAACTGACTGAGCCTTTGCATACACTGTGCCTCTGTCCAGAATGTTTTTCACTACCTTTAATCTCCCAGCGAAATCTGACACATCTTTCAAGAAATAAATTAAAGATGGCTACCAGACAGGAGGTGGGCAGGAGGGATGGGTGAAATTGGTGAAGGAGATGAAGGGTACACTTACCTTGATGAGCACCAGGTGATGCATGGAACCGGGGAGTCACTATCCTGCACACCTGACACTAACCTAACACTGTACCTTTTCCACACTGGGCTTAGAATTTTAAAAGAAAAAAAAAAAGAATTTTAAAAGATTTTATAATCTAGTGTAGGTAATAAACACCTAAAGAGAAAAAAGAAATAATACAAATGTTTCTGAAAAAAAAAAAAAAACAAATGTTTCTGTGAAGCCTTCCCTGCACATACACACCACCTACCTGCTCAAGTGAGTCACTTCCTCTTTCCTATTCCTATTAAATTGTGTACATAACTCTACTAATGCAATAACTATACACCATTGTAAATACCTGTCTTTGTGTCTGGGTCTCCACTGGACTGTCAACTCCCTGAGGGCATGGACCATCTCTTGCTCACCTCTGCACCTCGTGCTTAGAAAAGTACCTCCTGGGCAGCCCCGGTGGCTCAACGGTTCAGCACTGCCTACAGCCCAGGATGTGATCCTGGAGTCCCGGGATCGAGTCCCACATCAAGCTCCCTGCGTGGAGCCTGCTTCTCCCTCTGCCTGTGTCTCTGCTTCTCTCTCTCCTCTCTGTGTATTCTCATGAATAAATAAATAAAATCTTAAAAAAAAAAAAGTACCTCCTCACGTTGACAACACATGTCTAAATGTTTATGGGTGTGTTAAACCTAAGACTGTACCTCTAATATTGCACTGAGATGTTTTTTTCCTAAGATTAAATCTGGATTCCAATTCTAGGTTTGTTATTCATTAGCTGCACAGTCAAACTGTTTAACCTCTTTGGGCCTCGGTTTCCTCACTAGGAAAATGGGGCTAACAGTACCAACTTGGAAATACTGCTATGGAAATTAAACAAAATGACACTGTACAACAATTAGCACACACAGTGCCTGGCATGTAGTAGCCTCCCCACTCTGGCTTCAGCTTGATAGAGACAACTAGGACAAAACAAATACAAAAATAAGCCACAGCAATCAAGGGAGGCTGAGTGCAGAATGAGTCACTGCTTTTAATCATTTGCTCAGGAAGATCAACAACGAAGAAACATAATATGCAGAATAAACCCTACTGGTGGTATCCCCCTTGGCATATAAAGCTTGGTAAGAACTCACCCCAGACTCTTGGCTAATAGCCACATCTGGCTCCTTACCCCAGTAGGTCAGGTCTTAGTCTAAGGTGCTAGGAATGGCTACTTTAGACTGGAAAAGAAGCCACCCCATAAGGAAGGTGTTTACACGTGGGAGATGGGGAAGAGGGAGGAGAGCTTGAATGTAACCACATCTATCAAGTGTTTTGCAGTCTGGCAGAAAATACCACAGACTTGTTGGTGAAGACAGACAGCACAGAACTGTACTTACCTGT
Source organism: Canis lupus dingo (assembly GCF_003254725.2). Taxonomy (NCBI): domain Eukaryota; kingdom Metazoa; phylum Chordata; class Mammalia; order Carnivora; family Canidae; genus Canis; species Canis lupus. The sequence goes on along the minus strand of NC_064257.1, from coordinate 6,665,006 downwards.
AGCCAAGAACCAGCTTAGACTAGATAACAAGCACATTTCTGCTTTTACAATGGTCAGACTTGCATGCGGTGAACATCTCTAGGGTCCAATTATGCTTGTACATCTGGGCAGCACCCACAAAGATGACACCAGGCAGCTTTAAACATACACTCCTCAGCACAGAGTGCTGCCCACAAGCACCAGCTTCGCTGCTCATGTGTGCCAAATGTAAAAGCAGATTTAACAGTTTCTCTGTTCCTTATTCATAATGTGCTTACCTCTGCAGAACCACTGGTATTCAGATAACCTACTTCCTTGGAGTCATTCATTTCAGAATGCTGTGTCACTATATGTGTGGTTACTTCTTCGCTGGGACTCTCTCTCTTCCAAAGCTTCCTGGTTAAGCTCTGATGGTCACTGGAAGATACAGTGGGTCTGAGCAGAGCTCTGGGTAGTCTCTGTCTCCTCCAAGATGTTCTGCTCCAACCTAGCCCCAAAATATGTGGTACATCATCTTCAGGTGGAAAGCCCAAGTCATCTGCAGTTTGGAACTTTTTAAAAAACACCAGCATGGAATTGGAAGAGTCTGTCCTAAAAGCCCGGCAGCTCTGGGGACTGCTGCAGTCTGCCTGAATGCACATCCCTTCTAACCACCAAAAGGCATGGCAAGAAGAGTCCTGGCAGCAGGCAGCCCAACACAACTGGAGAGAGGAGGTTCCTTCAAGAAGCCGGAGGTGATTTTCTCCCCCAGATCTCAGGCCAACTCCAAATTCTGTCTTCGCTTGCTGGCACCTGCTCTCACTGGCATCTAAAAACAAGGAATGAAAACATTTTAAGATGTAATAAAAACAGACTACTGCTCTCTAAAGAGCCCTGAACACCAACATTTAAGGCTATTTTGAAGACTGGTTTTTAAGAGGGTGGGAAAGCTGTCTAGTAAGTGGAACAGAAGAAGCAAAATAGAGGGTTTTTTGGCTCAGGATGCTTTAGCTTGTAGAAGTACTGTTCCGCACCCATCACTGGTTCCCCTTCTCAATGAGTCCCTTCCACAAAGACCTTTTATACAGAACTCCAGTTCGTGAAACAGAAAAAAAACCAAACAGAACAGTTCTAGGGGATCCCTGGGTGGCGCAGCGGTTTGGCGCCTGCCTTTGGCCCAGGGCGCAATCCTGGAGACCCGGGATCGAGTCCCATGTCGGGCTCCCGGTGCATGGAGCCTGCCTCTCCCTCTGCCTGTGTCTCTGCCTCTCTCTCTCTCTCTCTCTCTCTCTCTCTCTGTGTGACTATCATAAATAAATAAAAATTAAAAAAAAAAAAAAGAACAGTTCTTCTGGAGGAAGTATAGGGAGGGATGGGCAGAGGCCCGCCACTTGGCCCTTCACTCACGTCCTGGCATTTCTCAGGGATGGTGTGAGCCCCACAAGACCAGGACAGGGAGCGAAACAAGAACAGCTCCCCCTCTGCCCCACGCTGACCTGCAGCAACACACACAGGCCTCGTGGCCTCCTACAGGTTATAGGTGTACCCACTTTCTAACCAATCGTTTGCCAGAGCCAGGTGGTTTTGCACATCACGGTAGCAGCCAGGGCAGAGGTCAGATTACCAAGAAGTTTAATGAGCAGAATTTGCTAGAATGAACTTCCTACTGACAAGCCGTGTCATGATAAGAAATAAAGGAACAGGAGTACAACAGTGACCTACCTACTGTGGTGAACATAAATAGCATGGTCCAAAATTCGGGCTAATGTTGCTTCTGGATAAACTTCTGGGCTACTGAATTATGTCAGGCGTGGCATTAATTTTCCTGAGGTATTACCTCACCTCTGTGTTCGTAGATGAAGAGAAGTCAAAGCATGTTCTAAATGAAAGCTGTTATACAGAGTTCATGTAAGGTCCTAGTTACATGGGTATCTGCACCAACTATGGTCGGGGTTATACGGGGCCAGAACCAGGGGGAGGCAAGATAGCTGCCTCGCACACAGAACCTACGAAGGTACACACTTTCAGAGTCACGTAAGTAGAGTTGGCTCACCCCATCTTGAGAGTGAGGGCCTCCTTGAAGTTTGCGCCCTAGGTGTCTCTTTCTTCACCCTAGCCCTGGCCCTGGGGTTAGAACGTAAAATATATTTTAAAATGACACACAGAAAATGTGCAGTAGAATCAAAACACTGAAGAGGTGGATAATCATGGATGCGTGTACACAAAACCGAAAGGGGGCTCTGACTAACCCAAAACAACAACGTGCTAATCAGCCACAGCCAACTTGACTCCCAGGAAATACTGACAAAATGTCCAGCAAACTCAATGTGCACACTAGTCAAATGAGAGCTAGGAGGAAAATAAAGGCAGGCTTCTGGATTACTGAGCAGGCGCTATGGAAGCCAATCTGCCATTGTTCATTAAAAGAAAAGAGAGAGACATTGGCACAGACCTAACATCAGACGAGGCAATTTAGAAACCTAGAAAAAAATAGAACTTCCTCAAGAAAAATGAAGAAATAGCAACTATGAAAAAAAAAATGAAGCTACCAAGAGCTACAGAAATACCCCTCATATCCTCATCCACCTTCCCACACAGTAACCAATGGGATGAATCTGGGTAACAGCTATCTGAGTATACAGACTGTGTTGAAATCAATAAATGCGGGACGCCGGGGTGGCTCAGCGGCTGAGCATCTGCCTTCAGCTCAGGGCGTGATCCCAGGGTCCTGGGATCGAGTCCCATGTCGGGCTCTCTGGGGGAGCCTGCTTCCTCCTCAGCCTGTGTCTCTGCCTCTCTCTCTCACGAATAAATAAATAAAATCTTTAAAAAAAAATCAATAGAGGGCTACATCAGTAACTACTGTCAGTGACCTTTATATCAACTTTCCATCATTCTTCTCAGAATAAGTCTCTCATATTTAACATAGTGAAAAGGTCCACACAGATGGAAATAACCTGCACTTTTCTGTAAGCCACTATTTTATTTAATTTTGAAAATGTACTGTGACACCCACTTTTGCCCCCGCAGGAGGGAGTGCCAGAGGTCCTGCCCTCCCACTGTGAGCAACTAAAAAAATGAGAAGATAAATGAAACAATTGTTCTTAGACAATGAACAACAGGTGGTCCAGGACTGTGATCCCAGAGAGGAAGAAACAAAGGAAGGTGAGCCCTCTGATCACCCTGGCTTGCTGTATGAAAGTGTGCTCTGGAGAGTGGCACAGGGAAGGAGAGCCCAAGCAGACTAGAGCAGACTTGCTGAGTTGAGGAAACAGAGTTTAAGGTGACTGTGATAGCTAGAATTTTGGAACGAACAACCAGAAAAGAGGAAGTGACACAGAGAAAGAGCTCCCAATATCTAAATAACGGTTCCTTCCAATCTTTGACTGAATACTAGTTTACCCCAAGTAGAGGTTTGAGACGACATGAGGGAAATTAGAAAATATTTTGAACTGAATGAAAATGAACACATAACATAAAAATTCATGAGATGCAGTAAAAGCAGGGTTTAGAGGGGACATTCACAGTTTTAAATGCTTATTTTAGAAAATAAGAGAAGTCTAAAATCGATGATCTAGAGAGACACACTGGGTGAAGGCCACGTGAGGACAGAGGCCAAGACTGGAGCGCGACAGCTATAAGCCAAGGAACACCAACGACTGACAGTGACCACCAGAAGCTAAGAAGGGTCACGGAAGGGTTTGACCCAGAGTTTCAGAAGGTACCAACCCTTTTTTGTGGACTAGACTCTGGAACCGTTAGCTTATCAGGATTTTCTGCTCTTACCTAAGAGAACAGTGAAGGAGACAGAGGGCTCCAGGACTACCAAGAGTCCACATCCAGGGATCACTGACATTTAGGCATGTGGCTGTGACCTTTACCTAGACTGAATGGGGACACCTGGAAGCCACTCAGTGGACATGCACAAGGATGTGACGTTGGAAAACCATGAGAATCTAAGGGGCTTCTCTTTTTCTTTCTTTCTTTTTTTCTTTTTGCTTCTCTTTTTCAAACCAAAATTAATCACCTGACTGCAGCAAGGAGTAGAGCCCTGGGTAGAGGTGTGAAAAGTTTGTCAGGTGCCTATACAGTTCAGGAGTACTGGTTTGAAGCAAAGGCATCAGTCCTAAAGCAAAATATTTCTGAAGGATCACCTCTGGAAGAGCAACCAAAAGGTGTCATTATTGATACAGGCCTGGAATGGGAGGACAGAAGTTCTACAGAGAAGCAGCTCTGCAATGTGGGAAAGTCTTTACATATAATTCCTCCTTTATCAGCCATCAGAAAAGTCTTACAGGACAGATAACCCATTAATGTAAAGAATGCAGGATAGCCTTCATAAACAGCAAATTTCCAGTAAATCATCATAAAATTCACATAAGCAAACAACCTTATAGATATACTCAATGTGAAAATTTCATAAGGACTCAATAATTATCAACTATCAGATAATTCAATGTAGAGAGAAACCTCATAAATGCAACGAATGTGGAAAAGCTTCCAAAAAAGAACTCTATCGTTTTAAGTCATCAGAGAATTCATACCAGTCAGAAACCCTACATACTGCAAAAACTGTGGGAAAAACCTTTGCTCAGAACCCAGCCCTTACTCATCATGAGAATACATAGTAGAGGAGAGCCTTTTAAATGTAATGAATGTGGGAAAGCTTGCAGGGATACTCAACTGTGGTGGACCAACATCAGAAAATCCATACTAGTGAGAACCCATACTGGTATTATGAATGTGTAAAAGCCTTTAGGGAGAGCTCAATCCTTATTAGTCATCAAAGAATACATACAGGAGGGGTGCCAGCATGGCCCAGTTGGTTAAGTGACCGACTCTTTGATTTCAGCTGAGGTCATGATTTTATTAGGGTTGCGGTATCGAGCCCTACATTAGGCTCAACATAAGATTCTCTCTCCCTCTGCCCCTCCTTTACCAAAAACAAAAACAAAAACAAAAAACAAAAAACAAAACAAAACCACCATATAGGAGAGAAACCCTGTATCACTGAAGTATATGTGGGAAATCTTTTGGGTATATATTATTTACTGGACATCAGAAAACTCACAGTGAAAATAAACTCTATTGGTGTAAATGACTATGGGAAAGCCTTTATGAAGAGCTTACTGGATTTGAGAGAATTCATACTAGACAAAAATCCTATCGCTGCAAGAAATATGGGAGTCTTCAGACACACCTCTGGCCTTGCTGAACATCAGAGAACCCATATGGAAGAAAACCTCAGAAAGTAACGAATGTGGGAAGACTATTCCCAAAGTTCAACCCTTAAACAACACAAGAAAATTCATAACAAAGAGCCATCAAATGTAGTTAGTGTGATAAATCACACAGAAAGAATTTATTCCTTCTGAGAATCAAAGAGGAGACATTCAATAAATTATACATTTAGCAAAAATATTCTGTGTATCTCTATGCCGAAGAACTTCTCACTTGGGAGGATTTCATTATAGTATGGTTTGTGCTGGTCAAATATTTTAAAAACTTAAACGTCTATTAGTTGAGAAATATTTACTATAGAATACTACGCAGCAACTGAAAACAATGAAGTAGAAATCTATACATAGCAACAAAAATAGCCCCATGAGGGGTACCTGGGGACTGAGTTAGTTAAGTGGCCAGCTCTTGATTTTAGCTCAGGTCATGATCTCAGGGTCCTGGGATTTAGCCCCACATTGGGCTCCACACTCAGCAGGTAGCCTGCTTGAGGATTCTTTCTCTCTCTCCTTCTGCCCCTCCCCCAACTCACACACACTCACACTCTCTCTAAAATTAAATAAATAAACCTGAGAAGAAATGAAATATCTCCACAATACGTTAAATTAAAAAAGCAAATTGCAGGGAGCACCTGAGCACCTCAGTTGGTTAAGCGTCAGACTTCGGCTCTGGTCATGATTTCTGTGTCCTGGGATCCAGCCCAGCCTTGGGCTCCTCATTCAGCAGGAAGCCCACTTGTCCCTCTCCTTTTGCCCCTCCCCCCACTCATGCTACTCTCTCTCAAATACTAATATCTTTTAAAAAATAAAAAGAATTTTAAAAAGCAAGTTACAAAAAACTTATGTATGATGATTTTATTTGTATTTTTTCAAATGAAGCTTTTTTTTTGTTTCTACATATACATTATATACATCCCGAAGGATCTGGAAAAATGAAGGCCAAACATTAACAGCCAAAAAAAATTTTTTAATCAATGATCTATACCTTCATCATAAAAGCTAGTAAAAGAAGAATAAATTATAACCAAAATAAGTTGAGAAAGGAAAAAAGAGTAACCAATGAAACAGAAAACAAAAAACAGAGACAATTGGGGTGCTTGGATGGCTCTGTGGGTTAAGTGTCTGCCTTAGGCTAGGGTCATGATCCTCAGGTCCTGGGATCAAGCCCTACATCAGCTTCCTGCTCAGCAGGGAGTCTGCTCCTCTTTCTTCCTTTGCCCTTCCTCACTGCTTGTTCTCTCTCTCTCTCTTTGCTCTTCCTCACTGCTTGTTCTCTCTTAAAAAAAAAAAAAAAAGAGAGAGAGAAGGAGAAAATCAATGAGACCAAAATCTGGTTGGTTGAAAGATCAACAAAACTGATAAAGCTCTAGTCAGACCGATGACAGAAAAAAAGACAGTAGTCACCAATTAACAATATCAGGAATGAAAGAAGGGACAGCACAGCTGATTCAATCAGTCAGGGGCAGCAAACTATGGCTCAATGGCCAATTCCGGCTACTGTCTATTATTGAAAATAAACTTTTATTGGAACATGGTCATACTCATTTACTTATGTATTGTCTATGGCTGTTTTTGCTCCACAGTGGCAGAGTTAAGCAGCTGCAACAGATTTTCGTCTTAATACTCACAAAGCATAAAATGTTTATTACCTGGCCATTTAAGAAAGTTTGCCAACCCCTGGTCTAAGAGAATGCACTTTTGCTTGACTGACTATTCACTAATGAGTAGAGCATAAATTTAGATGTTAACTTATAGAAGATTGACAAGTTACAAGTGATTTTGATTTTTACAGAGATGCAAATTATTTCTGTCTAGTAAAAGATAACCTCAAAAGTTTAATTAATAAGGCTCCTTTTCTTCCCACCTAGCTATTATCTTTATTTCTTTATTCATTCATCCATTCAACAAATATTAACGGTACATCTGTTTCACGCTAAGCATTGCTTTGATAGAGCTTATAATTTAGATGGGGGAGACAGATTAAACAGACACAATAATGAAGTAGAACTGCAAACTAATGTAAGTGTTCTGAAGGAAAGAAATTCAGCTTTTACAGAATAAAGGTAGCTAAATTTGGAATTTACTGAACAGCTACATTATCGCATACGTGACATGCTATCAAAGATATTCACTGTAGGGGCGCCTGAGTAGCTCAGTTGGCTAAGTGTCCAACTCTTGATTTATGCTCAGGTCATGTTCTCAGGGTCGTGAGATCAAGCCCACACTCAGCACAAAGTCAGCTTGAGATTCCCTCTCTCCTCTTCCTCTGGCCCTCCCCCGTGAAGCTCACAAGCTCCCTTTCTCTCAAATAGTAAATAAACAAAATACTTTTTTAAAAAAGATATTCACTGTATGTTGTTTGAAATGAAAAAATATATTCGAAATAACATAAACTTCTCAACAGAGAACCATGCAGTTATGGGGATGAATAAGGCTACTCTATATAGTACTAGTATGCAATGATATTTGGGATACACCATGTAGAAAAAGAAAAGTTCAAAGCAGTTTGTCTAGTATGCTACAATTTGTGTGGGGAGAAAAAGAATATAATGTTTATGCATATATATGCATAGACTATTTTTGGAAGAATATTCAAGAAGTTGGCATGGTTGCCTTTTGCAGGGGAAACGAGGTAGCTCAACAGACTTAAGTGAGAGACTTTGTTCACTAAATACCCTTTTTACCTTTTGAATTTGCACAATGTACATGTATTATCTTTTGAAAAATAAATTTTAAAAAATAGAAATTTCAATGGCTTCCCAGGGCTCTTAGAATGATAACCAAAATCCTTAACATAACTGAGAGGATCCTATATGATCTAGATGATGCCTAAGTTTCTGGCCCCACCTCATAGCACGCTCTTCCTCTGTCATTATGTTCCAGTCCACCAGCCTTCTTGCATTCCTCAAATGGACCATGCCCCCTCTCCTAATGGGGCTCTGTGCACGATGCTCCCTCTACTGGGAACTCTCTTATCTCCCATCTTTACCCAGCTAACCCCGCTTATGAGATCTCCATTCAACCATCATTTCCTCAGAGAAGCCTCCATGCCACGTCAGGTCTCTTCACTTATACACTCTTTGGGCCTTGTTGCCCTTTCCAGTGTGATCATCTGCTCAATGTTTTTCCCCACCACCGTACCTCCAATTCTGGCATGGCACTTGGCACATTACACTGCAGGTGCCCCAAAATATCTTTTTGAATGAATGTACAAATAAAGGCATGCATGTATATGCATGCATGAAGTACTGAAAGAATCAATGAACAAACTGCCAGGAAATCAGGTGGCCTTGTATCAGGTGGGTCATACGGAAGACATCCAGGCTCATGACAAGACTTCAAAAAGAGATGAGGCCCATATGCCACCTAAATGAGGGGAGTGAATGATGGTTGGTAGATGAGTAATGACTCAGGGTAGGAAGTGGCATAAACCTCGAAGAGCAGAACTTTTTCCATGACACTGGAGGAGGACTGTTCCAGAAGTGACAGTGAGGAGTGATGAGGACATCAGTTCCACCTCCAAACTCAGAGATACATGAGAGATGGAAGAATGAGCAACCATCGCCTGCAGGCTAGAGGTAAAACCATGTCTTTCTCCAGAGAAACCCAGGTCTCAGAATATTCCATCTAATGTCTTAACTCACAAGCTGGAGTATAGAGAAGGTTTAATAACTCAATGGATTCTTGTCATAGTTAAAAAGTTGGGAAGGGAGGGGTGGGAAATGTGAGTTGAAAAGCACAAAGTTATACAGGAATGTCAAATCAGACTCACGCAAATCACAATGGTTAAGGCACTTTCTAGCAAGAAAAAAAGAAGAGGATGGAAAATTATGATGATAAACTGATGACAGGGTTGCTGCCTATCCATTCTCGATATAATGCAGTGAAAGGTTTGAGGTAATTCACAGAGAATGTCTGTGGAATCCGGGGGAACACGTTTAGAGTCAGGGAAAATGGCCAAGGAAATTTATGGGAATTAAGAGGTCGAAGGGAAAGTAGCAAAAAATTCTAATTTCCTTGTTGTTCCTAGCAGCTCTGTTCAAATTCAGATCTTTGAAAGGAGAGAAGATAAAAGTGGGAGTCGAGGAGGGGGGTAGCTATAAGACTGGTTTGCCTTGCAAAGGTCTTCTTTTGCTTCCGTGGCTCTCTGACGTAGGTCATATAAGCTACACAACTATATGGTGGTATAAAAGAGAAACATTTCAGAACCCAAACACTCCCCCTGCTTTATAAGGTGACCTGGAAGCCTCAGTTAGAGATCTCATCCATCACTCTGGGCAAGACAGAGTATGTTCAGTGATGGAAGGAACAATCTGGGTGTCCACACAGGATGTTTCAGACTCTCCCTATTTCACCTGCACCTCTTGATTGCTGAATTCTTAAAATTATTATTAAAGCGATGGGTAAGATTATGTGACTCTTATCTGACAATCTGATCCTTTGTCTTAGCTCAAGGGAATACAGCCTGAGACAGGAAACATGGTCTGAAGCACTTATATCTTTGACAGTGACCAAAAGTAAAAGAAATGTGAAGCATGGAGCAGGTTAACTCCCTATGGCTTGCTAAGAAAATCAATCCAAGAGTTCCCAGTAAGGACAGGAGGTACTCTGATCTCTCAGTTCACATGTTTATTTAGTGGGATTTTTATGGAGGGTTTTTTTTTAATTAAATGTTATTTAATGTTGCTCCATTATGTGTTCAATAATAAAAATATGAGAGGAAAACAGTTCTTTTCTATCCACTCAGTGGATCATAATTCTTCCTCTTAGATGGCTAGAAGACATGGGTTCCAGATTCAGTTCTAGGTCCATCATTTACTATAAGTTAACCTTTGAAAAGTAATTTAACCTAAGATTCAATTATCATTGTTTTCATTGTTGTTACTCTTGAGAAAAAGAGTTCATCAGAGGAGGAAGCAGGGGAGCACTGGTAGAGTCAATATTGGATTCTAGAAGTAACTTGGATAAAAGGTAAGATGAAAATAAGCTCCAATTTTAGATCAGTTCCTTTCCTGCCCACGCCGCCATAGCCTGGCTCTGCTCCCAGGGCCTAAGCAAAAGCAATATTAAATCCTTACAAAAGAGGGCTTACATAGAACCTTAGACTGAAAACCCTTTTGGAAAGTCTGGAACTCACTGTTGGTAGGAACACGTGGAAGGCTCGCGCAGGTGGAGTACAGAAGGGCAGAGCCAATCCCTTTCCTTCTAAAGCCATGCTAAAGCAGACCATACAGGGCTCCCATATGTACTACCTGGAGGATCCCCAAAACAGGAAGCTCTGGAGCTAGCAATGCTTACTTATAATTACCACCTCTCAAAATATGAATTCTAATAAATCTAGCACAAAGTCTAGACCAGGTTTCATAATTCCAAGTAGTAGGGTGTTAAGGTCTATAGAATATATAAATTATTGCCAGAGGAAATTCATCATACTTTAGGAAGCTGTGAACAACTCTAGAAATACTGAGAGGCAGTGCTGTTGCCTCTGGCATTTGTAAATCTCAGGTAACAAGCCTGACTTTTCCAGCTAATTTGGAAACTTCTCTGGCTAGCAACCAAGAAGGAAGTAGAACAGAATGCCCGCTCTGTTAGGAAACATGCTGTTAAGGTCGTTGGGAATTCAGAGTGCACCAAATTCATCAAATTGTATCCCAATGAGCAATTCCCTCCCTGACATGGAGGGGATGAGAGTAGAGAGAATGCCCTGACAGTATTATTTTAAAAAAAAAAGAAAAAAAAAAGAAAAAGAAAAAGAAAGAACAGTTGGTACATTCTTCTGTTGGGGGGCCAAGTTTCTGTGGACAATAATGCATGGTGGAGAACATTATATAGGTAAAATTTGCAGAAATTTTTTTAAGACTCTATTTCAGATAGAGAGAGAGAACACGGGGGCAGGGGGCAGAGGGAGAGGGAGAGAAGCAGGCTCTAGGGTGAACAGGGAGCCTGACGTGGGGCTCCATCCCAGGACCCTGGGATCATGACCTGAGCTGAAGGCAGATGCTTAACCGACTGAGCCACCCAGAGGCCCCTTGCACTTACTTGTTAACATCCATGGAATTCTAAAATTCTAGAAAAGGTGTTCCTTTTCTAGAAATCTCACAATTTCATTATACGGTCAAGAATCCATTCGAAGCTTTCCTTTGATGATTCTATCTGTAACTGTTATCAAGCAGTAAGGAGCAGCCTTCAATCTGATGAAGTCAGTGACTAAACTGGCCCCTCCCCAGCCGGCTGCCTGCAGCCTAGCCGAGGCTTGCCTTCTCTCAGAAGCAAGAGTCTCGGCCAAGATGGCTGCCACGTGGAAAGGAGACAAGCAGGCATGTCATCAACCCCAAAAGACTCGCAGGAACTGTTCAGGTACAAACCACCCCAGGGGGCACCCTCCACCTTCCTTTTGACTGTCAGCATGTCTGTCACCTGCACACCCACTAACAAACAAATACAAAAATGGTTCCAGTGACTCGCCACACCAGTTCTCTCCCACGGGGGTTAGCACATTCAGAAAGCAAAGCAGAGGAGGTACCTAAATCCTCCGAAGGGCGCAGTCAGGTATTATGAAGTTTGGAAAATGCCAGGATAATAACTGGTGCCCTCTCTCCTCTTCAAAAGGGCCAACACTTTTCTCCTCCACTGCACACAGGTTAGATTGAGAGGTGGCAGCAGCCTCACAAAGCGGCCCTTTTGAAAAGAAAATAATTACCATTCATTGCCTTTGCTGTGTGCCCAGCTTTGTTAAGAGCACAGTTTGTTAAATGTGGTGGTGGAGGTGACTTGCTGAACCGGAACTGCTAAATAAGAATCAATAGGCTTTGTGTCCATATTCTGACTCCCTTCCCTTGACTGTATGTAACGTTTCCATTCTTCCCAAAGACCATTTCGATCAAAGACGGACTCCCCATGGAACCAGCTGCCCAAAAGATTCACGTTAACTCTTGATGGTCTGCGAGATGGAAAACAAGCTTCAACCACTCGAGCACAAAACCCGAGCCTTGTAGCACTTCTCTGGTTGAGAGTACTTTGAAAGAGTAAGAAGTCCCTTCCCATAAACATCGTCACTAAAGAAGTCTTAAAGGTACTGGGTTGTGGCGCATTGGTGAAGAGAAAAACCATAACGTCTCTGCAGAAGGCGGCAATATTTACAAGGCAAAAGAGGAGGAGGACGTTCTTTTAATCTACCTGCTTAAGGTAGAATAACTGATACTTTGCAGGTTAAACCAACTATGAAAAGCCACTCTCATTTAAGTTTGGTTTAATGAAAAAATACATCCAGTCTCCAAGGTAAGGGTGGTATAGAACCTTCTGGAAAACTGAGTCTAAAAAACCATCGTTTCCAAAAGAAAAATCCCATATCAAAATCAATACCCTTATTCCATCTTACCCTATCTTCTGTCCCCCACCCCACAAGTTGAGGCTGTGGCCCATGAAATAAGACTGCCTGGGTTTGAATCTCTATGCAGTCAACTTACTAGCTGTGCCATCTTGGGTCATTTTTCTTGGTTTCTTCATTAATAGAAAGAGGAATGATGGTAACTGTGCCTAAACTCAGAGGATTATTATAGATATAAGAAAAGATAAGCTATGCAAAGTACTTAACACTCTGCCTGGCATGCAGTTAACGCTCAGAGTATATCAGCTGCCATTACTTTCAGTGTAACTACACTTCATTTAAGTGCAGGCACCACTTCTTTCAAAAAGTCTTCCTTGAGGAAACCTTTACCCCAAGACTCCTCTCTGCATATGCTCTTTCACTGAATTTCTCTCTGTTTGCCCTCCTCACACACTCTGCCCCGTTTAAGTGCTGGCGTCATATCTTCTATCTTTGTATTTATCTGCAGGCCCCATAAAATGCTTGGCATTCAAAGAATTGTTTAATTTTGAACATTTAACCAACATTTAAATAAATCTATGCAACTTTTTAAACTAGCAAAACCAGCAAATGATGTCAGCTCCACTATGGAATTACTTGAGTGGTCATCATTTGAATCAGCTCCTTACCGTTAATTAATTTCCTTGGCTAAAAGGTGGCAGGGATAAGAGAGGAAAAGCAAAGTTCCCAGTTCACTAAGAAATGAGAAATAGCTTTCCGAATTAAATTGGAAAGAGCCCTGAATGGGAGGTTCGAGATGTGCAGAAAGAGAAACTGAAGAAAAGCCAAATGGGTTAAGAAGAGGTTGTTGAGTCTAACGTGAACAAATGGAGAAGAGCCTTTCCTACCTAAACCTGAAAAGTCCTTTCAAATCACAAAGCAATCTTTCCTCATGAAAGGACCAACCAAATTTCAGTTCCCTGAGCTCTCTATTTTAGGCCAATCCATTTCACTCAAAGGAAGGATAGGCTTTCACCATAGAACTTTCTGAACACTGTGCCAATGAAGAATAGTTTCCAGTCCACCTAGACAAACGGCCATCCATCGTGGATGACACTAGATCCATTCAATTTTTCTTCTTCCGAGAAACGATGAGAAGGAAAAGAAAAAAACTCCTCAAAGTTTTGGACACCCAGGTGGGAAAGATGGAAACCAGTCTATCACAATTCTAATGCCTCTAACTTCTACCTGACATTTATTAAAAAAAAAAAAAAAATCAAGTTTGCATTACTTGGACATAGCTATTAAATTCCAAAGACCTATCTGTTAAGGTTTAGTCCAAAGCCATTTTCACAACCAAGCTGTGAGAGTAATCAAAAACACTGGTAGAGCTGCAAATAGCTCTCCTGCCATATAGTCATCTGCTCAAAAATGATCCAGTCATCAAGGAGTTTATAATATTTAAAGGCGGACTGGAGACAAATGATTAAACCATGTACTAAAACACACAAAAACCCCAAAAACCTGTAACTAGGGGGTTATATGGCTTCATATAATATACTCAGAATCTCCTGTTTCGGTTTTTCTCCCACCACCTTATGACTAAAAGACTCTGGAGAATGCTGTCAGCAAGAAGAGCACGCCTCCAAGCCACAGCATGAAGGAACCCACACCTCTCTAAGTAACTCTGGCTTTGTACTTCAAAAAGCACAGGTATCAAACGATAATAGATAAACTTCAGCCTGTACATAAAAGCAGTTCTAAAAAGAAATTGTTTTTCTATAGAGAAAGCCCCCAGGTATGATGTCATAAATCCAGCTATTCCCTATACGGCCCACTTGTACATGTTATTGTTAAGAACCTGCAGTTGACTCTGTCTCTGACTGAAGGGCTGATAAATTATCTGCATTCATCACAATCATATCAACCTTCTCTGGAAACCCACACAGTGAACCTTGAATCAGAGCACTGCTTTGTTTTTTGGGAAGGTTTAAAAAAATTTTTTTTTTGCTGGCTGATTTGGTTTTTTTCTAAAGAGAAGGTCATTTGGAGGACTGTGGCAGAGATATGTAAATTAAATAAAATGGCAGTGAGCTTGGGAGGAAATAAGGAAATAACAGCAAACCATGAAGTGCTATTTCAGCAGAGATGGCCAACAGAGGAAAAGTTTATGTCAATTTATCCATTAAAAATCTCTTTTTGGAGAATTATGTAAGTGTCAAAAAAAAAAAAAAAAAAAAAAAAAACACCCTGCAGTGGGCTGAACTGGGACATGTGAGGACTCAATACAACCAAGCTTCAAATACTTAAATATCTTAAACCACTTTTTGCTTATAGCAAATAAAATGCAGAGCTACAGATGCTTTCTCATCTGTGTGTAAATGAAAGCAAAACTGTGTGAGTAGTTAGTATTCTTAGAATTTCTGAGAGCCAGTTTATTTAAATTAAATCCAAGCCAATCTGTATCTGTACAGAAATAATTTTCTCAGGGCTCTTATTCTCTAGACTTTACAGAGCTGTACATACTCCTCTTTCTACCTCTCCCTCTGAGATAAAGAAGTGAAAAGAGCTCTGCAGGTTAAAAACCACTTCAAATAAATCTAGGAGAAGGAAGTTCAAAGGGATTAGAATATCACTTTGTCTCACCAGCCTGTTATAGAACAGGGTTCAGTTCTTCCCTGCCCGATTCTTTGTGCTCCCATGGCGCATCTTGGAATTTATCATGCTTCTTTATGTTTCTATATCTATCTCTGCCTCCATAGTGTGAACTCTCTGATGGCAGGAACTGGGTTTTATTTAGCTGGAGACAGTGTCTGTTGACCTGAATTGTAGGTACCTACAGTATGTACATAACACCTAGATATTAATTATCAGTAAGTGATTTGAATTAAGCATCTTAGAGAAGGTATTAAGAGCACAGTAAACACTGCATTTGAGCCACTGAATATAAAACAAGGCATACAAAGAACTAGGGATCACAAATATTAGGAAAGCGTAATCTAGTTAAAGTCATTGACATAATGCAGCACCAGCATTCAGATAATTTGTCCTATTCGGTTTATTTACTGTAGTTATGTGGCTTTTAATAGATTTCATTTTGAGAACATGTACTTATAAGTATCTTTCTCTTATATCTCCATTTTCAATTCATTGTAATAATATACATTCTACTGACAAATAAAAGTTGGGGCAAAATGGTCAATACATCTCACTACCAAATTATCCAGTATAGACTCCCTCTAGCCACAGAGAGACTGGCCTTTCCTTATCATCATCTGTAAAATAGCAATGTTACTCTGCTGCTTCAAAAGTGACATTAGTCCTGGGCAGGGCAATAAGGATCTCCAAATGTGTGTGTCTGTGTCTCTCTTTCACACGTGCAGACACACACACACACACACACACACACACACTCCTCATAGGCACAAAGGAAAACCCTTGAAAACACATCATCAACAGGGCCTTCACTCTTTACCTCTTCCTCCCCACTAACAGAGGCAGCCATGCTGCCAAGGCAGCAACCCCCACGTGAAATATGAAGGAGTGGAGGCGAAACAGCTCAATCAAAACAGCGTGGAAAGGAAAGGAGGGTATGTTTGTCAGTGAAAGTCTCCGTGGAAAGGCCAGACAACTTCAGCTTCTGCCTTGACCATCCTGGGCAAATAACCCTGCTCAGGGTCTGCTTACCTGAGCTTAGACGCCAAGCCCTCCTTTTAACCTTTCACAAAGAGGTAACATGAAAATTCACCCCGTTATCTGAAAAGAGCATGGTGAGAAATGTCAGGGTGCGGCTTCTAATAAGCATACACTGGAGAGCACAGCTGAGAACATTTTTTGAAAATAAGCAGTTAGAGACTGATGAAGTAGAGCACACAGGTAGAAGAGAGCTCTGCAACTGCTTCTGCACTTGGGGCTGTTTTGCTGCGGGCTAAAAGCCACAGACTGCCCCAGCAGGATGCAGATTACTCAACTTTCTGAAATGGAATCAGGCTCTTCAGTTTCTCTCTTCATTTATTCTGATTAAGGCTCACTCGTTTTACCTGGCCCACTTCCATAAGCCTCCAGCTGACTCAGGTTGCCCCCAGTTAAGGACAATAAACACGGACCTGTATTTGCACGTGCACACACACACGGGAGCCATTTCTTTTTAAGCCTGAATCTGAAATTAGAGTAGTGAAGTAAAACCAAATCAACATAAACTCCCCATCTTCCAGGTCCGATCATACTAGTCATTCTCCTTATTACCTAAAAGTGAGAGAATCCGTGAGCACACATTTACTTAAAACGTAAATGTGCTGCTGGATTAGAATCAAAGCATAATGTTAAGCCAGTTGGAAGAAAGACAGCATTCCTAAAAATCCTATCATTCATTGGGAGTGTTTGGGAAGGAGAACCGGAATGAGCTACACTGGGCACTCACAGTTAGGCAGCGGCAGCCTGCAGTCGGTGGCGTTTCAGTTAGGCCCTGGCCAGCATTCCTCTATGCTCCCATTTCTCCTAGAACAGTGCCTGTAGGATGGTTAATGCACCATTCAGGGACATCCTTAACTCCTGCTTATCTTAGGATATTTTACAGTTTCGTTTTGTGATCAGCCAGAGAAGGTCAGAATTTAGAGAACTCAGCGCTTGCCTGATGCTGAGCGCTGGAACCATCCACCAGAGGCCCTGAGTAACCAACCTGATGCCAAAAAGGCAGGAGAACACTGATGCAGAAGAGGGTTGGACTGGCGGGGCATATATAATACTGACGAAGTCACCAAAGGACAAACATCTCCAAGGCAGGGGCAAAGGCTGCAGCCATCACACTTTCCCAAATCTCCAGATAACCACCCTCATGGCTTACTTGGGGGCATGGGTTATTAAATAGTCGAGAGAGTAAGCTGGATTGAAAGGGAAGTTGGAAACCTACTGTATCGTAGACAGGGGCTTCACCTACACAATTCTTAGCAAAAGGTTCCTCCACTGAGGCCAGACATCAAATTGCCTAGTCACCTATATTTCTAGGATTTTGCAAGGAAGACTGGGTCTTTACTGTTGTAGAATTACCCTGCGACCCTAGGGAGGCATCAGCCTCTTTGAAGGGAATCTTGATATTAGTAACATCATCCCTTTCAGAGATTTTCTGTGCCCTAGGAACGGCAAAGGAATCAACACACTGCAAGCTCCAGGAGCGCAGAGACCATGTCTGTCTTACTCCTCATTGCATTTCTAATGCCTATGATTTTAAGTACCCAATAAATATGTTTTGAAGGAAGGGACTAACAACTTGGGCAAGCTACTTCTGACACAAAATCCAAAAGTGCTATTGATTCAACCCCAGTCAATCAAAACAATAACCAAGCCCTAGCATGAGGCTTTGCCAAGTGAGTTTTGGGGAAAGTGAATCAAGATTGAAGGCCGGGTGGTATCAGTCAGCAGAACAGAGTCCTCTTCCAAAGGAAAAGTATCCCCAGCTAAAAGAGGAAACATGCAATCAGCTATGCTCCTTAGTGGCAGGTTGTTAGTAGAGAAAACACACAATATAGCTCATCCTGTCACGGCACAGCTTCAACCAACCTCAAGCCTATAAAGCCATATCAATGGAGGCTTCCTTGTCCTGAAAATACAGAAAGGCCAAATGCCTGCCTGCCTTCTACTTCTAAAAAATATGGGAACTGAGATCCACTGGGTGGAGACTTAAGAAGCTAGCAGAGACCTGAAACCTGCTGCCCAGAGTCACCTTAGACAAGAGTTTAACCGAATAAGATTTTACATTATCATTTTATAAGCACTAGAGTTAACATTTGCTGAACTGTTATTTATGCAACTGGGAGTAAGCTAAGTATTTGCATGAACATTTTACTTAATCCTTACAATAATCCCTTGAGAGGTGCTGTCATTCTCACTTTACAGATGAAAAATCTGATGAAAGGTGGGTTTCAGTAACACCACTTAGAATATAAGAGAACCAGGACTCAACTGATGAACAGATGAACTGATGTCCCATTACTGGGATCCCTAGGTGGCTCAGTGGTTGAGCATCTGCCTTCAGCCCAGGGTGTGATCCCGGGGTGCCGGGATCGAGTCCCGCATCAGGCTCCCTGCATGGAGCCTGCTTCTCCCTCTGCCTGTGTCTCTGCCTCTCTCTGTCTCTCATGAATAAATAAAATCTTTAAAAAAAAAAAAAAAAAAGACCCATTCTTGCAACTTCTTCCTAAAACTTACCCATTACTGTCTGAAATCAAAAGTGGTTCAAGGATCCTAATTAACTACAGAGGCTGACTTTTCTTAAGGAAGCTCTTGGGGTGACTGGGTGATAGGCACTGATGGGGGCACTTGACGGGATGAGCACTGGGTGATATATGATATGTTGGCAAATGGAACTCCAATTAAAAAAAAAAAAGGAAGGTCTTGGATGAAGGATAAGAAACAAGAGTTGAAAAGGCAGGCTCTCAAACCAAGAGCTATGCATTTGACCCAAACTTTTCTTTTCTTTTTTTTTTTTTTAAAGATTTTATTTATTTATTCACAGACAACCAGAGAGAGAGGCAGAGACACAGGCAGAGGGAGAAGCAGGCTCTATGCAGGGAGCCCAATGCGGGACTTGATCCCGGGTCACCAGGATCACAACCCAGGTTGCAGGCGGCGCCAAACCGCTGTGCCACCAGGGCTGCCCTGACCCAAACTTTTCAATACTACTTATCTGAGATGTCCAAACGCTAATCACACACAGTTCTTGATCATGTTCCTACCAATTCCACACAATACCATGAACTGGAAGCTGTTCCAATTAGTAAGATTTTTCTGCAATCTCCAAAATAAGCAAAAAGGTTTGCTTTGGCACTGCAATTGTTATTTTGTTTTTTATAAATTCCTCCACTTTTATCATTCTCTCCCTTGAGGAATTCCTGAGGCAAGTCCATTTCAGACAGCTTTTAAATCACATTGGATTTACTGCCCAATTATGCCATTTTCTTATTCCTCTTCACTTCGTCACACAGGTTAGGAAATATATTTGTGTTTGCGTTATGTTTCTTTTTCTAAAAAAAATACTTTATTTATTCATGAGAGACAGAGAGAGAGGCAGAGACACAGGCAGAGGGAGAAGCAGACTCCCTGCGGGGAACCCGATGTGGAACTCGATCCCTGGAGCCCGGGATCACGCCTTGAGCCGAAGGCAGATGCTCAAACGCTGAGCCATGCAGGGGCCCCTGCATTATGTTTCTGAAGGACAAAAAGAACCCACTAGAATTATACTCCAAGATACAGAGCAAGACTTAAGATGATTATCTTTTACTGAAGAATGTTTAAGCAAGACACAATTGCTTCATTTCATTGGGAGAGAGGCTAATTTTAGAGGATTTTCACTGGTCTTAGGTCAATTAAATTGTGATATAACAAGATCCCAAAGAGTTGCTCAATGCTAGCTGAATTTTAGAATCAAAAAGCTTACATGGTTTGTGTTAACAACCAGAAAACTCTACCTTCCCCCAGCTGCCACGTACTCAAGTCATCATCCTACAATCTGAAGAGACAGATTTAGGATTAATAATGTATCACCTTCCTGTACTGCAATGTAGTTAAGAATATAGGACAGTCTGGCAGGAGAAGTTCCTGCTGAAGGCTCATCGCTATGAGATATGTTCCATTAGTCATCCACCTTAAATTAAGTGCCCAGCAGATACAAAAAGAGCAGAGATATAATGCCACCTAAAAAGTCTTCTGGAAATTCTTTTCTCCTAAAGATAAGACCAATGCATGGTCAAAATATATTACTCTCTTAAAAGTAAAAGATGCAACTTGGTCTGTCCAGTATGATAGCCCTCAAAGTACAATCAAAGGGTAGAGGCAAAGGAGGAAAGTGAGCTCAGGTGCCTTCTGTCTGCCAGGGACAAATGTAGGCAGTTATGAGGACAAAGAGGGAATGGTAACTAGTGGGGAAAGGCTTCTTGCTAAGGCAGGAGCTGTCTTTGTTCCATCTGCAGTCTCTATGGGGAGTTGGGAACCCAGAGTATGGGACTAATTAAAAAATAAAATATGGCAGGGGTGCCTGGCTGCCTCAGTTGAGCATGCGACTCTTGATCTCAAAGTTGTGAGTTCAAGTCCCATGTTGGGTGTAGAGATTACTTAAAAAATAAAAAATAAAAAAATATGGCAGAGGTAAATGGGAATCAAGATACCATCTTTATAGGGCTCCCAGGTGCCACAGTCAGTTAAGTGACTCGGTTTGGCTCAGGTCATGATCTCAGGGTGGTAGGATTGAGCCCGGCATCGGGCTCCATCCCCAGCACACATTCTGCTTAAAAGTCTCTTCTCCCTTTGCTCCTCCCCCTGACACTCTTGCTCGCATGCGTGCTAAGAAAAAAAAATGTATCATCTTTATAATAAGTGATAAGGTGACTGGAGAACATAGCTTAGATGTACAGTCGCAAATGGGCTTTCTAGTACTTAATCAAGCCAAGGCAGCTGGACACATGCAGGCTGTGCTGGCATGGGCAGACCAGTTAGAGCATGGCAGGGAGGGGACACTGACGATCCATACAACAGCCATTCCATACAACAGGATTCTTTTCCAACCTCACCAGTCAGAAAAACAAAACAAAACAAAAAGACACTATTTTGGGGATCCCTGGGTGGCTCAGCGGTTTAGCGCCTGCCTTTGGCCTGGGGCACGATCCTGGAGTCCCGGGATCGAGTCCCGCGTCGGGCTCCTGGCATGGAGCCTGCTTCTCCCTCCTCCTGTGTCTCTGCCTCTCTCTCTCTATCATCAATCAATCAATCAATCTTTAAAAAAAAACAAAACAAAACACCACTCTTTCATTCAGGGAGACCCAGAGAAAAGGCAGGAAAAAAAAGAGCAAAGATTACCTTCCAAATATTGTTCCCTCCAGTATTTGGGATTAGGGAGACACTGGAGAGGGAGGAGCTGTGAGAAGAGGGAAGTCAAGTGCCCATTAAATGAGCCAAGACCGAACAACAGAGTAGGGAAGAACAGTTTCTCCTCAACACATATATTCCCGCATGGTGCTATTTCTAGCATTATCTTTAGGTTCACCCAACAAACCTTTATTACCACCTACTATGTGCTAAATGCCATGTGTGTAACTATGATTAAGACAGTGTCGTGGAGCAGACACGCAAGTGAGTAATCACAGTAGCCATCTGCTCGCAGCCACGTCGGCTAGGATTACTGACATTACTGACTTAGAACCGAGGTTACTGCTTGGCATACCTGGTACCAGACTCACCACCTACCGCAAATAACTATAAAACTGGACAAAATAATATACGAGACAACTGTTTTTCAGGCAGGAGACAACAAACAGGCAGTACGAGGCTGCAATCCCCCAGAGAGGGGAACCTTGAAGTGAGCCCTACAATCGCCCAGTTCTCTGCAAGAGACAACTTCCCAACCACAGCACCTGGAGCCCAAACAGGACGCCAGGGTCTCCCTGAGCCCAGCAGGTCGAGATCTACATTTGGCTACGACGGGAGTAGGGAGGAGCTGTGAGAAGAGGGAGCCCCAGAAGTCCTTTGGGAGGGTCCCTGGCCAGGCTGAGGACTGGGATGTAGAGGCACAGGGCAAGACCTGAGGTTTATTAGGTAGCAGACACAACGTGGCTGAGCGGGAAACAGCATCACTAGAGGTGGAGCAGGGCTGGAGGGCAGGACCAGAGCACTCTGGGATCTGACTCGGCCAGGGCGAAGAAATCACATCAACACCACAGACCCGCGGACACCAGCAAGGCCTCATCTTAGGACCAAGGACCACACTTTAGAGCAAGAGCTACTCTGAACCTCTCTTCGCACAGCCCCAAACCACACAGGACAGCATGGTGTGATACAGGAGTGTACAGACACTATGACAACACTGAAGAGTAAGTTCAAACCAGGGGCCTCAGGGACCGTATCAGAGGGGAGCTTAGGGGGGCCCCTGGGTGGCTCAGTGGTTGGGCATCTGCCTTTGGCTCTGGTCGTGATCCCGGGGTCCTGGGATCGAGTCCCGCATCGGGCTCCCTGCATGGAGCCTACTTCTCCCTCTGCCCGTGTCTCTGCCTCTCTCTGTGTCTCTCATGAATAAATAAATAAAATCTTAAAAAAAAAAAGAGCTTGTTTATCTGCATCAGAATCCCTCAGCGAGCACAGTAAGGGCATATGCAGAGGAACAGAGACTCCACATGGAAGCATGAGACCGGATTCTACAAACTGTGACTCGCATGTGGAGGAGAGGAGTGTGGAATGACTCAGGGATTTCTACCTCGGAATGCAAGTGGAGGTGGTCTTTTCCGCACTCTAGGGAGTACAGGAGGAAGAGGGGGCAAGGACCATGGGTTCGGTCGTGATGCATTAAGTGAGAGGTAGCTGTGGGACATCCGGTTGGAGATGCGGGACACACAGGTGGCTGTGTGCTCTGGAAAGGAGTACATGACCAGCTATGGATTTGGGAGTAGGGAGCACACGGGTTACAGTTATGGAGAAAAATGCAGTTGCCCAGGGGGAGCACGCAAGGGTGAGGCAAGAAAGGGGAGAAACAGAACCCTGAAGAACAAAACACTGAAGGATCAAGCTGACGAGGGAGTGAGGGAAGAATAATTAGAAAGCACTGGAAGGGGGACAAAGAAGAGCTCCACATCCCTGTCTCTTCACCGACCATGGCACAGGTCTCATAGGTCCGTCTCCCTCAGGAAACTGGGCGTTCTTCCAGGGTGGGCAGTGTCATACTGCGCTGTTCCGATCTTTTTTTTTTTTTTAAGACTTTATTTATTTATTCATGAGAGACACACAAGGAGAGACATAAACACAGGCAGAGGGAGAAGCAGGAGCCCGAGGTGGGACTTGATCCTAGGACCCCGGGGTCACGCCCTGAGCCAAAGGCAGACGCTCCACTGATGAGCCACCCAGGTACCCCTGTTCTGATCTTTACTATCCTCCTTCCTAGCCCAGGACCAGTAAGTCCTCAAAAATTCCTTCTGAACTAAGTACTTTTTCTCTGAACTTCCTTGTTAACTAATTGTGTGATCTACTTCCCAGACGCAAGGGAATGTCAGTAAAAGTTTTCAGAGTCAATTGTTAGCTTTAGACCTACAGGAGCTTCTGTGACTCTCCATGGTTTAGGTCTCCAGTGCTGGCTCAGGCCTCCTCACCTCCCACACACATACAGCGTAACTCTTCAGATATACATATTCTTTTTTTAGCTATGTTAACATTTTTGTGAAATTTTTTTAAGATATTATTTATTTATTCATGAGAGAGAGAGAAAGAGGCAGAGACACAGGCAGAGGGAGAAGGAGGCTCCACGCAGGGAGCCCAATGTGGGACTCGATCCCAGGTCTCCAGGATCATGCCCTGGGCCGAAGGCAGGTGCTAAACTGCTGAGCCACCTGGACTGCCTTTTGTGAATATTTTAATCACATCTTGTCTCTCAAAGGCATTGGTCTCCTTAAGGCACTGAGTGTGTGTGTTTTAAGCTTTAACTCTCAACTGATAGATTGTTAATTTTAAAGTTTAATTCTCAAAGGACAATTCCCTTGTTTCTAATGTATTGATTTATTCAGTCAACAAATATTTTTATGATGCACCTGCTATATGCCAAGCACTCAGTACTTGCTGAGAATACCTAGTGTAAGTAAAACAGGCAAAACTTCTCCCCTTGAGAAGCTGAAGCTGATCTCTATTGCAGGAACTTTCAAACTTTCGGGGTCACCTCACTTTTGTCTGCAGATACTGATAATCCCTAAGTCCGAAATGCTATTTTTAAGCCATTTAACAAAACATTAAACAGAAAAATAGTGATTCAACAGCCCATAAGGAAAACACAGAGCATCTTTTGTCAGACACACTATAATCACTGCTTTCCAGCAGTGGGCTTCAATGCTGAACTCCAAAGTTGAAATCAAAAAGAAGCCCACTATACATAAATCAGTGGGTGTCTAGGGGTCTGTAAGAGATGGGAGGAAACTGCCAACTGGTAAACAGGAATGAGGAGAAAAGGAGAGCTGCCTTATTTTGGTTTTTCAGGAATAATCCATCTAATCTGTAAGCTAATGACAACAGCAAACAATTAAGGATGTGTTTTATCAGAGAAAAAGTAAGAGCGCCGATAAAAACTGAACAAACTCATAAGTAGGTAAATACCGACTCAGGCTGCCAACACCAGATTTTTCCTGCTATTATTTTGTTGTTGCTTTTTCAGGTGGTTTTTTTCCTCCCTTATCAAAAAAAAAAAAAAAAAGTTATACATGTACATTGAAAAAAAGATCTGGAAAACACAAAAACTGTACAGAGACTACTCAAAAAACTGAGTAAACATTTAATTATGTATCTTGTTTCAGACTTTGTTTTTTTTAATATTTTATTTATTTATTCATGAGAGACACAGAGAGAGAGAGAGGCAGAGGGAGAAGCAGGCTCCACGCAAGGAGCCCGACGCGGAACTCGATCCCAGGTCTCCAAATTCACATCCTGGACTGAAGGCGGCGCTAAACCGCCGAGCCACCAGGGCTGCCCTGTTTCAGACTTTCTATCATAAAAGGATTTTTCTCTTTTGACAAAATTAGCATCATCGTGAATACACAGTTGTATATCTTGCTTTTATCACTGGACATTAGGAGTATTTCCCATGTGCTTATTTTTCTAAACTGAATTTTGACGTTGGATAATATTCCACATGTGGACATGCCATAATCTCACCTTGCTCCTATTGTTGGGCAGGTTGTAGCAATGTTTTGGAATGTGGAATAAATGAATGTTGATGAATGTTCTCATTTACAACCATCTAAATATATCCTTGAGATAAATTCCTAAAGGGGGAATTACCAGGTCAAAAGATACTAACCTCTTAAAAAAAAAAAAAAAAAAGATACTAACCTCTAAAGGATCTTGATATTTATGCCCAAAGTTCTCTGTTCAAACTTCCCAGCACAGTATGAGGGCAACCATACCACCCCTAGGCAGCACTAAATATATTTATTTTGATCTTCGTCAATATGATAAGCTAAAAAAGGATACATCATTTTAATCTGTGGTTATCTGGGGCACCTGGCTGGCTCAGTCAGTGGAGCATGTAACTCTTAGATCTTGGGGTTTGAGCCCCACATTGGACACAGAGGTTCCTCAATTAAAAAAAAAAATTTAATCTGCAGTTCTTTGGTGAGTAATGACAATGTACGTTTTTAAATGCTTATAAATCATCTTAATTTCTTATTTACGGTACTCTCTGTATAGATCTTATTTTCTAAAAAAAAAAAAAAGATCTTATTTTCTTCCTATGTCATTTATTCATTTTTTTCTATTAAGATAAATGTCTTTTAAGAAGTTGATGTGGAGAAGCTCTGATAAATTGAAATATGTAACATATCTGTCATGCGCTACCTTCATGTTCTCTGAGTCTGAACACATGGTAAATGCTCCAAAGTTCCCTAAAAAAGAGACTGGTACAATCTAATCCCCACCTGAACCACTCCTAACAATACTTTTGTACCTCTATACCCAATCTGCTCACTGTTGTTTTGAAGCACCCAGCTGAGGTGATACTCAAGACTAGCCCCGTAAGCCCACAGTACTCTGCTTAACCAAGTGCTAGACTCCAAATACAGAAACACTCAGAAACCCTTCTCCCTCCTCCATACGCAGAATTCCTCAAATAACAAGCTGCTCATTGTGATTCGGCATACAAAACCATCTTACTATATGTTGGCAAATCGAACTTCAATAAAAACAAACAAACAAAAAAACTGTCTTTGATCCTCCAAAAGATTACCTGTGGCCAGAAGGCAGAGCATCAGAAGAAAAAGTGTGAACTCTTGAGTGAACAGACCTGGGTTTAGACTCCTGACCCTGTCGTCTTCTTGCTGTGTGATCCTCATCAAGTCGACCTTGCCTTTCCGGGCCTCAATTTCTTTATGTATAAAATGAAACTAAAACTATCTGTTTTAGGATTATCATGGGAATTAAGCAAGATAAGATATGTAATGTTTGTAACCAAGGGCCTGGTATTTGGTAGGCACTCTTCAAAAAAATGCAGTTTTCCTACTCTGATGATGCTAAATCAGTTACTTATTTAACTCAAATGATCTTACATAAAATGTTGGCCGGAAATAGTTAGCTGTCCCAGCAAAGCATCATCTGGGTACAAAAACATTTAGGTCAGCTTTCTGTCAACTCCAATTTCCACTGCTATAATTATGCAATCATCAGCCACTATGGCAAGACAACGAAAACCCCAAAGCTGACACAACTGCAATTGCTAAATACAGTAATTACTTGATTCTCTAGATCATGACCATTGATCCCTTTAGGAAAGCAGCAGAAATCTTTGGAATTATAGGAGCAAAAAGCTGATGAGTTGTCACAGGCAGTGGACTCTACGACACAAGGCTTTTGTCACTGCCCAAACTGGCAGCACACTGAGAAGTCTTTCTGAAACTGCAGTTCTCTCACATTCCATATTCCAAAAAGAACAATGTCAACCAAAGAACTGCAAGAAAAAAAAATGACGGGAACAAATAAGATTCTTGGAAATTCAACCTTCTTCACACTCTTTCCTGGCAAGAGGTTCTAGCCTGGTGAAGTAATAACCTCTAGGAGGAAAGCATACTTTATGAAATCTATCAGCATAACCTCTTTCTATAGAAAAAGCAAGGAACACATTCTTCCTATAAGTGAAGGTTCCTTTAGGAAAGGAAAGGGGAAAAAAAAAGGAAAGGAAAAGAAGTATCATTTACTAAGCATCCATGTTCACAGCGCTGTATTACATGCTTTAATTACAGTGTTTCTCATATGGAGCTACAAGGTAAGTCTTAGCCTTCTTTACAGACAATAGGTAACTTGCTCAAGGTTTCATAGTTGTTGTGTAGAAAAATCTAGGGCCAGGACCCAGGTCTTTCCAACTTTCAAATGTCTTTCTTTTCATTACATCTTCACCAAATCTTAACATGATCATGCCGATTCCCCTTTATTTTAATTGTGTTTCCAAAACAAATAAACACAACAAACTAAGATTCCACCAAAAGGATGACCCTTTCTGGCAAGTAGCAGGTTACTTTTCTGCCTCCTACTAGTCTTTACTATGAACTGAAAGACTCAGAGTGTCCTTTATGTCTTAAATCTATAAAGAAAACGGTACCTGTTGACAACCATAGAGCGCTGAAGCAGAAGCAAGTATAAAATAGGTACAGGCTTCTCAACCATTTCACGGATATCTGCCAACAAAATCCCAATAAAATCCAGGAAGCAGGGCTTGGCTTGACTCCCAGCCTCTTCTCCATGGCCTTCCAGAAAGGCGGAACCAGTTCACTACAAAGACAGAAAGAGAAGAAATGATATGCCAAGTAATTAACAATTGATTCCTCGAAATGCAGAGAGCTGGAGAATGTGACAGATTAGGGGGAAGAGAAATTTCAAGTTTGTCTCTCACTGCTCATACCTGCCCGTAAATTTTAAACCTGAGCCTTGACGAAGCCTATAATTATCAGGATAAAAACAGAGTAAGGGATATGAAATAAATCCATCGTGAAACTGAAACATTTTACATCGTATTATTTTCTAAGGTAACAGTAAGACACCTGTGTGGATGCATGTTAGGAGCACCAGCCTGAAGATAAGGTCTGAGTTTCAGCCCCAAGGCTGCTCCTAACAGCTTTGTGACTTTGACCAAACACACCTTTTTTTACCTGTGAAGAGTGTGGACTATCAGACGTATGGGTGACCCAGGAGTTTTATCTAGCTGTGCTTTAAAAATATTTTCAAGGCAAAAAAAATTAAAAAATAAAAATAAATATTTTCATGACTGTCTTTAGGGAACACACGCACTCTCCAGTTTACTGCCGCCCCACTGCTATGATCTTAAAAATCTATCCTAGTTACAATTCTATCACCTACCTGATCCCTAGAATCATTTGCAACTCCTGACTTGAATTCATAGGTACGCTCAACAAATATTTGCACGGCCCTTATCACATGCTCGACATTGTGCTGGCTACTCCAGAATCTAGGAGGTGGATAATTAGGTCCCTTCCAGGGAAAAAATTATTCTCATCTGTTTCATCTCTCTCTCTCTTTTTTTTTTTTTAACGTATTTATTCATGAGACACAGAGAGAGAGAGAGAGAGAGAGAGAGAGAGAGAGAGGGGCAGAGACACAGCCAGAGGGCAGAAGGAGGCAGACAGAGGCAGAGGGAGAAGCAGGCTCCACGCAGGGAGCCTTGACATGGGACTCGATCCCAGGACTTCAGGATCATGCCCTGGGCCAAAGGCGGCGCTAAACTGCTGAGCCACCTGGGCTGCCCTGTTTCGTCTGTCTTATTCAACTTCCCTACATGGTACAAATTATTATATAAATCTTGGCAATATCATGAGAGTTGGTTGAGTTCTGAAGAAGCTATTCAAATTCTTCTGTCCTGCGTACCTGTCACCCACATGTGGCAAATGACCCCAACCCCCAACCAAAGCCAACATACGGGGAGATTGGCATCACATGGGCCGGATATCAATATTGACTAATACCAGGAAATAGACACGCGCACACACACATAGCTGCAAAACTGAGGTACAGCCCACCCAAGAAAAGGCTTTGACCGAGCCTCAAGCGTTGAAGGACTTCTTTGTCATTCATTTCCATCCATTCTGATTTCTAGTAGTTTTGAAGTTGTATGTTAGGGAGCAGGAAGCTGAAAGATGTGTGCGCCAGGGACATGCTCAAGGGATTATGAAATGGAGCCTAAGTTAGAAAGTATATCCAGCAACTTCTCTAGCCTCCCAAGATGGAACAGTGAGTGTGCATGTGCATGTGTGTGTGTACGGATCTTACCCAACACATTTCTGCCTACCACAAAAGGATTTTAAACTCAAAGTGACTCAACACCTGTCATCAATAGCCTGACAGGTGGGCGACAGAAGCATAAAAGAAATGAATAGGTTTTTGAAGATGGGAGTTAATAAACACCACTGAATTAGCAAGCTGATTAGAAGTGCAAGGTCTTACGAGCCGAGCCATGCTTCAGAGAGAGGCGGAGAGAGCTCTTTTCATGTGAACTCCCAACCAGCCGCGCCTCTTAAATAAATCCACAATTGCCTAAATGCACAAATCACTGCTAGGGTCGTCAAAGCCTTGCTGACCGGAGGCTGGAACAACAAGAGTCGACAAGATCCAAATGGTTTGTTATAGAATCAAAGGATAGAAACACGGGGGGGGGGGGGGGGGGAGAACACACACCCCCTCCCCACCCCCACGATACTTGACAATGGAAAAATCTAGAAAAGCTTGCAATGGTTCTGGCATTTAGGGCGTTACAAGCACACCCGAAATAAAAGCACTCTCTGGTTGCAACAGCTGTTCCGGCAGAGCAGGGGGGTAATGTTTACTTAATGCTTCAAGTTGATGGAGGGGAGAGGGGGGATGTATCATAGTTCAGTCTGTCAGCTACATACGTGGAACTCCACTTATGTACACAGCGATAAGATATGTTTGAGCAACGACAAAGTCTGAAACAGCCTATTCAGCTGGTATGAGTAATCGAGCATAAAGCTCTTTAAAAAAAAAAAAAAAAACACAAAGTCTCAAGATAGTTGGGAAAGTTACAGAGCAGACTGCCATGAATAACTTTGCTTATATTTGCAGACACTGTTTTCCAAATAGCTGGGAAAGTGAACAGACTGTTCTGGGAGGTCGTCTTTCCGATTTGCTCCTAGCTCCCCGGCCTGTTCATCACGGAGGCGAAGCGCAAAGACACTCAGCTCATGCTGCTCACTGGCTGCACCGGGGAGGTGGACTGGGGCGCCAGCAGCAGGAGGCGACGGGACCAAGCGCCTGCCCGAGGTCGCCCGAGGTCTCCCCCGAGGTCGCCCGAGGTCTCCGGCCCCGCACACCCCGCACGCCCCCTTCGTGCTGGCGTCCGCGGGGCCTCCTCCCCCGAGGCCCGCAGCCCGCAGGTGCAGCACCGCAGCCCGGGGCGTGCGCGGCCCCGCCCCCCTGATTCCGCAGCAACTTTGTATCCTGGAGGGGAGACGGAACGCAAGGGCCTGCAGCTCGGGGCGCGGCTGCAGAGGTCGGGGTGCGGGGTGGGCAGCATTCCCCGAGCCCGGGCCGTGTCTAGGGATGAAGATGCTGCACGACCAGGCCCCGGGCCCTCCGGCCGGGACCCGAGCTCCGCACCTGCAAGGAGCCAGGAGCGGCGGGCTGCCCCGCGCCGCGCCGGGAGCGCCACCTCCGGGCCCCCAGAGCACCCGGCCAGCGCACCCTCCGGAGCAGCCCGTCCCGCCCGCCCCCGCCCCCCGCCCCCCGCGCTCAGGGGTCCCCGGCCCGGCCGCCAGCCGCCCCCGGCCACCTACCGGGGCTCAGGGCCGCACAGCGCGGCCCCGGCTCTCGGCGGCCTCCGCCTCCTCCCGGTCCATGGGGTCGGGGCCCCAGCCTGCGCTCCCCTCACCCCGAGGAGGAGGGAGAGGAGGAGGAGGAGGAGGAAGAAGGCAGCGCGCGCTCCCCACCCGGACAGCTCCCCGTCGCTCTGCCTCCCAGGACGCCGACCGCGGCCGGAAGCGCCGCCTCCTCCTCCCGCCTCCCCGGGCTCGACCCGGAAACACACTCTCCACGCGCCCCGCCCCCACCCCCCCGCCCGGAAGTCAGCGCCAGCCGCGCGCCCGCGGGGGAGGAGGGGCCGCGCTGGGGGACACAACTACGCACGAGCGAAGGAACCTGGGCCCCCAGGCTGTCGCCTCCCGCTCTCCACGGGCAGTCCTCGCCGCGCTGCCCGCCCCGCGCCGACCCCGCGCCGGCCCCGCGCCCCAGGCTCGGGCAATACCCACAAGCAAGATGGCGGCGGCGGCGGCACGCCCGACGGCTCAGCGCCGAGGCCTGCGATTGGCCGGCGCCGCGAGTGAGGCGGCCGCGGATTGGTCGGGAGCGCAGCGGGGGTGGGGGTGGAGCCGCCGCCGCCTGGAGCCGGGAGTGGGCAAAGCGGCGTGAGCAGCGGCCCCAGGCTCCCGGAGCAGCGCGCTCGGAGGCGGTTTGGGCGCTCGGGGCCGCAGCCTGGTGAGCTCAGCCCCCCTCAGGCCCTCCCCTGCACCCCGGCCGGGGCCTCGCCGACCGGCGCCGACCGATGCCGCCGCAGCTCGGGGACCCTATCGCCACTCCATCGCGCCATATCGCGACATCATCGTGCCCTGTCGAGACTCCATCTTGTCACGGCCCTTTTCAACATCTACCTTTCTCTCTCTCTCTTTCTCTCTCTCTCTCTATATATATATTATTATTTTTAATTTTTTTTAATCCTCCCTGTCATCTCTGGGGGCTGTCCATGTCGTGATTTTGCCGTGATCTCTGCGTGACATCACCGCGCCATCGTGAAGTGTGATCTCATCGCCGCCCTGTCGTGACCTCATCAATGTCGTGTTGTGACCTGGCTGCGGCGGGACAGGTGGTGACCGCCAGGGACCCTCCCCTTCTCATCTCCCCATCTCAGCCGCCCCGCTCCGATTATCCGGCTTGTGGATGCTCCGTCGTCCTGGGAGCCACCCGGGACCCCCGCTTGCTTCTCCAGCCCCGGCCGGCATCCACGGGCTGGGGGCGGGGCGGGGAGGGCGAGGAGAGGGAGCGCTAAGGGTTAATTCTGCTGCTGCTGCTGCTGCTGCTGCTCCTGCTGCTGCCCCTGGTGCTGCTGTTGTTGCTGCTGTTGCTGCTGCTGCTGCTGCAGCTTCTGCCCGAGGGAGGGAAAGGAGAGGAGGCAAGGAGCCTGCGGGGGCGACTCGGAGCCCTGGCTGGAGGGGTGGGGTCCCCAAGCGGGCCTGCGAGGCGTCCCTGGTCGGCCCCCTGCACCCTCACTCCTGCAGAAGCCTGCCTCCTGCCTGTTTTAGAGAAGGGAGAGGAAGGGAAACCTAGGATGCCCTTTTTCCCTCGTGTCAGCCTGAGTCCGGATAATCGAACTTCACCCGTGTGTGTCTCCATTCCTTCCTCTGTGTGTCCTCACCACTCCCTCCGGGTGTGCCTGGGTGGAGGGAGATGAAAGCCGGCCTCTGGTGCCCAGGGGCAGCAGAGCAGGGAGGCCAGCAGCTCCCTCCCACTGCTGTGCAGCTGAGCAGCGGGATGTGTGGTCCTTCCTTCCCGCTTTCTGGAGGTGACCTTGGACCAGGGTCCCTTCTTCGTCCCTAAGGACTTGAGGGTCCAGTACCTTTAAGGGGCTGCCACAAGGGAGGTCAGTCTTGAGGAACCCATCCCTTCTGATCCCTCCCTCTGTGCTAATCCCTCCCTCCATCCTCCACTCCCACCCCCACCCCTCCTCTGCAGAGGGATGCTCAGTCCCTCTTGTGTTCACAGTTGGGCAAGGCGGGCATCATGGCCTCGGATTGCGAGCCAGCTCTGAACCAGGCAGAGAGCCGAAACCCCACCCTGGAGCGCTACCTGGGAGCCCTCCGTGAGGCCAAGAATGACAGCGAGCAGTTTGCAGCCCTGCTGCTAGTAAGGAACTGACCAAAGATTGGGAGGTGGGAAGGGCTGGGTGGTTGGGCCCCCTAGGAATGGGGTC
The DNA here is from genome assembly GCF_003254725.2 of Canis lupus dingo. Lineage (NCBI taxonomy): Eukaryota > Metazoa > Chordata > Mammalia > Carnivora > Canidae > Canis > Canis lupus. Next base: position 6,632,014 of record NC_064257.1, on the reverse strand, counting down.
AGAAAGTCCCCAAGGATGCATAGCTTGTGCTGGCATTCCTGGAAGCACCCAAGAAGACCCCAGATGCCTACATTTGGCATCTTCTTTGCTCCCCCTGAGTATGGGGGCAAAGGGGAGAATGGGAGTGAATAAGGCTTGGGGCTCTAGGAGCCTCGGAGGAGGCTGCCTGGGTCTGCTCTCTGGGGCGTCCCGGAGCAGATGGGAGCTGACTCATAGGGTGACAGCAGCAGGTAGTAACTAGTGCAGAGTACTTGAGGGCTGGGGATGATTGCTCTGGGGGTGGAGAGAGTAGCAGAACTAGAAGTAGCTGGGAAGGGGTCCCAAGGGATAGCCGGGATGGCAGTAGCTAGGCTGGGGGTGAGGGAGCTGTGTGGGGCTCAGCCCTGTTGCAGGAGCCGCGCTGGGGCCAGCAGAGCAGGAGCTGCAGTGCTGGGAAGGGGGGGTTGGTGTGTGGGGGGTGAAGGAAGGAGGGAGTACAGTCGCTGCTTGTTTGCCATGGCAACAGGGAGAAGGCTCCAGAGTCAAGGGCTCACACTGCAGCAGAGGAGGTGTTGAGGTGAAATGTAAGGGGAAATGTTTTGACAGGCAGAGTGGCGAGACACAGGAGCCATTTCCCCTGAGAAGGTGGCAGGAATGGATCGGAGGCTGCTTTGGGGGGAGCAGCTAAGGAAGAGACCCTAAATCCCCGGGGGATTTTAAACTGAGCTGTAAGCCCAAATCGGGTGTCGGCATCCAGATTAGACGTCGGCAAGAACTTCCCAAATGACCAGGTGATGGAATGGCAGGAGCTGGGGATTGGACCTCCCCTCTGTGGAAATAATCACAGCTGAGGGATCCCGGAGGTCACAACAGTCCGTCTCCCATGGGAGGAAGGAGCAGGATGAAATGACCTCTGGGGGGCCTTCTGACCCCAGAGCGAGTCCCCTTCCATAACCTCATCTTGCTGATGGTCAGCTCCCCAGGGGGCAGGGGCCAGTCTTCCTTTCGTCCTGCTGATAGCACATCCCCGCCCCCCCCCCAGGTGACCAAGGCAGTCAAAGCAGGGGACATCGATGCCAAAACTCGGCGGCGGATCTTTGATGCTGTAGGCTTCACCTTCCCCAATCGTCTCCTGACCACCAAGGAGGCCCCTGATGGCTGCCCCGACCACGTTCTCCGAGCCCTGGGTGTGGCCCTCCTGGCCTGCTTCTGCAGTGACCCTGAACTGGCCGGCCACCCCCAGGTCCTGAACAAGATCCCCATCCTCAGCACCTTCCTCACTGCCCGGGGGGACCCAGATGACGCTGCTCGCCGTTCCATGATCGACGATACCTACCAGTGCCTGACAGCTGTGGCAGGCACCCCCCGGGGGCCCCGGCACCTTATTGCTGGCGGCACCGTGTCCGCCCTGTGTCAAGCATACCTGGGGCACGGCTACGGCTTCGACCAGGCCCTGGCGCTCCTCGTGGGGCTGCTGGCTGCCGCTGAGACCCAGTGCTGGAAGGAGGCGGAGCCTGACCTCCTGGCCGTGTTGCGGGGCCTCAGTGAAGATTTCCAGAAAGCCGAGGACGCCAGCAAGTTTGAGCTGTGCCAGCTGCTGCCCCTCTTTCTGCCCCCGACAACCGTGCCCTCCGAATGCCTCCGGGATCTGCAGGCCGGGCTGGCACGCATCCTGGGCAGCAAGCTGAGCTCCTGGCAGCGCAACCCCGCGCTGAAGCTGGCAGCCCGCCTGGCGCACGCCTGCGGCTCCGACTGGATCCCAGCGGGCAGCTCCGGGAGCAAGTTCCTGGCCCTGCTGGTGAATCTGGCGTGTGTGGAGGTACGGCTGGCCCTGGAGGAGACGGGCACCGAAGTGAAAGAGGATGTGGTGACCGCCTGCTATGCCCTCATGGAGCTGGGGATTCAGGAGTGCACCCGCTGCGAGCAGTCGCTGCTCAAGGAGCCCCAGAAGGTACAGCTCGTGAGCATCATGAAGGAGGCCATCGGGGCTGTCATCCACCACCTGCAGCAGGTGAGGGCATAGTGGCCACACAGGGAGCCTGGGGGTGGGGGCCGGAGGTGGGGTGGGCAGAGGGCCAGGCAGAGGGATGCGGTGTGACAGGGACAGGCCCAGATGCCCACTCGGGCCGATCCTGCAGCGCTCCCGGGAGTAGTGTGGCCGAGCCTCTCTCTCCCTCCCTCCCTGAGCCTCCACACAAGCACCATACCACACACCATATGTGCACTCGCATCACAGTACACACACACGCACACACACAACACGGTGGCTCCCACTCACAGCCCTCCCCCCGGTACACACGCACACGAGATGGAAGCAGCCTGCTTGGCTCCGCCTCCCGCCCCGAGTGCGGCACCTGCACATGCAACACACGCACCCCGGCACCGGAGCAGGGCCAGGGCTGCAGGGCCAGGCCTGCAGCTTCCTGGCCTCCGGGGAGGTCCCGCTAACTCCTCCAGGTCAGGGCCGCCAGGGGACCCATGAGGGACCTTCCAGCCTTGAGCTACTTCAGGGGGGACGGGGATGCGAGTGGAGTCGCAGCAAGTGTGGGGACATGTTGTCTGAAGCCCCCTTAGCTCAGCGGCGTGCCCCGAGGGCCTGCTCCGTGCCAGGCGCCTGTCGGGTGTGTGCTCACTGTGTGCCAGGTGCTGGGTGTGCAGGGCCGGCCTTCGAAGGGCTCAGGGGCTGGAATTCCCCTCTAGGTGTGGTGTTCCTAGGCTGGCTGGCATGCTGTCCCGGCCGGGGAGGGGGTCTGGTCCTGCTCCATCTCACGGGGGTCCCATGGCAACAGGTGGGGCCAGAGAAGCAGAAGGAGCCCTTTGTGTTTGCTTCGGTGCGGATCCTGGGGGCCTGGCTGGCCGAGGAGACCTCATCCCTGCGCAAGGAGGTCTGCCAGCTGCTGCCCTTCCTTGTGCGCTATGCCAAGACCCTCTACGAGGAGGCCGAGGAGGCGAATGACCTCTCCCAGCAGGTGGCCACCCTGGCCATCTCCCCCACCGCCCCAGGGCCCACCTGGCCAGGGGATGCTCTCCGGTGAGTTGGTAGTTAGAGTCTGTCCAGCCAGACTGTCCTAAAGAAAAGTGCAACAAGGGGACACCGCCTCACCCCTAGATTGTCCGTGCCAGGCTTCCCAACTGGGGCACGAGATTTCCTCTAGGATTATTTCTGGTTTCTTGGGTGGGGCTTGTTCACGCAGGACTCCTGGTCAGCCGAGTCTCCCCTGCCCACCTCCGAGTTGTCCGTAGAGAGAGAACTCGTGCTTTCCGAGCATTTACTACACACTAGGCATTCTGCTCTACCGTTGACAAAAAAAAAAAAAAATCCCATTTGGTCCACACGGCAGATCTATGGCCTAAGGCTCATCCGCGCCTTCAGGATGAGCAAACCAAGACTCAGGGTTAAAGTAAGTGGGCCACGCGCACGCCACGTGGCGGAGCCCAGGTTCAAGCCCAGGCCCTTGAAGCACCACCGCGTGTGCTGTCTCTGTGGGGCCCACGAGGCCGGGTCCTTCACCCCCGCTGTCATTTCTCACAGGTGGGATGCCCCCCAAGAAAGGGAATCCTCGTGCCTTTGTCTCCGCACCCCTTACGCATGTGTTCCTTCCACACCCCCAGGCTCCTCCTGCCCGGCTGGTGCCACCTGACTGTCGAAGATGGGCCCCGGGAGATCCTGATCAAAGAGGGAGCCCCCTCACTTCTCTGCAAGTATTTCTTGCAGCAGTGGGAACTCACATCCCCGGGCCATGATACCTCAGTGCTGCCCGACAGCGTGGAGATCGGCCTGCAGACTTGCTGCCACATCTTCCTCAACCTTGTGGTCACCGCACCAGGGCTAATCAAGTGAGGCCGGGGAGGAGGTTGGAGGAAGCAAGGGGGGCTGCTCAGACTGTCTCACATCTGCATCTCAACGCTGCTTCCCTGCGCCCGTGCGTTCCCGTTAGTGTTAGAATGGATGGCTCTCAGAGCAGAGGCGCCCCGCACGAGGACCGGGCCTGGCCGGAGCCCCGCAGCTCCCACCGTAACCCAGGCTCCGCTCCCAGATGGCACCAGGGCCCACCGCTAGCTCCTAACCCTGCTGCCTCGTCTCTAATCCTGCCTGGTGAAACTGGGAGCCCAGGACCCCAGGTTCCCCCAGGCCTCGGTGTAAGGAACAACCCTCAAACAGTCCCCCTTCCCTCCCTGTCTCCCCAGGCGAGATGCCTGCTTCACGTCTCTAATGAACACCCTGATGACGTCACTGCCCGCACTAGTGCAGCAGAGTGGCAGGCTCCTGCTGGCTGCCAACGTGGCCACTCTGGGCCTGCTCATGGCCCGGCTCCTCAGCACCTCTCCAGGTAAGGCCTGGGGCCCCGGCCCTAAGGAGTAGGGGCCAAAGACCTGGCTGCACCTGTGGGCCTCCAGGCAGAAGTCCCTGTTTTCAGGGGATGTTTTTACAGAATTTTCCAAAGGAGAGGAAATCTCTCTGTGTCTCCGTCCCCCACTCTACCCCACCCTTCTTCCTCAAATGATGACATTCTCTTCCTTCTTGAAGACTTTTAAGGCAAGGTCTGGTGGGTGTAAGTACAGGCCTGCTCAGAGGCACAGGCATAGGCACCTGGAATCCCAGCAGCCCAAGGTGGAGCCGCCCCCACCCAGGCCTTGAGTCAGAAACCTTATTCCTCCCATTGAGGTTTTTCTCTGCTCAGCACCTCACCTCCCTGGTGACAGGCTTCAGCACTTTGCTGCTCCTCTGCACGCACCTTCTCCGCAAGCCTGCCTCACCCCGACTGTGTGCGGGGGGAGGGCCAGGCCCTCCAGCCCCTGCCAGCCCTCCCTGTCTCCCACTTCGGCCGTGGGTGTCTGCTTGGGTCCCTCTGTCCCCGCCTGTTCCCTGTGCCCCATCTGTCAGGTTGGAGGAGCTGAGCAGATGCCTGGGAACAGGGCGTAACGAGCCTGTCCCCTCAGCTGCCTCTCTGTTCCCCGCGCAGGGATCCCAGCAGAGTCTCCTGGCAGCGGGAAGGGAGTGAGGCAGTGGGCCAGGGTCAGCCCCATGCTCCAGCTTGTGGCCCCTCTGCCCCTGAGTGGAGCCCCAGGGCTGCTCCCCCACAGATGCCACTGGTTGGCCTGACCCCCTTCCACACAGGGTCTGCGGGAGCGAGGTGGGCCCCTGCATGGGGGTGAGGGAAGCCCCATCACCACCCCCTGGGCCCCCTCTGGCACCCTCTTCTGGCCTAAGAGTCAAATCAGTGCCCAGCCTGTGGCTCCCCAGCCCGTGGCTCTCCAGCCTGTGGCTCTCCAGGTCCGTGGCTCCCCAGGCCCGTGGCTCCCCAGCCCGCTCTCCAGCCCATGGATCCCCAGCCCGTGGCTCTCCGGCCCATGGCTCCCCGGCCCGTGGCTCCCCAGCCCATGGCTCTCCAGCCCATGGATCCCCAGCCCGTGGCTCTCTGGCCCGTAGCTCTCTGGCCCGTGGGTCCCCAGGCCCGTGGCTCCCCAACCCGCTCTCCAGCCCATGGGTCCGCAGCCCGTGGCTCTCCAGCCCGTGGGTCCCCAGCCCCCTGGCTCTCCAGCCCGTGGGTCCCCAGGCCCGTGGGTCCCCAACCCTGTGGCTCTCCAGCCCATGGGTCCCCAGGCCCGTGGCTCTCCAGGCCCATGGCTCCCCAGCCCCGTGGCTCCCCAGGCCCATGGCTCCCCAGCCCCGTGGCTCTCCAGGCCCATGGCTCCCCAGCCCCGTGGCTCTCCAGGCCCATGGCTTCCCAGGCCCGTGGCTCCCCAGCCCCATAGCTCTCCAGCCCGTGGGTCCCCGGGCCCATGGCTCTCCGGCCCATGGCTCTCCAGCCCGTGGCTCTCCTGTCACAATCCTGTCATTACCCCGGCAGTGGGAAGGGCACCCAGAGGGGGAGTGTCCCGAGATTATTATATTTAATGCTCACAATGGATCACTAAGGTTAGCACTGTTGGCTCCGTTATAACAAGTAAGGAAACGGGAGCCAGGAAAGTGCATTCCCCAGGGTCACTCAGTGAAGCGAGGTAGGGCTTGCACCCAGGCCAAGGGCCAGAGAGGAGAGTCCTGGAGAGGGCGGAGGAGGTGGAGGAGAGGGCCTGGGGAGGCGCCCGCCCGCCCACCTCACGGCCCCTCGCCCCCTTGCCTTCCAGCTCTTCAGGGCACGCCGGCCTCCCGAGGTTTCTTCGCGGCCGCCATCCTCTTCCTGTCACAGTCCCACGTGGCACGGGCCACCCCCGGCTCGGAGCAGGCCGTGCTGGCACTGTCCCCCGACTACGAGGGCGTGTGGGCCGACCTGCAGGAGCTGTGGTTCCTGGGCATGCAGGCCTTCACGGGCTGCGTGCCGCTGCTGCCCTGGCTGGCGCCCGCCGCCCTACGCTCCCGCTGGCCCCAGGAGCTGCTCCAGCTGCTCGCCAGCGTCAGCCCCAACTCCGTCAAGCCCGAGATGGTCGCAGCCTATCAGGGCGTGCTGGTGGAGCTGGCCCGGGCCAACCGGCTGTGCCGAGAGGCCATGAGGCTGCAGGCGGGTGAGGAGACGGCCAGCCACTATCGCATGGCCGCCCTAGAGCAGTGCCTGTCGGAGCCCTGAGCGGGTGTCCGCTGGGGACGGACCCGGGGGTGGGCGGCGAGGGAAGGTGGGAGGAGGCATCTGCCCTGAAGCCCCCAGACTGGACCCCCTCCCCAAGCTCCCCCCAACACCCCAGCTTTCTGGCTTTCTTTCCCGAGGGCGAGGGCGCAGGGCCCAGCCCTCAAGTGTAAGGAACTGCGTCCGCCCCCCGGGGGCAGGGACTGGCTTGGAAATCCACGCGGCCGCCCCTGCCAGGCTGGGGCAGGTTGGAGCAGCCCCCCCAGGAGGGGGCCCTGGGTGTCATGGTCCCCACGGCAGGCCCCCCGCAGGAGGGAGGCCCCAGGGTGGGACGGGGCTGGCAGGAGCTGGCTGCCTCGGCCCATGTGCCCTGCCGGCCAGGGTGTGGGCTCCCCCAGGCTGTGGTGTCCCCTCTGGCCTCCCAGGTCCGCGTCCTTCAAATTGGCCCCTTGGCTCTCGCCCCTGGCCCCTTGGGTAGAGAGCAGGCTCAGACCGCTGACATGGCAGTTCTTCCCATCAAATTTGCTGACCCAAGGTCTGGGCTGCCCCGTCCTCCCAGGGAATTCTGGGGTGGGCAGGCCTGGTGTGGGGGTGGGGACACCTCCTTCCACCTGAGCCTCCTTGAGGGGACCCAGGATTCCTTAGGGCCTGGTGTCTAAGCTTCTGTGTCGTGTTGCAGCAGAGTGACGATGGGGGCTGGGGGGTTATTTATTTTGCCTGTCCTTATCCCTGCTTGGGCACCTGAGCATCTAATCCCTGTCCCCCTCGTGCCATCTGGCTTGGCTGGAGCCAGGAACAGGAGGGACCTGTCCCCAGAATCCGCATGTTTCCCTAGTGATTGCACCCCATTACCATCATGGTGCCTGGCTTCAGTTCCCACCCCTGCTTAGGCTTCCTCTCTGCAGAGAGACGCGACTGGCGGCTCCAGCAGGAACCACCTTCCTTAGGAACCCGGGGGACCCTCCCCCTCTGACCCCTTGCTTCCATTCCCCTTCCCTCCCCCAGTGCGTTCTGTGATCGCCACGTTCAAAGCTGTGCACATGCAGACACAATAAATGTTCATTGGTGACAAGGTGGCCCACGCGTGGTCTGTCCTGCACCTTCTCTCTTCCTTCCCGCCTCCCGCAGCTCACATCCACCATTTGCTGGACACACACCCGGCCAAGCACACTTCACAGGTGTCCTGGCCTTTAGCCCGCCCAAGAATCCTGCGACACAGGCATTATCCCAATTTTGCAGGTGAAGGCACTTCAGCGCGGGGAGGCGGTTGGCTCGAGGTGATGATGTGCTAGTGAGTGCCGGAGCCAAGAGCCAGCAGGCCGCTGAGTGCCCAGCCCGTAGCCTGGACCTCCCAGGGCAGGGTGGCAAACGTGCTGAGGCGGCCAGGCCCGGCGGGGCTTCGGGGCTTTTGTACAAGTGAAGTGCTGACGAGGAGGGCCACCCAGTACTACTGCCACGCCCTCCAATTTTTAAACAAAGACAAGTCAGAAACCCTCAATTTTATGCAAAATCTGATTTTTGAATGTTGATCCATTTTTTAAAATGAAATCATTACTGCCCCCAACTACATCTCCAGGCCAAACGTGGCTTTTAGGCAACCAGCGGTTCACCTCTTGTTTTTCATGGTTTTTTTTTTTTTTTTTTTTTTGCAGATTTTATTTATTTGACAGCACAGGCAGGGAGAGCAGCAGAGGGGGAAGGGGAAGCAGGCTCCCCACTGAGCAGGGAGCCAGGATGGGGGGCTTGCAGTGGGGCTCCATCCCAGGGCCCCAGCATCGTGGCCCAAGCTGAAGGCAGACACTTAGCCAACTGTTCAGCTCTGTTCTATGCCAAGGGGGAAGGAGAAGGGTCCTGAGAGCTCCAGCAGGAGACTGGAGCCAAGCACCTGCTGCTTCCCCGGGCCTGAGCCGAAGTGGTCAGACTGGAGCCAGACCAGCCCCAGCCCCCACCTGGCGGACCTCCCTACCTAGGCCCTCCAGCCAACAAGCGCTCACTGAGCATTTCCCATGTGCCTCTGCTGTTGGCTGTGCATGGGCGGAGGAACATTACTTACTAGAGGTCCTGACAGTCCCGTTCCTACATTGGGTGCCCTGGAGGAAATACGAAAGACGGGCCTTGCCGTCAAGCAGCTTAAAATCTAGGGAGGGGACAGTCGAGGCACCAGCCCCTTCAGGTGTAATCAGCTGCTTCTATGGGCGTCTGAGCAAAGTATGGCCGGAGCATAGGAGCCCCTCTGCTCTTACACTCAATAGTCTGAGAAAGCTCAGGAAGTTTTTGCCCTGAGACCTGGGGCTGAGGAGAGGCTTGCCAGGCAGACGAGCAGAGGAACCGCGGTGTAAAGGCATGCGGGCTTGGGAACTGCAAGTAGCTCGTTGTTGCCACGTAGCACGTGAAGAGGAGGCTGGGCCAGTGGCTACGGACCGGACCTTGCAAGCCCTGGTGTGCCGTGCTCACAAGCAGACCTGTGGGACCACGCTGAGATTTGTTTTCGCCAGACCGAACGTGATCCAGTTTGCATTTTTGAAAGATGACTGGCTGCGAGGGGGAACTGAGGCAGGGAGCTCAGAGAGGAAGTACCGAGTCTGAACTAAGCCCGTGGCAGGGCAGGTGGAGAAGATGCAGGAAGGAGTTAGTTATCAGGGCCTGGTGATTGGGAGTGAGGAGGGATCCAGAGCCCTCCTGGATACCCGATCTGGGCCACTAAGTGGATAATGGGGCCATTCACCATCACCGGGAACGCTGGGAAACAGGTTAATGCAAAATACAAGCTCATTTCGGGAAATGGCGAGTTCATGCTGCTTGTGGGGTACCCAGGGGTCGCCTGCTTTCTGTGGCCCGGAGCTCGGGGAGTTGGGAGTTGCAGGTGCGGGGTCTGGAAAGTCCTGGGCCCCGGTCGGCGAGGGCGCGGCCACGTTACCAGGCCCGCTCACTCCTGGGGCTTCTGCGGCCAGGGCCACAGGCGACCTGAGCTGCCGTCGTGACACCGCCAGGTGGCGCCTCAGCATCTCCTGTGCCACCTGGTCCCGTGGCCCGGCCTGGTTGTGTCACCAGGGCAAGCCGGCCGCGGTCTTAACAACCGATCCAGACACAAACTCACTTTTTGAAGAGGGGGGTCGCGATGAGCCGGGGAGACGGTGCCCTGCTACCTGCGCACGAGCGCCGCTGTGTCTCCTGCGTCCCTGTGTGTGTGTCCCCCACCAGGGCCTGCTGGCATGCAGGCTCCCTGACAGCCGGCTGCGCCCCCCCCCCCCCCAGCTCCGGCATCCATCGTGCATTGGAGGGGCCTCCCGGTCCCCACCCCCCCATCATCCTCTTGTGAAGCAGCTCATGAGCCTGAAGGGACGATCAGCGCAGCCCAGGGGGTGGGGGCGCCCAGGGTGCCTACACTGTGTGTGCCCCGAAGACGCCGCGGGGAGCCTCCCGAGCCTTCCGGGCAAGAAGGTGACACACTCCAGGCCCCCGACCGCTTCGTGCAGCTGCAGGTGGGAAGGGTGACGCCGAGCGCGAGAGCCATCAGGGAGCTGTCACCACGTCCCTAGTAGGCAAACCCCAGCGAGCTGCTGCGTCCCCTTCCGAGTCTACAACACGCAGATTCCAGGCCCCAGGCTCAGAGGCCCCGCTTCAGGAGGCCGGGTGACGTCCGGGAGGTGGCACCTTGGCAGGACAGGGGCGGCAGGGGATGCCGGTCCCGGAAACACACTTTGGGGACTACCGGGGGCTGGGGGGGCTTCAGGCGGCCGCCCCCGTTGGGTGTGCGCACCTCGCGAGAGGTACGGACCAGACCACGGGTGACAGCCCGCCCGCAGCCACCAGGGCTTTGAGGATGAATGACTCGCCCTCGTCAAGCGTAGATGGGAAGGAAGGGCCGAGGCTGCGCCCCTGACAGTGAGTAGCAACGTGGCTGAGGAGTGGTCGCGGGGCGGGGGGACAAGGAGGCCACAGGGGTGTCTCAGGCCGCAAGGAAGTAGCCAGAGGAAGCCCTTGGAGGCCCCTGGACGGACAGCCTGTCCACTCCTTACGCCCTTCCTGCAGCCTGCCGGACACAGCCGGGGGTCCCCAGGGCTGGGCATGGGCATCGCCAGCCTTGGGCCTCCCCCAAAGGGTGCCACACACCCACCCGCACCCTCCTGTCCTGCAGCCTCGCTTCTGATGTCCCGCCGCTGAATCCAAGAGGCGAGGAGGGGGGGTCTCGTCACAGATTCACCCCCGCACGCACAGACCTGCGTGACATACACCAGACCTCGGGTCCGCCCTGTCCGACTGGCTCGTCCACCTAGCTGGTGGCTCCAGCCTCCAGAAACTTCTCAGTGATGCTGCTTCTAGCCTCTTCCTGCCCCACGGCCCCCCAGGCTGGGATGACCCAGGCCTGAGCTCCGCACCTGCCAAATGTCTCTGGGATCCCCCCTCACTTACCTCACTGGGATCCTCTCCTCCACTTACCTTCTGGGGCTAACCCCCCCTTCTGTCATCCACCGCCACATTGTCACCTCTCCTTTGGCATCATCCGCTTCCCTGGAAAGGGGCCTCGGAAACATACAGGCCTCTGTGACCCCCCTACTTTGCTGTCCCACTGCTTGGAGTTGCAGGAACTGGTGTCAGAGAGGAAGAGGGATGTGGGGGAGCACAGGCCGAGGGGGTCAGAACTCCGTTCCCAGTGCCCGAGTGGCAGGCAGTCTCGGGTAGGAGTTCCCAGCACCAACCCTCAGCCAGCCACCCGACCTTGGGCAAACGGGTTCAGTCCTCTGTGCCTCGTCCTCCCCTCTAGAGACACGGCTGAAATGACCCAGTCCCACCAGGTACTTAGCACAGAGCACGGCACACCCTGTACTAAGTACTTCTGCGAGGATTTCTTCTAGGCCTTGGTCTCAGCATCTTCTTCCTTTAAACAAGGAAGCTGGGATCCCTGGGTGGCGCAGCGGTTTGGCGCCTGCCTTTGGCCCAGGGCGCGATCCTGGAGACCCAGGATCGAATCCCACATCGGGCTCCCGGTGCATGGAGCCTGCTTCTCCCTCTGCCTGTGTCTCTGCCTCTCTCTCTCTCTCTGTAACTATCATAAATAAATAAAAAAAAAAAAAAAAAAAAAAAAATAAACAAGGAAGCTTCCTCGCTTCCTTCTGCTTTTTATTTTTTCTTTTTAAGATTTTATTTATTCATGAGAGACACGGGCGGGAGGGCGGAGGGGGCAGAGACACAGGCAGAGGGAGAAGCAGGCTCCATGCAGGGAGCCCGATCTGGGACTCGATCCTGGGTCTCCAGGATCATGCTCTGGACTGAAGGCGGTGCTAAACCACTGAGCCACCAGGATTGCCCCTGCTTTTTATTTTTTCAAGTTGTTTTAAAGATTGTATTTATTGGGATCCTCAGGTGGCTCAGTGGTTCAGCGTCTGTCTGCCTTCGGCTCAGGGCGTGACCCCAGGGGCCCGGGATCAAGTCCCTCATCGGGCTCCCTGCATGGAGCCTGTGTCTCCCTCTGCCTGTGTCTCTTCCTCTCTGTCTCTAATGAATAAATAAATAAAATCTTAAAGAAAAAGTGTGGAAAAAAAGAAAAGAAAAAGTGTGGGATCCCTGGGTGGCTCAGCGGCTTAGTGCCTGCCGTTGGCTCAAAAAGTGTGATCTTGGAGTTCTGGGATCAAGTACTGAGTCGGGGTCCCTGCAGGGAGCCTGCTTCTCCCTCTGCCTGTGTCTCTGCCTCTCTCTGTGTGTCTCTCATGAGTAAATAAATGCAATCTTAAAGAGAGAAAAAAAAAGATTGTGTTTATTTGAGAGAGAGAGAGAGCAAGAGTACACAGGCTGAGGGAGAGGCCGACTCCCCGCTGAGCAGGGAGCCCGAAGGACAGGAGCTCAGTCCCAGGACCCTGGGACCATGACCAGAGGCCAAGGCAGATGCTTAACAAATGAGCCACCCAGACGCCCCCCCCCTCCTGCTTTTGAAATTCCTGCTCCTCTAGTATTCCTCTCATTTCCCTTTCTTTCATCCTTGCCCCTGCTTCTCGGGAGGAGAGGGCTGGGTGTGGGGAGAAGGAAAGGTGCAGGACCTTTTGGGGCCTGGATTGTGCTTGAGCGCCGGCCAGCGCCTGCCACAGTGACACACGAGCACACAGCCTGCGCATGTCAGTGTGACGACTGCACTCCGTCCAAGTGGGGCAGTTGCACACATAGTCACTCAACAGTGTCTTGGTGTGAGAGGCCTACACTCCCTGTTGCCCAGCCTCCATCTGGCCTGCTGTCTCTCTGTGCAACCTGCTTCCTCGGAGCCTGGCTTGGCATTGGGACTTACCAGCCGTCAGGAGGCTGAGGACAGGGGCCCCTCTGGAGGCGGCTCAGGGAGCCTGGGCTGGCACTGCACACCCGCAGGCATACACGTTACACGCTGACACACGCGTGCCCTGGGCCAGTGGCTGGAGTCTGCCGCTCTCACACTGCTTCCACGTTGCCGAGGCCCCATCCGCAGTCGGGCCAGGCGCCTGCTGGAAGGGTTGACACCCATTTTACAGGCCAGGAGGCTGAGGATGCGCAGGAGCAGCGTTTGCTTTGCTCAAAGGCAAGTGAAGGCGACAGGGCCCATCCCAGGCCAGGCCCCCGCATCCTGGCCTCCAACCCCTCTCGGTTCGCGCACAGCTGGGAGAGCTGCGCCCCGCTGGGGCCGGTTCCCGCCCCGCCACCCTCCCCGCCGTCCCGCCTGCGCCACGCCTCCCCCTGAACTGTCGCCGGGAGAAGGGAGGAGCGGCCACCGCGTGTCTCTTTAATGCGCGCCCTGGAGGCCCAGCGCGCCCCCGCCACTATAACTGGAGCGCATGGAGCGGCCGCGCTCAGACGGCGGAGGGCGGGCGCCGGCGCCCCGGGACCCGCTTGCCCGACCGCGCCCCGCGCCCGCCCGGCCCGGCGCCCCCCATGGACCCGCCCCGGGGCGCCCGCCGCTGAGCGCCCGCCGCCCGCCTCGCCCCCCGCCGCGCCCCCCGCAGCCCCGCGGGCTCCGCAGGCCCCGCGCGTCCTCCTGCAGCGCCCGCCGTCGGGCGAGGGCTCCGCCGCCCCATGCTGGTGCACACCTACCCCGCCATGGTGAGTCGGCGCCGGGCCGCGGCCGGCCCCTAAGCATCCCCCGGGCCGGGGCCGGACCCCCGTAAGCATCCCCCGGGCCGGGGCCGGACCCCCCGTAAGCATCCCCGGGGCCGGAGCCGGACCCCCCGTAAGCATCCCCCGGGCCGGGGCCGGACCCCCCCCGTAAGCATCCCCCGGGCCGGGGCCGGACCCCCCGTAAGCATCCCCGGGGCCGGGGCCGGACCCCCGTAAGCATCCCCCGGGCCGGGGCCGGACCCCACGTAAGCATCCCCCGGGCCGGGGCCGGACCCCCCCGTAAGCATCCCCCGGGCCGGGGCCGGACCCCCGTAAGCATCCCCCGGGCCCCGCGGCCGGACCCCCCGCCCGCCGCCCCGCCCCGGGCACCCCCGGCCCGGCCCCGCCGCGCCCTCCTCCAGCCATCCCCCGTGTCGCCCCCGGGCCCCCGCGCGCCGCTCCGAGGGAGACCCCAGGCCCCGCGGGGCGCGCAGGACGGGTCGGACCCCGCGGGCCGGGGTGGGGGGTGCCCGGGGCGGGTCCCTGGGCGGCGGCCGCTCGCCTGACGCGCCCCCCGCCCCCAGGAGCGCCCCGACGGGCCGGGCGCGGCTGCCGTTGGGGCCCGCCTGCCGCCCCTGCCCCCCGCGCCCTACGGGCCGGCGCCGCCGCTGAGCCACACGCCCGCCGCCGACTTCCAGCCGCCCTACTTCCCGCCGCCCTACCCGCAGCCGCCGCTGCCCTACGGCCCGGCGCCCGACGCCGCCGCCTTCCCGCACCTGGCGGCGGACCCGTTCGGCGGCCTGGGCCCCCTGGCGCAGCCGCAGCCCCCGCAGCCCGCCTGGGCCGCGCCCCGCGCCGCCGCCCGCGCCCACGACGAGCCGCCCGGCCTCCTGGCGCCGCCCGCCCGCGCCCTGGGCCTCGACCCGCGCCGCGACTACGCCGCCGCCGCCGCCGCCGCCGCCGCCGCGCCCCGCCTCCTGCACGGCCTGGCCGAAGCGCCCCTTGGCCTCCCGGGGCTGGCGGCGCCCCCCGGCCTGGAGGACCTGCAGGTGAGCCCCGGGAGGGCGCGGCAGGTGCCGTCGGGGCGCAGCAGGTGCCCTCGGGGCGCTGCAGGTGCTCTCGGGGCGCAGCAGGTGCCGTCGGGGCGCAGCAGGGGCGCTGCAGGTGCCTTCCAAGCGCGGCAGCCCAAGCCCCTTCCCGAGTTCTCCGTGGCCCCGGCACCCCTGTGGCCCCGCCCCAGAGCCCGGGGGGGGGGAGGGGGGTGCGCTGGGGCCGTGCCTGCAACAAAGAGAGGCCCAGGCATCGGCTAAGGTTCCAAATAAGGTCGCGGGCCAGAGGGAGGTATTGGGGCTGCAGCCGCCAGGCCGCCCCCGAATGGGGGTGCTGAGCGCAGGGGAGTGGGGCCTGGGGAGGTGACGGGGCCTAGGTCCCCAAGCACCCTTACCACAGCCTCTCCTATTTTCAGGCCGTGGATGAGCCGGGAATGGGTTTCCTGGACCAGTCTGTGATCAAGAAAGGTAAGGAAGGCACAGCAGGTGGCTGCGGGGGGCAGAGGGGGAGTGCGGGCTGCAGGGGGGAAGTGGGGGAGATGATGCAGGCTGCAGGGGGAACTAGGGGAGACAGTGCGGGCTGCAGGGGTAACTGGGGGAGATGGTGCCAGCTGCAGGGAGATGGGGGAGACAGTGCGGGCTGCGGGGGGGGCGGGGGGGGGGAACTGTGGGACACGGTGTGTGTGTGGGGGAACTGGGGGAGACGGTGCAGGCTGGGGGGACAGGGGAGGCGGTGCGGGCTGAGGGGGACGGGGACACGGTGCAGGCTGGCGGGTACCGGGGACACGGTGCGGGCTGCAGGCCCTACCCTGTGGAGCTTGCCTCCTGTGCACCGCAGGCTTCAGCTGCGGCCGGCAGCTTCCTAGCCCAGGAGAGAGAGCGGGGCGGCAAAGAGGGGTCCCCTCCAGAGCTCAGGCACATGGCAGGTCGGGGTGTGGCCCCCAGAGCCTGCAGCCTGGGCACACTGAACCCCCGGGGCTCACTGCAGCTGGGGGCCTGGAGTTGCACGGAGGGGCCTGGCCGCCCCTGCCCAGGGGAGGGAGCACTCGGGCTCCGGAACTAACTGGCCGTGGGAGTTAAACTACTTCGCTGATTCCTAAGAGGCCGAACGGAGTGCAGTTCCCGGGGTTCCCTAAACGCCCTCCTCCTTCCAGAGCCTCAGCACTTCCCGGCTTCCGAGCCTTCCTTCCCAGCCTGGCCGCCGCAGAGTGGGGTGGGGGAAGCGAGGGTTTTCCTGGGGGCATTTCCTGTTCTTGCCGGAGCCTCTTTCCACATTTAGGGTGATGGGACTTGGCGTGTGGATATATGGGGTGTTCGTCCGAGGGTGGGATGTCCTGCCCCTGGATGTCCTGCGTGAGTTCGGGCTCCTGTGTCTGGCGTGTTCCTTTCCCAGGTGTCTTTCTGGTGTTTCTTGGCTTGGGAGTGTGTCTCCGTTGCTGAGTGTGTGATGCGTGCCCAGGATGTTGGTGTACATTTCTGGGAGTTTGGGAGTCTCTCTGTGTGTGTCAGGGTCTTTGTTGTGTCCTGGAGTTTGTTCTTTGCTCCAGAGGATCTCTAGGCATGTGAGAATCATTCCTGTGCCTTTTGGGGGGTGCCTGTGTCTCTGCACTAGTGAAAGCTGGGGACGTGAGACCTGCCCTCCAGTGGATTTTCCCGCTGGAGGACCCAGTTCTGGACGTGCCAGGAAAAGGTGAGAAAGTGAGAGAAAGAGACACACAGAGAGTCAGAGGGGTCCAGGCTTCGGGTGGGCTCCTTAGATTTAGGGCAGGGGCCCCAGGAGGAATTCCATGGCACACACGAGCCTGTGGGGCCTGGTCAGGTGCCGCTCCCTCAGGATTTGGCTCCGGTTGTTTTCCGAAAGAGCCGTTTCAAGCCCAGGCATCGTTTGCACTTCACCTGTTCTCGGGGGAGGCTGGGCTGAGGCTGGGGTAGGATGGGGCGTGAGGCCTGACCCTCCAGGGGCCGGGGCTGGGTTGCCAGGGGCGGAGAGCTAGTTGGCCAGCCTAGAGTGTGGGGGTACAGGCCCCGAGCCTGGAAGAGAAGGGCCTCTTAGTGTTGGCCTGTGTCACCCGGATGCAGGGATGTGGAGGGGAAACCAAACCGGCTTCCAGGAGCCGCTGAGGTGGTGGATGCGGCCCTGACTTAGTGGACTTTTGGGAACACGCAGGACGGAAGAGCTCCATCTGCGCTTGGCAAGGGCCTGCGGCTGGGCTGCGTCCCGCCCCGGACAGACAGTGTGGCTGCGGTCCCCAGCTCCCCACTTCTGCCCAGGGGGTGGCCTGGAATGGGGTAGGGAGGGGGACTAGGCTCACTGACTCCCTGGGGGCCAGCCCCCCCCCATCCCAAGCATGCCCGGAGCCTGCGAACCTCTCCGCGGGAAGTCGTAGAAGGCTCCGCTGGGGCTCAGAGTGCCTTGACCTCCAGTCCAGAGCCAGGCCCCGGCCAGGAGACTGGCGGTGACGAGGCCCTGGATTGGCCCGGACATGGTTTCTCTCAAAGGATGGGAGCTGCCATATATTCTGGGTTCCAGGCAGGCACCGGGCTCCCCAACAGTGGCTCCAGAACCACAGGGAGGACCGCGGGATTGTCCTGAGTGTGACCCACTGGGCCCATTGGGCCGTGCAGGTGCTGGTGCCTGCTGGGCCTCGGGGGGGCGGGGGTGGGTGTGGGTGCCCGCTGGGCCCCTGGGGAGCAGATGTGGATGTGGGTGCCCACTGGGCCCTGGGGACCGGGGGTGGGTGCTGGTTCCCCACTGGGCCCTGGTGGGGGGCGCTGGTGGCCAGTGGGCCCTGGGGGGGGGTGTGAGTGCGGGTGCCCGCTGGGCCCTGGGGGGAGGTGGGTGCTGGTACCCGCTGGGCCCTGGGGGGGATGGGCGCTGGTGCCTGCTAGGGCCTGGGGGGGTGGGTGCTGGTGCCCACTGGGCCCCTGGGGGGGTGCGGGTACCTGCTGGGCCCTGGGGGGGGTGGGCGCTGGTGCCCGCTGGGCCCGGGGGTGGGGCGTGCACATCCCCTGCACCGCACACAGTGCCAGCTCTTGGCCACCTGGGTGCCCCCCTGGGCCAACGTGGCTCACCCGGGAGCGGAGTGGCCAAGAGAGAGGGGTGGGAGCCAGGCTCGTGCGGAGGGAGCGCCTGGGTCCCCAGGTGCGAGCTGGGCCTTCCGTGGCAGCACCAGGGAGCAGGGGACAGGGCCCACAAAGCTGTCCCCAGGCCCTGACCCGGCGGCCAAGCAGGTGGCCGGGTGTGAGCAGTTTCCTCAGGGACTTGCACCGTCTCTGTCTCCGCAAGACCCCGGGCGGCCGGTTGGTGTCCTCCTGGGCCCTCCGGACCACGCGACAGCTGCGGCGACACCCAGACGGCCCTCGGGCCTCTGTCACCCACGGGAGGCGGCCGGGCCCTGGCCCCCTGGACGGGGGGGGGGTGAGTCGGGCGGGGCTCGCTGTGTCGGTTGTGCGGCTCCGCAGCCCCACCAGAGGGCCGCTCGGGTTGAGGTCCTGGGCACCAAACCCCAGAAGCCGAGTGGGGGTTCGATGAGGGGAGCCTGACCTTGGCTGTGAAACCTTCGCTGCCCCAGGCACTCGGCCTGCAGGGGGAAGGAGGAGCCAAGCCTGCGCCCAGGACCCCCCTGGGACGGGGTGCTGGCCTGCTGGCCCTGGGTGTGGGGGCCCCTGGGTGTGGGGGGCACAGAGGAGAGGAGAGGCTGCGAGCGCTGCATCTACTGCCCAAGTCAGGTACTCCCGGTTTTGCAACCTGCCGAGCAATGGGGGCTGGCGGGGGCCAGACCTGGGGGGAGTATTGTCTGGTGGAGAAACACGGAGAGGTGTGAGACGAGGAGGAAGCTGAGTGCTTGAGGCTGGGGGCTTCCTCCAGGAGAGGTGAGCGCGGGTCTTCCAGGTGTTCCACGGGGGTTTGTTGAATGAATGTGTGACGGGGTTTGAAGTCAGAGTGCGCTGCAGAGACATCCGGCCAAGCTACTGTCCCCCAAGGAGACACAGCACGTGCAAAGGCCCTCCACGCGGGTAGGGCCAGGCCGCCTAGTCTGCGTGGGTCCAGGTTGTCCAGCCGCAGCTGGGGGGCCGCGGTGCAGGGAGGAGAACTGAGACGAATCACGCCTCCCTTCCAAGAAGGTGGCTGGTCAGCTGGGCCTGGGGACGGGCCTTCCTGCTGGGCTCTGTGGTCCAACCCAGGGTCTCCAGGAAGGGGCTGAAGTCAACGGCCACCGTCCCCTCCACTGTCCTTGGCTCTGGGGCTCCAGGAGGCTGCGGGCTTCCGGGTGAATCTCCGCAGGGCCAGGCCTCGGGTGCGGAGAGCGAAGTGCTCACCTTTGAGGCAAGGATTGGATCAATATAAATATATTTTAAAAAAATATTTATTTGTTTGCATTAGAGAGAAAGAGTGCAAGTGGAGGGAGGGGCGGAGGGAAAGGGAGAGAGAATCCTTAAGCAGATTCCCTGCTGAGCACGGAGCCCCACTCAGGGGCATCAGGGCCCCTGAGAGCATGCATCGGGGCTCCTGAGAGCATGACCTGAGCTGGGGTCGGGAGTCACGTGCTTAACCCAACGAGCCACCCAGCGCCTCAGGTGGATGACATATCTTAGCGGTGCAGCATTTTTAAAATTTATTTATTTATTTATTTATTTATTTATTTATTTATTTATTTATTTATTTGAAATATATTTTTTAAAATGGTTTTCTCTTTATTGGACCCCACTGACTTTTTTTTTTAAGATTTATTTATTTATTTATTCACGAGAGACACAGAAGGCGAGGGAGGCAGAGACACAGGCAGAGGGAGAAGCAGGCTCCATGCAGGGAGCCCGATGCAGGACTCGATCCCAGGAACCTGGGTCACTCCCTGGGCCGAAGGCAGGCGCTCAACCACTGAGCCCCCTGGGGCGTCCCTCTTAGTGCAGTATTTTAAAATAGGAAGCACTTGCCACAAATCCATGATGAACAAAAAATCAGAGTTTCACGTAGAGAGAGGAGGGGACCCGGCACTTGCACGTTCCTGCCTCACTTGCCTCCCGGGCCCTGGTCGCCCCAGAAGGAGAGGGGAGGCCCAGTGCCGAGCAGGTGGGGGTCTGGGTGGTGGCTGAGGCCAGGAGGGCGGGCAGGTGAGCCCAGGTTAGTTAGTGGGAAGGAAACTTAGCCAGTGGGTCGGGGGGTAGTGGGCTGGGCAGGGTGGCCTCCCCACCCGTCTGCCTTCTCCAGCCGCACCCCTTGCCCCCATGCACCCTGAGTGTGGGCTGAGGAACCGCAGGCATCAGAGGCCCTGGAGGTGCCTGTAGAGCCAAGGTTTCCCGGGTGCCTCTCGCAGCGGGGGGCCCTGCAAGCTCGGGCAGGAGCCTGCCTTCGTCACGCAGCCACTGCAGTCAAAAATGTACATTCCTGAAATCAGCCATGTAATGGTATAATTCGATGATTTTTAGTCAATGTACAGAGTCCTGTAGCCGTCATTCCCAGCGTTCGGCCCACGGCCTGTGCATCACCCTGAGATCTCTGCGTTCTGCCTGTGGCTCATCCTCACTCCCGCCCAAGGCGGCCCCATTTCCAGACACGCTGCATCCGTGGAATCCATAAACATGCCAGGGGTGCATCCAGCAACTTCTCCCTGTGTAGTGTTTTGGAGGCTCACCTGTGTCAGGCAGGTGTGAGTAGTTCTGCTTGGGTCCCTTGTTTCCTTGTGTTGTGGGGCCGCACCCCGCGGCGTGCGGGGTCACCCGTTGCTGGGCGCTCGGGATTTTGCACCCTCGGGCTGCCGTGCTCATGCTGCTCCGATCACTCACACACGTCTGTGTGCACACCTGTGTTTTCATGGCGCTTCGGTAAATCCCGGGTGGTGACATCCTGGGCGTCACGGTAAGTTGGTATTTAATTTCCTACAGGCCTGGCACGCTGCTTCCCAGAATGTTCTGTTCCACATTTCTGCTCCAACAACAGGGCTCCGGCCTCACCTACACTTGACATTGTCTTTTTTTTCTTTTTAAGATTAATTTATTTAGGGACGCCCGGGTGGCCCAGGGGTTGAGCGTCGGCCTCCTTGATCACATATGTGATTTTCTACTGTTTCCTTCAAGTTCATGATTTGTCTTTCCATTTTTTTTAAATAGTGCCTTCCGAGGTGCAGAGGTGCACAATTCTGCTGAGGTCCCGCTTTATCACTCTTTTCTTTTACGGATCGTGGTTCCAGGGTTGAGCCTTGGAACCCACTCCCCAGGCCAGGGGCACAGGGAGTTTTTTCCTGCCTTTGCTTCTAGACGGAATTGAAATTTCAGTCCGCTTCCTGGGAGAGTCTTTTGCCTCCTCCCCAGATTCGGTGCTCGGACCGTAGCTGCCCGCCGTGGACGCAGCGTGTAGACAAGTGGGTGTCTTGTGTGACCGGCTGGACGACCAGGAGCTCTGGTGTTGGTGGTAGGAGTGTGTGCGTGTGGAAGGCTTGTGCTTGTGCCGTGGGGGGAGGCCGGGGAGGCAGGGAGGACGCCACGGGCGTCAGGCGGTCGGGGAGCCAAGCACCAGTGTCCCTGCTCTGCAGTCTGTGCTGCTTTCATTCTACCTTCATGACTGTCCCTTTCTCACGCCACCGCCTCCCCAGCCTTGGTTCCCATTCCTCGTGCCACTTCTTTTCTTTTCTTTTCTTTTCTTTTCTTTTCTTTTCTTTTCTTTTCTTTTCTTTTCTTTCTTTCTTTCTTTCTTTCTTTCTTTCTTTCTTTCTTTCTTTCTTTCTTTCTTTCTTTCTAATTGTATTTATTCATGAGAGACACAGAGAGAGAGAGAGGCAGAGACCCAGGCAGAGGGAGAAGCAGGCTCCCTACAGGGAGCCCAACGCGGGACTCGATCCCAGGACCCCGGGGTCATGCCCTGGGCCTAAGGCAGCTGCTCAACTGCGGAGCCCCCCCCAGGCATCCCCCTCTTGCCATTTTGGAGGGAAGAGGCCCCAAGGAAAATGGGAAAGATCCTGGGGCTCGGGGAAAGGCACAGAGCCTGGACTTCCTTTCACACACACAGACACACACACATGCGCGTGCGCGCGTCTACCTGTCGCACACCTACGCCGGTGGCACCTGGATCTGCATTAACCTGGCGCAGGCCCTGAGCCGAACTCCCATCAGGAGCTGAGGCCCTCGCAGCCATCGGCTCACTTGGGGCCATGTTCCCGCTGCACCCAGGACCACGGAAGCTGTGACTGCGCAGCAGGGACCGGGCCTCACGCGGGGGGGTGGGGGGGCACCTGCCAGTCTGACCCCGGAGCCCCGTCCACGCCGGGCGTCACGGTTTGTGCCGCCACCTGTTCCATGTGCGCGGCCTCTCCCGGGGCCTGGCCTTGGGGAGCCCCTGGTCGGAACACAGTGGGGCTGGAGGACAGAATTTTCTATTCCTTCTGACTTATTTCTGTTCCTTTGCCTTCGGGGTCATGCGAGAGGGAGGCCGGTCATTCCACCCTTCTTTTTCTTTTTATTTCATGGATTTGTAGAGTTGTTTGGTTTGGTTTTTTTTTTTTTTAAGTCAAGCTTGAGGTGTAGGTAACCTTAAAGGCACGTGTCTTTGCATTTTGACAAATGTCAACACATAGTCGTGCAACCACTGCAATAGGGAACAGCTCCATCACCCAGATGAGGTTTCCTCGTGGCAGAGGGACACAGGGGACGAGGGACACAGGTGAGCAGGGAAGCTGTGCACAGGCTCGGGAGGCGCCAGAGCAGGAGGTGGGGATGGCACACTGTCAGCCCAGTGTCACGGGCCCGTTGGGCTAGGACGCCTTGGCCCGTCACCCCGGGAGGAGGCTGCGGTCAAGGAAGGGTCCACGGTGGGGACGCCTGGGTGGCTCAGTCGGTTGGGCGTTCTGCCTTTGGCTCAGGTCACGATCTCGGGGGCCTGGGTCGAGCCCCATGTCAGGCTCCCTCCTCAGCGGGGACCCTGCTTCCCCCTCCTCCTCTCCCTCTGTCGCCACCCCCCTGCTTGTGCGTGCTCTCTCTTAAATAAATAAAATGTTAAGATAAAAAAATTTTTAAATGAAAGGTCCATGAGGCAGGGTGGGGCCAAGAGCAGGATCAGAGACTCTATTTTTTTTTTTAAGATTTTATTTATTTATTTGAGAGAGAGAGAGCGCGCGCACAAGCAGGGGGAGCGGCAGAGGGAAAGGGAGAAGCAGGCTCCAGACCTGGGGCTCGATCCCAGGACCCCGGGATCATGACCTAAACCCAAGGCAGGCGCTTAACTGACTGAGCCCCCCAGGCATCCCCACCCTCCGAGACTGTTTCTAATTAAAATCTTGTTTACATTAATTTAAAAATATACGGCATTAAAGGGGCGCCTGGGCGGCAGAGTCGGTTGTGTCCCCCTCTCGGTTTCAGCTCAGGTCGGAACCTCAGGGGTGTGAGATGGGGCCTCAGGTCAGGCTCCGCGCTGAGCCTGGAGTCTGCCTAAGGTTCTCTCTCTCTCAATCTCTCGCTTTCTGCCCCCCCTAAAGTTATAACCTGCAGTAAAATACCGTTCATCTTGCTAGATGAGTTTCTGGTGCTTCCCAGGGCACGTGGCTCTTTTGCTTCCCCCTGGGGTCCTGCCCCGGGATGGGGACTTGCCTGCAGTGGGACGTGTGCTGCTCACCCCCTACACATCCTGCGCTTTTCTCTTCTTCCACTCGTGACCTCTCTGACCTCCTGGCCCGTGCCTGAGGGGTGGTTTCACTACCAATGGAAAGGACAGGGATGCCCCCCTCTCCGTTCAGGCTGCTCCGCTCACTCATCCCACAGGCACTGATACCCGCTTGTGCTGAGGCCCTGCCGTCCAGGCACCCTCCTGGTCGGGGAGGAAGAGCCATGGAAGCTGGGGTGGGGGTTCAGGGCGAGGAGGCCAGGTCTAGACGGGGCTGGGAGGCTGGGGGCGCAGATGGTGCCCGCACTGAGGCTGGGGACGGAGGGGCCTGCTCAGGAGCACGGAGTCCTTCTGTGCGGCTCGAAGAGCTCATAGCCTAGTGGCCCCCCTTCGCAGGTGGCACTCCCCCATGTTCCCTTTGGCCTGTGCTGGGTTTTTTTTAAGACTTGGGATTGGTTGCCAGGCTCTAAGAATCCAGAGCCTTCACAAAGAAATCCCAAATCCTGGAGTCATCGGTAACCAAACCAGCCAGGAGTCCTGGCCACGTTGGTGTGTCCTGTGTGATCACCAACAGCCGAGTAGCAGGTTTCCATAGGGCGGCACCTGTCCCCCACACCTTGCTCACTGGCTACCTGTTTGCCGCCCCCCTTCGACGTCTAGAGCCACTAGGCACCTGTGGCTGTTGGGCACCGGCAACGGGGCTTGTGCGAATTAAGATGCGCTGGAAATGTAAGGCGTGCGTCGCATTTTGAAGGCTAAGTACAAGGAAAGAATGTGGAATCGCTCATTAATAATCTTTAAAATACGGATTACGTGCTTCCATGATAGTGTTTTTGGCATATTGGGGTAAAATAAAAATATTAAAATTAACCTCACATTTCTTTTTGCTTTTTAAAAATGGGGCTACTAGAAAACTTAAATTTATAGTCTATGTATATATAAATTATATGCGTATATATAGGACAGTATATTTTTGCTGGTCAGTCTGGGTCAAGAGCCTAAAGGACAAATGGGGGCCCGGGCAGTGGCCAGAACGCAAAGTGGGCGAACGAGGGCGTCACCTGGCAGGTGCTAGGATGGTTAAGGATGTGGACTTTGGAGTCTGATCAGGGCCCAGGACCCGTCTGTGCTCCCCGCCTGCTATGCCGTCCGTCTGAACCCCTCTGGACTCTCTGTTTCTCCGACGTGCAGTGGGGACGTAATAGCACAGACCTCGCAGAGCTGTGGGTGTCAAGCCCTTGTGTGCAGTTGACGCCCGCCGAAGGATGGGCCACGTCGTTCTGGCCACGGCAAGGAAGCTGGGATTTGACTCAAGGGGCGTGATGGGCAGCGCCGATCTTAGTCTGGAGGGTGATGTGCATGGGAGGGGCCCTGGGCCCGTGGGTGCAGGAGGACGCGGTGCCGGGAGGGAGGGGGCGGTGCGGAGGGCGGCACCCGGGGCCTGGCTGGGTGTCCGGGTGCGGGTGCGAATGCACCCCCGTGTCCCCAGCCTTGCTTGCCTCTCATGCCCTGGCATGCGGGCCTCACAAGCGGTTGCTGGATGGCTGCAGGACTGCGGTGCTGCCTCGCAGACCCGCGTGCAGGGCTTGCTCCCGGTGCCCCGCCTGGCGGCTCTGTGGCCTCCCCTCTCCGGGCCTCACTCTCCCCAGCTGCAAAATGGGAGCAGCAGACACGGGCCCCTCGTGGGCTGTGCTCAGGATCCCGCAACATCACCCGTGCGAGTGCAGAGTGTGGTGGGTGCTACTGAACTAGCTGCTGGCCTCAGGCTTCCCAGGCAGCCCCCCCACCCCGGGCTGCTTTCTCCCCCGAGGCTCTCCCTTCCCCTGAGGCTAAGCAGCTGGATGGAGGTTAGACCACAGAGAGAACTTTCTTTTGGAATCAGGATTATCCAAGTGGGGGTGTTTTTTCTGAGTTGTTTTGTTTTGAAGCAGGCTCCACGCCCGGTGTGGAGCCCAACACGGGGTTTGAACTCCCGACCCTGAGATCATGACCTGAGCTGAGACCAAGAGGGGGCGCTGCACCCGCTGAGCCGCCCAGGTGCCCCAGGTGCTCCCTCCGGGGAGGTTTTAGGAAAATTAATTTCTGGGGGCGCCTGGGTGGCTCTGTCAGTTATGCATCTGCCTTCAGCTCAGGTCATGATCCTGGGGTCCTGGGATCGAGTCCTGCATCAAGCAGGGAGCCTACTTCCCCCTCTCCCCCTGCTTGTGCTCCCTCTGTGTCTCTCTCTCAAATGAATAAATAAGAAAGAAAAATAAAAGAAAACCTCTGAGAGTCCCTTCACCGCCCCACGCGGATTAGGAGGCAGAGAGCTTTGGGGCGGCCCGTGGGGTGTGTGTCTTCACTCCGGTGTCCCTGAGCGGCCCACAGTGACGTGGCGGGAAGGGCGACAGGGCCCTAAAGGGGCCGGACCCGTCCCACCCTGTGAGGGACCCCAAAGTCCCCAGACACCCCCCCCCCGAAGCAGGCAGGGGGAGTGGCGGGCTCCTGGCACAGACCCCACTGGCCTGGCCTGGAGTCCCGCCTCCGGGTCCCCCTCCCTCGGGTTGCACCTGCCCGGACACCCGGACTCTGCAGCAGCCGTCGGGGTCCCAACGGGGCGCCCGCCAGCTCGGGAAGGGGAACAGGTGCGGGGAGCACAGGAGAGGGGAGCCCCGCGGCCGTTTGCCCCGCCCGTCCGCTGCGTGGACTCGGGGAGTCCCGCTCACCCGCGGGCCTCAGTGTCCCCTTCCGTAAAGTCCGGCTCAGCCACGCCCCCGCTCTTGCTTCCGTCTGCAGCCCCTGTGCCCCCCAAAGCCAGCGGCCTGGCGGCCCTCTCGCTGCCCAAAGACGGCCTGGGTGGTGGCGTCGTGAACCCCAGCGAGGTCTTCTGCTCGGTGCCAGGCCGCCTGTCGCTGCTCAGCTCCACGTCCAAGTACAAGGTGACGGTGGGGGAGGTCCAGCGGCGACTGTCGCCTCCCGAGTGCCTCAATGCGTCCCTCCTGGGTGGTGTCCTTCGCAGGTAAGACGGCCAGCCACAGCTCCTGGCCGAGCCCCCGGGGCCCACCCCACCCTGGGCCGCAGCCCCTCGCCACCTGCGCGTCCGTGGGGACCCGTGCATGTTCTGGGGGAGGCCGGGGCCCTAGCGGCTCCCACTGGCCCGGGGCTGGGGGCAGGTGGACGAAGAGGCCCGGCCGCAGGCAGGGGACAGACGACCTCCCCGTGTCAGAGCGGACCGGGCTGGGTCTGGCGAAGAGAAATGCCGTCCTCATCCTTGCCCCCAAAGGGCCCCAAAGGGCTCCCTGCCCCCCGTGGAGCACAGGCCTCTGGTCTGGAGGTCCGTGCACCGTCTTCCTTGGCGTCTGTGTGTCTGTGTGGGTCCCTGTCCCGGGGAACCCTACCCAGGGTATTTGTGCTTCGGGGCCACGAGTTTCTTGTGCCTTTTGGTTTTTTAAGATTTTAGTTCTTCATTTGAGACAGAGAAATACAGAGAGGGAGAGATGTCAGAGGGGGAGCGGCAGAGGGAGAGGGACAAGCAGGCTCCCCGGGAGCAGGGGCCCACAGGGCTCGATCCCGGGACCCCGGGGTCACGACCTGAGCCCAAGGCGGACGCTCAACCACCTGAGCAACCCCCCCGGGTCCCCAGGGTTCGATGTGTCTGAGGATGGTGGGGGGTGGGGGGCACCCAGAAGTCTGTGTTTCCTGTGTCTCTAGAGTGTGTCCCTCGCCGTGTGACCATGTGTGCTCGCAGAGACGGGCAGGTGTGTGTTTACCTGTGCGCAGCCCCACACGGAAGCTGCGTTGTGCAGGTCTGGGGGTTCGCCGTTCCCGGCCCCCTTGGGCTCCCCGGGGGGCTCGTAGGAGTCCATGCGTGTCTGTACATGTGTCCCTGGGACCTTGGCTGGCGTGAACGTGTGTTCCTGTGTCGCTCTCTGCGTGTGGGTCTGTTGGGGTGCGTGTCCATGTGGATGCGTGCTTATGCCTTGTCCCCTGGTGACCATGTGGCTCGGCTCCTGTGCTAAAGTGGGGGGAGCCCCCCAGACCCCGTCGGTCCTCCCGCACCCCGGCTGTCCCCGCTGCCATGGAGGGGCCTAGAGAGAAATGGGGGGCTCTTGGAGCCATGGCCCAGGCCCCCCAGCCCCATCTCGGCCGCACAGCCAGTGAGGTTGGGAAGAGGTTGGGCCCGGGCTGGAGGGGCCCCAGGGGGCCGCAGGGGTTGGGGCGGCGGGGCCCTGCTGGGCTGGCGCAGCCACGCGCCTCTCTGTGGCCTTCACGGTGTCTGTGTGTCCGTCTGTCCCCTCGACGCCAAGGGCCAAGTCCAAGAACGGGGGCCGCTGCCTGAGGGAGCGCCTGGAGAAGATCGGGCTCAACTTGCCCGCCGGCCGTCGCAAGGCCGCCAACGTGACGCTCCTGACCTCCCTGGTGGAAGGTGAGCGCGGCCTGGGGGCGTGTGACCGAGCTGGGCGGGACTGCCCCGACGCAGCGTCCACGCAGACGGGCGTGTGCGGGCCTTGTGGACGGGGGCGGTGGTGGCCGGGGCTTGCACGTGGTGAGGGGAGGGGGCGCAAGCATCCCTTTCCTGGAGCCTGGGGACCCTGGGTCAGTCTCCTGGAGGCCGGGACCCTGGGTCAGTCTCCTGGAGGCCGGAACCCTGGGTAAGTCGCCCGGAGCCCGGGGACCGTGGGTCAGTCGCCGGGAGCCTGGGCCCCTGGTGAGCTCGCCTGCCGCCCCAGGGCTTCGGGGGCCCCAAGGGGCGGCAGCGGGGTGTGCAGGGAGGGAAGCCACGGAAGCAGGCGCAGGTGCAGCCGGCCGGGGCTGGGGCTGGGGTGCGCGCCCCGGGCTCCAGGCCCCACGCTGTGCGCAACCCGCAGGAGAGGCCGTGCACCTGGCTCGAGACTTCGGCTACGTGTGCGAGACCGAGTTCCCGGCCAAGGCGGCGGCGGAGTACGTGAGCCGCCAGCACGCCGAGCCCGCGCAGCTGCCCGGCCGCAAGAGCATGCTGCTGGCCGCCAGGTGAGCACCCTGCCCCGCGCCCTGTCCCCCCACCCCGTGGCCCCCCCTGCGACGGAGCCTCCGGGCGCCGCGCAGTCCCCAGCAGGTGCCACCCCAGCCTCCTGCCCAGGCCTCCGATCCCTGAGCAGCCACGCGGCCGGGTCCCCGGGACCGTGAGGCCTTGGGCTCCGGCCTGAGCCACGTGCCGGGTGCAGGACCCTAATCCCGGCCACGGACTGGGCGCGCCTCGCACCCCAGCTTCGTCCCCGCGGCTGCTGGGTGACAGCACCTGTTGGCACGAGGACAGCGGGCGCAGGGGGCGCAGCACCGAGTCCTCCGTCGTGCCCACCGCCAGCTGCCATCCCGAGGCCACTTCCGGAAGGTTCCCCGTTCTCCCCAAATCCGTGAAGCTCAGGGTGTTTGCGACGGGAGGCCGGGGAGCAGCCGTGACCACGGCGGGTGTGAGGCTCTGGGCGCGGCCGCGAGCAGCGGCGGCCCCGGGGGTGGGTGCGGCAGCCCCCGGCAGTGGGTGCGACCTCTGTCCCGACGCCCGCACCTCCCCGGCAGGCAGATCTGCAAGGAGTTCGCCGACCTGATGGCGCAGGACCGCTCCCCGCTGGGCGCCAGCCGCCCGGGCCTGCTGCTGGAGCCGGGGGTGCAGGGCCGCCTGACGCACTTCAGCCTGCTCACGCACGGCTTCGGCGGGCCGGCCATCTGCGCCGCGCTCACCGCCTTCCAGAACTACCTGCTCGAGTCGCTCAAGGGCCTGGACCAGATGTTTGCAGGCCCGGCCGGCGGGCCCGGGGAGCCCGAGGCCCCGGGGAAGGACGCCAAGCGCCGCAAGTGACGCCCGGCGGCCCCGGGGGCTCAGAGCTGCAGGCGGCGGGGACCCGGGTGCAGGGACCCCTGGGGCTGCCCCCCAGCCGCCACCTGCGTGCCGCTGCCCGGGCGGCAGCTAGGGCCTGGCTTGGGGCACTGGAGGGGAAGGGGGCAGCCGGCGGCCTGAGGACGGGGCGGCCCAGATGGGGGGAGGAAGGCGCCTCCTCCTCCAGGACGGCAGCCATCAGAGGCCTGTCTGTCCCGGGCAGTGGGGCAGTGGCCGTCGTCCCCAGATGCGCAGGGTTAAGAAAGGGTGCAGCCCCCCTGTCCCGACCCGAGGACGCGCTCACTGTGTCCTGCGCAGAGGCCCTGGAGCGGGACTGCAGGGGGCCGGGGGCTCCGGGGGACACGGGGCCGGGGCCGAGATTTTGTACCTGCTGCCGTTTGTCTGGACCCCGCCGTCCTTGCACCCCTGCGACTCTCCGGTCGCTCCCCCATTTTCTTAATAAAAGCTTTTTACCGCGTCTGTAGCCCAGGCCGCGGTGGGGCCCCAGGTGGGCACGGGCCCTCGGGGAGTCATGGGGGTGCTGAGGGCACCAGTGGGAGCGCCAGGGGCAGGTGGCGCCGTTACCGGCTTTGCCACGAGTCCCAGGCCCATGGACTCCTGTTCCTTCTGTCTGGGGGGCCAGGGCCGTGGACTCCTGATTGGCAGCCTCCGTGCAAAGGCGACCGTGTGCCTGTCGGTGCGTGTGACCCGGCACCAGGGCGTCGCTGGGGGGTCTGCGGCAGTAGGGATGCGGGGACCCCGCGTGTGTCCCACGCTAACCTGGCCACTCTCTTGAGTCCGATCCTCGGGCGGCTCTTCCCTCCTCTGTGCACAGGCCCCTACCACGTCAGCCCCCCAAGCAGTCCCGTTCAGTCCCCTGCGGTTCAGGCCTGTGACAGGCCCCCGTCCCCCCGTCACCCCCACTTTTCTCCCCCGCCTGCCTCGGCCTGGCTTCCTTCGCAGCAGCCTGCTGCCACCCACTAGCAAGGTCACCGACGGCTGCAGTGTCCGGTTCTGGACTTAGGGGCACCCGACGCGACCGACCACCTTCTCCTCGGCGACTCTTCTCTGGCTCCCCACGCCCAGTTTCCTCTGACCTCTCGGTGTGACCTTCCCTGGCGGCGCCTCTCTGCCCTCCAGGTTTGCGGTGCCCATGCACGTGCGACGTCTCCCCGGGACTCACAGGGTCTCAGATGTCCGTCCAAAATGGGGCGCGTGACTCGGGTCCCCCAATCCGACCTCGGCCACACTTCCCCTCCACCCAGCTGCTTACGCCGGAAACTGGGGAGTCCCACCCCTCCAGCCAACCCATCAGAAGGCCTGGGCGCTGGTCTTGTTGGCCGGGGCGCGGGACTCGATCCCAGGACCCCAGGGTCATGCCCTGGGCCGAAGGCAGACGCTCAACCTTCCCCCCCCCCCCCACCCCCCGGTGCCCTTAAGCTCTGCTCCTCACCATCCCCTGGGCTCCGGCCACACTAGCTTCCTGCCTGTTCCTGCAGTGACCACTTAGTCTCACGCCTCACGGGGGCCACAGCGCCCGCTGTTCGCGTTGTCGGGAATGTTCTCCAGCCAGTTCCTTGCAGGTGGTGTGGCCACAGATGTGGAGTTCTGCGGAAGTGGAGGGAGCGTAGCTCTAGGCACCGTCCCCTCGGGCAAAGGCCCAAGGATGTGCGTTCTTCTGCAGAGAAGGGCCACTGCCTCATCGCGTCCGTAGGACGGGAGGACTGCAGGGGAGGCTGGAAGTGTGGGTGTTCTGCTTCCGCCAAAGCCCTGGGCCCGGCCACAGACCCCCGACTACAGAAGCTGTTGGGGACAATGAGAAGCTGAGAGAACACGTCGACAGATAGCACGTAATGCTTAGCACGTAGTAAACCAATAAAAGGCTGTTAAGTGTCTCTAAGGTGGACAAGGAGGAAACCGGTTATTATTATGAGTTATTCGGGGCTGGACAACTTGCCCTGTTAACCACGGAGTCCTAACCAAGTCTTATTTTAGATATGGGAAAAGTCTATCTTAGCATAACTTGACAAAGGTCACAGAGCGAGCAAAAGGGACTCGTGCAGGCGGGTCTCATCCCGCGCCTCCACTCCCACTGCCCCACGGGCCCTCTGCAGAGCGCAGGGAGCGGAGCAGGTCCAAGGCTCTGGTCCCCCAGTATACAGTCAAGGTGGGGACAGTGCAGAGGAAGGAACGCACGGAGGAGAACATAGGTGGCCTAAGAAGCTTCTAATGGGGTCTCAGCATTTGGTTCCTCCCAGTAAGGTTTGTTCGTTATTCCACAGGCGGGAAAAACTGTGTTTTAGCCTCTGATAAACTGGGTCTTTCCCTAAGGAGAAGCAGATGATAATTCAAGTATATACAGACAGATTGTGCAGCCTCTTTTTTGCAAAGCAGGTAGATGTGGATTAAATGGGAGAGTTGGGCAAGCATCAGCTTTTGGAGTTTACGTTCATTTAGAGAAAAGACTTTCCTGTTTTTCTTTTGAGGGATCACGGGGCTCCAGGAGGAGTAAGAGTAGCCTTTAAACACCTGCCCACTTTCAAACCTCGTGAAGTGAGGTGGGCGAGGCCTTCCTCCTAAGGCGTGTTCCTAACTCACACGGGAGGGAGCGGAAGGCAGCCGGTTACAATCCCCGATGCCCCTCCTGCTCGTGCAGCGTCGCTGCTTTGGGCAAAGGGCCATGGAAGGAGGCAGTGACAGGAAAGGAGGCAGTGACAGGACTCGGGGCCGGCTCAGTGGGGACTCGGGCAAAGCAGCCTCAGCCACTGCTGCTGCGCAGGGAAGCCAAGCACCTGTCAGGCTACCTCAACTCTGTCCGCTTCCCTAACCTCTTCCCTAGTCCGGGCTGAGCTTCCCGACCCTGAGGCCGACCAGCCGCTCTTCTCCATCCTGGCCCCTCTCCCCCCAGGTCAGGGAAGGAACAGATCGTTCTCCACGTATTAATCACCTAAAGCAGATGGGAACCAATCGGAAGACCATCCTGAGCAGTTTGGGCAGGAGTGTTAAAAAATCAGTGACTTCCCAGGGTTTTCCAAACTTGAGGCAATCAATTTAGAGGGACCCAGTTGGCATTTAAAAAAGAATCTGGGGGTGTCTGGGTGGCCCAGTTGATTGGGCATCTGACTCCTGGTTTCAGCTCAGGTGATGATCTCATGGGTTGTGGGATGGAGCCGCCTCCTCCTCCCCATTGTCCCCCCACTCAGGGGGGAGTCTGCTTGAAAGTCTCTCCTTCTGCCCCTCCCCCATTTTCTTTCTCACCTTCTTGTAAATAAATCTTTTTTTAAAGATTTATTTATTTATTTATTTATTTATTTATTTTTTATGATAGACATAGGAGGGAGAGAGAGAGGCAGGGACACAGGAGGAGGGAGAAGCAGGCTCCATGCAGGGAGCAGGACGTGGGACTTGATCCCGGGTCTCCAGGATCGCGCCCTGGGCCAAAGGCAGGCGCTAAACCGCTGAGCCACCCAGGAATCCCCTAAATAAATCTTTAAAACAAGTAAGTAAAACAAAATCTGATAGAAAGATTAGAAAACATCAGAACGGACCACTTTATGACTCAATCGCACACATAATCTGTATGAAAGGCTTCATGCTGGGGGATCCCTGGGTGGCTCAACGGTTGAGCGACTGCCTTTGGCCGGTGCATGACCCTGAGTCCCGGGATGGAGACCCACGTTGGGCTCCCTGCATGGAGCCTGCTTCTCCCTCTGCCTGTGTCTCTGCCTCTCTCTGCGTCTTTCATGAATAAATAAAAATCTTAAAAAAAAAAAAAAAGGCTTCATGATGCAATGCTTAACCTTCTTCTTGTAGGTATCTACAGGTGTGACGTCAGATGCAGGCTAAGTCCATAGAACTTCATTTGGATCCAGGGCTTTTTTTTTTAATTGGATCCTGGGCTTTATGAGGTCCCAAAGAGGGAAGGGACTTGGGGAGCTAGCACGAGAGAGGATTATGAAATGCCTACCATGTCAAACTAAAGAACTGGGTTTTATTCTATAAACAGTGGGAAACCGTCAGGAAGTTTTAAGTGAATGGATGGGCACTGGGTGTTATGTTATAGGTTGACAAATTGAATTTAAATTAAAAAAAAATTTAAATAAAAATAAAAAATTTTTAAAAAATTATAAAGAGTTTTAAGTGAAAAGAGATACAGATGATCAAACTTGTAGAGCACAGAGAAAGAACTAGAGAGGAAAGAAATGAAAAGTAGAGAAGGCAGGAGGGTGTTAAAACAGTCCAGGAAAGAATGATGGGGGATACATCAGAATACTAGAGATAGAGATTTTTACTAAAAAAGATTTAGGAAGTGGGATCCCTGGGTGGCTCAGCGGTTTGGCGCCTGCCTTTGGCTCGAGGTGTGATGCTGGAGTTCCGGGATGGAGTCCCACATCGGGCTCCCCGCATGGAGCCTGCCTCCCTCTGTGTCTCTCATGAATAAATAAATAAAATCTTAAAAAAAAAAAAAAAAGATTTGGGAGGTCAAACTGCTAGAACTTGTTGGTGACTATGTGAAGGTAGAAGAAAAAGAAGGCACCAAACAGGGCACCTAGCTGTGTATCAAGTGGTATCCTGGCCTGTATTCCAGAACAAAAAAAAGGACATCAGTGGGAAAACTGAATAAAAGCTGGAGTTTAGTTGATAGTAATGTACCAACCCATGTTGGTTTCTTCGTTCTGATAAATGCACAGTGGCTACTTAAGACGTTAACACAAGGGGGAACCATGTGAGAGGTATACAGAAACTCTGTATTATCTTTGCAACTTTCCTGTAAAACCAAATTTATTTTAAATTAAGTTTATTTAAAACAAATGATGCTGGAACGCCTGGGTGGCTCAGCGGTTGAGCATCTGCCTTTGGCTCAGGGTATGATCCCGGGGTCCCAAGATCAAGTCCCACATCAGGCTCACTGCAGGGAGCCTGCTTCTCCCTCTGCCTGTGTCTCTGCCTCTCTCTCATGAATAAATAAAATCTTTTAACAAAAAAATAATAAATGTTGCCAGGGCATCTGCTTCGCTTATTTGGTCGAGCATCTGATGCTTGATCTCAGGGCTGTGAGTTCAAGCCCCACGCTGTTTATAGATTATTAAAAAAAAAAAAAAAAAAAAAGATGCCTAGGTTTCTGGCTTGGGGATTTGGGAGCTAGGTGACTATTACTAAGATGGAATGCTGTAGAATTTTGGAGGAAGGAGATGGTAAAGCTCAGCTTTATACATATTTGATGTCCCTATGGCTAATAAGTTGATCTGGAGCTCAGGAAAGAGACCTGGGTTGGAGAAAGACTGGGAATCAGGGTGGGCTGGTGGGCTTATTTACCTAGACTGGTCTGGGGACACGTAACATTCAGAGGCAGAGAACTACTTCATTCCTGGGGAGGTGTGGATGCAAAATACGGAACTTACCAACAATTACATACTTACGGAGCATGTACGCGTGCCAGGCCCTGTTCAAAATGCTTTACTTCATCTCATGGAATCCTCATAACCATCTCCCATGGAATAGATACAATTTTGACCACTTCACAGATGGGAAAACCATGAAGCAGGAAGGACCACCTGTATTTTAGTAGTACTCAACTGGGGCAAGCGTCGGACTCACCTGTGGAGCTTTAAAACTGGATGTCCTAGAAAAAGATTCAGGCATCAAGCCAAAAGCCCAAACCCATGCATATTCATAGTGGCACTAGAGTGCTGGGCCAGCTGTGGTGAAATGAATCATCTCTTTCCCCCATTTATCCAGTGACTTTCTCCTTATGGTAGAAAGCATTTACCATTGTTGTGTCAAAGAGTTTATGACATTCTCATCTGATATTAACACAATACTGTTAGTATGACTGTTCTAACCTGTAGGTAACAGAGAGATGGTATTTTCAGATAAAACCTATCTGTATCTGGTATTAAGAGTAGCAGAGAACTGGATAAAGTAGGCCTTATCCTAGTTTAAGATCAAATGGGGGGAATCCCCGGGGGGCTTAGCGGTTTGGCGCCTTCCTTCAGCCCAGGGCGCGATCTTGGGAGTCCCAGGATTGAGTCCCGCGTGGGGCTCCCGGCCTGGAGACTGCTTCTCCCTCTGCCTGTGTCTCTGCCTCTCTCTCTCTCTGTGTCTATCATAAATAAATAAATCTTTAAAAAAAAAAAGATCAAATGGGGTTTGAAGTGCAGTTCCTGGGCCACCAGCAGCAGCATCAACTGGAATGGTGGTTGGACTGAGTGATTAGTAAATACTTTTTTTTTTTTAACTCAGCAAGCTGTGTCAATACAGCTCAGTACATAGTCCCCCCCAGAGGACTGGGGCTCAGGCTCAAGTTTGAGGACCACTCTCTAAAGAAACTTTCACCCAGAGGTATTCTATTATGGTTGAAGATAAGAACTACTTGGGAAGCTTCAAAAAATATTCCTGTCTGGGCCCCAAACCTACTTAATTAGAATCTGGGAGTAAGGGAAGCCTAGGTGGTTCAGTTGGTTACGCATCTACCTTCAGCTCAAGGTCACGATCCAGGGGTCCTGGGATCCAGCCCCAAGATGGGTTCCCTGCTCAGCAAGGAGCCTGCTTCTCCCTCTCCGTCTGCCCCTCCCTCCGCTCCTGTTCTCTAATAAATGAATAAAATCTTAAGAAAAAAAAAAGATTCTGGGAGTGAGTACAGCCTCATCATGTACCCCAAAAAAAGAAAACTCCCCAGGTGATTCTGATACAAACATCCAGTTAAGAACCACTGTTTTAGTGGCACCAAAAACCATCTACACTGTTCATTCCAAAAAAAAAAACTAGGAAGTAAAACAGATATCTGGTTAACTGCCTATAGTACAACTTAATAGAACATTACACAACTGTCAACAAGAAAAAGATAGCTATACACACACACACACACACACAGATACAGGACAATCTCTAGTATAGTGTTAAAGAAAAAAATGTGTAGAACATTTAAAAGTATTTTTAAGAGGGAACGTGTGTGTGTGCGCGCGCGCGCAAGCACAAACATGGTTTATACAGGAACAACTTAGATCTGAAAGGATAAGAAATTAGTAGATGAAGTTTACCCTAGGAAGGGAAGCAAGTGACCAAATTATGGGGAAATAAGTATTTTTTACTATGTGTCTCTGCATATCATTTGCATTTTTTAGTAAGTGTATGTATCACCTATTCAAATTGATTAATTTTTAAAATGTTAAGCTTTGGGGCAAAAAGAACCACTACTTTAGGGGAATGAGACATTAGCGAGCAAGATACATGAAAGAGCGACGGGAAGGAAGCTGGGCAGTGAACTAGAAGGTGGGGCTGTCAGCTGCTGAAGGGCAATTAAAGCACTAATGAAGGGAAGAGGTTGGAAGGAAAGACAGTCCTAGCAAAAAGTCCAATCCAGATAATCCTCACTCCATTTCTGTCCTGAGATGGTCTTAGGGCAACTGAGACTCAAACCACAAAGTGCTTAATTTATCCAGATTCAGCTTTATTCTGAATTAACTATCTATCAAGGATACATGTCAAAAGAGTAGAAAAAGATGAAGGAGCCAATCAAAAAAAAGTTCCCTGGCAAGTGGGAGGGACAGCATATGGTTAGGAGCCCTGTTTAGGGAAGGAAATGTTGTCCAGGTCATGGATGCCATTTTTGTCAATGATTCGAACACTGAAGGTTGGCAGGTTCAGGATGAAGCGTTTCTGGAGCTGTGGAGAGACATGAAGAAAATTAGTCAAAAAATATTTACTGAGCACTAACTACAGGCCAGGCTCTCTGAGGCACTGGGCATACAACATGCGCATAGATAAAAATCCCTGCTTTTGTGGAGCTTATATCCTACTGGGGGTGGTCCGTACTCAGACACCAAAGAAAGCCCAAACTGCAGCTGGAGGCTGGGGGGCAGTGGGCAGGACCTGGAAGATGCAGCTGGGAGCTGGTCTCTGGTCAGTCAGCTGATGAGAGAATAAGACAAGTCAAGGCTCTATTCCCCAGTCCAGTAAACACAGGCTTTTTAAAACTCTCTCAAGGTAGTAAGCCAACAAAGGAGTGACTGCCCTAGGAATAAGCTTTGGACCAGAGCAATGTACTCCTACGTCCCCAGATTTTGCTCCAGGCACCCCCACCCTCCAACATTATATAAGGACTGGGTGTGTGTAGCTGGGAAGTGGAATGGTGGGAAGAACAGTGGGAAGGATGTTGGCAGAGATGCTCTTAGAACAACCCTGCCTCTGACTCCCGCAATCCCAGCCGACCTGTGATTAAAAGAACATCTCCCGGGAAAAAAAAAAAACATCTCCCGACCTGAGAGGCTGCTCCAAAGGAGCTGCGCTCTACGTGCATGGATGCAAATGGCCCCTCTAGCCTGGCTAGAGATTACTGAGGAACACAGCTGTAGGAAATCTTTGCTTCTGTGGCCACCGTTCCTGGACGCCTCACTTAGTCTTCAGGGGGAAGGCATAAGGCTATGTGCTCCTTTAGGAGCGTATCCCAGAAATGCCCACCTCCACAGGCCTACACCCTCCTTCCCAGATTTCCCATCTCCTTTATTGCTGAGAACTGGGCACCAACAACGCATTCCATTTCCAGAGTGTCCTCTAGCTGATGACTCCTGTGTCCAGAAATAAGCTCCAAAATCAAGAAAAAGGTGACAACAAGGAAATGTAGGTTTCTATAATGATCATCCTTAGAATCCACAGTGAATAAAAGCCCAAAGCACTACTTTCAAATGCCAGTGGCTTCTCTCTAGTTGCCTCCTGTAACACTTATGACTGCTGGACTAGTATGGCCTCTTACCTGCATGGTTAAGGAAAGCACATGAGTCAATTCTCAGCTTTTGCTTTGGAAAGGGGATTTGCTAACAAGAGAGAGAAGGGGGTACTGTGGACTGAAAATGACAGGACTGTGTAAGAGGCAAATTGACATTATGCCCAATGCTCCCACCTGCTCCCACCCTCCCACTGCCATTAGACCACAAATTCAAGTTTATCCTTAGGCCCCAAGAACAGTAGAAGAATTAAAAAGCCTAAGGGAGATGCTTTCTCTTCCTTATCCCCCAGACATACCCCAAAAGCCTTAGACTCTGAGGAGTAGTAGTGGAATGCGTGAGGTCTGTATCCTAGGACTCGTAAACTAGAGGCTACTCTCCTCTTCTGTCTAAAGCTTCCCAGGGCTTTCTATGGCCTCTTGAATTCTCAGGGAAGGCTCTCTCCAGGACTAATGCACTATTGAGAGAGCAGACAGTATGGCAACTGCAGGTGGCACAAAAATAGGCACAAAGTTTGGGCAGTAGTAGTTCTTAAAGTATGGCTCAGCTACCACCTGCAGCAAATCACCTGGCACTGTGAATTCAACACTCAGGCTCTACACCAGGACAAATGAATCAGAACTGGGGGTGGGGATGGGAGTGGGGTAGTCATGAATCTGTTTTATTTATTTATTTATTTAATTTTATTTTTTTGAATTTTTTTTTTTTTTTTTTTTGAAGTAACTAAATGGTAAAACGGACATCAATGAGGAGAAAACCCATGAGGGGAAAAAAAATCAGCTTGTTAGCCACCAAATTCTATCCCTGGTAACAAGTTCACATCTGGTTAGTGGGTATTTATTATACCTTCTGGCAAAGATTAGAAAAATACAACCAAGGAATGGAACAACACTGGCAAACAGAGATAAACATTCCTTTCAGGATCCTGTGGGAGCTACTCACCTCCTCCAGACATTTCCTAAGGAGCTCCACGGCCCTCTCCCGAGAGATGGCTGAAAGAGAACACAGAGGCCATGCACTCAGGGTGTGGCCAGGAAGTCCAGCTCTCTGCCACAACTTTTACATTTCAAACTTCTTCAGGTCAGTATGTCACACAAATGGAAATGGCACACACACAAAAAAAAATGCCTAATCTTTAGCTTGCGACAAACTTATTCCATATGCAGTGGAAGGCGCCCCAGACCCCGTACTCTGGCCGCCACCGGCCGTGGCAAATTGATTTGCTACAGAGAAGGGTAAGCATGACGGAATTCTGCTTCCCAGGGCCAGGGCCAGCCTCTAGAAGGTCCAGCAGCTTGCCTCTTTATAGCCCATCCCCCTCACCCTACACGCACCACCACCACCACCCCTTTTAGAACAGAGCTTAAATCAGTTCCATCTGCCCAGGCCAGCTGCAAATCAGGGGAAAGGAGGATAGGGCCAGAGTTTTAGTCTCATTTTCCCAGCTGGGTCTCAGTTTAACAATGGAAAGAGAATTCATGGGCAGGG
Source organism: Canis lupus dingo (assembly GCF_003254725.2). Taxonomy (NCBI): domain Eukaryota; kingdom Metazoa; phylum Chordata; class Mammalia; order Carnivora; family Canidae; genus Canis; species Canis lupus. Next base: position 6,592,736 of record NC_064257.1, on the reverse strand, counting down.
CTAAGACTCTCATAAAACAGAAGCCAAAGGAACTGTCCACAAGCATGGCAAACTGGGATGACATATTATGCAGTTAGGCTTCAGGGGTGGTTAGTCGTGGTTTCGGTGGGCAAGTCAGCTGCATTACTGACAGATGCCAAATCAAGAAACAGTCACTAATAGGTCAGGCTAATTCTTTTCAGGATGTGGCCTAGACCTCTGTCATGGCTAAGGTTGAGTGAGAGGGCAGCACCAAAAAAGACTGGAGAAGCCAGATTTCTCCTGTACTGACAGGGAAGAATGGAACTTAAGGAAAGAAATGGCTCCCTGTGCTGCACATACAGCCTGTAAGAGCGAAAAATCCCAAGTGCCTATTGCTCACAGTGGCTAAAGTCAAGCTTAGGATTGGAATCAGAAGATACAAGTTATGAGCACAAAAGCATCCCTGTGCTGGAAGCTTTGCCAAGCTAACATTTCACTGACAAGTAGAAAGCCAGCTTTTTCTTACAGGCTGAGCAGCCATTAGGTGATGAGAACCAAGGGAAGGGCCCAGGTTGTGGCCTTCGAAAGCATTAACGTTCAAGCAAAGAAATCCTCAGTTGTCATGCTGGGGAACCTGTTCTTCCTCACAAGCTCAAAACAAACATACAAATCATTTGGTTTACTCTCTCATTCTTTATAGCTGAGATGGTAATAAGCATCTTGGCAGGACAAAATGAGTTAAAAAACTGAAAAATTAAAAAAAAAAAAAAACTGAAAAATTAGTTTTACTACTCCAACACTCTTTAAAACAAACAAAAAAACCCCAGCTCTGGACACCAACAGTATCTCTTTTTGTCTGGCAAAAAAGGGATTTTTACTAGCCTTTTAATAATCCTACTGACCTGCAGGCGAGAACAGCTTCCACAAGGTACCTGGATGTGCTTCCTAAGATCCATGCGCTATTCAAACCCTGACCACCCAACTCCAAGGGGTAGTGTACAAAACCGGGAAGCAACTCAGGACGGGACTCTGCTACTACTCCCTACCTGGAGTGCGAGGACTTACTTGGTGTGTAGTATCGGTCCAGGATACTGAGAGTCAGGAAAGCACCATAGCCATGGGCTGCAAAAGGGGCCTTGGCCAAGGCTGCCAAGTAGTCCATGTAGTAGAGCGCTGGACCCTCATGCTCATCGTAGCCAGCCAGGAGGAGGTTGACATGATACGGGGTCTGCGAAAGAAAGACACGGTCAAAGCAATGACACCAACATCCCTTTCTGTGACAAAGGGAACATTCCCATTATTGATGAGTAAGAAAACAGCAGTAGCTAAGCAAGTCATGATGAAAGTAAAAATTGAGGGGAATTTAAAGGCCCAAGAGTGTGGTAAGACGTAAAGGGAGGTTGGCTTTTTTTTCTCTGGAGAGCTTTGAGAGCACTTAGAGGTATTCAAAAAAAACTGCTTTCTTCTTAAAGCCTATGAAAGCATTTCTTTTTTTTTTTTTTTTTTTTGCATCAAGGATTTATTTTATTTTTTTATTTTTTATTTATTTTTTATTGGTGTTCAATTTACTAACATACAGAATAACCCCCAGTGCCCGTCACCCATTCACTCCCACCCCCCGCCCTCCTCCCCTTCCAACACCCCTAGTTCGTTTCCCAGAGTTAGCAGTCTTTACGTTCTGTCTCCCTTTCTGATATTTCCCACACATTTCTTCCCCCTTCCCTTATATTCCCTTTCACTATTATTTATATTCCCCAAATGAATGAGAACATATGTTTGTCCTTCTCCGACTGGCTTACTTCACTCAGCATAATACCCTCCAGTTCCATCCACGTTGAAGCAAATGGTGGGTATTTGTCATTTCTAATAGCTGAGTAATATTCCATTGTATACATAAACCACATCTTCTTTATCCATTCATCTTTCGTTGGACACCGAGGCTCCTTCCACAGTTTGGCTATCGTGGCCATTGCTGCTATAAATATCGGGGTGCAGGTATCCCGGCGTATGAAAGCATTTCAAAGGCAAAGCATCGTTGCTCTTATATCTTTCCTAATTGCTGAAACCAACACACACAGTTCTGAGAGTGTCAGGCCACAGACTAAGAAAGCAGCAACCCCAATTACCTCTTCCAAAATAAACAAGTTCAGTCTGGGCACCAAAATCTCAAGTGGTAGACTGTATGCCCCAGTATTAAAGAAACAACTCTTGGGGTGCAAAAGGACAGTAGGTCTCAAAAATTTAAGTCAAATCACTATACATTTTTTTTTTTTTTTTTAGTTTTTAAAAAAATTTTAAGTAGGCTCCACACCTAATGAGGGGCTTGAATTCACAACCCCTACCTAGATCAAGAGTCAGCCAGCCAGGTATCCTTCAAATCACTAAACTTTTAATGCAGGGAGTAATAATGGAAGTCCATAAATATGTTAGACTGTGGCAAGAGTAATACTAGGAGAACCGTAGATTTAAGTGAAATGCTAGTAATATTTTTCTCATGTAACAAGGCTCTCCTAAGGTAACTAAAAGGTAACTTATATCAATGAGACAAATACAAGGTAATAACAGGTGTCCTTTCTTTGCATTACCAGCAAATCTCATGCAAATTTCTACAAAGAACCTTGACTAAGTCTGCCTTGCTCTTCATCTCCAAATGGATGATTTTTTTTTTTCTAAACCAGCTATTTACCATGTTAAAGTCAGCCTGTCTATGCCCCTAGGCATCAGTGGTGAGATTCCCATTTTAATGGCTTTCTTTTTCTCTGTAAAATGTGTTTTTGTCTTACATTTGCTCCAGTGGGTAGTGAGGCTCTGCTTAAGGCTATGTGCCCATTCTTAAATTTATATATTCAATTAAATTCACATTAAATGAAACAATATATTTACACACCCTTTTATAGACCATAAAGAAGTCAGAGCTAGTGACACTGTACATTCCTTTAACAATGATTAACATGGGCACTAGGAAGCTTGAAGAAACAGATGTTAGAAGAACACAGGAAAACATCATATGCTACTTGGAACTCCAAGCCAGTTATCCTAGTAACATTTCCTAAAGACTACAGAATAGCCCTAAACTGCAAACAAGTTTCTGCCTCGGGAATAAGATGGTGGACAGGCTGAGAGGAGGAAGAACTGACCAGCAACAGTCAAGACTTAATTGACGAATTATTGAAAATAATTACCTGCCTGCCTAGTGGGCAGCTTGCTACACTCCGCCAGCCTCCAGGCTCCACACTCTCCGCCACATTCTGCAACTATGTTCTTAGTAAGTCTGATCTTAGACAAGACATTTAACCCCTATGAGTTTTTATTTCCTTATGTGTAAAACTGGGTTAATTAATCCTTCCCCTTTCCATTTTCCAGGGGGTATTGTGAGAAAAAATAATAGAGGTGAGGCATCCTAAACTCTGGAAGAAAAGATGCTGCCTAGGGATCCCTGGGTGGCACAGTGGTTTAGCGCCTGCCTTTGGCCCAGGGTGCGATCCTGGAGACCCAGGATCAAATCCCACGTCGGGCTCCCGGTGCATGGAGCCTGTTTCTCCATCTGCCTGTGTCTCTGCCTCTCTCTCTATCATAAATAAATAAAAATTAAAAAAAAAAGATGCTGCCTAAATCTCCCTATATTAGCCATACCCCAGTCTCCTTTTAGTAGCTTACCACTTTAAACAACAAAGACAAAACTGTTTAAATTAGCTAAAGATAAAAATATATATCTAATAGAATTTTTTCTAAGTGTGAAAACAGTCCTGTAAAATCAGGCCGACATAGAATACCTTCGTGTTGTTATGATTCAAAGTGGAACAGCAAAGAGGAAACAGAGAGAAGGAAAGTGGGGGCAGGGGAGAGACAGACGGCTGAGATGCGGATTCTAGCATCTCAGCAAATCCAAGAAATTTCATAATAAAGTCTCTTACCTATTTATTTATTTATTTAACACAATAGCTTTTTTTTTTTTAATTTTTATTTATTTATGATAGAGAGAGAGAGAGAGAGGCAGAGACACAGGCAGAGGGAGAAGCAGGCTCCATGCACCGGGAGCCCGACGTGGGATTCAATCCCAGGTCTCCAGGATCGCGCCCTGGGCCAAAGGCAGGCGCTAAACCACTACACCACCCAGGGATCCCTCTTACCTATTTAAAAACAAAAAAAAGGTTCATCTTTTTCTTAAGAGGCTAACTACTATTCTTCATTCTCAGGCCAAAATACCCACTGTACAGTCAACCAGAACAATTTTATCAAGTTGTAACGGTGAGTTAAGGATGCACTCAGCTACCCAAAGAAGTCTAAGCAACGGAACTCAGATATGCTCTGTCTCCAGGGAGGATCCTGCCCATCCTATGAGACTGCACTGTGTTTAAAACATGGGATTTTAAAGGCCACCACCAAAAGATTTTACATGAAACTGTATCAATGGAACTTCAAAAGCAAACTGTACTGCCAAACTGGTCTATATAATATCATTTATTTATGCTGAAGCATCTGATACACTCATCAAAGTTGGTATTCAGAAGCCACAACACGTGGTAGAGAAGAAAACTCACAAATTATTGTGTGACTTTGAATTACCAACTTTTGCAAGTGTGAGATGCTCAAGCATAAATAAATGGTGTTATCTAGACTAATTAAATCAATACATCTGTGTAACAACTTGCAGTTTCTGAAATTCTGACAATGCTCCATCAAAGATCCCTGGCTCACACTAGTTTTTTTTTTTTTTTTTTTTTTTAATTTCAAATAAAGTCTTGTATACTGTCACTCTTGCTCCTCTCAGAATCACGGTGTTCAAAGTGACAAAGCCATAGTTATGGGTTTCTTGACTGTTATAGTCCCTCATATTGATTCCTCACCACTTTCCTGGAATGAGACAATTTCCAAGCACTTCAATTTTGTGCTATTCTGACAGCATACACAGTGTGTGACTACTGGTGGTGTGTTTAGGTAAATTCTTACCTGTAAGCTACAACTCACCTATTCAAATATTTATGTCAATTCTAAGCTCCACGAAGGCAGGATTATGTATGATTTGTTCAATGATATACAAGCATATCATACACGCTCAATAAGTATTTGAATGAGTAATAATCATACCAGAAAGCATTACACGTTTTAATTTATATGTAGCTACTGCCTAGGTATCACAAGATGATGAGGAAAATCACTAGACAAATGTCATAAAGTAGTACTAGGTCTTATTTCCAAGAATTTACTCATGTTTATGGAGGGCCAGCTCTCTCTGAATGTACATACATTGTTGCTTTTTGCTAGACTCCTGGGTCCTTCTATTTCTACCTCCCTTTAGACATGGTTGCTAAGTAAAGAAAAAATGAGGCTACAGGTTAGGCACTTAGAATTCAACGAAGCAGAGAACAATAGCATAAATAAGTATCTTTGGAAGAAACAGATGGCTTACACTGTACAGTTAGACCTGAGTTCGAAATCTGGCTGTCTTACCAATCAATGTGTGGCTTTAGAAAAGCTAGTCACTTCTCTGAATCTTAGTGTCCTCATTAAAAACATGGGCTAGGGGCAGCCCCCGGTGGCGCAGCGGTTTAGCGCCGCCTGCAGCCCAGGGTGTGATCCTGGGGACCCTGGAGTGAGTCCCACATCGGGCTCTCTGTATGATGCCTGCTTCTCCCTCTGCCTGTGTCTCTGCCTCTCTCTCTCTCTATGAATAAATAAATAAATCTTAAAAAATAAATAAATAAAAAATAAAAACATGGGCTAATACCTACACAAAAGAGCTACAGTGAAGATTCAAAGAGATCATGCATATAAACAATAAGCATAGTGCCAAGACACAGTAAACACTCAATAAATACTAAAATTATTACTAGAGAAACACAATCATCTATGAAGTTCATGGTGTCCATGAAATACAGAGGGCAAGTACTCAGGAGAAGCCCACTTACTCCTAGCACTGAAATACAATTTCTCATAGGTGTCTTCAAAAGGGGACACAGAGAGATGTTAGTAACAAGTGCCCAGCACACTGCCGGACACATGGCAGAAATGCCGTGAATGACAGTTTCCTTCCCTCCGCTTCCCTGACTTGTTTCAGAGGCCTCAAGGTGATTGTATTCACTGTTGAAGACATTCACAAACATCTTAACTTAGAGCATATCCACTTCACAGTCAACCAACCCTAACCTATCTTGAGATTGACACAGGCTTGGAGACTTAAGAGATTTTCTGGAAGTCTGAAAAAATAAAAACAAAAACAAACCCCACATGCAGACTTGGAGAGTTAAGTACCATTTATTTATTAAGTACTTTCATGCTGTTTCTGCTGATATAAATATATCCATCTGAGTGCCAAGACTCACTTTCTACTTATTTTTTCATCAATTCCTTTCTATCCCATGATTAGCTTTACCTGTGAGAATCTGCCAATTATTCTGGGGAAATGGAAACACTAATCACTCATGACAGATTTGCTGGGAAACCTCTATCCTTTATAAAGTAGTTCTTGTTCTGTGCATGATATAATCGACTCTTTGGTTGTCACCACTATTCTAATTATTTAGATAGCAAGTCTAGGTAATAAAACAAAGTTATGAGGTCCCCAAGGCAAGAACCGTATCTTGAATGTCAAGGCATCTTTCACAACAAAGGGTAGGACCAAATATTATATACAATTCTGAACTAAACATCCAGATGACCAATAAATGAATCCAAACATTTAGATGAGACATTCTCTGCCCGATAGCCCTGAGGATTATCGTCAACCGTTTGCAGTGTAAACACCAGAATACTTAGTTTTAAAGATATATCTATCTAATTGACAAAGAAAAAAATTTTAATGAACCGTCCTAGTAATTCAAAATGAATTTTAGCTTCTAAAACAAAGTACTGCCAAAATTTTGCCTCTGTTTACAAGTGTAAGGGGGAATGCTAAAAAATGTGCTCTTTTCCTCCCTTAAAAAAATATATGAGGGGGACACCTGTGTGGCTCAGCAGTGGAGCGTCTGCCTTTGGCTCAGGGTGTGATCCCGGAATCCCAGGATCGAGTCCCCATTGGGCTCCCTGCATGGAGCCTGCTTCTCCGTCTGCCTTTGTCTCTGCCTCTGTCTCTGCCTCTGTCTCTCATGAATTTACACACACACACACACACACACACACACACACACACACACGAGGGGCACCTGGGTGGCTCAGTTAGGCATCCAACTCTTGATTTTGGCTAAGGTCATGATCCCAGGGTTGTGAGATTGAGACCAGCAACAGGCTCTACAATAGGGGAGGAGCCTGCTTAAGATTCAGTCTCTCCCTCTCCTTTTACTCCCTCTCCCACAATACATGATATAAGGTTATTTTTAAATGGAGAGCTTTAAAGTCATTTTGAGATTTCTTCACCTATACGACAGGGACAATAATAATAAACTGCCCATTACAAATGCCTGTTAGATAGTAATACAGAGTAGTTATTATGACCATAATCAGCACCGTCACTTTCAGGATCTGACTGCATTAATAAGATCAAGATGTCCCACAAAGAACCAATCAAATCACACACACCCTTTATTGGGTTGCGAAAAGGGATAAAATTTAAGCTAGGGAAATTAACCAATAAGCACATCTCTTGTGCACTTCTCCCTGGGACTGAAATGGACTTCCTAAGTACCCAAGTCCGGCAGAACTGAGCTCTGTTTCACTGTGCATATGGAGGGTTGGGGGGTGTACATGGTACACACAAGCAAACTTCCCTCAAGTTAGGTGGAGCATTTCCAGCCTTCCAACTCTGGTACATACAACTCCGTATATTCCCTCTCTCATGAAAAAGAAACACTGTAGTGATTAAGAAAAGTGTGAAATTCCATAAATTTTACAGCTAAAGAGAACAGTTGTGATAAATACACAGAAACAACAAAATCAGCGACGAGAGTCTGGGCGGTGACAAGCAGCGGTGTGACATCTGGCGGAAGCCAAAGTCACAGCAAGGGGGAGAGAGGTGGGCGTGAGGAAGCATCCTGCCGAGCGTGGACACAGAAAAAGAGAGGAATTGACAGTCTTCCTTTGGAGCCAGGCCAGCCTTTGCCACCTCTAATTGAATAGGATGATGTCGCTATGAGTGAGGTGCTCTGGAGGTGCAGTTTCTTTTGCACTGTGCTGTACCCTGGAACATTACACAGTGTGTAAAGCATATTTCCATTCCTGGAGTGATCTGGAAGGAGATGCAGAACTACCAATAGGACAAAGGAGTCTGTCTAGTGAGGACAGTGTTTTAATCAATAGACTTCTAAATAAACTAAACAGAGACTGGGTTTTATTTTATTTTATTTATTTTAAACAGAGACTAGGTTTTAAAGGGACAGTGCATGCTAATTTCTTTTACCCCATCAACTGTCAAAGCTTCCTAAAAATCTCATCTTTGGCATTGAGAGTATTTCACAAAAATGCCATCTATAGAGTTGAAGAAAGCTCAACTAGTCTGCCCAACATCCCTTTTACAAATGTGAGGACTCAATTTTAAAGAAGAGACAGTGATGTGCCCTAAGCCACACAGCTAGTTAGTGTCAGGACCAGAGTTTAGGCTTTCTGATTCCAAGCTTGCATGCTTTTCTAGGAAACCATGCTGCCTCCACAAAATGGAAATTAGTGTGAAAATACGATTCAATATGTAAATGTCAGTTTCACACTCAAATATTTCAGAATATACTATTTTGCATACCAGTATCTATTGCTATTTCATGTATCACATCTTACAAGACCAATAATACTTTTAAGTTTTATTATTTTTTAAAGATTTTATTTATTTATTCATGAGAGACAGAGAGAGAGAGAGAGAGGCAGAGACACAGGCAGAGGGAGAAGCAGGCTCCATGCTGGGAGCCTAATGTGGGACTCAATCCTGGGACTCCAGGATCACGCCCTGGGCCGAAGGCAGGCATTAAACCACTGAGCCACCCAGGGATCCCCAAGTTTTAAAGAGATAAATTTAATGTTGGACCGCACAGCTCCCCTATAGGGTCTGAAACTATATAAAACATGTAATAAGTACTCAATAAGCACCTGTGATAAGCAGATATCGATACCATAAATGCTTTGCCAATGCCCAATTTTACAAATTCATTAATAAACAAAATGGATCAGTTATCATTTTCTTATACTAATGCTCTGAACTCTGAATCAAGAGCTTGTTTCCAATCATCAATAGAATTCACTAGCTACTTGCTTTGCATGGGTTTGATGGAATAATTGTGAAATTTCAGTATCGGGGCACCTGAGTGGCTGGGTTGAGTACCCAACTCTTGATTTCCGCTCTAGTCATGATCTCAAGGTCATGGGATTGAGCCCTACATCAGGCTCCATGCTCAGTGGGGAGTCTGCTTGAGATTCTCACTCTCCCTCTGTCCCTTCCCCACTAGCATGCTTGCTCGCTCGCTCTCTAAAATGATAAATAAACTTGAAATTTCAATGTCAATTTTGCCATTTTATTTAAAAGACTCTGTACTTATGTTGGAATTGCACTGTTCACTATATAAAGACTAAAAAAAAATCTCAGAGATTTCAGCAACTTCTGTCTTCACAACCTATGAACCTTTTCTAGCTCTAAAAGACTGTGGCTCTATGGATGGGGCTGGGGAAGATCTACCCATACTGCCCAAACAATATAGTTCATGTGTATTCTGACTTTAATCCTCTGCAACACAGTCCTTTTTAAGGAAATCCATCAATCTCTTTAACAACAATGCTAATTATGCCTTAAGTATAAACGTACACAATTTATAAAAGGCTTTAACCAAATCCTGCAAGAGCTGAGACCAGAACACAGAGTTATTATGAAATGGGCAGATATTCCAGCCAACTTTGCTTTTGCATTTGAAATGGGATTATAGGGCAGTCCCGGTGGTGCAGCGGTTTAGCACCGCCTGCAGCCCAGGGCGTGATCCTGGAGACCTGGGATCGAGTCCCACATCAGGTTCTCTGCATGGAGCCTGCTTCTCCCTCTGCCTGCGTCTCTGCGTCTCTCTCTGCATCTCTATGAATACATAAATAAAATCTTAGACAAAAATGAAATGGGATTATATTTTATTATTATTTTTAAGTAATCTCTGTATCTATACCTAACATGGGGCTTGAACTCACAACCACAAGATCAAGAGCTGCATGCTCTACTAACTGAGCCAGCCAGGGGCCCCTTTATTCTAAACTTAATAGATGTTACTTACTGAGCATTTACTATGTGAAAAGCATTATGGCAGGTGATGAAAATGGAAGCCTGGTTGTGGAAAGAGCTCATAAAATAGACAGGGATAGGAGGATTCCAGATGAAGGAAACAGTACATGTGAAGGTAAAACAACATGGAGGACATGGACTGTGTGGGTACTGGCGATGATGGGAACATGTATGCTGAGTGAATTAGGTGATTTTAGCAGGAAGCAGAAGACCTGGGGTGGTGCTGTCATTGGCTTCCTAAAGAATATGAACTTCAGCATATCAATCAAAGAGGATCCGGTGAAAACCACTCCTATCCCCCTGCTGGGCCAAGCCTTTTTCATGTCACAGGACACTCCAGAAGTGGTAGGGATAGAGGGGGAGAAATGGAATATGAACTTTAGTTAGAAGGTAGAACTGACAGGTATTAATACCTAATAGAACAGAAAATGAAGGAGAAAGAGGCGTTAAGTAGGCTCTCAGTAAGGGGAAAGAAGGTAGAGCAAACATAAAAAACTCAATTTGGATCCTATGAGCTTATTCGGTTGAGCTGTCCAGAGGCAGCTGGAAAGAGAAAAGAGTATACAATCCAAATCAGGATTTGATTTGAATGAAGAGCCAGCTAGTTGGGATGTTTTTCATTTCCACAAACACTCATTCCTGTATTCATATGTGGAAGAAAGTGACCCATTACAACAGGACACCAGAGCAGAGCCATTCCTAGGCTGCCATGAGACCACCAAGAAACTGAGGGTGACGTGTGTTTGGGGGGTGGGGAATACAGAGAAAGCTTCCCTGGAAAACTGAGTCTTAACTATTAAAAGCTAGCCATCTGGAGATGTGGAGGTACATTCAGGCGTGAATGCCTGGTAAACAGGCAGAGTCAGCAAAAGCAAAGAGACAAGAAAGAACACACAGCAGACTGGGGAGTGTGAACGACTGGACATAAAGTGGAGAAAGTGAGTGTGACAGGGGTGAGGCAGGTCTGGAGAGACCAGGCAAACAGTAGATGGCGACTGATGAGCAGAGGCTGATCTCAAAGACTGCACTAAGTTTGGGGAGACATTCTGGGGAGTTGGGAAAAAACTGGACTTTCAAAATCACAAGCTGGGACCAGCTCTGTTATCCACTTTGAGGGCAGGGAAAAAGGAGGTATGAAGTTGGAAGCTGTAAACAGTCTTGGCCTAATCCTGCGACTGAAAAAAAGTAGGGAGTTTAAACTGATCAGGATCAGAATATTATCTGAGCTTCACAACAAGGAAGCTAAATTAAACGGACTGCTTGACTTGCCTTGTTTTCTCTTGTTTCGGATACATTTATCTTTGTAGCACTAAAAAACAAAATGGCCCATGTTTACAGAGTCTCACACTAACTTGAAAAATATAGAAACAAGCAAACCTCTGATCTTTAGAGGCCCAAGACAAAAGCAGCATTATCCTGAAAATGAGACTAACCAAAATTTCCCTTTCTCTTTTCTCCACCGTAGGTCCTTCTCTGGAAGTCTACTTGGTGTATCTGTTTGATGCTGGCATGTGAAATCATCCTAATATAAGAACTGTCCTCACTTTCCTTTTATAATGATTAGCTCGTGTCAAATGTTTTGCTTACCACACTGGCAACAATCCTTACAACGGCTGAGTTCTTGAACTTAAGATCGGCAATGTTATTGCAATTACAACCAAGATGTTAAACTTTAAAAGCAAACATCTTTTAAATTATTTGAATAAACTATGATTTTAAATGCTATAAGTCAGAAGATAGGGATGTATTTTTGTGAAAAAAGCAATGAAGACCCAAGATCAAATGCAGCTTTATCATTTTACATTTGTTACTTGAGTTGTCATTTGGTCCTGGAGCTGCCAAGTGCCCCATCTGAATATGGGGATAGGATTGCTTGCCTGACAGCTGTGAGGAATAAAGAATGCTAGTCTCTCTTAAAGTTCCTGAAAGAAGGCCTAGTAAGTAGTAGGTGCCCAAATAATGTCAACTGAATCTGAAACTAAGGAGCAAAAAATTTGAATATTGTGCATATTTCAATTTTTAACAAAACTAGATTTTAAAGGTCCCCTTCAAGAATTCCAAAATTTCTGTAAATTTTACTTCTCTAAAGCCATCACTAACCCCAAGTTTGAACAGTTCTCCTGTTAAAGTTGTAATCTTACCGTAATTAGAACTTTAGAAATTTAATGAGTTGAAATGCAACATGGCACAGATGCCTTATTATACCAACTAGTTAACACGGGATTTGTTTTCTACATTAATTTTACTTGCTAATCAAAAATACTGCTTTCTCCTAAATAACATCAAAATAAAATTGCTGATTGTGCAATGGTAAAACCAACACCACCATGTCTGCAACAAGACCACTTGAACTTTTTTCATGAGCTGGCAGTTTCCAGGGAAAATTTAAGATCCCATATACCTTTAAGCCAGTTCTCAAAAAATTAAGTGCAGAAGCCATGCCTTGTATACTACAAGGCAAATATTAGGTTGTACATACTAAGCATACCCATGAGTATCTATGAATATTGAACATCAGAGCTGATTCACCTTCCCGAGTCAATAAGTAAGTCTGCTAGAAAAGATACTTAGGACTATATATGACTGTGTATGTTTCTGGATGTCCACAGCAATCAGATATAGAACACTAAGGAAACCGTGTTTACGAGCCCCTCTATTAGAACACAGTGCTCCCCATTAGCAGCCTATGTTCAACACAAGATAGTCTTACCTCTTCAATTGACATAGAAGCTCCTCATTGGTCTCCCTGCTTTTCTCTTCTTTCCCCAAACACTTCACCAAAGAGGAGACAATGGTCTAACCAAATCTTATCTGATTATGCTAACTCCCCCTCTTAGTCAACAAGCTTCCAGAGAGCCCCACTGCTTTAGCAAAAAGCTTTTTCATCAGTGTTCATAACATGGACTACCTCTCTAGTTTCGATCTCTTCCATTCCCCTGAAAATCTCAGCCATATTTAACAAACTATTTAGATTGTGGATTTTACATATGTAGAACACGTAGTAAAAGCTAAATAGAGATAGGTATTTATATATGTTTTTCAATCAATAGAGCCCTAATTTGTATACAGTACAAATTGTATACTAGTTAAAACAGAAAATTAGGAGGAGACTTAGAGAACTCTGTCCTTGTCCCAAACATCATTAGAAAAACCCTGTGCCTCACTTAACACACTCCCTTACACAACTCTCTGGTGGTCTGTGCTTCTGGTTTTCCTTTTTGCTTTACCTTTGCCTTAATGACCGCTGGTCCTTTAAGGCTCAGGTTAGGTTCTGTTCCCAGAGCACCGATCTAACTGTATAGCCATTGTGGCACTTGTCCCTCTGCAGTGCAATTTCTCCATCTAAAGGCACTCACTGAGCTCTGCACCTGTTTCCCCAGCCCCAAGGACAATGCAGGCAGATTTACTGAATGAATGATTATCAGCACCAGTGGGACTTCTCAGCTATGGAAAACTACACGTTAGGAGGCATCAGAACGGCAATATAGAGTTTCAGCAGGTTATTTTAGTTTATAAAGATTCAGATATCATTATTTCCTCTCCCTGCCTTTTTTCTTTCCAATCTAGTTAATCCTATTTGTTCTACCGTCTACACTCCAAAGCAATGGTAAATTTGAACTTCTTTTCTTCAATTTTTTAAATAAAGATTTTATTCATGAGACATACAGAGAGGGAGAGACACAGGCAGAGGGAGACGCAGGTTCCCTGTTGGAGCCCAATGCGGAACTCAGTCTCAGGACCCCAGTATCACATCCTGAGCCAAAGGCAGACGCTCACCCACTGAGACACCCAGGTGCCCCTTCTTTAACTTTTCAAAAAATGTGTTATGCTTTCTTGCCCTTTTACCCTTTTTATTTGCTTAAACTTTTTTTGTGCACACATAAAGGTGCATACAATATACATACATAGCTTAATGAATAAAATGATTATACATGTAACTACCTTCTAGATTGAGAAATAGAACAGTCAACTCCTTCCCCCTTCAAAAATGTCCCACTGTCCTTCACTTTAGATCACTTTTTGGGGAGAGTATAGGAAAATCTCACAGAATTTTTGGCATTAGCCCCTGAATTCACATGCCTGAGTGATCCTGGGCCAGGCCAAAAAAAAAGAGACACCAGGTTGAATCACATATTGTACACCTGAAACTAATATAACACCATATGCGAACTATACTGGAATTAAAATTTAAAAATAAAACAAGCATTAGAGATTGGGACGGGCACAGGAAGAGGCATCAAGATGTCAGAGTATATGTGTACTTGTATCTGTGAGCATGTGTGAGGAAATGCCCACACACACCACGTTTGAAGCAATCCTAAAAGGTAGGATAAACCTGTACTTCTAGTGGTAAATATTTTCAAAACAAAAGCATGTTTTTACTAAGCAGACACAGTACTCTGCTGCTCCTGCCTTAAACCATACCTTAATAGGAAACCGTGTAATTTTCACTACACAAGTTTCAAAAACAGTATGAATTTACTGTCAAAAACAAAACAGTATCAATTACCTTCAACCCCATTGTGAGAAGGAAAGATGCTCTAAGGTACAAGGTGGCATTACGGGGTTGCATGATCCCGGCTACCCAATAAGCTCATTCCTTTCAACCAGAACGGGGTTCTCTCAGCTCACAGCAGGCATCCACAGGGTAGCACAGATATGCTCTCTGAGTGAGAAAGCAACACCTTCTCACATACAACCCCCTGGAGAGAGATGGGGAGTGGGAGGGAGGAGGGCTTTACACCTGCGAACTCCTAATTCCATCAGCACTAGGGCTGGGAAAAACAGCACATATTTAAAAAAAAAAAAAAAAAAAGAAGGATTCCTGATAAAGCCAGTCACTTTCAAAGAAGGATCTTCTTAAACCATTTTTTCTTAGAAAATGAGTAAGTGTAATGATTCAACATATAGGTCTTTGTCTTCCTAATGGACTTAGTCAAACCCTAATGACTGCGTAAGTAAAGTGCTTTATTTAAAGGGCAGCTGTCAGAAGTCTTATTCTACTTGGTAGGAAAACACTATAAGCACAAAGTGTCACATTAAGTCATCTCAACTTTAAGGCATATCTGTCACTGGGCCGTTAGATAATCAAAATGACCACTAAAAATAGAACAGAGCTATCTCCAATGGGACAGACATAAGCCACCTCAATCCTCAGCAACTCCTGTGAGATGTGACCTGGGATGCACATGTGTTTTGCATACCACTGAATATCCATCTAAAGGTAGCCATATGTTTTCAGTTTTTATTGTATGTCCTATTCAGGCTAGGAAACAAAGTAATCAACAGACATATAACTCTGGGCCCATCATGAAAATCTAGTTAGCTGACTAGCTGCCTGGGGTCTGGGGGGAAAGAACTGTTCTCCAGGTCTAAATGGACTGCTGCTCGCACTGAAATTCCATGAGTTTCATGATGAACCTCTTGATTTTTTTTTTTTTTTCAATTTCCTCATCACCAAAAGTAAGCCAGCTTTGTCTGTCAAGATGCCCAGGCTGTGTGGCAGTGGTGTCAAAGGCTGCCATTTGCTTGAAGGCACTGCCATCTGTGGCAGCAAAACATTTTGTCTCCGGAAAATAAACACATCTGTCTTTGCCAGTGTCCTCCCACTGTGTCGCCCATCTGGAGCAGGTGAGCTGGAAGGCAAGACTAGGCATGGGTGAGACGGAGGTGAACAGGGGAGACACGGCCTCAAGGGAGATGGCACATGGAGGAAGAAGGTAATGCTGTGTCATGTCACATCCTGCTAACCCCATTTGACAAAAAGCATGTGAAATTACCCTTGTTAGGGATATTTTAATCATATGTAACAAATGGTTAATCGTGTTTAGAGGACAAGACCTGCAAAGCCAAGGTTTCACCAGGGCCATCTGCTCACCATGTCACATGACCTCACTGATACCAATAAACAGATGATGTCTTTGTGACACCCACCAAAGGCAAGAGGACAATAACTCTAGGGGTCAGATTAGAGGCTCAAAGCAACCAGGATTCTTCTAGGACACACTATACATGCCTACTATAAGCCAGATGTAACACACTCAAATTCAGGCCAGGGTTTTGGGACAAGTCATGGTCACTTCTAGAAATGACTAATACTTGAAATTCTTTCTGACATATTGTTTCCCTGAAAAAATGAATTTAAGTCTGGTTATGGTCTTGACATTAGATCTTTAAGTTATACCATTTGGAGTCTAGAAGATACTATTAAATTTCCAATCAAATTCCTTCTTTATCCCAAGGTTTTTTTCAATTCTCTCTCAGGGAAGCTAGTACTAAACCTTCTGAAACAGAGCTCTTTCAATTACACCACTGGTTTTCAAACTTTGGTGGGAAGGGGACAGCAAAGCTGCTTTTATCAAATAAAATTTTACATGGAACCTCAACATATAAAATAAATAATAGTGCTGATCTATGTGAAGCAGAGCTAAAGTTTTACCATACTGGTCTTCCTTGGTGACTTTCCTGAGGCAGCTTCAGGAATCTGTGATCCTGGAGCCCCGGGATCGAGTCCCACGTCGGGCTCCCGGCATGGAGCCTGCTTCTCCTCCTGCCTGTGTCTCTGCCCCCCTCTCTCTTTCTATGTCTATCATGAATAAATAAATAAAATCTTTTTAAAAAATTATGTTATTATCCACCCAGATCTCCATTTTGCGTATGTAGAAACAGATATGAATCAGCCAAATCCGGTATCTTTGGGGAATGTGGAGTTTCATGGCAAGGTTTAGAGTAGAACACTGCCCTCTTTGGTATGTAATCTTCAGGGCTTTACTTGTTGGCCATAGTGTTCTCATAGAACCTTTTCTGCCAAGTACTTGGTAAGCCTTTGGTAATTTATCTTTTTATAGGGCTATATTTGTTAATATTTAGCACCTAAAAAATAGAAGTAAAATATATCAGCCAGCCTAGCGTAGTGGTTTTCAAACTCTGTTCCATGAAGCTGCCTCAGGAAAGTCACCAAGGAAGACCAGTATGGTAAAACTTTAGCTCTGCTTCACATAGATCAGCACTATTATTTATTTTATATGTTGAGGTTCCATGTAAAATTTTATTTGAAAAAAGCAGCTTTGCTGTTCCCTTCCCACCAAAGTTTGAAAACCAGTGGTGTAATTGAAAGAGCTCTGTTTCAGAAGGTTTAGTACTAGCTTCCATGCCGGGAGCCCGACGTGGGACTCGATCCCGGGGCTCCAGGATCACGCCCTGGGCCAAAGGCAGGCACTAAACTGCTGAGCCACCCAGGGATCCCTGGATAATAACATAGTTTTAGGGCATTCAAATACTACACCAAATATGCCACCTAATTAATTTCAAGCAAGAAACAGTCCCATTAACTTATCACTCCTCTTCTATAGTCCATTAATCAAATCATAAAGAGAACTTAAATAAGCATCATTGCAAACTATGCTTATAAGCCATTACAAAATTTTCAAAATAATCCTATTAAAAATCCAACTAGTTGGACAGCCTGGATGGCTCAGCAGTTTAGCGCTGCCTTCAGCCCAGGGCATGATCCTGGAGACCTGGGATTGAGTCCCACATCGGGCTCCCTGCACGGACCCTGCTTCTCTCCCTCTCCCTGTGTCTCTGCCTCTCGTTCTGTCATGAATAAATAAAATCTTTAAAAAATAAAAAACAAAAATTTTTAATGAAGGGCACCTGGGTGGCTCAGTTGGTTAAGTGTCTGCCTTCAGCTCAGGTCATGATCTCTGGGTCCAGGGACGGTACCAGCATCAGGTACCCTACTCAGCAAGGAGTCTGCTTCCCCCGCCCCTCCCCCCATGCTCATACACACACTCTCTCAAATAAATCAATAAAATCTTTAAAAACATTTATTTTAATGAAATTCCCTTCCAGTATATAAATATACAATAACATTTTCAGTGGTATCTATGGACCAACTAGATGACATTCACTCAGCAAACATTTACTAAACACCTACAATGAGTACCTATTTATATGTTACCCACATAATCCTATATGGAGATTTTTTTTTTAAGATTTCATTATTTGAAAAAAGAAAAGATTTCATTATTTGAGAGAGAGAGAGAGAGAGAATGAGAATGTGTGTGTGTGTGCATGGGAGCTGGGGCGGGTGGTAAAGGGAGAGGAGAGAATCCCAAGCAGACTTCACACAGAGCATGGAGCTGGATACAGGGCCTGACCTCAGACTTCATGACCCCCAAGATTATGATTAGAGCCCAAATCAAGAATTAGATGCTCAACCAATTGAACCACTCAGTGCCCCCCTATATGGAGATCTTGACATTTTAATAAAACTGGAAATTTTATGCTTCCCCAAATGCACATATTTGTACCACTAGTCCAGTAAAGTAAGGAGACAGTATGAAAGAGGATGGTATTTGAAGTTAGAATCTTACCTCAGCCTTTGACAGGCTATATATGTGTCTTTGGTATACTTGGACACATACCAGAAATACTTAAGCTCTTTATTGACCAGTCTAAGTAGGCTTATAAGTAAAATGGGGATAACATTCATCTTATGGTGTCTAGTGAGCACTAAATAAGGTCACATATATAACTAGGTAGAGTAGCACTAAGAGAACCTCCTATGACAATGACATCTGCAATGTCCAATATGGTAGCCATTACCCACATGTGACTATTGAGCACTTGAAAAGTGGCTAATGTGAATGAGGAACCAAATTTTCTTATAGAAACAAAAGCTTATTTTTCATTCAAAGCCCAAGAGACTCTCACCTAGGAATTAAATTTAATTTTAAATTTAATTTAATTATTTTATTTAAAATTTTAATTGCCATTTATGACTAGTGGCTACCATAGTGGGATGTGTTGATCTAGAACAAAGCCTTGCGTAATAAATGATCAATGTTGCTTTATTTCTATCTTCCTTATCCATATCAATACTTTTTCTTTCTTTTTTTTTTTTTAATACTTTTTCATATCTTCTTTACCAGCAAATACATTCAACTGAAATAGCACAACACAGAATCTCCCATAAGAAACTAACTTATAACTATTAAATTGCTTCTTCGGGACGCCTGGGTGGCTCAGTGGTTGAGCGTCTGCCTTTGGCTCAGGGCGTGATCCCAGAGTACAGGGATCAAGTCCCACATCAGGGTCCCTGTATGGAGCCTGCTTCTCCCTCTGTCTATGTCTCTCCCTCTCTGTGTGTCTCTCATGAACAAATAAAATCTTAAAAAATAAATAAATAATTTTTTTTCTTCAACCAAGGAGCAATAACAGCACTGAAACAAGTGATTAGTCATATGTGCCACACACTGTGCTAACAGCTTTGCAAGATTACTTCATTTACTATTTATAATAATTTTGTAAGTAAGTGCTATTATTTTGTAAATAGAAAAATTAAGTTAGAATCTGTCCAAAGACGCACAGCTAGTAAATCAGTGAGCTAACTCAGACAGTCTAGGGGCGCCTGGGTGTGGCTCAGGTGGTTAAGTATACAATTCCTGATTTTGGCTCAAGTCCTGATCTCAGAGGTCATGAGACTGAGCCTCGCAACTGCTCCATGCTCAGCACAGAATCAATCTGGTTTTCCTTCTCCCTTCCCCGGGCCCCTCCCGCTGCTCATTCTCTCTATCAAATAAAATAAAATAAATAAAATAAAAATAAAATAAAATAAAATAAAATAAAATAAAATAAAATAAAATAAATAAAATAAAAAATAAAATAAAAAATAAAATAAAATAATAAAATAAAATAAAAAAATAAAATAAAATCTTTAAAAAAAAACAAAACACAAAAACCTCAGCAGCTTAAATCCAGGGACAGTGCTTAACCACAATGATAAACCTGCTTGCATTTTAAAGAACCAGTTTACAAAAAATTCATTATATACTCTGCAACAAATGTCCACCCAACCACATACCACCCCCAAACACACACCCCAAATTAGAAATCAATTTGAGCTACAGACACAAAGTTATACATGGTAAGTGGCTGACCCAAAATAAGTCTCATGTACCAACTGATGTGACTGTATAAATGTACCAAATCTAGTGATTTCACACTTATTAGAAAATCACCTTTCTCCCCAGAATAAAAGGACTAAAATATAGGCTCATATTTTAGAGCTAACCATCTAACTTGATAGAAGGGTGTGGGAGCAGAGACTGGACTCAGAACCATAGGCAGAGGTAGTCAATATTTACTAGAGCCCTATGTCACGGTCTACAAGGGATATTTATCTGTTAAGACATCAAACATTTCTGCTAGGAGATTAACTAGATCCACTGCATTTGCATGAAGCACATTGCCACTCTTATCTCCATTCTAAAAGGAGCTTATTTCACTTAACATCTGCTGTATTTATGATAAAGTATTTATTGTGCCCAAAGCTGAAATTCTTATTCCAGTCCTGCCTGACAAGTCAGAGGAATATTTTACACAGCAAGCCACAGCATACTGTTTACCAAATGCCACAGGAATGTCTGAGCAGCAGAAAAGGTCGTATCTAACCCATTTTCCTCTCTCACAGAGCAGTGAACAAGGAAAGGCCACTGACCTTTAACCCAGATCAAAACAATGTAGGTATATCTCTAACTCTTCAAACCCCATGATTGTTATATTGCACAAGTCCCTGGGCCAAAGGTAGCACTGAGAAAAAGATAATCTATTTATTGAGAAGTTCTCAATCCAGTTATTAGGTACTAGAAAATAAACTGTTTTAAAGAGTTGTAATAAGAAACTTTAAAAAAATAACATCTGTACGTGTTTAGATTTCTGTCATAACTCAGCTTAAGCGAGTGCAGATAAAACTAAAACCATAATAAAAACATGAATACCATTGATGTTCCAGCAACACTACTGAAAAACCAATGTGAGGCAGATAAGTCAAGCAATTACAGCACCATTAGTGTAGCGGTCTGACCTGCTGTGTGACCTGGAGCTAGTCCCTTTGCCACTTTATGCCATTTCATTCCGTATCAGTGATAGAGAACTGACTACTATATCTCAGTGGAATAGTGAGTAGATTAAATTATTAAGCAAAATGCTTAGGGCAAAAGTCATATGAATGTTAAGTATTATGATTTACAAGCATTCATTTTCCTAGCACTCCTGTGGGGTTAGGAAGTTATCTCGATTACATAGATGAGTAAACAGGCACAGGGGGTAAGGTCACGTGGTAAGGCTCCATTCACTTAGTCCCAGTGGGAAGGGAATAATACACACCTTTAGCAATCATATGCACTTTCTTGGCACATCCTACACAGTCTTTAATACAAGTTCTTAACTTGATGCTGCCATCTTTTAACATACTGTTGATGGAACAAAAACAGCTCTACGATAGCAACAAGGCCAAAGCAAGTGAAGATGAATAATTCTGTGTGCTTTGGCAAGAATAATCACAGAAAGACACATAATCTCAAGATGAAATTTGCATTGTTATTTTCAAAGTTTCGCCCCCACTGCCATGTAAGAACCTTCAGCCACAGGAATTAAGGAACATGGTTTGCTATGAAAACACTTTGGAAAAAAAAAAAAAAAAGTTTAAAGGCTTTCATAGGCCTTCATGTTGGTGTGCTCCATCCAAATTCTCTAGGGAAGTGTACATTTGCCCTTTGGGATTTAATTAGCAACTACACAGAAAAAGAAAACAAATCCAAAGAGACTTAAGAATGAACAAGTACTAAGGAGAAGGGTGTAGGAAGTCCAAAAAAAGGTAAAAATACTTTTCTTTGTATAATAATAATATAGAAAAAGCACTGTAATTTTTCTACCGTCACATAAGGCTGCTTGCTATATTGCTTACCCGACTCCGAAGACAGTCAGCCAAGTTTCGGCGCGTGAAATTAGCTGCTGCTGTGGGAGACAATTCGTAACCTGGTACAAGAGATAAATAGTCATACTTAAAGTAAACCAGAAGGAGTAACAGCACCCCAAACCATTCCACTACTCCTTTTCTCACATCTTTCCACTCCCTGTACACCCAGAGTACATGAAGTACACAGAATGAGGAGTACAATCCTACTTCTTATCCCTTTTCCCACTCAACAGCTGTGAAATAGCTGGTTAACACCAACAGTAATTCCTGGTCACAACACAGAACCAAGGTAACTATTGCATGGTGAGAGCAAATGCACAGCCTTGCTTAAGCTGTTCATTCATCAACAGACTGGTTTCCTCTATAGAAGGAAGGGGGTACAAATATATAGGTATTGGGAAAAAAAGAAAGAAGTCACAAGATGCTGATTTTTTTTAATCATTTTCTTTTTTAAAAAATGTATTTATTTATTTATTTATTCATGAGAGACAGAGAGAGAGAGAGAGAGAGAGAGAGAGGCAGATACACAGGCAGAGGGAGAAGCAGGCTCCATGCAGGGAGCCCGACGTGGGACTCGATCCTGGGTCTCCAGGATCAGGCCCTAGGCTGCAGGCGGCGCTAAACCGCTGAGCCATCCAGGGTGCCCAAGATACTGATTTTTAAAGTTTATTTTAAAAGAATATTGGGGGGCAGCCCTGGTGGCCCAGCGGTTTAGCACCGCCTTCAGCTCAGGGCCTGATCCTGGAGTCCCCGGATCGAGTCCCACGTCGGGCTCCCTGCATGGAGCCTGCTTCTCCCTCTGCCTGTGTATCTGCCTCTCTCTGTGTGTGTCTCTCATGAATAAATAAATAAAATCTTTAAAAAAAAATAAAAAGAATATTGGGAAAAGAGAGGCTGGAAGTTGGGGTTGCCTCAGGGTCATACTTCATATGGTTTTCTTTAAAAAAAAGTTTGTTAAATATGATTTTCAAAAATACAAGCAATAGAAAAAAAGTTTCCATCACTATCAACATTTTAAAAAATAGATATCTCAAGCATAAAACCTAAAGTTGCAATGGCAACAAAACTATAGCCCAGAGGGATGCCATCACATGTGCGTTTAATGATGCACTCACTCTGGAACTTAGCCCCCACCCCTAGTAAAATGGGACCAGAGCCAAAAGCCATGAATGACCCACAATTGAGCAGACCCATGCAGAAAATGTCACTTTGGAAAGACCAACAGCATGTGGTTAAGTTGTTCCCTACAACATTTCAAACACCTGTGTTACAGCAGATATGATTTAGGTTAAAATTCTAACAAATATTTATTGAACAGCAGCTATATTTCAGGGTCTATGCCAGGTGCTTCCATAGTTTACTGTATTTCATCCTTACAACCAGTCTATTACTGCATATAAATCATAATGCAAGCAACTCTGAACAAGCAGGAAATACTTTACAATTCTATACCTAATCCCCTAAATACCACTAAGGATTTGATAGTTATCTGAAAAGCAGAAAAGGTCTGATGCCTATTTACATAGAGACTTTTCCTCCCTTCCCTTAACTCAGTTCTTGACCTTTAATATGCGTAACAACTGCTACGTAGGGTAGGGTTACACACACAAAACAACACTGACAGGTAATTTAAGAGATTTTTTTTAAGTTGTGTTTTTTTTTAAGATTTTATTTATTTATGAGAGAGAGAGAGAGAGAGAGAGACAGGCAGAGGGAAATCAGTCTCCACGCAGGAAGCCCGATGTGGGACTCGATCCTGGCTCTCCAGGATCAGGCCCTGGGCTGAAGGCAGCGCAAAACCTCCGAGCCACCGGTGCTGTCCAATTTAAGAGATTTTAAAGGCAATTTTAACCATACACGATTTTTATTTTGTGCAGAGTTTAAACCATGACAGGGGATCCCTGGGTGGCGCAGCGGTTTGGCGTCTGCCTTTGGCCCAGGGCGCGATCCTGGAGACCCGGGATCGAATCCCACATCAGGCTCCCGGTGCATGGAGCCTGCTTCTCCCTCTGCCTGTGTCTCTGCCTCTCTCTCTCTGTGACTATCATAAATAAATAAAAATTAAAAAAATAAAAAAAATAAATAAATAAAATAAACCATGACAGCCATGCAACATGCAACCCTCTCAACTCTTGTTTACTATCCTTTCCTCACCCAAGAGAGGGCAGTGAAATATTGCTGTAGCTATACTGTATTTGAGAAACATTGGCATCCCTCATCTGCCATGTAGGCACAAAGTTGAACCACTGAAAAATAATTTTTGAAACATTCTCAACTTGCTTAAACCTAAGTGCCACATGCTTTAGGTTCTTTTTTCATCTGAGTTCTCTGTGGTACTAGCCAGAGTGCTTAATAGAGAGGAGACCCTCAAACTGGAACTGAACGCATGATGCTAAATTTGCTGCCTAAAATCTATATAGATGAGTCCTATCTAGCCATTTTATACAATTATACTCAAATTAAGTTCTTTTACGGTTCCACATACCAGTGCTGTGTATAAGTGTATTAAACTGTGAAGTAAGCAACTGAAGGTCCTTTCTGCTAGGGTGTCACGATAAACTTTCCTGGATCACATGGCCAGTGGTTAGTGTCATTTGATAGTGAGGCTTTCTCTAATGAGGATATCCAGTGAGGAATCCTCTAATGAGGATTGGAGCTCATTAGCCCCAGAAAGAACTCACAAAAATCCTAATTATCTTTCTGAACAAGAATCTACCTAAAAGGCAAGGTACTCTTCTATGACAGTAAATCTCCCACAATTACAGAGTTTTAAGTTTACAAACTTTTATAATTCATTAATATAAATATAATTCATTAATATTATTATCCCATTTTAGATGTGAGGCAAATAAAGACCCAGGGAGGCTAAGTGACTTGTCACATTATAAAAAGTAAAACCAAGTTTAGCTGAAATCTTTTAGCTCTGAGGTTCAGATATACTTTGGCTCCAAAAACATCCTCCGAAATATCTAACACTTAAAAAGTCTGATACTACCATATTCATCTCCAAAGTAGCCCTCAAGTATCAGTGGTAAAATGGTTCCCTTTTCGACTCTGGGATTTTTGCAGAAAATCTTTAGGATCAGAAGGAGGATCTAGATAAAGTTTCAAAAGTAGGAAGAGTCAAATAAAAATATGACCACACTGGTCTGCTCATGTGTAGAATTGTCAGTAGAGCGTATTCTTTTTTTTAGTTCAAATTTAAAGAGGACTCAACCAAAGTTACATTCCAAGTATTACCCACCATTTCGCATCTTATAAAGTTGCACATTTTTCTGAATATATTCTGCAAACTGTACAGTGTCTCCAGCCTCTCCAACACATAGGAGTAAGATTTTTTCACTCATCTTAAACATCTTGTCATGATCTGCACAAAGAAAAAAATAGCGTTAAAAATTACCTCATCAAAAAAAAAAAATTACCTCATCAGAAATTTACTATTTTATAGGCAACCACAAACAGGTTGATCAATCACCATGTTGAATAATTTTACTAATCACTGTTTTTAGAAGACTTTAATGGGCAACTATGTTAATTATTCTCTTTCACGCTCCATGTTAAACGCACTGGCATATTGTATTAAGGTCAATCCCAGTTGGAGAATATATTTGAAAGCGGACAACTGAAAATACAGTTAAATGCGTTTGAAGGTGCTTGAAACACAAAAACTGAACCTTCAAAGAAACTGAAGGAATCAAGCCAATGGCTTGATCTTCAGGTTTATGATTTCAAAGCCCTGAAATGTCTCTACAAATACAAATGTTAGTTATTTTATTTATTTACACACAAAAGCACCTAAGAACCAGTGCTACAATGAAAATTAAGGATCACCTCGAGAAAGAACAAATCAACTTAGAATATAAATCAACTTTAAAGGTAAATCAACACCACTTCAAAAGCAAAGAGAAAATTAAAATGACTGCCAGAGCAAAAATTCTAACACTAATATTTTAACACTGAGCTATTTAAAAACACCTAAAACATCCCAATAGTCTACTCTTATCTAGTTGAACCAGACTCATTTAGATTACATAGATAAATATTCAAATAGCAACTAGTGCCTAAGGAAGAAAACTCCATATTCAGTCTGTAGTTTCAGAAAAAGCATAATTCTCCCTATCTCACTCTCACTTTTCATTTTTCAAATAGTACTGAATAATCTTCCCTGGGAGACATGTTTCCTGTCTGAAAGCTTATGAAATGTCAAAATCCCTTAATAGGATTTAAAGAACAAAATGTTACAAATATTCTACAAACATTTGAGAGTTGTAGAACCATAATACAGCTTCTTAAACTTTGGAAAAAACACATAAATTGTACCTGCAGATAGTATCAAACTGCCTTGAAACTCCTAAACAAACATACTTTTATTTGTTATAGGCTATGGAGACTCAAAGACTGTTAGAGTTTGCAAACTTGGTCATAACGAAAAAAAATTCACTTATGGATATACTATCTATGCAAAGAAAAAGGAGAAGAGTATTAACTGCCACTGGCATCTAACTTCTTGCCGGTGACAAGAGTATAGGCAATTTTTATTTCTTTCTTTCTGCTTTTTAGCATTTCCTAAAATGCCTATGCTAAATCTGTATCACTTTTTTAAGAACACATTACTTAGTTTTCATTTTTTGGGCAGCCTGGGTGGCTCAGTGGTTTAGTGCCGCCTTCAGCCCAGGACGTGGTGCCGAGGTCCTGGGATCAAGTGCCACATCAGGCTCCCTGGATGGAGCCTGCTTCTCCCTGTGTCTCTGCCTCTCTCTGTGTGTCTCTCATGAATAAATAAATAAAATCTTAAAAAAAAAAAGTTTTCATTGTTTTAATAATGAGGAAAAAAGCTGTTTTTATTTTGGAAAGAAGAAAGTTTGTTTACAAAGAACTAATGTCACACTTAGAAGAAATGTTAAAATTCTAGGCAGTAAACTGTTTTGAAGTAAACTATTTTAAGGTCATTTTGAAATGAACTTATTAATACAAAGCCAAAGTGTTTTTTAAACATTTATCATGTGTCTAGTGAGTAATAAAGGGATATATTATACATACTAATGGCTCCTGAGGAAACAGCCTGCATAGCACTAGGGAATTTCTGATCCTTGACAAGGAACTTAGAAGATCCACATAGATGAAACAAATGGACAACAAACTGAACAACATCAGTAAACAATACTGTGAAAAGGCCAACTGCACTAGAACCCAAAAGACCTTGGTTATTTTTATTTTTTTAAGTAGGCTCTGCAACCAAGGTGGGTCTTGAACTCATGACCCCAAGGATCAAGAGTTGCATGCTCCACATACTGAGCCAGCCAAGTGCCCCAATAGACCTTCGTTATAATCTGGCCTCAGCACTATGTACTTGGGCCCTAGTTTCCAAAAATTTTATTTTTTTTTATTTTTATTTTTTTTTAATTTTTATTTATTTATGATAGTTACAGAGAGAGAGAGAGAGGCAGAGACACAGGCAGAGGGAGAAGCAGGCTCCATGCACCGGGAGCCTGATGTGGGATTCGATCCCGGGTCTCCAGGATCGCGCCCTGGGCCAAAGGCAGGCGCCAAACCGCTGCGCCACCCAGGGATCCCCCAAAAATTTTAAATGGTTATACTATCACCCCTACCTAACTCATAGTTAGGGAAAACTGTACATGTATAATATTATTACCTAGCATGTGTAGTTCAGATTACACCTGCTGTATGAATTCAGGGAAAAAAACACTCTGTGTGGGTTTAAATGCTCTGAGTAATTTAAAACAGACCAGGAGACCAGAGACATGAAATATAGCATATAACCAAACTGAAGACTTGGGGCACTTGCATAAGCAAGCAATCTCTGGGAAATATCTTCCCTATATCAAAATATCTTAAAAAGTGATGAGAAAAAAAAAAAATCAAAGTATCATCCTTATTTTATACTCAGAAAACAAAAAAAATCCCAAAAGGTTTACTCATTTTCAGCATTCTTGCTTAACCTACAAGTTCCTTCATGAAACGAAAGGTAGGAAAAGGTCCTCATGGAATCCTAAAGCTCCTATCATAAAACATTTTATACCAGAAAAGACAATAGGGAAAATTAGAGTTGAGTGGAATTATTTCCAACCACTTTTCAAGAACTAACTCAAATTCATCTTTTTTCCACACCACAGTGATCTTTCTTTCCTCTAAATACCCTTAGGCTTTAATCCTGAAATCAGTAGTTGAAAAATTAACCTAATACTGACTAATGAAACTTCTTTTATCATACAAAATCATTTTGTGGTACTTATTTCCTTGTCTTCTTTCTTTTTTAAAAGATTTTATTTATTTATAGGAGAGAGAGCGAGCGCGCGCACAATCAAGAGGAGCAGCAGAGGCAGAGAGAGAAGCAAGCTCCCTGGGAAGCAGGGAGCCCCACATGAAGCTTGATTCCAGGACCCTGGTAACATGACCTGAGCTGAAGCCAGACACCCAACCTGTCCCTATTTCCTCGTTTTCTTAATGCCTTAGACCCCTGTATGGATTATATAGAATAGCGGTAAAGGTACTGACGTGGTTATTGTGCTACCTGCTAAAATCACCTGTATTATCGAAGGTCTTAGGTTTCAAAATGGACAGACTTACCCTCAAAACAAATGGACTCCTTTAGAAAGCAGGATCTACAAATAAAATCTCTACGAATTGATCACGGAATTACATAAAGTCATTTGACTTGAGGAATAATCCATACCATAAATGTCTACCAAACCATTTCCAGGCCTCTCTCTTCTTCAGGTATCACAGAACTCCAGCAAAGTCCCTCAGAGTGCTTTCCATCTCCCCAAGTGATGACAGCCTGACAATCAGATGCCTGTCACTTATAAAAGCAGTCATGGACACTTACTTCAGAAAATCCCAGATTTAGTAATTTTTCTTTACTTAAACCAAAGATGAATCATAACCTGCCCTCAAAGCTTTCCCTAGTCTTGGGACGCCTGGGTGGCCCAGCGGTTGAGCGTTTGCCTTCAGCTCGTGACCCCGGGGTCCTGGGATCGAGTCCCCACTGGGCTCCCTGCATGGAGCCTGCTTCTCCCTCTGCCTGTGTCTCTGCCTCTCTCTGTGTCTCTCATGAATAAATAAAATCTTAAAAAAAAAAAGAGCTTTCCCTAATCTCTACAATCAAAAAGAATCTCTTCTTCCTCTGAATTACCTAAACACTATCTTCTTCCTCTGTGCTGAGTTTTTTTTATATGCAGCAAAATTTCCTAGCTTGCACTATAATAATTCGTATACACATCTGAGTGTCTTATTAAACTGTAACTTTAAAGAGAACAGTCCACATCTTCTTCTTTGCATCCCTTCAGAAGCCAGCACCGTAATGGGCAACACAGGTGCTCAAAGTCTATTGGCCAAATAAACATTAAGCCACCTGAGCCAAAGTAGAATACTTTTTCAACAGGAGCATGTCTATGATCCATCATGAAAACACACTCTTAGATTTCACAGGAAACAACCGAGATCTTTAAAAAAAAAAAAAAAAAAAAAAAACCCTAGGTATTGGGACTCCTGAGTGGCTGGCTCAGCGGCTGAGCATCCGTCTTTGGCTCAGGGCATGATCCCAGGGTCCTGGGATGGAATCCCATGTTGGGCTCCCTGCATGGAGCCTGCTTCTCCCTATGCCTGTGTCTCTGCACCCCCCCCCCCATGAATAAATAAAATCTTTAAAAAAATTATTAAGTCTGGCCTATGGGGAGACAGTATACTATAGTAGCTACCAGCAAAAAGGTCAGAGTCAAACTGCGTGGTGTGAATCTGGGTTCTGCCTCCCGTGGCCTTAGGCGAGTTTCTTCCCCCTGGGCCTCAGCACGAACACCTGTAAAATGAGATGATCGTGCCTATCTTAATAGGTTAAATGAAGGGATCTCTGGGTGGCTCAGGGGTTGAGCATCTGCCTTCAGCTCAGGTCGTGACCCTGGGGTCCCTGGGATGGAGTCCCACGTTGCGCTCCCTGCGTGGAGCCTGCTTCTCCCTCTGCCTGGGTCTCTGCTTCTGTGTGAGTCTCATGAATAAATAAATAAAATTTTATTTAAAAAAAAAAAAAAGGGTTAAATGAATTCATGTAAATCGGGCAGCCGGGGTGGCTCAGCGGTTTAGCGCCGCCTGCAGTCCAGGGTGTGACCCCAGGGTCCTGGGGTCGAGACCCACCATCGGGCTCCCTGCATGGAGCCTGCTTCTCCCTCTGCCCGAGTCTCTGCCTCTCTCTCTCTCTGAATAAATAAATAAATCTTTAAAAAAAATAAAAACGAATTCATGTAAATCACTTAAGACCCCACCTGTTACCCAGGCGCGTAGCCGCACTGCTGCCCCCTATGCGTCGCTCCGCTAAGCCCGGCGCCGGACTTCCTGCACCCTAAGGCTCCAGTCCCCGAACTCCACTGGGACACTTGGCAGCCGGCGGTGCCCACGGCCTCGGCGTCCCCAGGAGCCCCCCGCCCGCCCGTTTCCCTCGTTACGAGCGACCACAACAGGAAGACGTTATCAGAGGTGCGGGGACCGGGGAGCCTGGCGCCCCGCGGGGTCCCCCCCATCCCCCTCCCGCGGCCTTCCCCCTCCCTCCCCTCGCCCAGGCCCGGCCGGGCCTCCCCGCCTCCTCGCACCGTCCTTCATCTGGACAATACTGCTGGCGGCCACCTGGTCGGAGGCGACGAGGACGTAGTCGGGGCCCTGGATGCCGATGAGGTACTCCATGGCGGCGGAGGCGACGGCCCGGCGCGCCGGGCTCCGCTGCGGCTTCTGGCCTCGCCGGTGAGACAGCACCGCCGGCCGGAGATCCCGCGCGACCGCCCGGGAACGCCGGCGCCTTCGGATGACGCATGACTCTCGCGAGAGGTGGGGGAGTGGGCGGGGCCTCAGGCGCCGGGAGCTCCGCGCTCGCCCCCGGGTTGCCTTGGGTGACGCCGCGTGTCCTCGTACGCTGAGCTTAAACCCGACGTGGGGGTGACGTCACGAGCTGCACGGGAAGCGCCGAGCACGCGTGGGTGCCGAGAAGGCACGTCCCTACGAGGCGGTAAAGTGCCTCCGGAAAGTCCCTCCGTCCGTGCTTCGCAGAAGTGTTCCGGTTCACTATCTGAGCGCGGAGGCTAATTGCAAAAGCTCGACTGACACTTGTCCCCGCTGCAGATTATGTGCACTTGTTACTTCTGGTGAAGAGCGACTCGAAGGGAGGACTCTTACTTTATTTTAGACTTACCTGCATTGCATGCGTGTTTGCAATTCTCCTCTAGCGCTCCTCTCTTTTAAATAGGGCCAAGCAAAAAAAAAAAAAAAAAAAAAAAAATAGGGCCAAGCATCGTTTGCATGTTTTTGCAATGCTCCTGGAGCGCTCCTCTCTTTTAAACAGGGGCAAGCATCGTTTGCGTGTTTTTGCACTGCTACTGCAGCGCTCCTCTCTTTTAAATAGGGGCAAGCATGACCATCTCTTTGTATCTTGCAGCCATTCTGGGGAAATCTGAAATACTCCCTGATTGGTTCCGGACACTCACAATTTGGCCTTCCCAGCTTCCTGGGAAATGGCAAAACAGTTGCAATTCCAGTTCCAACACTACTGTGCGATTCATTTGCTTCTGCAGAAATCTGCAGTCCTCTCACTCCCTTCAGAACGTTTCTTCCAGCTCCCGGCCTGTGAAGGAATGCAGAGCCTGAGGAGTTAGGGGCAGTCCATCTATCATGGGCTGGATGCTGGATGCCAGGGGCAAGTGAGGTCATTAAGTCAGCCATACCGCTAAAAACACAGATGCATCCATCATCCTAGAAAGATTATTTTCTCTTTTTTAAAGATTTTATTTATGAGAGACACAGAGGCAGAGACACAGGCAGAGGGAGGAGCAGGCTCCATACGGGGAGCCCGACCTGGGACTCGATCCAGGGTCTCCAAGATCACACCCTGGGCCGAAGGCAGATGCTCAACCACTGAGCCACCCAGGGAACCCTTCATTTAACCTTTTAAATAGGCATGATCATCTCCTTTCATTTTTTTAAAAGATTTTATTTATTTATTCATGACAGAGAGAGGCGGAGACACAGGCATAGGGAGAAGCAGGCTCCATGCAGGGAGCCCCACATGGGACTGGATCCCGGGACCCCAGGGTCACACCCTGGGCCCAAGGTGGCGCTAAACCCCTGAGCCACCCTGGCTGCCAAAAAGATTCTTTTCTTAAACTCCACTGTGAAAGAAGTCTCCTGAGTCTCTCTCCCGCCCCCTTTCTTTGTGTGTTTGTATATTTTTTTAATTGCAAAAAGTACACAGTTGTACTATACACACAAATCATACAGAAGAAATACAGAGTTAAATCTCTCTCCTCCTCCCACCAGAGGTAACTGGTAACTACCCACCAGATATCTGTATCCTTCCAGACCTTTTTTCCCCCCTTTGTACATACCAATATTCATTCATTCATTCATTCATTCATTCATTCACAAAAACTGCAGCATGCTGAATTGGAAAATCCAAGTTTTAAAATGTACCCCCTTGCCGCCCAAAAGACCCAATGATCTTTTAAGCTGTATCTTCCCTCTTCCTCCCAGGAAATTCCCTCTAGTTAAGTCACACTAGAGAGTCTCTAACTTCTTGTTAGGATAAAAGATAGTAGATTTGCAAGACCTACCTTTTCTCACCAAGAATCAGGGTGAATCCTTTCTCTACTTAAAGTCTTAAAATAGGGGCACCTGGATGGCTCATTCTGTTCAGCCTCTGACTCTTGATTTCAGCTCAGGGTCATGAGATCAAGCCCCATGTTGGGCTCTCTGCTGGGTG
This sequence comes from Canis lupus dingo, assembly GCF_003254725.2. Lineage (NCBI taxonomy): Eukaryota > Metazoa > Chordata > Mammalia > Carnivora > Canidae > Canis > Canis lupus. Next base: position 6,560,078 of record NC_064257.1, on the reverse strand, counting down.
TGGAGCCTGCTTAGGATTTTTTTTTCTCTCTCTGCCCTTCCCCCTCCTCCCTGTGTAAAAAAAATAAAAATTAAAGTTAAAAAATTAAGAAATAATTGAGTATTTAAAGGAAAAATAATAATATATGATGGGGTTCATAGCATATTTGGAAATAAAAGGTAGGGCAAAAAAGCACAAGGACCAGGAGGGAAGAAATTGGACTGTATTGCTCTCAGGTTCTTATATACAAGGTAGTATAATGCTTCACGTTAGACAATGATAAGTAAAAGATGTATGCAATAAACCCCAAACACTAAAATAACAGGATTATAGTTAGTAAGCCAACAAAGACCTAAAATGTAATAAAATAATCAAAAAAGGAGATAAAACAGAAGGAAAAAAAGGAACAAAAGCATATGGAAAAAAACATATGGAATAAATAGAAAACAAATAGCAAGATGGTAGATTTAAATCCAATGATATAAATTATCACGTAAATAAAATGATCTAAAAATACAATAGTGACAGAAAAGCTCCATGTGGTTGCCTGGAGATGGAGAGGGTGGGGAGGGATGGAATGAGAGTGTGCAATGGGCATGAGGGAATTTTCGAGGGTTATGGATATGCTAATTATCTTGATTGTGGTCATGCAGGCATACAGCAGAGATATTGCGGGTTCAGTTCCAGGCCACTGCAGTGAAGTGAAAATCACAATAAAGTGAGTCAAATGAAATTTTGGTTTCCCAGTGCATATAAAAGTTATGTTTACACTATTCTATAGTATGTTAAGAGTGTGTAATAATATTATGTCTAAAAATTGATTTACATACTTTAATTTAAAAATACTAAAAAAATAAATAAATAATAAAATAAAATAAAAAATACTTTGTTTCTGGGGCGCATAGGTGGCTTGGTTAAGCATCTGACTTTTGATTTGGGCTCAGGTCATGATACTGGATCAAGCCCCATGTCAGGCCCCATGCTCAGCACAGGGTCTCCTTCTCCTCTCTCTGCTCCTCCCTTACCCCCTCAAACAAATAAATAAAATAATAAAATTAAAAAAAATACTTTGGTGCTGGGGCACCTGGGTGCTCAGCGGTTGAGCATCTGCCTTTGATTCAGGTCATGATCCCAGGATCTGGGATCAAGTCCCATATCGGGCTCCCTGCAAGGAACCTGTTTCTCCCTCTGCCTGTGTCCCTGCCTCTCTCTCTGTGTGTGTCTCATGAATAAATAAACAAAATCTTTAAAAGAATACTTTGGTGCTAAGGGGTGCCTGGGTGGTGCAGTTTGTTAAGCCATGGACTCTTGGTTTCAGCTCAGGTCCTGATCTTAGGGTCTTGAGATGGAGCCCTGTGACAGGCTCCGCACTTGGTGGGGAGTCGGCTTGAGCTTCTCTCTCTGCCTCTCCCCTGACTCTCTCTCTCTTTATAAAATAGGTAAATAAATAAATCTTTTAAAAAATACTTTATTGCTTTATTTAAAAAGCTATCATCTAAACTTTCAGTGAATTGTAATCATTGATCACAGATTACCATAACCAATACAATAATAATGAAATGTTTGAGAATTACCAAAATGTGACATAGAGACATGAAATGAGCAAATGGTGTTAGAAAATGGCGCTGATAAACTTGCCTGACACAGGGTTGCCACCAACCACCCTTCAGTCTTTAAAAAATGAAATTATTGGGCAGCCCGGGTGGCTCAGTGGTTTAGCACTGCCTTCATCCCAGGGCGCGATCCTAGAGACCTGGGATCGAGTCCCATGTCGGGCTCCCTGCATGGAGCCTGCTTCTCCCTCTGCCTGTGTCTCTGCCTCTCTTTTTCTCTCTCTCTGTGTCTCTATTGAATAAATAAATAAAATCTTTTTAAAAATGAAATTATCTGCAAAGAACAATCAAGTGAAGTACAATAAAATGTGCTACAGCTGTAGTTTCACAGGTGTGTGCATATGTCAAAACTCATCAGATAGTATGAGCCTTTTATTTTTTTGAGGTTTTATTATTTTTTTATTTGAGAAAGAAAGAGTGAGAGAGAGCACGAGCTGAGGGGAGGGAGAGGGAGAAGTAGACTCCCCGCTGAGCAAGGAGCCCAATGCGGGGCTTGATCCCGGACACCAGGATCATGACCTTAGCTGAAGGCAGATGCTTAACCAATTGAGCCACCCAGGTGCCCCTATTTTATTTTTTATTTTTTTTAAATTTTATTTTTAGGTTATCTCTACACACAATGTGGGGCTCAACCCCACAACCTGAGTTGCAACTCAGACCTCCTACCCGAGCTCAGTCTCTTCTGGATTCCAATTTCTTGACTAGAAGCCAAATCAACTCAAATGACAAAAATGCGATCATCTCTATGCATGTCAAATTGCTAAAAATAAGAGTTAATATATGCACTGATAGCTAATATGACTAATTCCTTGGTGCTACCCAAATAAATCTCTGTCATGAAAGAAAAGAGGGACACACAGTGAAAGAGGCAATACAAAAGCAAAAGGGAACATTTCAGCAGATCTTCATGCTAACAAACTGCCATGGCTAAAGGCTCATAGAACAGAAAAACACATACATGGAGAAGTTCGAAGATTATATTATACGTCCACAAAAACCTGACCCTCAACTTCATATTTTATATCAATTAGCACCACAGGGACATGGACCAATTTACATATAAGCTAAGAGAATACACAACCTAGTGATGATCTGAAATAGAGTCAAAGAGTTATTTGAGTTTTTTTATTTTTATTTTTTATTTTTATTTTTTATTTTTATTATTTTTATTTTTTATTATTTTTATTTTTTTTTATCAGAGTTATTTGAATATGTTTTCTTGATCAGGCCTGAGAAATCTTGGGTTACATTTCCAGAGTGCCTTCCAGACTCTTTTTGTATTTCCAGTTATTCTTATTTTTCTCACAGTTGCTTGATATCTGTTGTTTAGGGTCTTTTTTTTAAGACTATTTTTAATCTTTATTAAATATTTTATTTATTTATGAGAGACACAGAGAGAGAGGCAGAGACACAGGCAGAGGGAGAAGCAGGCTCCATGCAAGGAGCCCAATGTGGGACTCGATCCCAGGACCCCAGGGTCACGCCCTGAGCCAAAGGCAGACGCTCAACCACTGAGCCACCCAGGTGTCCCTGTTTAGGTTCTTAAATGCATCTACACAGCCACTGCCCTGATTCAGTATATTCAGTATACAACTCAAAGACAAAACAAGATAAAATCACGTTAACACTTAAACTAAAAATTGGTCCCTCCCAAGTGAAGCTTCATTTTCACGGAAAATCAACCATCATGGTAAATAGCTAGATAAATATTGTCGGTCTCTCCTTGTTTGACTGAGTGAAGACTAAATGGGAAAACAGAGTTTTAAAGTTCTCAAATTCTTATGAAAATATAGACTTTTTCTGAAGCCATTGTATCAAGCAAGAATATGTTTTAAACCTAATTGGGACGCCTGGGTGGCTCAGTGGTTGGGCACCTGCCTTCCGCTCAGGTCGTGATCCCAGGATCCAGGATTGGTCCAGCATCAGGCTCCCTGTGAGGAGCCTGCTTCTCACTCTGCCTGTGTTTCTGACTCTCTCTCTCAGTCTGCGTCTTTCATGAATAAACAAATAAATCTTTAAAAAAAACCCTATCTAATCAAAATTAAGAGCTCTCTAGCTTTGGTAACAAATAATCCTCAGAATGGGTTTTAAACCCTTTTTATTTCAAGTAGGCTCCATGACCAGCATGGACCCCAGTGTGGGACTTGAACTCATGACCCTGAGATGAAGACCTGAGCTGAGATCAAGAGTCAGATGCTTAACCAACTGAGCCACCCAGGTGCCCCTCTAAACCCTTTTAATCAACCAACATTGATTGACATAATCAATTACATCAGTGAACATCCTTTTGCAATCCAACAACTCAGTGACAACTCCTTGTTTCTAATAATCAGCCAAGATCGGATTAATTCTTTTTTTTTTTAACTTTTTTTTTTAATTTTTATTTATTTATGATAGTCACAGAGAGAGAGAGAGAGAGAGAGAGAGAGAGAGGCAGAGACACAGGCAGAGGGAGAAGCAGGCTCCATGCACCGGGAGCCCGACATGGGATTCAATCCCGGGTCTCCAGGATCGCGCCCTGGGCCAAAGGCAGGCGCCAAACCGCTGCGCCACCCAGGGATCCCAAGATCGGATTAATTCTAATGAACATACTTGTCAATACCAACAAATGAACTGTCCACTCAAATGACCACACTTCAGAAGATTGTCAACTCATTCGTACTTTTGAAAATCTACCACTTTTTGAATTCTGTGCTTTCCCAAAACTCTAAGATCAGCAGTCTGATCTTAGAAAAACTGTGCCTGGTCAGCCTATACTTACATAAGCAGTAATTAAGCTTTGTACATTTTGTTTTAGATATTGAGTGGTGGCCTCATCTATTGACATATGGAAGCGTTGAGTGGACTAAGAACAAGAAAGGACTCTGGGACAGCATCAGGCTGCAATATATGCACCCCAGCGCTTGGGCCATTTGACCCAGCTGATTGCATGTTACTGAGGCATCAAAGGAATATGCCACATGGATCTTCTGGTAATCAGCAATGGAAGAGTTGCAACTCAGACCTCTAGAAATCTAGAACAGGCGCATACCAACTTGGTAGAAACCAAGTGTCTCACCATAGGATATCAAATGACCATGTAGCTTGAACTTCCCATTATGAGCTGGGTTTGGTCAAGCCTCCCAGGTTATGAGGTCATGTGGGCTCAGCAGTAATACATCATAAAATAGAAGTGGTACATTTGGGATCAAGGCTGAGCAAGTCCAGAGCCTACAAGTAAACTGTACAAACAATCTGCCAGAGGTAGTTAATCTTAATCATCATAAGGAGCTAGGACTGCTTCTACATGATGAAGGCATGGAAAAGTGTGATTGGCACTCAGGTGATGCGCTGGGGCATCTTTTGGTGCACTTTTGCTCAGATTGAATTATAAATGTGCAATTATAGCCACCATAGCCTGAAAAGTGTCTGCTGACCAGGAGGCCTTACTCTTTAGAAATAAGAGAAGGGCGTCTAGGTGGCTCAGTTTAGTTAAGCAACTGACTCTTGATTTTGCCTCAGGTCATGATCTCAGGGTCATGAGATTGAGTCCCATGTTAGGCTCCATGTTAGGCATGGAGTCTGCTAAGATTCTCTCTCTCTCTCTCTCTGCCCCTCCCCAGTCCACTAGCATGCCCATACATGCACACACTCTCTCTCTCTAAAAAATATTAATAAAATATATTTAAAAAGAAATGAGTGTAAATATATATCAAATCATCGCATTGTACACCCTACACCTACACAGTGTTATGTCAATCATATCTCAGTTAAGCTGAGGAAAACAGAAATGACAGTATGGATCAACTCACCAGCCAAGCCAAAAGGTAAGGTGATCTAAAATGGGTAGTAGAGGGGCAGCCCCGGTGGCGCAGCGGTTTAGCACCGCCTGCAGCCCAGGACGTGACCCTGGAGACCCAGGATCAAGTCCCACGTTGGGCTCCCTGCATGGATCCTGCTTCTCCCTCTGCCTGTGTCTCTGCCTCTCTCTCTCTCTCTCTCTCTCTGTATCTCTCATGAGTAAATAAAATCTTTTAAAAAATAAATAAAAATAAAATGAGTAGAAGAGGGAGATGATGAGCATCGGTTACAGCTCATGAACCAAATGCAACAGCAGAGGCCAAAGTTTATTCCACTAACCCTTCTCTTGCAAGTTTTCTCAGAAATTGTAGCCAGTCGTCATCCTGGAGGTCATGCCTAGATGGAGTGAATTTAATGTCAGAAGTAATTGGGGGTGACTGGGACAAGGGGTGAACTGCAGAGGATCTATCAGTGTGTACACACCCCAGCCACACTGATTGATAACAACTCGCACCTGTTGTCTTAGTCATCTTGGCCTACCACAACAAAATACCACAGACCGGGTGGCATAAATAACAGAAATGTGTTTTCTCATAGTTCTAGGGACTAGGAAGTCCAAGATCAAGGAACTAGCAAGATTCAGTTCCCGGTAAAAGCTTTCCCCCAGGCTTCCAGATGGCTGACTTCTCACTATGTCCTCACATGGCCTTCCCTCAATGCATGCGCACTGCAAGAGAGACAGGAGAGAGAAAGAGAGAGAGCTTTTCCTTTCTTTTTTTAAAAACTGAGATATAGCTGACGTACAGCATTGCATTAGTTTTAGGTGTACATAACGGTTTGATATATGTATATACTGTGAAATTATTGACACGTTAGGTTTATTTAACACCCATCACCATATATGAGCTACTTTTTTTTTTCTTGTGATGAGAATATTTAAGATCTACTCTCTTAGCGATTTTCAAGTATACAATAGGGCAATACAGACCATAGCTGCCACGCTCTACGTTATATCCCCAGGACTTTATCTTTATCTCTTTCTATTCATAGAAGCCACCCATCCCCTCGCCCAAACCCTCATCACCTAATGCAATCCTAATTATCTTGCAAAATACCATCTCTAAATGGCATCATATTTGGGGGGTTAGGGATTCAACATACGAATTTAGGGGGACATCAATATTAGCCTATAAAGGCTACCCTCTCTTATGGAGAACTGTCAACTCCCTCCGGTGGGAAGCTGCATTCATCTGAGCAATAACTGATTGACACAGGGCTGTGAAAGCCTGGCTCTTTTGCTTCAATGGGGAACTGCTTCTGAGGTCCAATTTATGTTCCAGAGCTTTCTCGCAGAATCAGCTGAGACCACATCCTTGCCAGCTTTTTACACCCTGTCTCATCCTGCTTCTCTCTTCCTTCCTCCAGAAATGACTCCCCCAATAAATTACTTGAACAAGAATCACGGTCTCAGATTCTGCTTCTTGGCAACCCCATCCAAGCCAGCGTACTGGTCAGAATTTTTATGTGACCTTAGGGAGAAGGTGAGTCCCCCCAAAAAACATTCCTGAAATAAAATTTCTTGTTAGCCAGAGTGAGTGAGGGCTTATGTAATATTTATCTCATGTAGAAAGATATGCCACATCTTACACGTGAGCGTTGTAAAATTCACACCCATTATGGGTGAGTATCTTGTTGTCATATGGTTTGTACCACACTTCTTCAAGTAAATGGATTTATTTTTTAAAAGGTGCATCTTCCATTGCCAGATGCAAGTCAGTGCTTTTTAAAAAAGCATTCTTAAAAAATAAGTAAATAAATAAATAAATAAATAAATAAATAAATAAATAAGCATTCTTTACCTCACTTTTTGTTAAATTCCAGATAGTTCACAGGGTTATACTACCTTCAGATGTACCATATAGTGATTCAACAATTCCGTATCTCCCCCAGTGCTCATCATGACAAGTGGCCTCCTTAATCCCCATCTTCTACTTCCTCCATCACCCCACCCACCTTCCCTCTGGTAACCATCAGTTTGTTCTCTACAGTTAAGAATCTGTTTCATGGTTTGTCTCCCAGTCTCTCAGTCTCTCTATCTCTTTTTTTTTCCTTTGCTCACTTGTCTTGTTTCTTAAATTCCACATATGAGTGAAATCATATGGTATTTGTCTTTCTTTGACTGACTTATTTTGCTTAGAACAGTCCAGAAGTTGACAGAAAGCAGTCTCATGCCGGCAAGGCACCATCTGCCAGAACCATGGTTAATCGAATGACCATTCCCCGGCCGAGCTTCTGGGTTCCCTGTTTCATTTACTTCTGCCAGTCATTGCCATTCGGGTCATTAGACACCGGAAGTCATAAGCAGCATTTCTAAATCTCCTTTATAGGTATTTTCGTATTTGTATTACCAGCCTCTTCCTTTTCTACAAAGGACCTTTCTATAGCCTATCTTTGGCCTTCATAGTATCTACTTTTGCTTTAGTCTACATGTTCATCTTTCCTCAGCACGTTTCTATCTAGCACTTTCTGCATTGTGTCAGGAAGATTTCTTCCAGATATACATTTCTTATATGTCTATAAAATGGTCTCTATGCTTAACCATCATGTTTGTCATGTTCCAGAAAACTCAGTTCCTCCAACTTGGATAAAATACATGGTGTTCAACAGCTTGGGTTTTAGGGGCGCCCAGGTGGCTCAGTTGGTTAAGTGTCTGACTCTTGATTTCAGCTCAGATCTTGATCTCAAGGTCTTGATCTCAGGCTTGAGATTAAGCCCTACATTGGGCTCCACACCGGGCCTGGGGCCTGCGAAAAGAAAGGAAGGGATCCCTGGGGGGCTCAGTGGTTGGGCATCTGTCTTCAGCTCAGGGTGTGATCCCGCGGTCCTGGGATCGAGTCCCACGTCGGGCTCCCTGCATGGAGCCTGCTTCTCCCTCTGCCTATGTCTCTGCCTCTCTCTCTTTCTCTCTGTGTCTTTCATGAATAAATAAATAAAATCTTAAAAAAAAAAAAAACAAGCCTGAGTTTGAGTCCTGGCTCTACTACTCACAAGCCAGGAGACCTTGACCAAGATGCTCATCTTTTTTGGGTCTGTTTCATTTTCTATAACTTTCTATAACAAAGTTGTTGTGAGGATAAAATGAGATCAAAGTGCTTAGCCCAGAACCTAGTATGTGGTATGAATTTCATAAATGATATTATTATTATTTATTCACCATCCATTTTCAAAGGCAGCTGTTTCAGCTCAGAGTAGTCCAGCAGTTATGCAGAGGGCCAAGCAATACCTAGGGAGTAGTGTCCATCAGAGCCATCATCACCATGGGGGGAGTGGATGTACCAGGGCTGTGCCAGAAGAGACTGGGTCAGAGGGGAGTCAGGCCAGATGGAACACAAGGTACCAAATCAAAAAATAGAAGGAGGGAGGGCAGCCCATCAAAGCCTCAACTAGAGAGTCAGTGCAGGAGGGAAGGCCAGGGGTAGATAAGGGTGTGTTTGGGGTAACCAGGGAAAAGTTAAAATACAAATGGTTGACCTGTGCAGATTTGAAATAAATATCCTGAAAGACAATATCTTTCCTGGCCCATGATACCCTGAGATGATAGAGACAGAGCCTTAGAAGAAAAGAGCCAGGACAGATAAGAACCTTCTCATATTTCAAGTTTTCTCTCCTTCTTCCACACTACTGACCTGGGAACAAAGAAATCTAGTTTCCAGTTAGAAGACTTTGGGATGAAGCCAGTTCCGAGGTAGAGGCTAACTTGAAAATCAGGGACCTAGAGATTGGACAAATTCTGTGACTAGATCTTGTGCTCCAGGCCTTAGTTCCTTTACCTGGAAAGGAAAACATCTCCCTGAAAAATGGCCCAGTTCCCCCCTATCATCCCTGGGGTATGTGATTGGCCTAAACCACAAACCCTAGAGCTGGCTGAGGTTTTCAGCAGCAGGCCCCAGCCTTCCAGGGGCTGCCAGACAAATGACACCTTCTTGCCCCTCTCATTACCCCCAGGGCCCAGGACGGTCGCATCTGCTGATGGTCCAAAACACAACTCTTCCTGTAGGTCTCACAGAAGCTGACACAACCCATGTAGAACTAAAGTGGTCCATGATCAGAGATCTGCTGCCACCTGTACTGAGTCTGATGGAACCGTGCACATCACTGCTAAACAATTGTTATTTACCATCTACAATTGTTCCAAACTCTTGCCCAGAGGCATGGGAATGGGTCTAATGAGGTTTAGGGAATCCTGTAGGGAATCCTGTAGGGAATCTCCTTCTTGAGAAGCCTGTAGTATTCAATACAGTGATTCTGGGATCCTTTAAGAAAAGTCATAGAAGACTTCGAGGATTCTGCATAAACACTATTTGTCCTCAAATTTCTGGCCCCCAAGGAAATTTTACAGAATCAGGAAGCCCAGTGAGCCTCTTCCCAGGACGGAACTAAAAGGAATTAGGACCATGTTAAGCCCTGCCTTATACCTGTCCCTTGCCCCCATTCTCACCCCAAACCAACCTCCACGTGCAGCCCAATGCTAATTACTCACTCATGATCCAGTGGAAGTTGATGAGCTCTCTGGCTAACGGCCCTTTAATCTAGTGGTTTCTGCTTCATAGCATCCATCCTTTATATCCCTATTTCCTAAGAGATCTAGAGTTTGGGACCATGGGGACAGGAGAAAGATACAAATGTGCCCTGACCCCAGCCACCCAGAATTGATTTGAATTGCTGAGACTCTGAGCTGAAAGCCTATCCCGATCCTGGTCCTCCTTGCTGCTTATCCTCTCAGAGCATTTGCTTCCCTGATGCCTCTCCTGCCATGAGGAAGTGTGGCAGGCCAGTTTGCTGCTGGCACCTGCCACACTGTAGCATAACAACAGCACTAATAGCAGAAATAATCGTAGTGACAACAACGGCTTGGTATACATGCAGAAGGTACTTGTCATCTCCCCAGGAGCCTCTTGGCCTGGGGCTCAATTGTGACAATGTACCTGGCCCCTGGCCCACACTGTTGCAGTTGCACATCAGATTTATCAGAAAGGTTGACATTATCATTACTGTCATCACCATTCTTGATAACTATTAATTTATTCCTGCAAAGCACATTTACTGAGGACGAACTGCATGCCAGGTACTGTGCAAGATGCTAAAGGAGTTACAAAGATTAACATCTTCAAGAAGTCTGCAGGGAGCAAGAGAGATCAAAAAGAATTCCAAAATAGGATTATGCAGACTGTTATATATGGATATGTTTTCAGTGCCTAGAAAATATTAGACCATAGTGAGTGCTCAATAAATGTTTCAATGAATATTGAATTAATGAGCGAATGGATCAATGAATGAATATTTAAAGAGCAATCAGTTCTAAGGAGGGGGGTAAAGGGTAACTTTGTTGGAAAGAAGTCAAGTAAGGATTCCAAGGAGGTGACATCTGAGCTGAATTCTGAGAGCTGAAAAGGCAGCACAGTGCATGGGTTAAGAGCAGAAAGTCTGGGTTTGAACACCAACTCCATATAGTTTGCAGCAGGTTACATAACTTCTGTGTGTCTCAGTTTCCCCATCTATAAAATGGGTTCATAATGGTACCTCCTTTATGGGGTTGTTGTAAAGATTATATGAGTTAATATTCATAAAATGCTTACATAAGCATAAGTAGCACATAGTACTACACAAGTGTTTGGTAAATGAAAACAACTGGCTAGGAATTCATCAGGCTGACAGACTAGAAAGTTAAGAGTGTGAAGAAGAACATTCTAGACAATGTAATGGTATTGAGGTTTCCAACAGAATGTCATCCTTAAAAAATGGTGGTAAGGCTGTAGGGGGCAGGGTTTGCCAGGGAATCTTGAATATCAGGGTAAGCGATGTGATGAACCATGACTTATTTATTTTTATTTATTTTTAAAAAAATTTGGGACACCTGGGTGGTTCAGTGGTTGGGCAGCTGCCTCAGCTCAGGTCATGATCCCAGGCCCCGGGATCAAGTCCTGCATCGGGCTCCTGTGTGGAGCCTGCTTCTCTCTCTGCCTATGTCTCTCTCTCTGCGTCTCTCATGAATAAATGGATAAATCTTTAAAAAAATAAAATTAAAATTAAAAAATTTTTTTAAATTGAAAAAAAGCTTTTTAGAAAGGGAGAGAGGGGAGGGAGGGACAGAGAGAGAGGGGTAGAGAGAGAATCTTAAGCAGGTTCCACACCCAGTGCAAAGCCCAATGATCTTACAGCTCTGAGATCATGACCTGAGCAGAAATCAAGACCTGGACGCTTAACCGACTGAGCCACCCAAGCACCCCGAGCCATGACTTTTTTAAAATAAGCTTTTTGTTTTGGAATAATTTTAGATTTACAGGAAAGTTGCAAAGTAGTGCTACAACTTTCAGGATATTCTTTACTTGGTTTCCCCTAATGGTAACATCTTCAAGGGAGCCATTGCTGCTAAAGCAAGAGCATGACATAGTCAGGCACATGTTTTAGAAAAGTTGCTGTAGCAGTTGTGAGGGGAAGGAATTAAAGGGAGAGAGACTTGGGATCAGCAGAGCAATGAGGGGGCTGTTAGCACCCCCCAGTAGGCAATCATGCAGTCAGGACAGAGGGTAATGAGGAGGGCTTGGATGTGAGAAAACCTCTGACTATGAATGCTCTAGAAGAACAACCAAGAGCACAGTTAGGGGTTACAGGGCCTGGGCTGGATGTCCCTCTGAGGCATTTGCCAAGTAGCTTTCCATGTGAGTGGATTAGCATCTCTCACCAGGAGTCTCCAGTGGAGAGCTCAGCAGGCCGGCAGTGGGGAGTCCGGATGTATGTGCAAAGGCCAGGCTGGAACAGGTAATGGCCAAGGCTCCTTCCCAGTGCTCTGGGGCCCAGTTCTGTGTGCTGTTCCAAGTCAAGAGGTGGCTGATGGAGCTATTTATTCTTGGTAACTGGTTAGATCCGCTCATCTTCCTGACCCTCATTTGGGGGAATGGACCCAGATGACACCAGACCAGTTGATGCAAAGTCATCCCTAAGATGTTGTTCATTTGTACCAAGGGTAAGTATGATGTAATGGTTAAGTGTATAAATCATGGCACTAAGCAGACTAGGTTCAAATCCCACCTCTCTACCACTTACCAACGGTATAAACTTGAGCAGGTTACTTAACTTCTCTGTGCCTCAGTTTTCTAGTCTGTAAGGCAGACATAATAATAGCGTCTGCCTCATAAGGATAATGTAAGAATTAAATGAGATGATTAATATATGATGAGAGCGTATGACAGCTCTTAGGATATATTAGGCCTTATATATTTAATTTGTTTGATTAATATGTTTAAATGTTTCAACGAATAATTAATAACACTGCTATTATCTCCATTTTTATATGTGAGCAGATACTAAATCAGAAACACCTTGAAAAAAAACCTTCCATGACCAAATAGCTTCTGCATTTGGTAATTGTCCTGCTAGAACAATAAAAAAGTTAAAGCAGCAGTTTAACACAAGATCTTTTCTAGGTAGAAGGCTATTTGGCAACAAGAAACAGAAATGCACCCAAGGCAGATTAATAAAGGGTTGTTTATATTGGAAGGACACAGGGGAAACTCTGAACCTCTCTCCAGCAAGAACAGTCGATATGCCTCAGAACTAGAAAATCATCAGACAGCGACTCCCTACACTGTTCTCTCATAGGACCTCATGATTTCTTGCCTCTATGTTGTTCTTCATGTCTGATCCATCCTTGTCTCAGGGAACCAGCTTCCTCTGTTTCCACATACACTATAATGGCTGTTGCCCAAGGAGGAAGCAAATGTTCTTCTCCTGCTCCCATCTAATCTCTATGACCAGTGGATAGGATTGAGGGATACAGAGGCATCCTCTTTCTGGTAGACCTATGGATGGGAAGAATGTAAAGGACATCTCTTGAACATGGTCCTCTTTCCTGAAATTAAATTAAACAAATGATTATTGACAAAATGTTTGTCAACATCGGTGGGATTTAATATTTGAATGTAGAAGATAAACCCAGAAATTTACCTAGAGCCCTAGAAACACCCTTTTCCCTGGTGGCTTGGCTGAGTCCAGCTCCTGCCTGCCTGGCTTCCACTGTTTCTAAACTCAGTTTCCAGAACCCAGAGGCCTCCACCAGAAGGTTTGATCGTGTTGGGAGGGTAAAGGCCCCAAGAATTGTTTCTGGCTATTTCACATAACCTGAGAGAGGAGAAAACCTCCCCTAGGCCTACGTCAACAGAACTCCCTCCCAGATTTGTCACACCTCAAGGACAGGGCTTGAAGTGAGTGGACACCCAGGTTTGAAGAATGAACCTACTCTTCTAGAAGCAGGAGTCTATGCTTTGTATTAGCTACATTTTGCAGTGCTTCCCAACTTTACATTCACTAGGTGTTCACAGGGATCCTGCAGAGCTGAAATTTTTGTCCCCATTGCACAGCAGAGGAAACTGAGGTTGGAAGAGGTGAAGTGACTGGCCCAAGGCCACACAGTTAGCAGTTGATCTGAGACTGGAACCTAGGCCTATTGGACTCCCAGTCCAGAATTCCACTGTATTGCTCTGTCTGGCAATGGTTTGGGGAGCAAGATTGTAATCTGGGGAGAATATATGGAAAACTAAAGCTTTCAGGAGGCCAGAGGTACAGGGTTAACCAGTTTCTCAGCCCCTCAAGGACAAATGGCCTGATGAGGCTGGTTGAGGACTGTAGAGAATGAGGAATCGATCTGCCATCCCATGTGAAAATGGATTGTAGCCCCAGCCTGTGTGTGTCAATGGAGCTGATTAGCACTTGCGTGAGTTTCTAGCCATCGATTGGTAGGTGAGAATCATTCCAGGAGCAGCAGGGAGCTAGTCCTCTTCACCTCCATCCCCACCAGCTTCCTCCCTCCACAGAGGTTTCCTTCCCCTTTCTGTCACCTGAAGTCTCCCATCCTTCTCCAACTCCCAGACCTAATGGGTGCTCAGAGGATGGCATACCTACCCACCTCATTCAGTCATGCTGGAAAGAGTTGGCATAAGGACATATGGCCTTTTCAAGAGGCATTGACTGTTTGGAGGGATCAGTGTGAGTGAGTGGGTACAGGATTTAGCTTGGAGCTTATGACATGCTATGGAAAAAGCAAGAGTTGTACCACATATTGACAATGTGACCTTGGGCAAGTCATTTGCCCCTCTGGGCCCTGGTTCTCCACATGTATGTGTGATGGTTAATTTTACATGTTGACTCAACTGGGCTAAGAAATGCCCAGATAGCTGGTAAAACATTATTTATTAGTGTGTCTGTAAAGATGTTTCTGAAAGAGTCTGTAAAGATGTTTCTGGAAGAGCCTGTTAAGATGTTTCTGGAAGAGATTATGATTTGAATTGGTAGACTGAGTGAAAAAGATCCACCCTCACCCATGTAGGCAGGCATCGTCCAATCTGCCGATGGGCACAAATACAGCAAAAAGGCTGAGGAAGGGCTAGTTCTCTTTCCTCTTCTTGGGCTGAGATATCCATCTTCTCTGCCTGCAGACATCACAGCTCCTGGTTCTCAGTCCTTCGGACTCAGACTGAATTATACCACCTGCTTTCTTGGTTCTCCAGCTTGTAGATGGCATATCGTGGGACTTCTCAGCCTCCAGAACCATGTGAGCCAGTTCCTATAATAAAATCTCTCTCTCTCTCTCTCTCTCTCTCTCTCTCTCTCTCTCTCTCTATATATATATATATATATATATATATATATATATATATATATCCTATTGGTTCTGTTTCTCTGGAGAACCCTGAATAATACAGTATGGGATTAAAAATAACTTTTCTCACTGGATTGTTTGGATTAAATAAGGAAGTATATATAAAAGTACTTTGCAGTCCCTGGCACATAGTAGTCAGTTGGAATTGATTCTCCATTCTCCTCAAGAGACACCCACTCTGGGAAGCCTTCTGTAGTTAATCCCAATTCTCTCTCTCTTTTCATCACTTGAGTGTCATGTGCAAGCGACAGCAAGAACCTCAATATTTGCCATGACCTGGGATCCCTGGGTGGCGCAGGGGTTTAGCACCTGCCTTTGGCCCAGGGTGCGATCCTGGAGACCCGGGATCAATCCAATGTCGGGCTCCCGGTGCATGGAGCCTGCTTCTCCCTCTGCCTATGTCTCTGCCTCTCTCTCTCTCTCTCTCTCTCTCTCTCTCTCTCTGACTATCATAAATAAATAAAAATTAAAAAAAAATAAACTAGTTTAAAAAATATATATTTGCCATGACCTGGAGGAGTTCTGCATCCAAGAAAGTTCAGCCCATAGTGCTGGATTGCCTTTTGGGGAGCAAATTGTCGAATTGCAGGAAGGGGACCAGATAGGCTCAGATTCATCAGACCCCCAAAGTTCATCTGGACTTAGCTGTTCTAGCCCGAACTTGTTACATGGGATCTAGGGGTGTCCTGAGCATTCTTGTGCCTGGTAGGGTGTGACTTCTCCCATTACTCTCAATTCTACATAGTCCACATGGTAGGCTTCCTTCACTAGGTTTCTCTCCTGTCCCTCCAATGCTGGAGCTCTGTCCACTTGGTTGGATTTCCTGCCTTGAACTTGTCCCAGGGGTGTGGACTTATCTACTGGTGACTGGTTCTTCTTTCACAAGAGCTTGGCCTTCCCTTTGCCTTAGTTGGGCACTGTGGGACCATTGAAGGTCTCTGATGCTGCAGCCAGAAGGAAGCATCTTCTTGAATCCCCAAATTTGGAGAGTGTGACTTAGAGTTATAAACTCGTATTAACCCTCGGGCCATAGTGGTAAGTGAGAGGATCATGGTCAGAACCGTGGATAGAAGCAACAGGGTGTGGGGTGGCTGGTGTTGAAGATAAGCTCAGTAGCCTGACTCCACGCTGATGCAGGGAATAAGGGGCCCAGAGTCAGCACCATGGACAGACGCCACAGATTCTGTTACCTCAAAGTTGGGTCTCTAAGAGCCTGGACCAGTCAAGATTCTTCTGATTATAAGAAATGGAAACCTACTTTAAGCTAGCCTAAGCTAATCTTTGGCTGAGTTGGATGACTGAGGTGGAGCCTATGGTGGCACTGAATGTCCAGATTTGTTGCAATGAGCAGTGGGAAATTATAGGCACATCCCCCTTGACCTTAAAGTATGATGTGATTTCTTTAATAGCCGGAGGGCTATCCAAATTATCCTTTCTTCTTGAGTAATTTGAAGAAATTGTTATTTTCATCCAGTTTATTAGTGTAAACTTGTTCATAGTATCCCCTTATTAACCTTTTAATTTTTGTAGGATCTGAAGCAACATATCCTTTCTGGCTCCTGATTTTGACATCGTCAATCTGTATCTGCTTTCCATGTTTTCTGATTAGTCTGACTAGAGATTTATAAATTTCATCGACTTTTCATTATTCCTCCCATGACCTCCACTGTGACAGTTTAGGACACTATCATTTTATTGGGGCAGGCTCTCAAGAGGCCTTTATGCCCTGGTCTCCCAACTCCAGTACACTCTGCCTACTGCTGCCAAATGATGCTTCCTCAAAAGGCTCTTTCATCTGAGACTTTCACTGGATCTACATTGCTTTTGAGCAATTTCCAGACCTCTTCACTTGACACCCCCTCCCCCACCATCTGACAGACATTCACATCTCCAGTCATCACCCACTCCTCCCCTGCAGGAATCCTCTTCTTTTCTAGCCAAACGGGCACGTTTGTCATTCCCATTAAATCTAGGTGATTTCTCAGCAATGTGCTTCAACAACTCTTCAGTTGTGGCTGCTGAGGAAAAAACACCAGATTTGGAGTCTGAAGGCCAAGATTGGAAATGAGAATTATCCCATTTGCAGGCTATGTGGCCCATTTTCTTCATCTGAATATAGGGTAATAATGCTTACCTTGTGGAGTTTTTCTTAATTCATACAGCAAGTATTTGATGAAGGAATATGCCCTGAGGCCTACCTGCATACGTGTGTGCATGTATGTACATACATGCATGTATGTGTGTACTTGCATGAGAAGCAATGCTGCTGCTCCAGCACCAAGGGATGTGCCCTGAAGACAAATACAAAGATTGATAATAGATAGTATTTACTGAGTGCTCACTATACAGTTAACCCTTGAACAACAGGGGATTAGGGACGCTGACCTCCTGCACAATTGAAAATCACACGTAATTTTTGACTCCCCCACCTTAACTACTAGTAGCCTATTGTTGACCAGAAGCCTTACCAATAGCATCAACAGACGATTAATGCACAGTTTGTATGTTATATGTATTATATACTCTAATCTTACCAAAAAAGTAATCTAAAGAAGAGAAACTATCAAGAAAAGCATAAAGAAGAGAAAATGCATTTACAATACTGTGTTATATATTTTTAAAAATCCAGATAAGTGAACCTCTGCAGTCTAAACCTTTGTTTCTTAGGGATCAATTGTGTTTGTTTACTGAGTGACTATCGTGCTAGGCTCCAGGGCTGCAGCATTAAGCAGACAACAAAACTGCCCTCTTGGAGTTTACATTTAATCCTTACATGCTAATCTGACATTTAATTTCTGGAAATCTGAATTGTAGATTTTTTTTTCTTTTTAATAAATAATTTTAATTGTGGCACAATGCACATAACAGTTACCATTTTGACCGTTATAAAAGTTCAGTTCAGTGGTATTAAGTACATTCACATTCACATGACCACCAACCCCCTCTAGAACCCTTCATCTTACATCACTGAAACTCCATACCCACTAAACATTGCCCTTACCCCCAGCCCCTACCAACCACCATTTTACTTTCAGTCTCTGAATTTGAATAATCTAGGCACTAACATATAAATGGAATCATACAGGGTGTTTTTGTAACTTGCTTGTTTTGTTTTATTTTGTTTTTAAGTAGGTTCCACTCCCAGTGTGGAGCCCAGTGCGGGGCTTGAACTCATGACTCTGAGGTCAAAACCTGGGCTGAGATCAAGAGTCAGACATTTAACAGACTAAGCTACCCAGATGCCTATAACTGGCTTATTTCACTTAGCATAATGTCCTCAAGCTTCTTCCATGTTGTAGCATATGTCATATTTCTTCCTTATTAAGGCAGAATAATATTCTAATGTACATTCATTTTTTGTTGTTTTGAGAGAGAGAGAGAGAGCATACAGGGAGTGAGCAGAGAGGGGCAGAGGAAGAGCGAAAGAGAGAATCTCAAACAGGTTCCACACCCAGCACAGAGCCTGACTCCAAGCTCCATCTCACAACCCTGAGATCACGACCTGGGCTGAAACCAAGAGTTGAATAAGTAACTGACTGAACCACCCAGAGGTCACATACATTTCTTTTTTTCTTTCTTTCCTTTAGGATTTTGCTCATTTATTTTAGAGAAAATGAGACTGAGAGAGAGTGTGTGTACAAACAGGGGGATGGGCAGAGGGAGGGAATCTCAAGCAGACTCCATGCTGAGTGCGGAGACCCGTGCAGGTCTCAATCTCATGACCCTGACACCATGACCTGAGCCAAAACCAAGAGTAAGATGCTTAACTGATTGAGCGACCCAGGCGCCCCAACATTTCTTTTTTTTTTTAAGATTTTATTCATTTATGCATGAGAGACATAGAGAGAGGGAGAGGCAGTGACCCAGGCAGAGGGAGAAGCAAGGTTCCATGCAGGGAGCCCGACATGGGACTCGATCCTGGATCTCCAGGATCCCACCCCAGGCCAAAGGCAGTGCTAAACCACTGAGCCACTGGGACTGCCCCCCAACATTTCTTTAAAAAAAAATGGTGTACATGGTTTGTAAAGTCAGCTGGCACGACAAATATCATAAGAAACAACAGCTCATACCCTACCCCCTAGCCTCACTCCCCAAGACAATCACTTAAAATCATTTGAGTTCTGTCTACCAGTATTTACCTCTCAATATCTAAATAATGTGCTTTTATGCTAGTTTTTAATCCATTATGAAAGATAATTTTATAGCACTCCACCCCTACACTGTTCTCTCTTGCATCCTTCTAATATAATTATATCACAATTTTTGGTTACACCAATAGTCAGGGTTTGTCTTTTTGATTTTGCACATATGGTTCACTGCTTGACACTAATACTGTGTTAGCTTTCTTATGTAGTTTTTTTTAAAACCTTCCCTTGTATTAACAGCCTTTTTAAAATTTCCTTTCTCCCATTTTCTTAGTTTTCTACTTGCTTATCACAATTTCTCCCCAAACTCTTCAAAAGAATATAAAAACCTTCTAGATGCTAATTTCCACATAGCAAAGCACATCAGATAATCTCTTAATTCCACTTTTGTTTCTCCTTAAGGTATCCCTCCTGGAGCCTTCTATCTACCTGTGCGCTTACGCTCTGGGCCTTCTGCACGATAGCTGGTCAGGGAATCTCCTTTGTAATTTTTCGGGGCTGACTCTTCTTTCCTGGATCCCACATCTTTTTCTTTCTTTCTTGGTCAAGTCCTTCACTTTGACGAATATCCATTGGTAGCTGCCTGAGAAAGAATATATGAGAGGTAAAATTTTTGAGACTTTGAATTTCAGAAAATTCTTCATTTTACTCTCACAGGCGATGTGTATGGGAATTGGCTTGGTTCCAATGCTGGTATGGGAATTCTTTAGACTTTTGAAGGCATTGTTCCAACGTGGCTCTTGAGAAGTCCATCGCCAGGCCTGCTTCTATCGTATCCTTTGTGTGTATGCGGTCCTCTCTGTATGGAAACTTTTAAGATTTTACCTCTGTCCTTGTCCACCTAAAAGTTCATGCTAGTGAGACTTGATATGGGCCTATTTTAATTTATTATATTTGTCACTATGATAAGCCTTTTCACTATGATAAGCCTTTGATAAGCCTTTTCACTATGAAAATTCATTTCTTTTATCAATTTTCTAAAAGATTTTATTTATTTGGGAGATAAAGAGAGCATGAGCAGGGGGAGGAGCAGAGGGAGAGGGAGAAGCGGGCTCCCCACTGAGCAGGGAGCCCAGTGCAGGCTCCATTCCGGAACCTCAGGATCATGACTTGAGCCAAAGGCAGATGCTAAACTGACTGAGCCACCCAGGTGCCCGGAAAATCCATGTCTTTTATCTCTGAGAAATTCCTTCTATTATTTCTGTGAATCTCTTTTTTCCATTTTATTTGATCTATGTGACAATACCTAAGGTCTTTCCTCTGCTCGGTTTCTCCAGCGAAGAACCCACCAGTCTCCACCTGAGTGGGTATGCACCTGACCACAAGCATTCTAGAAACCATGTCTCATGAGCCCTAGAGTCTTGCTTTTCAGACTCTCTCTTAATGCTCCTCCTTTCATTAGGACATTTCTTCTCTGATTTCCACAGTGCTGGGCTGGAGCCTCTCCGGTTCACTTTTTATTTTTATTTATTTATTTTTTCCGGTTCACTTTTTAAACAGGATGAAACCTCTAGTCTCCGCCAGGTTACGGAAGGTATAGTCAAATATCTGTGTATAATAAGGAAGGGGTCTGTTTCTTATGTTCCCTTGTTCCCATTCCCATGTTCTTTTTTTTTTTTTTAAAGATTTTTGTTTATTCATGAGAGACACAGAGAGAGACAGAGCCAGAGCCAGAGGGAGAAGCAGGCTCGCTATAGGGAGGCTGATGTAGGACTCGATCCCAGGACCCCAGGATCATGCCCCGGGCCGAAGGCAGGCACTCAACCACTGAGCCACCCAGGAGTCCCCCCATCCCCATGTTCTTATCCCCATGCCTCACTCCCACCTTCTGCTGTAAGTGTTGCCTCCAGTATCTGCTCTTTCCCTGGTCCTGGGTCTCCAACTGGATGACTCCTCCTTGCCATCTTCTGTTGTAGAACCTGGTATGTAGCTATCCCCCTCTTCCAACTCTTCTAGCCACTTGCTAATCTTCCAAAAATGTGTTGACATCTGTGGTCCACCATTGCCTCTTTTATATTCCTTTACTTTTATTTTAGTGAGGCTTGTTGAGGGAGCAGATATAAATGCATGTATTCCATCTGCCACACTTAACCAGAAATCCAAAGACTGCACTCTTAATTACCATGCTATATTGCCTCTCAAATGAGACAGTACCTCTGGGATCCCACAGCCCAATGAGGATGAAATGAGGTTACACATGTGAACATACTTTGTAAGCTCTAAAGAGCCCTGTGAATGAGAGCATCTATGTTAAATTCTCCTACCAGTGTTCCCTCCTTCCTTCTCTCTGCTCTCTGATTTCTCCTCATCTCCAAGGTACAGCTCAGGCTTATCTCCACCTTGGAGCCTTCCCTGATCAACCCAGCTAACAGGATGGCCCTGAGCCCTGGGCCCCGAGCCACCGCAGGATTCTTGGTGCACCTCCCTTGGCCCCAAGCAACACTACCTTATTGCACTGTGGGCACAGAGCTACTGGCCAAGATGCATAGTAAAATGTGGATCTTTCAGTGTGTAACAAAAGAGCTTCCCTCTTGCCTACATGCAAGAGACACAAGCTAAACAAGAATGAGGTTTGGGGGCAAGGGAAGGAGTGTTTGGTTTGTTTGGTAGCGAGGTTAGGAGCGAAAGTAGCTTCTGTGGCCCTGCAGTCCGAGCTGTGGCCACAGTACTCCAGGCCTGCCTTCTCCCTCTTGCATCCCCTCCTCCCTCCAGTTGCTTCCTCTGGGCAGAGGGACCAGCAGGGGCTGTGGCCGCACCAACAAGTCTGTGCCTCTGGTCCAGGGGCCAGGTCCTTTCACTCCTTCCTCTTACCAGGGCTTTGATGTGGATTCTCAGAGCTTCGATTCCTATCCACAGAGGGCTTAGGCCAGGGTGGTAGTGGGAAAGGGACGGGTCTCTGGCCAGAAGCAGTTGATCTCGATCTCAAAAAGATCATTAGGAGCGTTGCTCACAATAGCTAAAATGCGATCAGTAAAGTATGCTGTATACCTGAAGAGTATTCATCCTGAGAAGAAAGGACATTCTGACCTGCGAGAACCTGGACAGATCTTGAAGACATGATGCTGGGGAAGTAAGCCAGCCGTAGGAGGACAGGTGCCGTCCAATTCCACTTACACGAAGGGCCTGGATTAGTCACATTCAGAGACAGAAAGGGGAACGATGGGAATCAGAGGCTATTGTTTTTGTTTTGTTTTGTTTTTTAAAGATTTTATTTATTCATGAGAGACACACTGAGAGAGGCAGAAACACAGGCAGAGGGAGAAGCAGGCTCCCTGCGGGGAACTCAGGGCAGGACTCATCCCAAGACCCCAGGGTCCAGACCTGGGCCGAAGGCAGGTGCTCAACCGCTGAGCCCCCCAGGCATCCCAAGGAGCTAGTGTTTAATGAATACAGAGCTTCAGTTTTGGGGGTGACTGGTAGTAGTGGTTGCACAACAAAGTGAATGCACTCAATGGCCCTGAACTGTACACTTCAAACGGTTAAAATGGTAAATTTTATGTTATGTGCGTTTTAATCACAACTGAAAAAGTGGAAAAAGAAGAGGTCCTGATTATTTTCTAAGAGGTGGAATCCATAGGAGTCTTTACAGAACATCTCACCGCAGTAAAATGTGCCATCTCGTGTCCTCCCCCCGACTGGTGTTGATTATTATGAAGGAAACTGAGCTTTACCTGAGAACCACAGCTGCAGGGAGCTCTCTCCAGGTCAGCACTCCTGTCCTGGAGTCCCTTGGAAACACACAGGTGCGTGCGTGGACACACACACACACACACACACGCACACAGAGGCACGCACACTCCCACTCCCAGACTGTCCAGCACAGCTCTGTGTGCAGTGGCAGCACGACCTACCCCGTGTGTGTGCACCAGGGGAGAAATCTGGTCCCTCTCCATTCCCTGCTGTCCTTTCCAGACCCTTCATCCTGGAGACACTTGACACAGGGACTGATCCGGCTGGAAACAGCCAGCGGGTGCAGCCAGGTGGGAGAACGGCCAAGAGGAGAAAAGACAAGGCGCAGGTCAGGTCACTCTGGTCGGCCTCCACCCTGCTCCAGACTGTCCCAGAGCTTGGGATCCCAATTCCCCACTTCTTTTCTGTCTAGAGCTTGTCATTCAACATGCGAGCCACTCCCCATTGCGTGGCTCTTGAGCACCTGAAATGTGGCCAGTGTGACTTGAGATGAGCTGTAAGTGTAGGATAATATCCTTAAAAAGCATTTAAAAACTTAGGAAAGAATTAAGAGTGTAAAATATCTTGTGGGAAAAAAGATTTTTATCTTAAAATTTTAAATTTATTTATTCATGAGACACACACACAGAGAGAGGCAGAGACACAGGCAGAGGGAGAAGTAGGCTCCACGCAAGGAGCCCGACGGGGACTCAGTCCCGGGACCCCGGGGTCACGCCCCGGGCTGCTGAGCCCCTCAGGCTGCCCCGGAAAAATGTTTTTATATGAATTACTTGCTGAAATGATCGCCTTTCGAATATACTCCTGGGTTACATAAAATATATTATTAAAATTAATTCCATCTGTTTGTTTTTACTTTATTTCACTACGTTGTGGCTCGCATCATATTTGTGCTGGACAGCACTAACAGCACTAGCCGGCAGCTTATCCTGATCCCAGACTGCTTGGCTGGGCCCTGACCCACCACTTGGATCTTGTCATTCCTTTCCAGAGAAATGGAACCCTTGTCACTGTGGGAGTCCCTTGGTGAATGGAGTAACAACCGGATTAATGCCTACCCCACTTGACGTGGACATCACCTCCTGCCTGGACTCCTTCCCATTGTGCTTTCTGGCCAGAGCACGCGGTATCGTCCTCCTCGGTATGCATTCTGCTCCAAGTCCCAGCACATGTTGGGTCTGTGGCCTAGACATCGGCTCAGAACTCTCCAGGAAGCCCCTGATGGGCTGGGCCCACACCATCTGCTAGGGGAAAGCCAAGTGGCCATGACAAGCGCCATGCCTTTTTCTGATTTTTTTTCCTCTTTCCTTTTTATCCTCCCCCCCTCCTCCCCCCACTGGTTCTTCTCTTTTTTAAAAGTCTAATTCTGAGCAGCCGGCTCTGTTCAGCCTGACTGGTTTGTTATGGCTTATAATCTGCGCCAGGATTAATTAGCTAATTACTGACAAACGTCCGCTGGCAAGATTCAGCTCCAGCTTGTCAGCTTGAAGTGTTTAATTATTTTAATCATTTACTTTCATCTTCAAAATTTATGCTGCCAAGAGAGTTGCAGGGCATCTTTTAATTATGATTTGGGGTTTCTGCTAGGCTATGTTCTGTTCCTGGGAATAGGGGATATTATTTTTTACTAGTCTTCCACCAGGGTCTGAACCCCCTTCTACTCCCAGGGCCCAGGATCATTCTCCATGGATTGGAGGTAAGGAGAGAGCCCAGATCCACTCTGGACACCACCTCTTCCGTATCTCCAGGACATGATGTGCGCGGGGACATGATGTGAATTTGCATTGTGTGGGTACCTACCATGTGCCGGACATCATGCTGCATATTATCAATATTTCACATTTGTGAGTACTTGTAAGTACAGAGAGTGTGGAAACAGCCTGAGAACTGAACAGAGTGGTCCAAGGTGATCAACGGTGAGAAGAAATATAAGGAATGAGCTTATTTTATTCATCTATGGCATAGTTTACTCATAGTCAGGTGAGGTCCTCTAAAATATAAAGCTCTGTGGTGTCACATATGCATACACCACCCAGATCGATGTGCCCTAGAGACTCTTTTATGTCTCCCCCCCCCCCCCAAGGAACACCTCCCAGACGTAACCACTGCTGACTTCTATGACCGTAGTTGTCCGGTCTTCACTGTCATATAATGAGATTATGGGGTATGTCCTCTTTTATGTGTGACTTCTTTCACTCAACATTTTGTCTGTCAGAGGAAAGGTTCTTGAATATAAATAATAGTCCCTGGCTAAGGCTTTGGTTTGGGTCCAGCTGAGAGATTCAACTCAAGTCTTCAGAGACTTGGCCATGGTTTTCTTTGTTATTAGCATCGGCCCGAAAGTGAGTTTGGACGTCATTTTTCTCCTTTGTTCCATCTTCTTCTCTACTTCCTGATTTTCCCTCTCCTCCTCCTCTCTCTTCTCTTCCCCATGGCCATAGACACATTTATCACCATGTCTTTTAGGACGTTTTTTCTGAGCTTCAGTACGTGCCATTCTGGATGCAAAGGTTAGGTGTTTCTTTTTTTTTAATTTATTTTTATTTTATTATTTTTTTTTTAGGTGTTTCCTAATGACTCCTGGTATTCAGAGGGAGATTGTGAAGGTCGAAAGATTGTGTCCCTGTTAGATTGGATTCTATTCTCAAAAAAAAAGATGTGTTGGAGTCCTAGCCCCTAGTACCTTGTAATGTGACCTTATCTGGAGATAGGGTCTTTACAGGAGTAATCCAGTTATAATGAGGTTGTTAGGGTGGGTCTTAATCTGATATGACCTAGTATCCTCATGAAAAGGGGAAATTCGAACACAGACACACCCATCGACACCCCCACATGAAGATGAAGGCAGAGATGGGTGTGATACTTGTACAAGCCAAGAAGTGCCAGAAATGGCCAGCAACCTACCAGAAGTTGGGAGAAAAGCCTGAAAAAAACTCTCCCTCCCAGCCCTCGGTAGGAATTGATCCTGTAGACACCTTGATCTTATAATTCTAGCATCCAGGACTGTGCAACAACAAATTCTGTTATTGAAGTCACTTAGTTTGTTGTACTTTGCTATGGCAGCCCTAGCAACTAATCTACCCTCAAAGGGAGCTCTGGTAGGTCTTCCTGAATCTGTGTCAGCGGACCAACAACAACCTCTACAGGATCTTCTTCTTATTTTTTTTAATTTAATTTTATTTATTTTGAGAAAGAAAGAGGTGGGGGTAGAAGGAGAAGGAGAAACAGTCTCAAGCAGATTCTTCACTGAGTGTGGATCCTAACTCAGGGCTCAATCTCACGACCCTGAGATCACGACCTGAGCTGAAACCAAGAGTTAGATTCTCAACCAACTATGCCACTCAGGCACCCCAACTGCAGGATTGTCTATGCTGGAGCCTCCAAGAGTTAACCCAGCCCCAGGCTAGGAGTGACTGAGGCGACAGCTCAGAGCTGAGAGACTAAGGAGAAGAGAAAGATCAATTTAATGAGCTCAGTAATGTCATTAATGAGGCACCAGGCAACATCCAGGGGGCTTCTGTGATGGCCTCCACCAGGACTAGATAAATTGAAGGATGCCAGGAGCCAGGCCATGCCAACTTCTGATGAGATGTGATCTGTCCTCTTTATGCTCGGGATGGAGGTGGGAGTGGACAAGAGAGTCCTTGTCCAGTGGCCAAGGTGGTGTGGGACTCCTCTCCCCACTCTGGACTCGGGTGTAACACAGCACGTGGCATCATACTTCCTCGCGCACAGTGCATACCCGAGTGCTCTTTCCCACAAGCCTGCACTAACTGCCGGCTCTGCTCTCTGTGTGTTTCCCTCCTCCCATTCCCACCCACCCTTTAGTTCCATCTGGAACAGTTTGCTTCCTAGGAATGCAGTTGGGCATCTTGCTAGCCTGTCTGGCAAATGCATAGAGAACCTTCTGCCCAAATCCTACAAAACTTTTTTCCCCCTGCTATTTCACAAGAGAAATCCCCCCACCTCTCATCCTTCCTCCTTCCAAGGATCCCATCCCTGAGGTCAGAGCCTGGTCTTACTGCCTTCCACCAGAGCCTTAAGATTGCTCAAGAAGCCCTCTTCTGCCCTATAGCCAATGGCTCTCCCTGTCCTCTCCCTGAAGGCTTAAGTGGGGTCTGGGTCCGTCTTGGTCTGTGTCGCCAATCACTAAGACTAGTTTATGATGACCTGCATGTGGAGCGAACATGGGACAGATTTCCCACCACGAGCTGTCTGATACTCCTAATCATAGGTGACTCTCAGTCACAGATGAGCATGAGCCCTGGGCCCGGGGCCTTAAAATGAAGTAAGGAATGAAGAGAGGAACAGGATGGGACCTGGGCTCTAGCCCTGGCTCTGCCTTTATTTTATTTCTTTTAAAGATTTTATTTATTTATTTATTTGAGAGAGAGAGAGCGAGTGAGCATGAGTGGGGTAAGGGGTAGAGGGAGAGGGAGACTCTCTGCTGAATAGGGAGCCTGACATGGGGCTCAATCCCTGGTCTCCAGGATCATGACCGGAGCTGAAGGCAGACGCTTAACGGACTGAGTCACAGGTGCCCTGGCTCCGCCTTTAGGACAGCCACAAGCCACTTTCCTTCTAAGTCTGTTTCCTCACCTGAAAAATGGGGACAGTGATCTCTACCGTATAGGATTATGTAGATTAGGTAAGGATATAAGATGTAAGCTGCGTGTAGTATATTCATACAATGAAATATTATTCCATATGTCATAAAGAGGGAGGAAAGTGACACAGGTTATGACATGACTGAGCCTTGAGGACATGACGGTCAGTGAAATAAACCCGTCACAAAAGGGTGAACAGTGCATGATTCTACTTCCACGAAGTCCTAGAGCAGTGAAATCCATGGAGGGGGATGTAGAAGGGTGGCGGTTAGAGCCTGAGGAGAGGGGGTGGGGAATTGTTCTGTAAAGGGTCTGTTTGCAAGGTGAAGAGTGGGGCTTACACACCAATGGGAATGTGTTTAAAACGTGAGTAGGAAACAAGGTGAGCGTGAGGGGCTGGCGAGTTGTGTGGAGGCATTGAACAGGAACGGGAAATGTGTCTGGATTCCAAGTGGGACATCTGGGCTGGAGGCAGAGATCAGGGAGTTGAAAGAACGTGACTTAGGCCTAGACGAGCTTTATAGAGAAGAGGATCAGATTGGAGTCCACCTCAGCATTTAAAGGGTGGGTGTAGGGGCACCTGGCTGGCTTAGTTAGTAAAGCATGTGAGTCTTGATCTCAGGGTTGTGAGTTCAAGCCCCACACTGGGCATGGAGCCTACTTAAAAACAAACAAACAAGTAAATAAATAAAGCAAAATATATAAAGTATGAGTGGAGACAGAGGAGCACAGGACAAAGAAGGAGGAAGAAGGTGAACACAGAGTTCTGGTCACAGAAGCCAAGGAAGGAGGGGATCTCAGGAGAAAGACAATGGTCAAAAAAATAAATAAATAAATAAAATAAAATAAATAAATAATAAATAAATAAATAAATAAATAAATAAATAAATGAAAGACAATGGTCCACGATGTCAAATGTTTCAGGCGGGTGTGAGAAAGGCCACTGGGATTGGCATCCAGATGTCTTGGTAGCTCTCTCCGGAGCGGTGGGGCAGGGGCCAGACTGCAGTGTTTTGAAAAGAGAATGTGGAAGGGAAAGGGGTGTATCTTGACCACAGCTGTGATCAAGAGCTGTGCTAGTGGAGGGAAGAAGGGGATTCGCATGATGCTTTGGGGTGAGCCCATTCTGGAATGGAGAAGATGTCAGCAAGTCCCCAGGTGAGGGAAGGAGCCCGCAGATCCGGTTGACAATGTGGAAGAGTGAGGAGCTGACCAAGAGCAGCTCGGTCCGGCTCCTCCGGGGCATCCCCTGCCTCTGCTCTGCGGGCAGGGAGCCCAGACCCTCTCACGCTCCACCTCTGCTACCGAGACAGGACCCCTTTGCTCTTGCACACGGGCAGGTGCGGGTGTGCTGACCCTGAGATCAACCCCACAGACGCCCGTTCCCACCCCCGGACTCACATACACCCTTCCCAGCACACCGCCGGCACAGAGGACACATCACTAACTTGTGTGCAATTTTTAGAGACTATTCCATTCTATGTTCTTCACAAGGTTGTGAAAAGCACAGTGAAATGCAAAGCACGTCTAAATGCTCTGCAAAATATGAATAGTACAAATATTAGCACTGTTATCATCGTTATTGACATGCAGGCTCACACAGATACACGTTCCCAGGAGCCCTTGAACGCATGCAGAGGCTTTCATTTTCACCTTGCACACACAGATTCACACACAAGCTCATATCGTTTGACAGGGGCCTATCTCTTCACACCAGCCCGTGAACCCACTAACACACACTCGCGTACTGCCCTGTGGGCCTACAGAAATGGGTTAGCCCTCATGCGCAGTCAACCATGGTCCCATATAAACCCACCCATGTCCAATTCATAAGCACACTCTCGCAGACAAGGACACTCATGCTGCCACTTAGGCTCACATAGGTGCGAGTAAGTCTGTGCACACACACTCCCAGAGGCCCACGGGGCTGCACAAAATTAAGCTGAAAGTCTTCCGGCCTGAGGAGGGTTGAGTTGACTTGACATCCATGAGCCAGGGAAGACATCTTGGTCTTGGTCAAATGATTTTGCCAACCTGTAGCTTTGCGTCAAGACATTTGTGTCATCAGAGAACCAATCTGTCTGGGGCCAAGGCAGGGAAGCAGAGAGAGAGAGAGGGAAAGAAGGAGAGAGAGAGAGAGAGAGAGAGAGAGAGGTTTGGAAGAACAGAACTCTTCCCTTTCTCTCCTTGTCGGCCTCTCTCTAGATGCCCAGGGGCCCCCTGGCCCTTCTCACAGCTCTGAGCAGAAGCTGAGGATCCTCCGAGCCACAGTTCCTGGCCTTCGAGAACCCCCATCCCCCAGGCTAATGCCGCAGTCATCAGATCTATCCCAAAGGATGTCTGTACACACTCAGCTGCCCCAAGCTCTCCTCCTCTCCTGCTTTCACTGCTGCACCCCCAGAAGGTGAGCCGTGTGCAGAGGAGTCTCCAGTTGGGTGGTGAAAAAATCGAGTGAGAGAAAGGAAGAACTCTATCCAGGGAGCAGCACATGTTCGTCTCATCAGGCCTCAGCCTGGCGCACAGGCCTTTTCACAAAGCCCCAACCAGCTCCCAGCCTCGCCTTACACAGCTGCTTCGATCCCTCTTCTCAAGCCCACATCTCCACCACCTCCTGGCTTCACTCTCAGCACATAATCTCACCTCTTTCTTTACAGGGAACATACATAGTTTAAGGACCAGCAGAAGTAGACCCTTCCAGCTTCCTGAACACCCCCCAGTAGAAACCTCCTCAAATTTGTTCCTATCCTTACCTCTTCCTGTCTCAGAAATATCCACAACTAATTGCTCATTGGTGCTCTGCCTCCCATCCCATCTCACCTTTTCTAGAACTTTCCTCTATCAACTATCCCCCGTCTCCTGTATCTTCAGTCTCTTGCTCCCCACAAGATACTTCTTGCATTTAAAGATGCTCAGATCTCTCCCACCTTAAAAAAAAAAAAAAGTCATTCTTTTACACAACACTTCCTTCTGCCTGCCATTCTGTCTCTCTCCTTTCATTCATTACCAGTTTTCTTGGAAGAGTTATGTCCATTCACTGTATCCACCACTTACCACGCTGCATTTCCCAAATCACCACAATATTCTCTGCACTCCACCCACCCCCACACAGCTGCCCACCAAAGGCACCTGCCATGTCCTTTGAGCTGACCCAGTGGCCACTTCCCAGTCCCTGCAGCTGGAAGCCCATGCAGCCTATTGGACACTATTGACCAGCCAGTCCCTCCCTGGGACTCTCTCCCCTGGTTGTCTTCTCCCTTGGCATATTTTGATTTTCCTATCTTCCTCCCGCCTCTCTGGCCACTTTTTATTGGCTTCTTCTTCCTCTGTCCTATTCTTTTGACTTTCATTTTTTTTAAGATTTTATTTATTTATTCATGAGAGATGCAGGCAAAGGGAGAAGCAGGCTCCATGCAAGAAGCCCGATCCCAGGCTAATGGGACTCGATCCCCGGACCCCAGGATCACACCCTGGGCCGAAGGCTGCGCTAAACCACTGAGCCACTCAGGGATCCCCCTTTGTAAGTACATTTTGCCCAGAGAGGAAATTTTAAAAAACATACACGGGAGAAATCTCATTGTTCTCATTATTTTCTATGTATTGTCATTTTATGCTCAGTGAACTCTCAGCAGTCTTGCCTCTCATTAAGTAACTAGGACCCTATAGTACACTTTCTTCACTTTGTCTTCACTAGCAGGTCCCTGGGTGGAATTAAGCATTCTCCTTAAGGGTCTTCAAGTTTACATGTAGCTCCTCTCACTGAATGAATGAACAAATGAGTAAAAGGATGGATGGGGCGGGAGGGTTTTAGGGAGCCAATGGTTGAACTGAGCCCTGAAGGACCAGTTGTTTAGGTGAGGGTAGGGAAGCGTTCTAGGCAGAGACAATAAGATGTTCAGATGCCTAAAGGCAAGAGATAGCATCCTGTATCTCAAAAGTTGAAAAGGGTTTAGCTAAAGTGAAAAGGATTGTAGAAGGCAAGGGGGAGGGGTAGATGTGAGAGTTGAAGCTCCAGGAGAGGGTGGAATGTAAATGCAGGCCTTGGTAAACCACCTTTCAGAATTGGATTTTGTCATATAGGCAATGAGAGGCCAATGAGAGATTTTCTGCAGCAGAAGGATATAGTCAGATTTATATTTTAAAAGGATAATTCAGATGAGGCACAGATAGTAAGTAAGAAGAGGCAAGAATGGATCCAGGGAGTCTAGATAGGCATGTGTTGTTCGAATTATGATTAAAGCTGGAAGTCTCACTTGGCAAAAAGAGAAGTTGATGTTTCTTCCTTTTGCAGATCTTTAGGAGGCAGAAGTTACAGAATTAATATTGATCAGACCTGGAAAGTTGAAATAAGGGATCCCTGGGTGGCTCAGTGGTTTAGCGCAGCCTTCGGCCCACGGTGTAATCTTGGGGTCCGGGGATCGAGTACCACATCGGGCTCCCTGCATGGAGCCTGCTTCTCCCTCTGCCTGTGTCTCTGCCTCTCTCTCTCTCTGTGTCTCTCATGAATAAATGAACAAAATCTTTAAAAACAAATCTTTAAAAAAAAATGTACTTACAGAGGACCAAACTGGGTACTCTATACTGACCAGGAAAACCGATTTCATAACAAATCACATTTAGGGACGCCTGGTTGGCTCAGTGGTTGAGCATCTGCCTTTGGCCCAGGGCATGATCCTGGAGACCCAAGATCAAGTCCCACGTCGAGCTCCCTGCATGGAGCCCGCTTCTCCCTTTGCCTGTGTCTCTGCCTCTCTCTCTGTGTCTCTCATGAATAAATAAATAAAATCTTTTTAAAAATCATATTTATTGGGCATTACAGGCACTAGATGAAGCATGTAATGTGTTTGATCTACCACAATCCTTGAGACAAGAGAAGTCTTATGATTCCCATTTTGCAGATGAAGAAAATAAGATCCAGAAGAGTTAAGTGATTTGTCCAAAGTCTCACAGCCGATTTGTAGGTCAAAGTCAGACCTACGTCTATGTGAACCCAAAGCCGACTCTTGATCTTGGCATTCTTCTGCCCATTATGACCGCAGGGGTAGGTTAAGAGGGAAGTTCAAACACACCAAGGCGATGGGGAGCCCACCAGTACTTTCCACACTTAAAAAAAAATGATTTAATTTATTTATTCATAGAGACACAGACAGAGAGAGGCAGAGACATAAGCAGAGGGAGAAGCAGGCTCCCTGCTGGGAGCCCGATGTGGGACTCGATCCCGGGACCCCAGGATCATGACTTAGGCCAAAGGCAGGCGCTAAACCACTGAGCCACCCAGGCGTCCCAGTATTTTCCACACTTAACGTCCCCATGGCACGCATCCTATGCTTGCTGACAGTTTGACAACTTACACAGCAGCTGGCTTGCTCGGAGGAGATCTCTGTTAATTAAAATAGCACAAAGGGAGATCAGCGCACAAACCATGTCAGTGGGTAATTAATTCAAAGGAGGGCCCAAGCGTGCAGAAATGCTCAGCCTCTACCTGCTAGAGCCTAGCTCCCCCCATTGCCCCCAGCTTAAAGCTGCACTCTGTCCCTGTGGCCATGAGCTGCTACCTGACTCCTACCTCCATTGGTGGGGGAAGGAGGCCCTGTCCTCTGGGGCCAGAACCTGAGTTCTGGGTTCCTACTGGGTTCTGGCCATCTCCAACTCCTCCGAACCGTTCATCTCTCCCAGAGATCCAAAAGAACAGGATGAGCCAGAGATAAACCATCTAGGACCCAGAGCTTTGGGACATCATCTCTGAGAACCTATTAGTCTTTGCCTGGCCCTGCTGCATCAAGCAGACCACTGCCTTATCTCTCAGGGTCTCGAATTATCCTGTCTTGGAATCTGGTGTATCGGGATGAACCGAATCCAATGCCACCATCACCTCTGCCTAAGGCTTGAGCTTGCTTCCCTCCTGGACCTAGTGCCCGGTCCTGACCCTCAGGGCTCTGCTGGATCCTAACCTCCTTCTTGTCCTTTCACTCATTTCGTTATCATCATAGCTCCACCAGATACACTGCAAAAGCATATTTCTCCATTGCACAGATGAACAAACCGAAGTTCAGAGCAGCAAGGTGACTTGTCCAAGGACAGCAGAGGCTTTCCTTTCTCTGCTCAGAGGCTATGCTCTTCTGGGATTCTAGCCATGAGTTTAGCTACCCCTTGCTTTTCTGTTTTTAATAAACTTTTTATTTTTAAATAACTCTAGATTTTTAGGAGAGCTACAAAGATACTACAGAGAGTTCCTGTCTACCCCTTACACAACTTCCCCATCGTTAACATGTCACATGGCCACGGTACATTTGTCAAAACTCAGAAATTGACACTGTATAGCTAGCTTTGAGTCAGACAGCTTTTTCTCCCTGAGGAAGGAGCCATAAATTTCTCTTTTATCCTCCATAGGTCCAACAAAGAGTGTCAATGCTCACAATGTGACCCCTTCCGTGCCAGCATGGGCCCTCAGCATCCCTATCTTGCTCTCCCCAAATATGTTAGCCTAAGAGACCATCAAGAAGGAATAGCTGTAGGGCCAGAACCCAAACTTCCAGGCAGTGTCTTCAGGTGCCCCACACATCAAGTCCTTCCTTTCATTAGTCCCCGAAGTTACCTCTTGCCCACAAACATCCCTCTGCTTGTTAATCTCTTCACTAATCTCTGCCACTAGTCTTCATGGGCATCCACCAGTGTCAACTTCATCCTCAAAGCTCTCAACCAGATTCAATTCAACAAATATCTATTGGTAACACAGAAACTAATCCAATCCAGTCTCTGGCCTTGGGCAGCTCCTGGTATCCGGGGGGGGAAATATACACCTCTGCCCATGATTAAAACATTATATGGTAAGTGCACAGTGGTCAAGAGCTTGAGGTCTTCAAACACAAAGGTATGTGACTTTGGGTAAGTGACCTTAGGTTCCATGAACATCAGTTGTTTGAACTCTAAAATAATAATAAGAGTAGAACCTATATCATAAAGTGTTTATGATCAACTAATTAAAAAAATACCTGCTACTTATTAAGTAGTCACTCTCTGATAGGCATTGTAGCAGTTGTTTTGTCTAGACTTACAGCTAAAAGTTTCCTTGTCTTTAAGGTCAACGCTAGGGATGATGGTGGCCTGAATCAAGGCAAGGACTTGGAGAAGGATAGATGGATTCAAGAAACATTTTAGAAGTCAGTAAATGACTGGATTTGGAAGACTGAGTTGATCATGATGTCTGACCATGTAGATTGGGGCACTGAGAAGGTACTAGTGACATTTACTGTGAGAGGGAAACCAGAGGAATAGCAAGGACACTGCCTGGTTAAAAGTCCAACTCTTGGTTTCGGCTCGGGTCATGCTCTCAGGGTTGTGAGATGGAGCCCCTTGTCAGCTTCTCTCTTCCTTTCCCCCTGCCCCTCATCCCTGCCTACTCCCTCTCTTTATCTTTATCTCTCTCCTTAAAATAAATAAATAAATCTTTTTAAAAAAAGTCTCATGCTCTACCTACTGAGCCCGCCATGCTCTACCTCCACTGAATTATTTGGTTCAAAGACTACAATTTTTATGTTTGGAATTTATTTCAAATTCACTTATTTTTATAATATCTTATTTGTGACTTGTGTATTTGTTATTTTCTCTCTCCTTGACCATTTTATACCCTATCAGAGTACTCCATTATCTATGCTTTGCAGGCTGTCTCTTCTGCTCTTTGATTTCCTTATTTGCTTCATAATTTTAATTTGTGAACACATCTTCTGGGACGTCTTCTTTCAAAAGATTCTATAAATGCCCTGGGTTGTGCAGTAGATTGTGGATTGCCTCTGACCAATGTAGTTCACTGGCTCTGGATCAATTTTTATCTTAAGCTGGGGCTATTTTGAGGTTGAGATTTCTATATCCGAAAGATAGTGCAGAATTGTAGCCTTCTACTCACATATTGGTCGGCCAGAGGGTCAGTTTTCTCAGGGTTGACACAGATACTTCTGGTCTGGATTCAGTGGCCTATTTCCACTTCTGTCCATATCCCCCAGGAAATGAGCAAGTAAAGAATTTTGTAGGTCTAGATTAACAGAGAATACAGCCCTTTTCTGCCTCCATCTTTATGCAGGGAGCCCTATCCTATCCTATAGTCTTGACTCCAGCAGGCATCTAGTGTTAAAAGCCCAGGCCATTGGGGGAGGGGAGGTGGGTGGGAGGATGGGCTAACTGTGTGATGGGCTTCAAGGAGGGCACTTGAAGTAATGAGCACTGGGTGTTGTATTGCAACTGATGAATCACCAAATTCTACTTCTGAAACTAACAATGCAGTGTATGTTAATTTAATCGAATTTAAATAAAATTTTGTTTTAAGATAAAAGCCCATCCCCAAGACTTAAATCTCAACCCTGTCACGGGCTCTGTTGGCCTTGTCTCCCACTCACCTCTGAAGGAATCCATGGTGTTGTTTTGGCATTGGAAATCTTACCTTTGTTGTTTTCAAGCTCAGATACACTTTTTTTTAATTGGAAGGAAAAAATCTAAAACGATCTATTCTTCATTTCTATGTGTTTGGATCAAAATGTTAGCTCAGTCTGACATCTCAGGCAGAAACGCTGAAATGTTATGAAGACATGATTACAAAGGTTTGACAATAACACAGAGACAGTGATGTCCCAGAAGACAATAGAGAAAAAGTTTCAAGAAAGGGAATCGAATGCATCACATGAAATATTGCAAGTGGACAAATGAAATAAGACTGGAATGGGTACCATTTAATGTGAAACATGAAAGTCATGGATTACCCTCTGACAGTGTTTCGTGGGGTAGTGGGCGACAGAAGATTGTAACAGTGAAGTAAGGGGAGAAAAGGAGGCGATGGAGAGGGAGGAGATTCTCTAGAGAAATAGAAAGAGGTTCTCTCTCTGCAGTGGGACTTTGCAGAGAGAAGACTGGGCTGGTGGTAATGGGACAAGGGGTTGGAAGAAGCCATTTGTGGGCTGAGGGAGGGAAACCTGTCGGCGATAATAGCTATTGATAATGGCTATTATCGGAACAAGAAATAACAAGTGTTGGTGAGAAGGTGGAGAAAAGGGAACACTTGTGTACTGTTGAGAGGAGAGCAAATGGGTGCAGCCACTATGGAAAACAATATAGATTTCCTCAGACAATCAAAAATAGAATTGCCATGTGATTCAGCAATTCCACTTCTGGGTATTTTATCCAAAGAAAACAAAAACACGAATTCAACAAGATATATGCGCCCTCGTGTTCATTGCAGCATTATGTACAATAGCCATGACGTGGAAATAACCTGTGTCCTTTGATGGATGAATGGAAAAAGAAGATGTAATATATATGCATAAAGTGAAATACTACTCAGCCATAAAAAAGAGTGGATCTCTCCATCTGCAACAGCAGAGATGGATCTTGAGGACAATATACTAAATAAAATGAGTCTGAGAAAGACAAATACCATAGGACTTCACTTATATGTGGAATCTAAAAATCAAAACATGCAAATAAACAAAACAAAAGCCAAGCTCATAAATACAGAGGATGGGCTGCTGGTTGCCAGAGAGGTTGGGGAATGGAATGTGGGTAAGACAGATGGAGGGGAACGAGAGGTACAGACTTCTAGTTACAAAATAAATAAGGAATGAGGATGTAACGTACAGCAGGACTGTACTTAATAATCCCATAGCGCATATCTGATGTTGCTAAGAATGTAAGTCTTTATTTATTTATTTTTTAAAAGATTTTATTTATTTACTCATGAGAGACAGAGAGAGAGAGAGAGAGAAGCAGGCTCCATGCAGGGAGCCGGATGTGGGACTTGATCCCAGGACCCCAGGATCGCGCCCTGGGCCAAAGGCAGGCGCCAAACAGCTGAGCCACCCAGGGATCCCAAGTGTAAGTCTTTAAAGTTCTCCGGGGCAGCCCCGGTGGCTCAGTGGTTTAGCGCCGTCTTCAGTCCAGGGCGTGATCCTGGAGACCTGGGATCGAGTCCTGCATGGGGATCCCCACGTGGAGCCTGCTTCTCCCTCTGCCTGTGTCTCTGCCTCTCTCTCTCTCTCTCTCTCTGTGTGTGAGAAGTCTGACATCTCTACCCCTCCCCACCGCTCATGATCTTCCCCCCCATCAACGAAATAAATAAAATCCTTCAAAAAAAAGTTCTCATCACACGAAAAAAAAATGTGTAACTATACATGACTAGACTTACTATGGTGATAATTTCGCAATACATGCAAATATCGAATTATTATGCTGTATGTCTGAAGCTAATATATGTCAATTATACCTCAAAAATAATGATGATGATGATGAAAACAAAGTTGTTGTTGGTCTTTCCCAGAAAGAGAAATCAGAATCGAGAGAGAAAGAAAGATGGGAGAGCCGAGATCGTTTGAGTTGGGGGGTGGAGGTGGAGGGGTTCACATCCAGGCCAGGTGGAGCCATAGCTTGGCCCTGGGTTGGGGGCTGAGGAGCACAAGAGGTCGGGGTTTGGGGAGGATCCGAGCCTGTGGGATGAGGTGGGAATAGGAGAGGCAGCATCACTGAAAGCCGCCCCCGCCCCCGCCCCCCCCCCCCCCCCCCCCCCCCCGCCAGGGCAGAAAGGCCAAGGGCTCCCACCCCTGCCCGCCCTCAGCAGGCCAGCCTGGAGGGGTAACAGTCGGGCAGATGCTGCAGGAGGCCGCGGGCAAGGGAACCCAGGTGCTACTGACAGGGTGGAGCTGGCACAAGTGGGGTGGGGTGGGGTGCAGGAGGGTCCAGAGAGAGAGCGGAGGGAAAGCGGTAGGCACAGAGCAAACTGGGGCAGCGAGCGGAAGCAGGAGTGGGAGGACTGGGGGAAAGTGCTTCCAGAACTGGAGCTTGGAAATGGTTTTTCATACGTAAATTGTTTCGTGGTTCTCTTTGGGACCGATTGGTAGATGAAGAGTGAATGAGTGAATGAATGAATGATCAATAGTAGATCAAAGGAAAACACAGAAAGAGAGAGAAGTTGGGGAAAGAGGCAGGCGGGGGGGGGGGGGGGGGGTGGGGTGGTAAATGGCCAGGTGAGCAGAGGAGTACAAACGCCCGGACAGATTGCCTTCTCCCCGCCAACTCGATCTTTCTAGACTCAGTCCTGTTCTCTGTATTCCTCCGCTTTTTCCTTCCTCCGCTGTCCTCCTGTTACCCAGGGGCTCAGTGCCAACCGTGGAAAGGGGCCCGGGAGGCAGTGGGCGAGCGAGCGGCCGCTTCTGAAGGCTGGCACCGTGGGGGGGACGGGGAGAGCAGCTCAGCTGGGGCAGCAGTTTGCAGCTGCAGCTGAGGGGAGGGAGGGGGGGCAGAGGCGCCCCAGGCGTGGAAGCTGCAGAGGTGTCAGAGACAGAGACTTAATGACAAGCCCGGGGTCCACCTGCACAGATGAGCAGGGCTGGGAGCTGGGAGCTGTGGGGAAATTGGAAAAGGGACACGCTCATTTTTCAGCACACTTCTCTCTCCTTGCACACACACACACACACACACACACACACCTTTAATAAAGAGCCAGAGGCTTACTCTGTCCTGGCTCTCACTCCATTTGCACAAAAGACCCGCGGGAAAGAGGTTGTAAAGAGGGACAAGGGGGTCCTGAGATGGGATGGGGTTGCTTTGTCCCTGGGGAAGGCCCAGCCAGCTCTGTGTCTGGTGAGGGGGCCGGGGGGTGGGGAAGGTTGGAGAGCCAACAACCAGTCTGGGGGGCTGACCTGGTGTCAACCCTTGAGCAGACACCTGGCCAGAACCCCAAGCCTCTGGAGTCTCAGCTCCGCCCCTCAGGCGAGGCCCAGCTGCAGCCTGGGGACCCCTGAGTGTCCTCGCCCCGGAGTCCAACACTGTGGGGTCACAGGGACCCAGGGTACTCACTAAGCCTCAGGCTCTGGGTCCTCCTTCCCTGAACCTGCAGCTGGTACAAGGGGAGCAGGGCCGTGCCAGGGGCTGGGCCAGGGAGAGGCCTGGCGGCTGCAGTCCCCCACCAGGACCCCTTCCTGCCCCAACAATCCCCACCCCGTCGCTGGGAGCTATACAGACAGCACCGTGGAGGGG
Organism: Canis lupus dingo; assembly: GCF_003254725.2. NCBI lineage: Eukaryota > Metazoa > Chordata > Mammalia > Carnivora > Canidae > Canis > Canis lupus. Next base: position 6,520,540 of record NC_064257.1, on the reverse strand, counting down.
GGGCACCCCTCAGCTCCGGGCAGGGCGGAGAACTGGAGATTTCCTAACGCCACTGCCGTGTCTATGCGCACATAACATAACCGTGGCCTGCAGCCTGGTTTCAGGTGACCACGCCAGTCGTCTCCGCTGCCGCGTACTTCTAAGAACTCAGGGAGATGTTCACACGCGGCTTGAACTCATGCCTGCCACTCAGGTTGCTCAGGGTGGGTGTGCAGGTTGGGGACTGTCCAGCTCCAGGCCCCGCTCGCAGAACTGCCTTTGCACCTCCAGTCAAGGTCACTGACATGAGTTCAGGTTCTCCTCTTTTTTCCAACAGGCCTAAATCACCCAAGCAAAGAGGTGACTCCCCCCCAAATCGGAACTTGAGTGATTTTGCAACACCCGATTTAAGCTCTCTGCACTTGGTCCTTGTAGGCTTTTTCCCCTCCAGTGGGTATAAAACAATTATTTTATTTATTTATTTATTTATGATAGTCACACACACAGAGAGAGAGAGAGGCAGAGACACAGGCAGAGGGAGAAGTAGGCTCCATGCAGGGAGCCCGACGCGGGATTCGATCCCGGGTCTCCAGGATCGCGCCCTGGGCCAAAGGCAGGCGCCAAACCGCTGTGCCACCCAGGGATCCCAAACAATTATTTTATTAGTCGCCGACCACAAGTAATTCATTTTGCAACCACGACATCACCTACGGAGTCAGCTCCACCCCAAGCTCTGGGCTGCGTGACTCGGGGGCCACCTGCCTGTGATGCTGTTGAGGATGGAGCGCACGAAGTCACCTGGCTCTGACCGCGGGTGCAGTCAGTGACCGACACCCTACACCTCCCACGGGAATGGAGCTCGCGGGACCACGTTGCTTGTTTGCATGTATGTGTGAGTGTGTGTGTGTGTGTGTCAGTGTGTGTGTGTGGTAAAATACACGTAACATAAAGTTTACCATCGTAACTATACATATTTTTAAAGATTTTTGTTCAAGGCACCTGGGCGGCTCAGATGGTTAAGCGAGTTCTGCCTCTGGCTCAGGTCATGATCTCGGGGTCCTGGGATCAAGCCCTGAGGCCTGCTCCCTGCTTAGTGGGGAGTCGGCGTCTCCCTCCCCCTTCTCATGCTCTTTCTCTCTCTCAAAGAAATAAATAAAATCTTTCTAAAAAAATAATAAAATCGGGATCCCTGGGTGGCGGCGCAGCAGTTTGGCACCTGCCTTTGGCCCAGGGCGTGATCCTGGAGACCCGGGATCGAATCCCACATCGGGCTCCCGGTGCATAGAGCCTGCTTCTCCCTCTGCCTGTGTCTCTGCCTCTCTCTCTCTCCCTCTCTCTCTGTGACTATCATAAAAAAAATAAAAATAATAAATAATAAATAAATAAATAAAATCAGGGCAGCAAGGGGGCGCTCAGTGGTTTAGTGCCGCCTTCAGCCCAGGACGTGATCCTGGAGACCCGGGATCGAGTCCCACATCAGGTTCCCTGCATGGAGCCTGCTTCTCCCTCTGCCTGTGTCTCTGCCTCTCTCTGTGTCTCTCATAAATAAATAAATAAATAAATAAATAAATAAATAAATAAATAAATCTAAAAAAAATAAAATCATCTATTTATGGACAGAAGCATTTAAACTATCCTGCATTTATTTACTTTTATTTTTATTTTCTTTTTACTATCCTGCATTAAAGCACATTATTGATATTAGACTCTTTTCTTTTATTTCCCTGGACCCTCAAATAAGTAATAGTGACCTGGACTGTCAGACTCTGAGAGGTCCCTGACAGGCTCCCCTCCTGAAAACATGAGTCTCAGCTACCATTGTCACACCTCCGATCCCCTCTCTGCCCCTTCCCCCCTTCCCCAGCCCCTCTGTGCAGGCCTTCATTCTCTAAGACTCCCGGGGCCCCTTCATCTCCCATCACCTTGCCCCACTGCCCCACATCCACCATTTTTGTCCCCAAAGCTCTCTCTCTCTCAAATAAACTTTCCTCCCCAATCCAGATAACTACTTCCAATGGTCTGGAGTTGGTTCCCGGAAGACAGACTCCAAGATGGAAATCCGTAGGCAGGAAGGAAGTGTATTGGGGAGGGCTCTTGGGATTAGCATAAGTGGGGGAGAACGGAAGAAGTAGACTTGGGCAGATGAAGGAACTGAATGGTCAACACAAAAGTCACCACCACTCTCATAAAGCGCTCTGGAATCCAGACGGTCTTCAGATTTGGGGGGGCCTGGCTCTGGTCTGTCTCTGAGGTGGATTGCCCAGGAAGGCCATGTGACCTTGGGCCTCTTCAGCTGAGGGCAAATATGGAGAGGGATTCCGCTGGGAGCCCTCAGCCACTGACACTTCCAAGAATGAGGGAATGAGTGTTTTGGCCCCCAAAAAAGGGATCTGGGTGATGTACCGCAGCATGTGGTACACCTGCCACCACTTGGACGTCCTTGGGTAGCTCAAACTTGATATGCCCAAGACTGAACTGCCCCTGCTCCTTTTCTAGGTTCTCATGTTGTGGCCTAATTCCTAGACTTGTCAGGTCTGAGTCAGTTATCCCCCACTCTCCTTTACCCTACATCCAGCTGATACCTCATAGAGGGTGTTAGACTCGGCCTAAAGCCTCATGAACTCATCCCCATCTCCTCCTTCCCCATCACCACGGACCTGGCTGCTCGGGCCCCCACAGCCTTGTTAGGGCACCGTACTTCAGTTATCTTTGAGTATATTTAGTGGAAAGAGCCATGTAGCTCGGAACAGGTGCTGCATGAAAGATTTATTGGGATGCTGTTAAAAAAATGAATGAGGGGCGCTCAGGTGGCTCAGTTGGTTAGATGTCCAACTCTTGATTTTGGCTCAGTTCATGATCTCAGGGTTGTGGGATCGAGCCAGCCCCCCAGCCGCCACCCCCCCAGGCTCCATGGTCATTGGGGAATCTGGTTGAGATTCTTTCCCTCTGTCCCTCCCCACTTGTGCGCGCTCGCATGTGTGCTCTCTCTCTCTCTGTCTCAAATAAATAAATCTTAAAAAAAAAAAAAACAGTGATTACTCAATCTCATTAAAAATCAGGAAGGAGGGCAGCCTGGGTGGCTCAGAGGTTTAGCGCCTCTTTCAGCCCAGGGCATGATCCTGGAGTCCCAGGATCGAGTCCCATGTCGGGTTCCTTGCATGGGGCTTGTTTCTCCCTCTGCCTGTGTCTCTGCCTCTCTCTCTCTCTCTGTCTCATGAATAAATAAATAAAATCTTTAAAAATATCAGGAAGGAAGGAGAAAAGGAGGAAAATGAAAATAACAGTTTTCATAACATATTAATTCTAATATACATAATAATACAGAGTATATTTTGCTAGGTATATATACAGTTATATCTGATAACTATTGATTTTGTATTTATTAAATTTGCAAAGAAGCCTTCATTTCTCAAGAGCAATAGAGACCCTTTGATCCAGAAATCCTGAGACTCTACCTCAAGCACATGGTTTGAAATATGAGGGGAAATATGAACAAAGATGTCAATTATAGCATTATTCGTGATGGTAAAAAAAAAATGGAAGGATCTTAATTATCTAACACTAGGGGATGAGTTAAGTATGTTGTGGTTTGTTCTATGTAACATGATAAAATTATCAAAACTAATGGTCAAACAGTCAATGTAACAGCATGGAAAATGATTACTGCAATGTTGAGTAAATAAAATTGGGATTCATCATGCTTACACATCATGGTTGTGATGATGTAGAAAATATGGTTGGGGAAACAATCTGAAAGAAAATACACCAGCACGCTGAGTCATTGTATTAGAACAGAAGAGTCATTCCTGGTAGCGTTAGCTCCTCTTCTTTCACCATAATCTCCTCCTCATCCTTGGAGATTGACATTATTTTCTTATATATACTAGAGGTGAAATTAGTGGGTTGTGGAATTATAGTAACTCTATTCCAACCTTTTGAGAAATCCCTAGATTGTTTTCAAAGTAGCTGCATCATATTACATCCCCACCAGCAGGTCATGAGAGTTTCAAGTTCTCCGCATCCTCACCAACACTACTTATTATCTGTTGTTTTGGTTATAACCATCCTTGTGGGTGTGAAGTAACATCTCTTTGTGGTCTGATTTGCATGTTCCTGAGGGCTAATGATGTTCACTATTATTCATTTGTAACTGAAAATAATTTTTTTGAACAAAATAAAGTTGAAATGTTCCCGTTACAAAAGTAATTCATGCATATTATTAGATATTTTGAAAAAAAATTTTTTTTTAAAATTTAACTGTACCCAAACAGCACCATCTAGAGGGCATCAGTGTAAAAATTTCAGTATTTCCTTTGATTTTTTTTTTCTTTCTACTCTTTCTAAAATATGGCTGAAGTCACATGACGTTTGCAATTTTGCTTTAGGCATTTTTACCTAATACGATAAAATGGAAACTTTCCCATGACTGGGTGAACAATTTCCTTAGCCATTCCCTTTGATGGACCTTTGATGGGCCTTTCCAGTTACGTATAATATTGTAAACAATGGAATAATACAGTAGTTTGATGCTGTTTTTTGATCTGTGTTCCATTTATCCAGTGTGGCTGAGATCTTTGGGGGCAAAGAACCTGTTTTCTCTTCCCTTTCCATCCACCCACATCCTCCTGGGACAGTACTTGGTACAGAGGACTTACTGAGTCTTCACTGCAGGACAGGCACTGCTCTGAGCACTTGACACACATCAATGCATTTAATCCTCTCAATCTTCCCAGGACTAAGTAATATTTTTATCATCTCTGTTTTCTACGTGAGGAAGTTGAGGTAGAGAAATTCGCCCAAAGTCATCAGCAAGTAAAGCAAAGAGGTGGAATTTGAATCCAGGCAGCCTGGTTCCCTGAGTCTGAACTCTTAACCAGCAGCCTATACTGCTTCCCTGTGATGCTGGAGGCAGAGGGAACTGGTGATGGGAGACAGTCATCGGCGCTTTGGGGGCCGGTTGGTTTGATGTGTGAAACCTGGCACCCAAGCTTGTCTCTTAATTGGGAAGGGAGTGTCAGGAGGGCTTGGGGGAGGGAAGTGATTCAGATCCAACTCACAGGCTAGGCGCTTCCAAGTGTCTCCAGCCTCGCGCCTTTCCACTAGCCCACGAAGCGCCAGTGGTCTTTCTTGTTGCAAATCCCATCTTGTCACTTCCCTGCTCAAAGCTCTCTACCACCCTCAGGATAGAGACCCCAGCCCGCACCCAGCGGCCGAGCTTCTCTCTAGCTCCATCTCTCTCCACTCTCCACCTGGCCTCTCTTTGCCTTACCCACAGGCCCTACAAACCCCGCCACACAGGGTCTCACTCTTGTCCTTATTGGATTAGTACCCTGGACAGCTCTTTCTACCTCACCCCTGATGACTTCGGCCCCCTCAAAGTCCGCTTCCGCGCTGCTTGCTTCTAGAAGGCATGCTCCGAACCCCTTGACTGGATTCTGTTCCCCTTCCCCCGCCACAGACCTCTACTTCTCTCTTATAATTGCTTTTCTTAAAAACAATACTTTTTTGTTATAGAAAATTCAAATATAAGAAAAACAAAAGGGGATATGCTCACCCACAAACTCCAATTATCAGTTCACAGTCAAGCTGGTTTCACCCGAGCTTCCAACTACCTCCCTCCTCCTTTATTATCTTGAAGCAATTAATATAGAGCATTTTATTTCATCTGAAAACATTTAGCAAGCGTCTCTAGAAGATAAGGACTTTCAAAATGATAAGTACAGTATCATCATCATGCTTTTAAAAGCAAATTTTCTTTTTTCGCCTTTTTATTTTGAAAACTTTCAAACTACAGAAAATTGCAAGAGTAATTCAATGAACAACCCTACGTTTCTTTTTTTTTTTTTATTGGTGTTCAATTTACTAACATACAGAATAACACCCAGTGCCCGTCACCCATTCACTCCCACCCCCCGCCCTCCTCCCCTTCTACCACCCCTAGTTCGTTTCCCAGAGTTAGCAGTCTTTACGTTCTGTCTCCCTTTCTGATATTCCCCACACATTTCTTCTCCCTTCCCTTATTTTCCCTTTCACTATTATTTATATTCCCCAAATGAATGAGAACATATAATGTTTGTCCTTCTCCGACTGACTTACTTCACTCAGCATAATACCCTCCAGTTCCATCCACGTTGAAGCAAATGGTGGGTATTTGTCATTTCTAATAGCTGAGTAATATTCCATTGTATACATAAACCACATCTTCTTTATCAATTCATCTTTCGTTGGACACCGAGGCTCCTTCCACAGTTTGGCTATCGTGGCCATTGCTGCTAGAAACATCGGGGTGCAGGTGTCCCGGCGTTTCATTGCATTTGTATCTTTGGGGTAAATCCCCAACAGTGCAATTGCTGGGTCGTAGGGCAGGTCTATTTTTAACTGTTTGAGGAACCTCCACACAGTTTTCCAGAGTGGCTGCACCAGTTCACATTCCCACCAGCAGTGTAAGAGGGTTCCCTTTTCTCCGCATCCTCTCCAACATTTGTTGTTTCCTGCCTTGTTAATTTTCCCCATTCTCACTGGTGTGAGGTGGTATCTCATTGTGGTTTTGATTTGTATTTCCCTGATGGCAAGTGATGCAGAGCATTTTCTCATATGCATGTTGGCCATGTCTATGTCTTCCTCTGTGAGATTTCTGTTCATGTCTTTTGCCCATTTCATGATTGGATTGTTTGTTTCTTTGGTGTTGAGTTTAATAAGTTCTTTATAGATCTTGGAAACTAGCCCTTTGTCTGATATGTCATTTGCAAATATCTTCTCCCATTCTGTAGGTTGTCTTTGAGTTTTGTTGACTGTATCCTTTGCTGTGCAAAAGCTTCTTATCTTGATGAAGTCCCAATAGTTCATTTTTGCTTTTGTTTCTTTTGCCTTCGTGGATGTATCTTGCAAGAAGTTACTATGGCCGAGTTCAAAAAGGGTGTTGCCTGTGTTCTTCTCTAGGATTTTGATGGAATCTTGTCTCACATTTAGATCTTTCATCCATTTTGAGTTTATCTTTGTGTATGGTGAAAGAGAGTGGTCTAGTTTCATTCTTCTGCATGTGGATGTCCAATTTTCCCAGCACCATTTATTGAAGAGACTGTCTTTCTTCCAATGTATAGTCTTTCCTCCTTTATCGAATATTAGTTGCCCATAAAGTTCAATATTAGTTGCCCATAAAGTTCAACCCTACGTTTCTCACCTGTTCACCAATTGTTAGCACCTTGCCACATTTGTTCTCTGAACCGCCTGACACTAAGCCACAAATATCCTGGTCCTTTATTCCTATACATTTCCGTGTATATTTCCCCCGAACAAGGAGATTCTTTATTTTTTTTAAAGATTTATTTATTTATTTATGATAGACATAGAGAGAGAGAGGCAGAGACACAGGAGGAGGGAGAAGCAGGCTCCATGCTGGGAGCCCGACGTGGGACTCGATCCCAGGACTCCAGGATCACGCCCTGGGCCAAAGGCAGGCACTAAACTGCTGAGCCACCCAGGGATCCCCCAAGGAGATTCTTCTATGTAACCATAATACGCTTTTCATAGTCAAGAAGTTTAAGAGGGATATGATAAAATATGTATAATGCAATACATGTTCACATTTTTGCCAAATGTCCCAAAGCTGTCTTTTACAGAATTTTTTTTTTCCAGTTCAGTATCTGACCCAGAATCATGCTTTGCATTTAGTTGTCTTTTTACCCCGTTTAATCTGGAACAGTTAATTCTTCTTTCGTGTCTTGACTTCAATGTTCCTAAAGAGTGCCTGCCTGTTTCCTACCCTGACCTTGAATTGGGGTTTGTCTGGTGCTTTCCGTGCTAGTTCTGCACCCCTCAGGTCCTGCACCTTTGGCAGAAGTGCTACCTAGGTGACAGTGTGTCCTCGGGGCTTCATACCAGGGAGTGGAGGGCCATTTGTCTCACTAAGATGATATTTTGATTGCTTGATTAAGGTGTCCTGTAATTGCTTTTAAGTGTTTAAATAATCTGGGGGTTTTTTGTTTGTTGTTTTCCTGCCAGACTGTGAGCTGCATGAGGGCAGAAGCCATGTCTAGAGCTCCACCTCCATCTCTGGATCCACCAAGCAAAGCAGGTTTAAACTGGGGATGTGCACCTGCCCTGCCCCCCCTTCAGCCTCACAGAGCCTCTATGAGGGACTGAGACCTCAGATAAAGAAAATGAGGTTTAGAAAGGGCCTGGCTCCCTAACACAGTGATTTCCTCCCACTTTCACCTCACCTGAACTGTCCCTCCCTTCTAAGACTCTCTAGGGCTGGCACCTGGGAAAAGCCCGCCCCCCCCAGCCCCCCCCCCCAATAAAAATTGGTTTCAATGGAAACAGAAATTCCCCCAAAGAAGGAAATCACATTAGCTGTCCAGAGCCTAGGGGCTGGAGGAGAGAGGTGGGAGGCCCTATTTGCATTTTTTCCATTAACAAGCTAGAGTCAGAGCTCGCTTGCCTGGGGAGATAATTTGAGAGGGAAATCTTTGCATATTTTATTTAAAAGCACGCTGCGTTAGGCGGGTAATAATGCGGAGTGCAGCGATTAGGTGAGGCCTGCGGGCGCCGGGGGTGGGGTCTTTTCCTCCCTGGCTCCCACCACCCAGCCCACCCCCAAGTCCTGGGAACCAGCCTCCTTGAAGGAACAGCCTCCTTAGGCCTCAGAGGCCGGTCGGGGCTCCAGCCTCAGCCGCCTGGACACTTTCTTGCTGAGTGAGCCCAAGAGGAAGGGCTCCCAAACGGAGACACTGGCCCTGCGGTTCTCAGCGGCTGGGGTGGGGGTGGAGTGGGGTGGGGTGGTGGTGGTGGGGATGGGGGTGGGGATGGGGGTGAGGTGGAGGTGGTGATGGGAGTGGGGGTGGAGTGGGGTGGGGGTGGGGTGGGGTGAGGGATGGGAGTGGGGGTGGAGTGGGGTGGGGGGGTGAGGGATGGGAGTGGGGGTGGAGTAGGGGTGGGGATGGGGTGGAGTGGGGTGGGGGTGGGATGAGGGATGGGAGTGAGGGTGGAGTAGGGGTGGGGATGGGGTGGAGTGGGGTGGGGGTGGGGTGGGGCGGGGAGGGCAGTACCGGGCTCTAGGGGGGGCTCTGAAGATGTGAGAGAGGTGCGTGGGCTCAGCCACTGCGGGGGGCCCTAATGGCACCTGGCACCTGGGGACACGATGCTAACACCAGCTGCCCGGGGCACGCGCTCCCGGCGCGCATGCGCGAGCCTGGTCCCTAACTCCTGCCGGGGCTGCTAGGGCCTCTGCCCAGCCCTGAGGTCGCGCGTGGGCCAGAGGGGCCGGGGGCGCGGGGGCTCCACGAGCTGTCCCACTCTGTGCAAGTCACTTCACCTCGCTGGAGTCTGTCCTTCCTCTTTTTTTTTTTTCTTTAAAGCTTTTATTTATCTGTTAGAGGGAGGGAGAGCGTGCAGGAGGGGGGCGGGGGGTGCAGCCTCCCGCTGAGCTCACAGCCCTGCGCGGAGCTCCTCACAGGGCCCCGGGATCATGACCTGAGTGGAGAGCAGATGCTTAACCCACTGACCCCCCGGGCGCCCCTACTGCCTCTTTTATTAAAAAGGCACAACAGTGTCTCCTCCTCGGCGAGAGCAACGGGGAGAGAGCGGGGGGGGGGGGGGGGGGAAGGTTTCAAGTAGGGGGGGGCGCAGTAGGGGACGTGAGGAGCTCCTGGGGGTTAGTGACCCTTCTCCCCGCCCAGTTTGCGAGGCCAAGGCGACCCTAACCGGTCCCTGCTCACCAGTGGGGGACTCATCAGGTCACAGGTCGGTTAACCCTGCTTGCCCTGGACCGTAGCTTCGCCGCCGGAGAACGGCCTTCGCTGCACCTGCCAAATACCAGAACCGGAGGCGACTTGAGATAATCTCAAATGTTATGAGGCGGCCCGGTGCTAGAGGTTCTGCGGGTCCTCGCCGTGTCCAGCCGGGCCAGAGCAACCTGCCTTCTCCATCCCCTCCAACCCCGCCTCGGTCCCCTCCTCCGTTAGGTGAGGGCAGGGCCATTGACTCGCCTCCCCCAAAATGCTTTCGCGTGCGTGCACCTCCCCCCCCCCATGACCTAGAAGGTCTTCTAAAGAATTAGGGGAGTGTCTGTGCGTCTCACACAAAAAGAAGTCTCATTATGGAGAAGAAGGTGATGATTGCACCTGAGACGAATTGGGGGGAGGAGAGGGATAGTGGGGAATCAATAAAAGATCCTGTTCCTGTCTGCCTGAGTTTGGGGATAGGAAGGAATTCGGGGTGGGGGGAGGCTGGGGGGCTCTATGGGTATCTGCCTTCCGCTTGGGTCAGGACCCGGAGGTCCTGGGATGCACATTGGGCTCCCTGCTCAGCAGGGTGTTTGCTCCTCCCTCTCCCTCTGTTCCTCCACCTGCTCAGGTTCTCTCTCTCTCTCTCTCTCTCTCTCTCTAATAAATACAATCTTTTTCTCCTAAGTCACTTAAATAAACAAAATCTAAGGAGGGAGAGGAAGAGGAGTGGGAGGGGAAGGTGGCTTGTGAGTCCTGGGAGGACCCGTGAGGATTCCAGGCCCTCTGGGCCCAGGAAGCAGAATAAGTAGGACCTTCCCTTCCCTCCATTTTCCCCTAAGAAGGAGGAAACCGTCATTTAAAGCATTAACTGGGGGGATCCCTGGGTGGCTCAGCAGTTTGGTGCCGCCTTTGGCCCAGGGCGTGATCCTGGAGACCCGGGATCAGGTCCCACATCGGGCTCCCACTGTGGAGCCTGCTTCTCCCTCTGCCTGTGTCTCTGCCTCTCTCTCTCTCTGTGTCTCTCAAGAATAAATAAATAAAACCTTTTTAAAAAATAAAGCATTAACTGTATAAATAATAATAGTAAAGCATTAACTGTAGGGGTGCCTGGCTGGCTCAAAGAACGAGTGACTCTTGATCTTGGGGTCATTAGTTCAAGCCCCACATTCCGTGTACAGATTTCTAAAAATAAGTCTAAATTTTTTTTTTAAATTTAGAGCATTAACTGCAAAAGTGTACCAGGAGGCAGACACCAGCTATCATTTCTCCCTCCCCCTTCCATTCCCATGGCAAGCTCCCCCTCTTCTCTGCTCAGAGCCACTTAGCCCCAGGTGGGCTGGTGGGGATGTTCCCTAACTTATAGAACCCTTTCTAAGTGCAGATGTTTCTCGGGCAAGGAGTGTATAACCTCGCTTCTTCCTGCTCAGGGTTTGAGGGGGAAGGTGAGAATGCAGAATAGTTTGTGGGGTCCTACCATCAATGGAACCCACATAAAGTAACTTCTGTTTATTCACCTGTAAAATGGGAAAATAGAGAAATGGCCCCTCGGAAGGCCTGAAAGACACCCATGCCCCTCGTCTGCTCTTTATCTCTACCTTATTCCCACCCGCTTCTCTGTCCCACTCCCATCTCCCCTCCTTCCCACCCTGTTCCCCAGCTCCTTCATTCACAAATATTCCACTTCCAGGAATCCTAAAAGTAGAACCTCCCATGGAAAGTATTCCCAACCTTGATGAATAAAAGCAACCTTCACTTTTCTTTTTAAAAGTTACTAATCAGATAAAAAAAATAAAAAGAAAAAATAAAAATAAATAGTTACTAATCACAAACGATAAAGGTGACCATTTCAGTAGACTTCATTACAATGAATTTCAAAACAGCATAAAAGGGACACCTGGGTGTCAGCGGTTGAGCATCTGCCTTTGGCTCAGGGTGTGATCCTGGTCCCTGCATGGAGCCTGCTTCTCCCTCTGCCTGTGTCTCTGCCTCCCTCTGTGTCTCTCACGAATAAATAAATAAAACCTTAAAAAAAAAAAGGTCAGCTTCTGAAATAACATTTGCTTCTAGAAAGGGTGAAAAATCATAGCAAAACCAATTAACAAAAAAAAAAAAAAAAAAAAACAAACCCACAACGCATTGGCCTGTAACAATTTTGCAATTTATAAAGCAATTTCAAGAGCACTTTTTTATACTTATAATAATCCTGTAAAGTAGATGATACTTGCTTTCTTACCCCCTTCTAACAGATGTGGGAGCTGAGGCTCCAAAAAATTAAATGACTTCGTCTCTTAGTCACAGGGCTAATGAGCTTGAGAACAGAATGGAAAGCTAGTTTTCTAAGGGCCACAGGGAAGAGGAGGGGAACAGAGATGGGAAGTCCCGAGGGGCTTGCTTGAGGTGAATGGGATGAAACCAGACACCACCGAGGTGGGAAAAATACACTCAGGACAGGATGCTAATGGCATTTGGGCGCGGAGACATGCACCTGCATGTTCTAGATGGAGCCTGTGTTGGGCTCTTGCGGGGCCAAATTCAGTCGACACCACGCAGGCCCTTTTGAGGGACTTGTAAGCTCCCGTGATGATACCCAACAACCCTGGTACAGAAGCCCTCTTTCCAGAGGACTGGCTTCTGGGGTGCCCAGGCTGCACCCGTTACTACCCCATATGCCACCAAACCATGAAGGTGCTGGGTGCGCCGCAGACAGAGGTATGCCTGGCACACAGACGAGTGGGGTATTTTACCGACCGTAATACATGCCCCAGCATCCCAGGAAGTGACGTGATGCCAAACTGTTGAGAGTGAACATTTGTGACAGTTGTACAGACAAAGCCCCTTTCTGCACCGCAGTTGCTGGCTCAGAAGGACTCCTCTGTCTTTGGGGCAGTGGCCTGCTTCTGAACCCTCCGGCCCCGGGCCTGGCTCCCCAGGGCGAGGCCCCTTCCCTGTTCCTACAAGGCCCTTCCCCTCACCTTCTTTCACCCATTCTCCAGGTTGACACCAGCTCCTCTGTGAACTCTTTCTTGATCGGCCCTTACCTCCCTCATTGCACTTTGCACCCCAGATGCAGTCTTTCCATTCTCCACGTTCCCAAATCTGATCTCCGGAACACTCAGTCGATAAAGAGGATCTATGGAAAAAGGGTTCCCTGCTCAAATAGGTTTGAGAAGCCCTTTTCATACAGCGCTCTCCTCTCAGGAACTCACAAGACATGCGGACACAGTAAAGGCCCTGAGGAGTCCTGCGAGAAGAGGTCCAGTTTGCATGGTTAAAGCCGGTGTTCCCCAGGCCCCTGTGATCTCGGAAATCTTTTACTTCCTGCCTATTATTCTGGAAAGTGTTTCCATAGCCCTGCGTACACAGTCCTATTAGCACTTGTCACACTGCACTCTGATTACTTATGTCTGGGCCTGCCTCCCTGGAGAGACAGTGACATCCCTGCGGCCGGGACTGTCTCTGCTCCACCTGAGTCCCCAGTGCCTAGCGGAGCCTGGAGCCTGGTAGACAGCAACAAATATTTGTTCAATGCAGGGATTTCCTGTCTGGGACTAAGATGAGGACCTGAAGGCAGCTTCCGGGCAGTGCCTGGGAGGAGGTCTCTGGTGACAGTGGTGACGGGAGCAGGGTGACACAGATCCGCTTGCAGACTGTGGGGTTCTAGGCCTTCTGGGGATATGATCCGTCCTGAGGGGTCTGGGACAGAGGGTGTCCAGCATCTCTGGGGGTTCAAGCCCCTCAAGTGGCCTCTGGGGCTGCCGTGGCCCAGGAAGGGCAGGACCTTGTTCCCGCGGTGTGGGTAAGGCAGGGCCAGCTGGGGGGGGGGGGGGCCTCCCTGACTCAGCCACTGCCCTGTGTAGCTCCCTGGACCCCGGGGCGCTGAGGGCTGGTTCTGTGAGGAGCGAGGCCAGGCGGGCGATTTCATTCCTTCCCCTGAGAGGAATCAAAATCCCCGTGAGGGCTCTTGAGGGAGGTGTTTGTGGACCAACCGGGAACCTGCAGCCCCGCAGGCGCTGGGGAAGATGGGCCAGAGGGAAGCAGGGAAGGCCTGGCCTGGGGAGTCAGCGGAGAGCTGCGGGGGGGGGGGGGCGGGGGAGCCCAGCAGGAGGGCCTGGCGAGGCCCTGGGGAGGAGGACCCTTGCTGAAGGTGGGGAGGGGGGCGGGGGAGACGGGGGTGGGGGGGAGGACAGGGGTGGGGGGAGCCCAGCAGGAGGGGCTGGAGAGGCCCTGGGGAGGAGGACCTGTGCTGAAGGTGGGGAGGAGGGAGGGAGGGACAGGGGTGGGGGGGAGCCCAGAGGAGGGGCTGGAGAGGCCCTGGGGAGGAGGAAGCCCGGCATCTGGTGACCCAGGGCCCAGGGTGGCTGGTGGGACGGGAGGCGGGCTCAGCTTGGGGATGGGGGGGGCTGGGTCCTGCGCACCTGGGGGGCGGGGCCTGAGGACGTGAGGCCGGGAGGGCGTCGCGGGGTCACCGGGAGGGGCCCCGGGGGAGGTGGAGAGCCCGGGTGCTGGGGGAGTGGGGGGCCAGTGCCGGGCTGGGGGATGGGGGGGCGCCAGGGGCCGGGCCACCCCCGTGTTCTCACCTCCGCGCCCCAGCGGGGAGCCCCGCCCGCCGCGCCGCCTGGGTTAATCCGGCAGTTTAGGGGCGCTGCCCCCGCCAGCAGGGGCGCGGGGAGGGGCGCGGGGGGGACACGGGGGCGGGGGGCGGCAGCTGTCCCGCGGGGCCGCGACAAAGGGCCTGCTGGCTGCGGCTGAGCCATTTGAGCCATTTTCACGCCTGTTGGGATTAGGCGCCGGGCCTGCCCCTCCCCTGCCCCTCCCCTGCCCCCCGCCCCGGGCTTTGTGCTGGGGCGCGGGCTGGGGAGGGTGCCAGGTGTTGGGCCACCAACGTCTCTACCCCGCTGCTCGCATCCCATGGCCCCAGCCCTCCCTCCTCTCCGGTGGGGGGTGCAGGCATCCGGGGAGCCCTGACCCTATAGTGGGATGAACCCCCTTTCCTGGAGTGGTTAGAGGGCCCTAAGCCCGAGCCAGCGCAGGGGTGAGGTGGGCGGGAGAACCCCCCAGGCCCGGAGGAGAAGCAGACCCCCTGGGGGGCACCTCTCCCGGGCGGGGCACCTTCTTTCCCCTGAGAGGGGGGAGCATGCATGCAAGGTCTGTGGCCAGAAGTGTGCATTTGTGAACGTGAGCGGGTTTGTGTGTGTGTGTGTGTGTGTGTGCTCGTGCATAGGTGTGCGCCTCTGGCCTCTATGTCTGGGGGCGGCCTGGGAGGTGTGCACTTGTGTATGAGTGTGGGTTTGAGGTCTGGCTCAGACCCCAGAGCACCCCCATCCCCTGCTCCTCTGCTCGCGGCCACTTCATTAAACTCCCAGGGTCTGGGATTCCAGGCCCTTCAGCAACGCTTTTCATAGACAGTGCGTGGCCCAGCGGCTCCTGCTACCTCATGCCCCTCCTCTCCAGCTCAGGAGCAGCTCCCAGTGGGTGGGCTGCTAAGGGCTCAGGTGTGAGCCCTTTCCATGTGTAAACTCGTTTATCTCTCACACGATCCTGTGAAAGTACAAATTATCCCCATTTGAGAGCTGACAAATGTGAGGCACAGCTAGTAAGGGAGGATCCGAGACAAATGGGTCCAATTTGCACTAGACATCACCATCCTCTGTGGCTCCAAACTTTTACTCCTTCTCTAGGCCCTTCTTCCTCCAGGGAGCCTTCCTGGATCAGGGGCTCACAGATTTCACGGCTTCCTGGTCCTGTCACCTATTCACGGCGAGATTAGGAGCCGCCAAAGGCTTATGGGGCCCGGAGACAGGTCCCAGGCTGCCACCAGGGGGGTGTTGGGCCTCCAGAGCCCCGCGGGGGGGGGGCGCCCCCAGCACGTGCTGCAGCCTCCTTATGCCCCCAACTCCTTAAGCTCCTCCCTGGTGCACGCTTCTGTCCCTGCACCCCAGGCTCTCACCGCATCTGCCACACGTAAGGGCAACGACCTATTAGGAGACATTGTGGTCACAGAGCTAGGCCTCTGTCTCTCCCCCAGCACCCAGGCCGGACTTTCTCCCCACCGGACCCTTCCACACCTCACCCTGTCCCTGGGGCCTGCTCAGGGGCGGCTGTGGCCCTGCCCCTGTGGGTCTGGGGGGTGCACCCCCAGCTCGTCCCTCCTTCCTCCTACCAAGCAAGACTCCTCAGGGAGCCCCAGAAACCCGGTTAGACATCCCTGCTCCTGGTCATGGGACTGGCTGGCTGGCTGGCGCGGGTGGCTAACTGGCTAATTCGGTCCGTAGAGCACAAGCCTTCCCTCCTATCACAGTCCCAGGGACTAATCTCCACCCAATGACTTTAAAACAACCTCCCAAGGAAAGAAGCTTCTGGCAGAGATCTGCACAGGGGCCCGCTTCCCCTTCTGAGGCCCAGGGAGGCTTGCGTCACCCCTGGGGTGTTAGGCTCCTCTGTGCGCTCAGGCTAGGCCTGCTCAAGGGCGCAGCGGGCTCCACAGGCCCTGGTGGCTTCTAATGCCCACGAAGCACCTCCAGGTTCATTTCCTCATTACAGTTGGCACCGTGAAGAGTCCGAAGCAGCCTAGAAGGCCTCTGGACCCTGTCTGCCCCACACCAGAAGTAGAGCAGAGGCACCGGCACTTCCCGCCATCGGCCTCCAGCCTACCTGCTGGGCGACGGCATCCACTGGGGTCTTGCCTCAGTTTCTCTGCCCCCACACTCTGCTGGCCTGGCTGCGGCTCTAACTCCCTGCTCTCGTCCAGTTTCTCCTCTCACTTCCCCCCAACACCAGGGGCTGGACCGACAGGGGCCCCATACAATTCACCACACTGGTTCCTTGGTCTGGCTTTATCTTTTTCTTGGTTCAGACAGCTTTTTTATGGAAAGGAATACTAGGCAGCTTTATTTTTAAAAAGCCTTTATTTTTTTAAAGATGCCTTTCAAATTTTAGACTCCAACTCCATAAGGAAAAATTTGATTTCTGTAAAAGAAACATTTAAGTGTGCATCACAAAAGCACTATTTATAACAACTCTCATTAATGCGGTTTACTATGTGCCAAGTAGAGTTCTGAGTGTTTTGCATATTATATATTCATCTAATCCTTGCAGCAACCCAATGAGGTAGCTGCTACTATTGTCCCCATTTTAAGATGAGGAAACTGAGGCACAGAGAAGTTAATTCACTTGCCCAGGGTCACGGAGACAGAAGCAACGGTGCCAGCATCCAAATCCAAGGTCTGTGCTCTTAACCCCTGCCTGTGCTCATGAAGAGCCTTCATACATTGAAGAAAGACCCCCTCTAGAAATTCACTATCTTGTGCTCTGAGAGCTTGACGCTGTCTCCTTGTTAAGAATCTCCACGGCTAAAGTTGTTAACCTTAAAAATAAAACTGTCGGTTATTTTCCCCAGAAAGATGGGCCTATTTGACAACAGCAAAGAATTGCCATTCAGAATAAACAAGCTTCAGCAAACTGTAGACAAGTTTGGAGACCCAAGGAGAAGAATGCTCCTTTATAGAGGAAAGGGGGGAGTTGGGTCAAGACCTGTTAGAAACAAACAATACATTGGCCTCACTCGGAAGCTTGAAGTGCAGTGGCGGCCACTGGCTGAGCGGTGACAGTCTCTCGCTGGCTGGGCTGTTGCCAGGCAAGGAGAAAACATTTCTTCCTTCTGCTTGGGCAGCAAAGTATAGGCTTCTTCCTGTTGGGAAAGCCCGGTAGACCCTTCCTGTTGGTGATGGAACGGACTAGGAGAGATGGGGAGAGCTCCCCCTTCTGGCCTCCCTCCTCCATTTTATTTATTTATTTATTTATTTATTTATTTATTTATTTATTTATTTATAAAATATTTTATTTATTTATTCATGAGAGAGAGAGAGAGAGAGGCAGAGACACAGGCAGAGGGAGAAGCAGGCTCCACGCAGGGAGCCCGACGTGGGACTCCAGGATCACATCCTGGGCCAAAGGCAGGTGCTAAACCCCTGAGCCACCCAGGGATCCCTGCCCTCCTACAGTTTAAATGAGGTTTCCTTTATTTTTATTTTTATTTTTTTAAAGATTTTATTTATTTATTTATTCATGAGAGAGAGAAAGAGGCAGAGACACAGGCAGAGGGAGAAGCAGAGAAGCAGGCTCCACGCAGGGAGCCCGACATGGGACTCCAGGATCACATCCTGGGCTAAAGGCAGGTGCTAAACCCCTGAGCCACCCAGGGATCCCTGCCACAGGCAGAGGGAGAAGCAGAGAAGCAGGCTCCATGCAGGGAGCCCGACACGGGAGTTGATCCCAGGACTCCAGGATTACATCCTGGGCCAAAGGCAGGCGCTAAACCGCTGAGCCACCCAGGGATCCCCACCCTCCTCCAGTTTAAATGAGGTTTCCTTTATTTTTATTTTTTTAAATATTTTATTTATTTATTTATTCATGAGAGACACGCAGAGAAAAACGCAGAAACACAGGCAGAGAGAGAAGCAGGCTCCATGCAGGAAGCCGGATGTGGGACTAGATTTCGGGACTCCAGGATCACGCCCTGGGCTGAAGGCAGGCACTAAACCACTGAACCATCCAGGGATCCCCAAGGTTTCCTTTAATTAATTTTCAATTATTTCGGGATGCCTGGGTGCCTCAGTGGTTAAGCATCTGCTTTTGGCTCAAGGAGTGATCCTGGGGTCCTGGGATCGAGTCCCACATCAGGCTTCCTGTGGGGAGCCTGCTTCTCTCTCTGCCTGTGTCTCTGCCTCTCTCTCTGTGTCTCTCATGAATAAATAAATAAAATTTTAAAAGAATTTTTTTCAATTATTTGAATTTAGCTATAGCTCTCTGCTGGAACAACATCCCTCAATAAGTGGAATTGGTTAAAATTGGTTCAATAATTTTGTTTAAATGCCAAATGTCAAGGTGACAAGAATTATTAAGAGTTATTAATACCTTGGGGCTCCTGGGTGACTCATTCTGTTGGTCGGCCGACTCTTGATTTCAGCTCAGGTCATAATCTCAGGGTCCTGGGACCAAGCCCCCATCAGGCTCTGCATTTCGGTATGGAATTTGCCTAATATTCTCTCTCCCTTTCCCTCCTACTCTCTCTCTCAAATGGATAAATAAAATCTTTAACAACAACAAAAAATACCTCGAGTCATTGTTTCAGTGAAAAGTACACTTTGTGGGGTTTATTTATTTATTTTTATTTTTTCTTTGTGAGGTTTAAAATACACGTATCTTGTTGGGGAGAAGTATAGGGGAACATTAGATTTCTCTGAAATGTTTCAGTTTACATAAGAAGAACATAATTTTTATTTGTGTAATTAAAAAGCAATAAGAGTGGATCCCTGGGTGGCGCAGCGGTTTGGCGCCTGCCTTTGGCCCAGGGCATGATCCTGCAGGCCCGGGATCGAATCCCACGTCGGGCTCCCGGTGCATGGAGCCTGCTTCTCCCTCTGCCTATGTCTCTGCCTCTCTCTCTCTCCCTCTGTGACTATCATAAATAAATAAATAAATAAATAAATAAATAAATAAATAAATAAATAAAAAGCAATAAGGGCAGCCCCGGTGGCGCAGCGGTTTTGCGCCGCCTGCAGCCTAGGGCGTGATCCTGGAGACCCTGGATGAGTCCCGCGTCAGGCTCTCTGCATGGAGCCTGCTTCTCCCTCTGCCTGTGTCTCTGCCACTCTCTCTCTCTGTGTGTGTGACTATCATAAATAAATAAATAAATAAAATAATTAATTAAAGAATTTGTCAAAGAATTTTAAAAAAAAAGGAAAAAAAATGTGCCTCTATTTAATCAATCAAAAAATGCCTTCATGGGATCCCTGGGTGGCGCAGCAGTTTGGCGCCTGCCTTTGGCCCAGGGCGCGATCCTGGAGACCCGGGATCGAATCCCACATCGGGCTCCCGGTGCATGGAGCCTGCTTCTCCCTCTGCCTATGTCTCTGCCTCTCTCTCTCTCTCTGACTATCATAAATAAATTTAAAAAAAAATGCCTTCTGTGGTAGGCAGCCTCAGTAATTGCCTCCTGGCGATTACAGCCTTATAGACCCTCCCTTTGAGTAACTTGCTTTTTTAAAACAATTATTTAATTATCTGAGAGAGAGAGAGAGAGCAAGAGCATGTGAGCAAACGTGGGTGAGTGTGAGGGAGGAGGGCCCGAGCGAGAGAATTTCAAGCAGACTCCCTGCAGAGCACGGTACCCACATGGGGCCCCATTCCATGACCCATGAGCTCATGACCTGAGCTGAAATCCCGAGTTGGATGCTTAACCAACTGAGCCACCCAGCCACCCCTTGAGTATCTTGCTTTTAACCAATAGAATATGGCGACATTGAGAGGTCATCCCTTCCATGAGTAGGTTGCAGAAAATCCTGACCTCTGCTTGCTATTGCTCCATCACCTTCTTGGCTTGCATGCTTTGGTGGGCGAGCTGCTATGTTGGAAGAACCCATGTGGCAAGGAACTGAAAGTGACTTCCCTTGGAGAACTGAATGCTCCAACAAATAAGACCCCAGACCCTGGGCTGACTCTTTGGCTGCAGCCTTATGAGAGATTCCTACAGAAATTGTGAGATAACAAATGTGTATTATTTTACGTCCCTAAGTTGTGGGGTAATTTGTTATGCAGCAAGAGATACTTTATACAGATGAATTTTTGAGAAGCTAATTAATAAATCATCATACAAACCAATGTAAGACAGAAGGTCGGGTCTAGATTGGCACAGTGAGTCTCGGAAATCATATGCATGTACCTAACCCCATCTGTCAGAACCATCTGAGGAGCCTAACTCAGTCTTTTGCAGTCAGGGCACCCTTCAGGGAAGTGGTGGCTCTAGGGCAGGGTTGAGTAGGAGTGTGGTGGGGAGGGAGGGAGCATATGTATCCCTCACCATCGATGCCTACCGCCCCCTATCTTCAGGCCCAAAGGTGCCTTAGGACAAGGGTAATCCCATAAGGTGCTGTCAGGCTGAGGCCAAGTCTCCTCCGTCAGACTGAGAGGCCTCTGAGGAGAAACTCTTTGCCACCCCCATCAGCCACAGCAGGCTGGATTCCTCCTCCCCGGTGACTCCCCCCTCCATCGGTCTCCTCGCTCCCAGCCCAGAACCCTGCTTATAAGGGCAATTCAGATGGTGTCGAAAAGGGGCCACCAGGCACTGGGTGCAACAGAGACACAAACTCAAGAAATGCATTTCGCTGCCCCAGTTTATTCACCCTGGCTTGGCCCAGAGACCAGGTTCAACATGCAAGGGTGAGACACAGAAGTCCCCAGGACCATTGCTTCAGCCTCAGTCCCAATACCCTTCACCCCCCCCACACCTGTCAGGGATAGAACTCCTGAGAGGCAGGAAGAGTACCCGCATTTTGCAGACAGGGAGACTCAGCATCATGCCTCTGCTCATCTACCAGGATCCTGCATCCTCATGGCTCCCAAAAGCAAAGCAGAGCCCCCGGCTGCTTTAGTCCTTGGTTGTCCCCAGAATTCACCCACTCTCCGTTTCATGGGAACCTGTCAACCCCCGCTGAAAGGGCCATGCAGTGACCGAAGGGTGATGACCCAGTATCCTGAGAGTTTCCAGGGGCTGCGCTGCTGGCCCCCCTGTGCGCCCTGGAAGGCTGACCACGGCTCCTCTGGGCCCAGGCAGCCCGACCGCCGGAAAACAGGCCAACCGAATCTGACCTCCCGCGACGCTAAAGCCGGAGGGGGACAGCAAGTAGAGGCACAGAGACGAAAGGGAGCTTTCCTTCCCCGGCAGTCTTGGAACACCTTGTCCGGCCCTCGCAGGCGCGTCAGCACATTCGCTCTTATCAGAAGCTTCAATCTATATGACCTGCAACAGCTCCTTGGACGTGGAGAACATGGAGAAGCTGGTTTGTCTCCAGGTGGTAGTTTAGAATCCGCATTCTCCTAGTCCTCACAGGGTCTGCGGCTGTCATCTCCCCTCCCCATCTCCCCCCCCCATCTCCCCCGTGCCCTGAGGCAGAGTCCAAGGGGGACAGTCCTTTATCTTCTCTGATCCCCATCCCCCCGTCCCTGCCCCAGTGGCCATCACCACCCCCAGCGCCCCTCCCTCATTCTAAGTCTCTACCAGTTGCCAAAACTGTGGCCAAAAAGCCGTGGCAGGCCGGAGCAGCCCCCACACCTCCCACAGCGACTCTACTATCGGGGGACAATGGCCCTAGTAGAGCAAAGTCAGAGGGAGAGAGCAGGGGGTGGCCTGGGAAACCTCAGGGGCCTGGGTCATCCACACCCGCACATATGACTGCAGGCGCCCCTCCTCTGGACCGATGGGACCCTGTGGAGAAAAGAAGGCTGGGGTTGGTGATGGGAAACACAGGGTGGGGAGGCCCCAGAGAAGCAACTGAGTACGGATCTGTAGATACTTGCTTAGGAGTTGGCCTGCAAACACACATGCTCCAACTACACACTTCCTGGGCCTGGCCCTGCACACGCAAAGGCACTTTCACATACACCCACCACAAGCCCACACACTCAAACTCACTCATCTGCACACACACCTTTTGCATATATATCCTCGCTCACGTACACATATGCACAAGCATACCTGTTCACGCCTACATATACACACTCACGCCTTCCTACACGTGTGCTGTAAACACATGTGTATGCATTCACAAGTAGGCCTGCACCTAAGCTGGCTTTGTGGACACACGGTACACAGGTGCTGATTCACACAGGCCTGGCTGCACGTTAGCACATACGTCCTCACTTTTGCTTACCTGCACTCACGCCAGCCAAGGATTATGTACTTACTTGTGCGCAACCCCACACATGCCTGCAAATATATCCATGTACCCCTGCCCCCCTGTGGAGGCACACCCTTAGCCCTGATCCTGGGGCCCGGATGGGGCCACCCTCTGTTGGAGGCAGCGGATGAGCTCCTTCCGGTTGTCTAGGATGGTGTCGAAGCTCTCCTGCAGACGGGTCTGCTGGTCAACCAGCTGGTGCTGCAGGCCGCGGATCCACTGCAGCAGGGCCAGGCGACGGTACATCACCAAGTGCACGTGGTGCTTCTCCTTCTCCTGCTCTTTGTAGCGCTCCTGAGCCTGCAGCTGCCGCACCGCCTGGGCCACGGAGGGCAGAAGGGGATCCTGAGGGCCCGGGCCCCGAGGGGTGCCGCAAGCGGGCTCAGGACTGCTGCCGCGGCTGCTGGTGCTCAGGGAGCTGCTGGCGTAGCCATTGTCCTCCAGGGGGGAGCAGACGGTGCTGGCCCCACTCATCTTCTCGAGCTTGGCCCTAGGGATCTCCTCCCCTTCTGGTGGGCTGCGCACCTCCCCCTCGGCAAGTCCAGGGGCCTGGAAGGCCTGGTTGTCAGAGGGCAGCTTGGAAGAGCTCCTCATCAGCACGGGCTCCCCTTGGCCTGGCATCCCATGCCAATTCTCATTGGCGTCTTTGGCACTCGCCAAGAAGTTCAAGTTGCTGTCTGGCTGGAGCTCAGGCTGACATCCTCCAGGCGGGGCCCCAAGGAACTGGGCCCCCTCGGCTACCCCTGGCCGGATGGCAAACATCTGGTCTGCAAAGGGGAAGCAGGAGAATGAGTTAGAGTAGGACTGGGTCGGGGGTGGGGAATGGGGTGCCCCAAGTCGTGGCAACCTCGCTGCCGGGGTGCGGGGGCAAGGCCGCGGGTGGGGGCCAGAGGCTCCACTTCAGTCCCTTTCCCTCTGACAACACCTCCCCTTGTGGCTCTCCTCCCCTCCCCTCTCTCTGTTGGCTCCATCTCCAGCAGAGGCTCTTCTCAGCCCCCTGAGGCAGATTGTCTGCCCAGGACCTCATCTTCTTTTTTTTTTTTTTTTTTTTTTTTTAATTTTTATTTATTTATGATAGTCACAGAGAGAGAGAGAGAGGCAGAGACACAGGCAGAGGGAGAAGCAGGCTCCATGCACCGGGAGCCCGACGTGGGATTCGATCCCGGGTCTCCAGGATCGCGCCCCGGGCCAAAGGCAGGCGCCAAACCACTGCGCCACCCAGGGATCCCAGGACCTCATCTTCTGCTGGAGCTTTAAGCACCATCAGGTGTTGGCGACTCTCAGATGTGTCTCCAAGCCCCGATCCAACTGCTATCCGACTCTGCAACCAACCACAGGCTCCCCAAATTCTGCATGTCCCAACCAGCTCTCCCTCTCCAGTGTCCTCAGCAAAATGGCCCACCCTCCATTCAGTCACCCTAGCCAGAAACCTACGTGCATCCTGGGCTCCTCACTCAGCTGCCTTCCCCCATCTCGCTGGCCACCAAATGCTGACAATTCTTCCTCTAAAAACCTGTGTGTCATGGCCAACATGCACATGACAAAATGTGCCAGAGTGGCTTGGCATCAGGGAAATACACATCAAAACCACAACGAGATCCCACCCCACACCGGTGAGAATGGCTAGAATGAACAAGACAGGAAACCACAAATGTTGGAGAGGATGTGAAGAAGGGGGGACCCTCTTGCTCTGTTGGTGGGAATGGAACTGGTGCAGCCACTCTGGAAAACTGTGTGGAGGGTCCTCAAGAAGTTACAAATAGAGCCACCCTACGACCCAGCAATTGTACCACTGGGGTATTTACCCCAAAGAGACAGATGTAGCGAAATGATGGGACACCTGCACCCCAAAGTTCACAGCAGCAATGTCCACAGTAGCCACACTGTGGGAGGAGCCACGATGTCCATCAACAGACGATGGCTAAAGAAGACGCAGTATGCAGACGACGGAATATGGCTCAGCCATCAGAAAGGATGAATACCCGCCATTTACATCGACGTGGATGGAACTGGAGGATGTTGTGCTGAGTGACATAAGTCAACTGGAGAAAGACAATCATCATATGGTTTCACTCGTATGCAGGGACCATAAGGGAAGGGGGGGAGACTGAGTGGGGAAGATTTAGGGAGGGAGACAAGCCATGAGAGAGACTCCTGACCCTGGGAAACACACAAAGGGGTGCGGAAGGGGAGGTGGGGGGGCATGGGGTCACTGGGTGACGGGCACTTGATGGGATGAGCACTGGGTGTTATACTTTATGTTGGCAAACTGAATTTAAATAAAATAAAATAAACAAAAATAAAAAATTGTATGTGTTCGCAGAGATCAACCCTCACTTTCTCTTGGTTCAGGCCATTTCTTACCCGGACCTACTGATTGCCACAGCCTTTTCACTGATTTCTCTGCCTCCAGTGAAAAATGTAAACGTGGTTTGTCGTAGCTCCGAGCTATGCGCTCTCTAAACTGCTAACCGTCCAGGTGGCCTACGGGCTGCGCTTCTAGGCCCTTGCTCACCCCTCCAGACCAGCCCCTTCCACTCTGTCTCCCTCACCACCCAGACTGCTCCAAATATGCCGTGAATATGCCGTCATCCGCTTCGCAGGATTCCCTGGCCTCTGGTACCCCACCCTTCCCTTCCCCTGTAAGCTTCTCCCTTGTCCACCCAGCAAATTCCTTTCTGCACCTGAAAGCCCGGCCCTCCTCCCCGCCCCTCTCCAGGCTGTGGGGTCAGCCTCCCCCACCGCCCCAGCAAACAGAGACAAGCCCAGTTAGATCCCCCCCCCCCCCAGGGGTCCCTGCTGCACCTGAACACAGGGCTTGGTTTCGTGTCCCTGGAACATCGTTGATGGTCAGTAACTGCCTCTATTTAGTTGTCTCAGTTTTGGACAATCTGGAGCTAGCAGCCTGAGCGTGAGGCCCCTGGACTGGACACGTGGGTTCTTCTATGTGCCATTGTCCCAGGAGCCAGCGAAGCAGCACCAAGCAGGTGTCCTCGCACAGCTGCGGAGGGACTCAATGGGGGAGGAGGACTGCAGCCGGAAGAGGGAGCCAGCTGAGCAGGAGTCTCCAGCCCCCACCCCCATTGCCAAAAGCCTCTCTCCTGACCTTGTGCACATCCCTCCACCTCTACTATCTTGTGACCCCCCAGCTCGTCCCATCCCGAGGCCCCAGAGGGAGGGCATATCACCCCACTCTTTCCTCCCCAATAACCACTTTTACCAAAATTAGGGTTTCAATTGACAAGAGGTTTCTGTCCACCGCAAATTGGCTGAATTGGGGAGGATTAGAAAGCTAGAGGATGATGGGCAGCCCAGGGCCTGACCCGGGAGACCCGGGGTCGAGTCCCACGTCAGGCTCCCTGTGTGGAGCCTGCTTCTCCCTCTGCCTGTGTTTCTGCCTTTCTCTCTCTCTAAGAATGAATAAATAAAAAATTAAAAAGAAAAAAAAGAGGATGAGTGAGAATGAGGGCCAGTGTAAGTACAGCGGGCACTAGGAGGTCTATGTGGGTGGCAGGGCCCTCCTTACACCCTGGGGGTGTAGGATGGTGCCCCTGACCTATGCCCCCACCCCCAGCAGTCTTGGAGATCTTCCCCGCCCCAAGATTTTCTCTTTTCCTGGGCTGGGCAGGACCACGGGGGAGGCTGAGAGGCGGTGGCTGCGGTGCTAAGGCTCCCGGGGTTCTCAGAGATGGCAAGATGGGAACCCAAACACCCCAGGATCAGGCTTCCCTCCAAGCTAATCTGCCAGTCGTTGGGTGTGGGGGGGAGATAGGGGTGGGGGGACAGGCGCTGGGCTGGGGGAGGCCTCCCTTCCTGCCCTGCCCTGCGGAAGAGGGCCTCCCCGGGAGTCTGAGGACAGAGACCACCCTTCCCGAAGCTTCAGCGGGAGGCAGCCCTGGCGGAGGCTGCGACCCCGCCCCCTGGGGCTGGGCCCCCAGCCTCCCCTCCCCGCCCCTCTAACCCCCTCCCTTCCCCTCCCTCCCCTATCCCCCCTCCCGGAGCTGGGCCCCAGCCTCCCCTTCCCTCCCTGCCCCACCCACCCCGGGGCTGGACCCCCAGCCTCCCCTCCCCGCCCTCTCCCTCCCCACCCCGGGGCTGGACCCCCAGCTTCCCCTTCCCTCCCTGCCCCCCCCCACCCCGGGGCTGGACCCCCAGCCTCCCCTCCCTGCCCTCTCCCTCCCCACCCCGGGGCTGGGTCCCCAGCCTCCCCTCCCCGCCCCCGCCCTCCCCTCCTCCCTCCTCCCCTCTTCCTCCTCCCACTCCCTCTCCATCCCTCCTCTCCCCCCGCTCCCTCCATCCCCCTTCCCCCCACCCCGGGGCTGGGCCCCCAGTCTCCCCTCCCCTACCCTCCTCTCCCCTCCCCTCCCCCAGACTCACGGCCTGGACGCGCGGCCGGCGCTGCTGGCTGTGCTCCCCGGCCGGGCGGCGGAGCTCGTCCCTCGGGGCTGGGGGCGCGGCGGGGGGCGGGGGTCCTGGGTCGGACCTGGGGGGCCCGCGGGGCCGGGCGCGGGGTGCGGGGCTCCGGGGCGGCGCAGCGGCGGCCCAGGCCGGGGCTCGGGAGGCGGGGGGGGGAGGGGGGGCCGCGGGGGGCGGTGGCGTCAGCGCGGCGGGGCGGGGCGGCCCGGCCCACGTGGGCGGTTCGGGGTTCGGGGTTCGGCCGAGCAGCCCGCGCCCCGGAACCCACTCCCGCGCCGCCGCAGCCTGGCCGGGCCTCCCGCGCGGTGATGCATGGGCTGACTGCGCCCCCGGGCCCCTCCGTCGCTGGCGTCACCGCAGATACAGGGACATCTTTCAAAAGGACGATGGGGTCACGTCAGCAGCCTCCCGGCAAAGCCGGTCAGACTGGGTAAACCGAGGCGCAGCTCGGGTGGGCGGCAGGTGCGCGCCCGTTCCCTCTGCCTCGACCTCTCGTCCCCTCCCCACGTGCGCAGCCCTCTCCAGATAGACCCCTCTGACCTCCTGGGCCACAGCTTGGGCCTCCTGGACCTCCTTCCCTTTTTTTTTTTTTTTTTTTTTAATTTTTTAAGTTGGATTTTTTTTTTTTTTTAACATTTTACTTATTTATTCATGAGAGACACAGAGAGAGAGAGAGAGAGGCAGAGACACAGGCAGAGGGAGAAGCAGGCTCTGTGCCCTGAGCTCTTCCCCGCTTCCACCTGCTGAGGCCTGCACCCCCTCACTCCCCTCTTCCTAGGAGGCCACGGGAAGGGTTGGGACCTGGTTTCCAATCCGAGAGGATGGAGCTGGGTGGAGTCGGTGCTGACTCTAATGATGAGAAAGCACTAGCAGGTGTTGAGGAAGTTCCAGCTCCTCAAAATAAGTCCCGGGACACATTTCGGCCTCTGGGCATCCACGTGAGATTCTAGGGGGTCCCTTCCATACCCCACTTTACCAAGCAAAGCAAGCAACTGGCTACACCTCCTTCATGTCCTCCCCCATTAAAAACAAAATAAAACTAATATAGATTCATCTTTGAATCCTAATACCTCTTTTTTTTTTAAGATTTTATTTATTTATTCATGATAGTCACACAGAGAGAGAGAGGCAGAGACACAGGCAGAGGGAGAAGCAGGCTCCATGCACCGGGAGCCCGACGTGGGATTCAATCCCGGGTCTCCAGGATCACGCCCTGGGCCAAAGGCAGGCGCCAAACCGCTGCGCCACCCAGGGGTCCCTGAATCCTAATACCTTTTAAAATACTCTGGTCTTTCCCTCATCTCTATGACTCCCCCCCCCACCGCCCCTCCATCGTTTGCTATTTTTCAGACCTCAGCCCCATTTCTACATCAGGTGCTGAAGCCTAACTAGTCTTGTTTTTTCCCTCACTCACTGCAAGCTCCCCTTGCCTTTAACCAGGTGACCAAGGGGTCCTCGCTCTTTAGGACCTCGGCGGTCTGGAGTCATGTGGGTCTTCCCGCACCATACAGCTGTGTCAGATAGGTAGTTGTTCCGTGGGCCCAGAGCCACTCCCCCTGGCCTCTCCCGTGGACTCCATCTCTCCCAGATCTAACCGTGTGGCTCCAATGGAAGCCTGATGAGCCCAGGGATGGGACCCCCACTCCAGGTGGGTTAGTGTCCCTCTCTGGGACTTTCTGAAATAAAAGGAAGAAGAAGCAGGGAAGACATGAGGGCAGGGCTGCAGCAATCACAGTCCCTGCATGGGAGTCAGTGGGCAGTAGGAGAAAATGATGCTCGCACACGGAAGTGGAGACAAAAGGTGGAAGTCCTGGTGATGTTCCGGTCCCTGCTTCCTGAGGCCTTTCTATATATTCCCATAAGGTCCCTCTTTTGCCAAGCCTAACTTGAGTGGAATTTCCTTCACTTGGCAATCAAAGAATCCTGAGTAACACAAGAGCACACGGTGCTCAAGGGGGTGCCCCACTGGGTCCCTCTCATGGACCTCTCAGCCCTCATTCTAGGGTAGCCACTCTGCTTCCCTGTGGGAGCCCTTATCAACCCAGCTTACACTGGGACCTCCTTTGAAATGCAGTGGAATCATGGGGGTGTCCTATCCTTAGAGACATTTCCCCCAAGCCACTGAAACCTCCTGGTCTGTAGGGGCTACAATGGAGGAGGCAGGAAGCAAACTCTTGGAAAAAGTCATCAGGTACAACCACACGTACCTCTGCCTTTTCATACAGACTGGCTCCAGATGACCAAGAAGTCTATGCCGATTGTTGACGTAGAGTCTACTGTACTCTGTGGGGCAGCACACGGCCTGGCTCAGCTGACGCAGCCATTGGCCTTTGCGGTGTTCTAGAAAGCTACTCCTTCCTAGAGAACACGATCTCTGCACAGTCGGGTGAATTCCAAGGGCGTCGGATTGTGGTCTCTCTCCTTAGTCAAGGGTAAAGCTGTGGGACAGGCCAGCACCGTGTAGTTAGGGCCGCAGGTGCTCAGTGGTCCTGGGCAGTCCATCGTTTACAAAAGCCGGGAGCCTTGAGAACCAAAACCCCCAGGAAGGCAGGGCAGCCACGTCTGCGTGATCACAGACAAGCAGATGTACACGTGTGTGTGATTCATTCATCAGAAGATTCCACAGTCAGGATGCCGAGGCATCAGTCATTCGATGTTAAAAGCGAGCATCTGTGGCTGTGTCCCCCCCGGCTACATAGATGGCAGGGGGCTTGATGGGCAGGGACACAGAAATCCCCAGAGATGGCCAGCAGCGGCCCGAATAGGCCAGCCCTGGGCAGTGGGGACAGGTCCTGGACAGGCAGGCAGATGTCAGAGCCAAGAGAGGCTAGCAGGGGGTAAGTAGCCAGATCCAGGTTCGAAGGGCCTAGAGTGTCAGGCAAGGGTGGGGAGGAGTATTTCTACCCCCGGAAATAGGATGGCGTAAGAGCTCCTCCTGTGGAGGGTGAGGGTAGGATTAAAAGGTTTCAACCTCCTGGACTTCACTCCTCTTGTCCATTCACCCCCTGCAGCAGGGCTGTGCTGAGGGGGGACTGGGAGCAGAATCAGAACTGGCAGGTCCCCCCACAGCTCCAGGCAAAAGGAGGGAAGGAAAGGCTCCACAGAGGGCCTGCTTGAGCCAGGCTTTGAAGGATAAGCAGAAGCTCCCCAAGAGAGAGCGGCCAAGGCCCGGGAGACCACGTGGTGTGTATACCTGGAGTGTGGCCAGGGTGGCCCCGGTGGGAGGGATGTGGGGGGAGGACGTGAGGCTACAGTGGGCCCAGGTGTGAGGGGCCTGTCCCCCCCCCCCCATTCCTGCGGGCAGCAGGGGAATACCCCACAAGGCCGCAAGGCTTCGGCGGCCCAGCAAAGGACAGGCATCTGTGGGGCGGGAAGCTGTTGCTTCCTGCCTTGTCCTGTTTCCCTGGGCCCCCATCACCCCCTAGCACCCCGGGGATTCACCAAATCAAAGCATTTTCAACTTTGCAGATTAAATCAAGACGATGTGCCTTGGACACGGTAAAAGCACTGTGATTGTGAACATCGCCCCTTGCACTCCCGGTCTAGGCCCGGCCGGAGGACCTCTGAACCATCGATGTACCCGGCGGTCGGGCGGTTGGTCGGGAAGGCACATGAGAAGGAAGCTCTCAGTACCCCCAATTAGCTTGTCCTGGGACAGAGGCCCACAGCGCTGGTGACCTCGTTTTTCAAGCATCTCTCTGCTGCTTCTTAAAGCTACAGCGCTGCTCTTGTGTCAGGAAGCCGCTGTGTGATCACTTTAGGGAACTCGCTGCCACCTACCTAACAAGGCTGTTTTCTCAGCTGTCAAGTGAGGGGCAGGTACCTCAGATCTGAAGTCTTAGGGCGCTTTTTTTAAGCCTTGGAATCCACCTCACCCCCCCAGAAAATCTATGCAGCAAACCCAGACGGAGATCTTGTCCCCTCCCTGAACCTTCCACCCTAAATGGCTCCTGAGGAGGCTGCCTGAAAGCTTCTAAAGCTCCTGGGGGGCACAATTTCAGATGCCCGGCCCCACAGGAACCAGGAGACCTGGCGTTCACCACCCCTGCCTCCCCTGGGGCTGGGTAGTGGACACTCTCTTTTTAGGGCACCCCAGGGCTGACCGGCCTCTTGGGAACCCTGCTTCTGCGAGGGGGGGCGGGCGCGGGGGGCAGCCGGCTGCATCCGAGGGCCCCGCGGCTGTGGGAAATCCCAGAGCCCACGCAGAGGGGGCGAGCTGGAGAGGAGGGGAGGGCTGGGAGCGCTGGGAGGACGGGGTGTGCGCTCCATGCCTCCCAGCAGCTGCGCGGGGCCCTAACCCCGGGCCTCCCCCCATTCATCAGCCTCACCGCAGCCGGGTCTAGCAGGGCCTCTGGGAGGGTGGCGTGCAGCCACTTAGGCCCCTGAACAAAGGGCCTGGCTGGGTGCGCTGGGCGCCAGCGGCCTGCGGAGGGGGGTGCTCAGGATTGGGGAGGGCCCCCCCCCCCCCCCGGAAGCGCTCCGCTCCAGCTGCGCTCAATGCGGGAGCCAGAGTTAGGCGTGGGGCAGCGGCAGCTGCATCCCCCCTCCCCCGCCCCACAATGATTCATTCACGCTGAGAGCACACACCAGAGGACCTGCGGGGGTCGTGGCCCCGCTAGTCACGGAGTCGCGGCGCCCGCAGCAGCTCAGAGCGCCCCTCCGACTCCTCGCTTGGTGCTCCCGCCGGCCCCCCTCCGACTCCTCGCGCACTGCTCCTGCCGGCCCCCCTCCGACTCCTCCGGCAGTGCTCCCTCCAGCTCCTCGCGCTGTTCCCCCGCCGGCTCCT
Source organism: Canis lupus dingo (assembly GCF_003254725.2). NCBI lineage: Eukaryota > Metazoa > Chordata > Mammalia > Carnivora > Canidae > Canis > Canis lupus. The sequence goes on along the minus strand of NC_064257.1, from coordinate 6,488,900 downwards.
CGCGTCATGATCCCGCAGGCCCCCCTCCGACTCCTCGCGCAGTGCTCCCTCCAGCTCCTCGCACAATGCTCCCTCTGACTCCTCGCGCAGTGCTCCGGCCGGCCCTCCTCTTCCCCGCCCGCCGGCAGGTCCACGGCCCAGCGACCTCGAGAGGCCTGAGGTTTGGGGGCAAGCTCTTTGAATTGGCTCCACCCAATGTCAGCCGCTCTCCCTCTGAAACCGTCCTGGTCAGGTTTTGCTCAAACCCATTGCACAGGCAGAGAAACTGACGCAGAAAAATAAATAAATAAATAAATAAATAAATAAATAAATAAATAAATAAATAAATAAATAAATAAAAGGCGCGCAGCTTGACCGCAGGAGGACTGCCCCAGGGCAAGGGCTGGAGAAGAAGCCGGGCTTGGGGTTCAGCCTGGAGCCAGCTGACGGATGAGGGGCCGCCCAGCCGCCTGGGGTGAGCTAAGGGCCACTAACCAAAGGGGTCCTACTTGCTGTCCAAGCTGCTCCCCTTAGTGCCGTCCTCCAGCCACATCTGGCTGACTCCTGAAACGATCTGAGGGAGAAATCGGGGATCAGGGAGAGAATGAAGACAGCTAAGTAGAGGTGCTAAAACCACTAGGTTAAAAAACGTGTTGGGGGCTCCTGACCCAGGATAGAGCCCACAACCCTTGATCTTGGGGTCATGCATTCAAGTCCCACGTTGCGGGGGGGGGGGGGGGGATAGATTGTACTTAAAGAAAAAAAATCTTTAAAAAAATGGTGGGTGGGTCATTGGTTCTGAGAAGCTAAATTGTGCCAAGAATAAATTTGTTTTTGCCTTCTGGCCTCCACACCTCCTGTCGCCAAAGCCAGATCAAAAAAAAAAAAAAATCATAATAAATAAAACTAAAAATCAATAATGTTAGCAGAACAGGGAGAAGCAGATTGAAGTGACCATCCTCAGACGGCCCCGGGCCTCCTGGCCCCGAGCTCATAATTACCCTGTCACCCAGAAAACAAATCTATTGTGGGTGTTAAAAGTGGAGAGGCGGGGGTCCTGGGCGAGGAGCTGGCCCCGCTGGGAGGTGAAGGGAGTGGGTGGGAAAACAGGTTGGCCTTGGGTGCTGAGGGGGGACGGGGAGGGGGGACACTAACCAAAAGTAAGGCCTTGAAAGTTTCCGAAAGTTTTTTTCAGACGGGAGGGTAGACACATTGAGGGAGGTGATGCTGCCTGGTAGGGGACAATAGTGGTGGGAAAGCAGGGGGCAGGTCCCCAGCCCTCTCCCCGGCCCACAGGGCGGCCTGCTGTGCTGCTGCTGCCCCCTGGTGGGCCTGAGCCACAGCAGCAACCCCTCCAATGCCGGAAACCTGGAAACACCCGGGAAGTCTGTCCTTTCCCAGGCTGAGGCCTAGGCGGCCAGGACTAGCAGGCCCCAGGGAGCGGACGCTCGCTGAGAAGTGCCTTGGGGTCAGGGGGGCTCAGTCGCTTGTGTCCGACTTTTGATTCTGGCTCAGGTCAGGGTCTCAGGGTTGTGGGATCCAGCCCCACATGGGGCTCTGTGTCCAGAGCGGAGGCTTCTTGTCCCTCTCCTTATGCTCCTTCCTCCGCTCTTCTCTCAAATAAATAACATTTTAAAAAAGAGTGGGGGGGGGGGCAACCTGGGTGGCTCAGTGGTTTGGCACCACCTTTGACCTAGGGTGTGATCCTGGAGACCTGGGATTGAGTCCCAAGTCGGGCTAGCTGCAGGGAGCCTGCTTCTCCCTCTGCCTATGTCTCTGCCTCTCTCTTTCTGTGTCTCTCATGAATAAATAAATAAAATCTTAAAAAAAATAAATAGAAAATAAAAGAGATAGAGAGAGGGCCCTTGGGATCAACATTGGTGGAAGGGCCGGGAAAGAAGCTGAACAGCCATTCAGGGCCCCCGATAGCCTGGGCCAAGCCCTCCGGGAGCTCTGAAGTTGGACGGCCCCTCAGGATGGTCCCAGAAAGAGCGTACAGGGCCAGCCCTTCATCCCCCTGTCACTGGAGGGGAGGCCATGCTGCAAGGGCCCTGACCTCAGGCAAGGGGCTGCAGAGGCGGCACCCCCAGGGGCCCTGAAGTCTGTCTGCAGACGGTGCTCCCAGAAACTAGGCCAATGAGGTCTTCCTGGAAGGGCGACGGGGCAGCGCACCACACACAGCACCGATGCTCATTAAACACGTGCTAAATTAGCCGCCGGGTTAGACCGAGCGTCAAGCTCCCGGGCATAGCCTGCGAGTCCATGATTCAAGCAAGCGGCCTTGGGAAACGGTCACGGGAGCCTTGATGCTCGAGCCCATGGAGCCACTCGCTCAACCAACACTCGTGGGCTTTACGGCGTGCCAGGCCTGGAGGGAGGCGCTTTACCCACGTTTTTCTTATTTAATGCAACTGCGGGGCTACTATGAACTTAGATTATTCACATGAGATCAAGTTGTTCAGTGCCTTGCAAGGGGCAATGACACTTTCAAAAACGACACAATGGGGGACGCGTGGGTGGCTCCGCGGTTGAGCATCTGCGTTTGCCCAGGGCGTGACCCTGAGGTCCTGGGATCGAGTCCCACGTCGGGCTTCCTGCGTGGAGCCTGCTTCTCCCTCTGCCTGCGTCTCTGCCTCTGTGTGAGTGTATCTCATGAATAAATAAAATCTTTAAAAAAATAAATAAAAATAAATAAACGACACAATGGAACACGTGCTCTTGCTGCTGTCAAAGGTCCTTCAGACCACAAAGGAGTCTTGACTTTGTTGTGTGTGTGTGTGTGCGCGCGCGCGCGCAGAGAGGACTTCGCCTCCAGCCAGATGCTTCCTCCCCCACAGGCAAGAGTCACGCCTCCGTGGCTTCTTGCTCCAATTCCTTTCTTTCTTCTTCTTTTTTTTAATGGCAGAAAAGTTTATTTCTCATTTTTGACATGATCTAGTGTAGTTTGGGCAGCTAGCCTGGGCAGCTTTCCACTAAGCCAGGGGTTAACAACATCTTTTTGATTTAAGAATTTATGTATTTATTTATTTATTATATAAATTTTTTTTTATTAAAGTGCAATTTGCCAACATATAGTATTACTCCACTTCTTTTCTAAGCACCTTGCTGCTCCGGGGTCACAGGAGCACGGGCTTAAGCATTCCCAGTTGTAGCTGCCGAGATAGTGCCTTCCCTGGGTATGTATGTATGTGTGTATTTATTATTATTTATTTATTTATTTATCTTCCCTGAGTATTTAAAGAACACTCTTCACCCCCTGCTCTTCGGCCATCGGATCATTAGAAAGTCATGAAAGGATGAGTCCGCCCCTTGATGTCCAACGTCCCCATGTACATGGTCATCTGGGGATCACTTTGATGGGATGGGTGGCGGAGGTTTCTGCTCCAGAAACTTCTCTGCACCCCGTACCTCTCGCTAAGCCGGCTCTGTGGGAGGCGAGGGCTGGAGGGAGAGGGCAAGGCCCTGAGCCTGCTCTCTAACAGCCCTGCGGCCTTCTGTCCTTGGCCCGAGGCTCCCAGCTGCCAACATACACATGTTAGTTTTCTCATTTAGATTCCAGTCGTAAGGAACTTGAAGGAAAAAGAGTTGCGTGTGTGTGTGTGTGAAGGGGGAAGCTTGGATGTCATGGGGCAATCTCTGGGTCTGACCACAGTGCCCTCAATATTTCTCACCCCCCCACACACGCACACGCACGTGCACACACAGGCCTTTCCTCCTGGGCCCCCAGAACCTAATTTTTCACGTTTGGAAAACCCAGATGATTTTTGCCTGGGTCCATCTGGTTTTCCAAATAACCTGTCTTTTTGATAAATAACGTAAGTTAAATTAGACAAGACAGAGAGAGGGGTCGAGCAGTGTGCAGTTTCCCCTTCCATCAGCCTCAGAGAGCAAAACCTTGGCCGTGCCCCCGCCGCCAGGCCTGCCCCAGCGCTTGGCAGCCGTGGAGCGGGCCCAGGGGTCCCCCAGGCCGAGCAGGCCCCCCGCCAGCCACGGAGACTGCCCGGCGGGGCCGCTTGTCCCCAAGGAAGGGGGGCCAGGCGCTCCACCCGGGCTGTCCCCCTTCCCGGCCACAGCCAGCACCAGGCGCCGATCAATAAGCTGAAAATGAAACCGTTGAGGTGAGAGGAGAGGACCGAGGGGATGGGGACGCGCGACTCAGACGGACGTGGCCCTCCCGGGGACGGAGACCCAAAGGCGACCCAGCCTGCTCGAAGCCAGGCCCGCCCGCTCGGCCCCCAGGCCTGGCCCCCAGCCAGGCCGGGGTGGGGGAGAGCCCACTCCACGCGTGCCCCACACCGTACCTCTGATCCCAAGTGCAACCCTGTGAGCCAACCTCCTCCTTTCCCTCAGGGCTCCTTTTGGTGACAAAGTTCAGAGAGTGGCTTCTCCGAGGTCGTGCCACTTGTAGGCTGCAGAACGGGGACGGAAGGCTGCACACCGCTGCCGCTTCTATGTCCAGCCCACCCTGCAGAGCTTCCTCGTGGGCACTTCCACTCCAAGCTTTTTTCTTCTTTTAAAGATTTTATTTACTCATGAGACACACACACACACACACACACACACACACACACAGAGGCAGAGACACAGGCGGAGGGAGAAGCAGGCTCCCTGCGGGGACCCCGATGCGGGACTCGATCCTGGGACCCCAGGGTCACACCCTGGGCCGAAGGCAGACGCTCCACCGCTGAGCCACCTGGGCCCCCCAACTCCAAGCTTTTCACCATTAGCTCTTCCAGGTTTCAAATCAATCACTTCTTGCTCAGTAAGTATTTATTGATTCTATGTGCCAGCTATGCTGCTACCTATAGTTTTGTTTTATATTTTTAAAAATAAGACTATATTTTCATAATCTTATATTTTTTATATTTTAAAATATAATTTTATATTTTTATTTTTCTCTATATCCAACATGGGGCTCAAATTCACAACTCCAAGAGCCGCATGTTCTATGGACTGAGCCAGCCAGGCACCCCTTTATGTTTTTTTGTTTTTTTTTAACAAAACAGATATGGTCAGTGGATCCGCTGACTGCACCAGCCAGGCCCCTCCCAAGGAAGATCACATTTTTAAGATCACATTTTTAAGATGTTTTTAAGATCTCACATTTGAGACACATAGGAGAGTACGCGCCTTTTAAGGAGTTGTCCACAAAGCATGATACAGTTGGGACGGTGGCGACTTCTTACACTTGTGGAGCAGCACTTGACATAATGCATTCACGTTCATTTTCCAACTGAAGCCTCAAAGCAACCCCGAGACAGGCATGAATTACGGTCCTCATTTTATTTTTATTTATTTTTTTAAAGATTTTATTTATTTACTCATGAGAGACAGAGAGAGAGAGAGAGAGGCAGAGACACAGGCAGAGGGAGAAGCAGGCTCCATGCAGGGAGCCCGACCTGGGCCTCAATCCCAGCTCTCCAGGATCAGGCCCTGGGCTGAAGGTGGCACCAAACCGCTGAGCCACCCGGGCTGCCCAGGGTCCTCATTTTATAGCTATAAATGGAGGCTCGGAAAGGTGTGGTGTTATCCATTCAGTCTTCACTAGGCAACACTACCTTCCAGGCTGCCTATCAAGGAGTGAGGAGAGGGGGCACCTGACTGGCTCAATCGGTACAGCGTGCAACTCTTGATTTTGGGGTTGTAAGTTTGAGCCCCACAACAGGGCATAGAGAATACTTAAAAATAATATATATAAAAAAACAAGACAAATGGGTAGACTACAAGGCAGAAACAGAATGGCATCTCAAGTGTGCTATGATCGGATGGTATCATGACACTCCTCCCAGAAATGCGCTCTGCATCCTCGGGCGAACGAGTCTTACGACAGGAAGCTTCAAGAGTTATTAAACACGTGTAGGAGATAAAGAGCAAACATGCCCAGTGTGAAGCACGAGAGATTCTCAGAGGGTAAAGTTTGTGGAGAAGCAGTTGAGACGAGGGATTGCAAGGGACCTGAGCAGCTTGTCCCCACGGCTGCTTTGATGAACAGAACCTAATGCTTTATGCAACAGGCCGTAGGACGGTTTGTACAACTGTGGACTGAATTAATGAGATCAGAGACCTGTTCGTGTGAAGTAAATACATGTGTCCCTACCCCGCGGCGTGGAGCTAGGAGGGGGTGAAAGGGCTGGCACGGAGCAAATCTATCTCACAGGCCACGAGCTCTTACCCCTCCGGGTACATCGGTTCCAAGCTGGCAGAGCTGAGCCCTAGCAGGAGCCGCAGCAGCGGGCCCCGGGGCCTGTTTCATCAAAACGCAGCTGAAGCTGATGGCTCGACGTTTTGGGCACAGGCATCTGGGTCAGGAGGCGACTCTCCACGTCAGTCCTGTTAGCAAGGTCAAGGCTCAGCTTGCCGTCTGACAACTACACCGGCGAGGGGAAAAGTGACCCAGAGCTCAAGACCTAACTTCTCTTTCTCCAAAGACTGCTTTCTTTCCAGAGCCCAGAGCCTAGGACAGAAACCATTTGCTCCCTGGAATTTCTTTTGCATTGCATTTCTTTTTTTAAAAAGATTTTATTTATGAGAGACAAGAGGGAGAGAGGCAGAGACACAAGCAGAGGGAGAAGTAGGCTCCCTGCGGGGGGCCCAATGTGGACTCGATTCCTGAACCCTGGGGTCACGACCCGAGCCAAAGGCAGCCGCCTAACTGCTGAGCCACCAAGGCGTCCCCCTTGCACTGCTTTTCTTATCCTCAGTGGTCAATTCCAACCATCTTCTCCCTCTCTCCCCCCCAGAAGGGATATGGGAAAGCAAGAGGGGAGAAATATGTCACCCTCCTTCCCAGTTCTGTGTGGCAAAGGCTGCCCACCTGGGACACCGTTTAGAGGGCTCCGGGGGAGGGGCGAAGCCCTCACCTTGGACCCAAGGCTCCTGATCAAAGAGCTCTGACAAGAGGTACCGTTCATGTAAACTCCCCGCTGAGAGGCCAGGGAGGGACAACTGCAGCAGGGGGCTTCCCGGGGCGGGGGGGGCGGGGCGGGGCGTGCAGCCTGAACATGAGGCTCCTCAACGTCAGACAGGCAATGACCTAAGAATGAGCACCTGATCCGGACGGCAAACCCTGCCTTCAGGCCTGGAGATTTATTGAAACACTACATACATATTAAAACATCTTTATATACATTTTCCCCTTTCCAAGATTACAAATATACAAATCCAAAGCATCTTGTGTATTAGAAACAATTGTAGAGAACCTACACCCTAACTGCAGCAATTACACTGGCGTTCCCCGTCTGCCAATAAAAAGCTGGCATGATTCGCCCAATTTCTCAAGTCCAGCTCCTGACGGCGAAACCACAGGATTCACATGGAACGTGTTTCCAAAGCAGCAGTGACACTCCATTTGGGGCGTGGGGGGATGGAATCGGTCTAGAATTCTGAAAGCTTCATGATTGTTCGGAGAAAACTGGGACTGAGGGCAATTCTCTTCAACAATGTTTTGATCATCAACTCAATAGTGGTCTTCTTTCTAAATAAGTCACGAAGTATTGTGCTCAGACTGGTCAGGGCAATAGACCCAGGTGAATGCAATAAATAATGGTTATATTTCTGTCAGGAGGAGAAGGGAGTCCTTGAGCAACACTGCTGCACAGTGAGAATTTAGTTCCAGAAGAGAGCTCTCCCTGCGCCATGGAATATGTACTTTGGACAGGCACCGGTGGGTGTCTTTATCCTCATCGTCCAGAAAATCCGGGCCACAGTCTTTCTGCCTTGAGTACCAATGTAAGCCCTTACTCTCAGGGAAGCAAAGGTCAACCGGCAAGCTGCGGCTGCCTTGGGAAGAGGCAAACAGGGAAACAGAAGGGGCAAGACAAGTATAACGGCCTGTCTCTTGGTTCCGAGGTCCTCCAAGACGCTCTCTTCCACGGAATCCAGGTCACCGTGGGGCACATCTTCGGGTGTGAAGGATTCATTCCGGTATCGACATCCCTTGGGTTCTCTCATTTCCATAACACCACACTTTTTCCTCCTCCTCCTCCTCCAACCACCCCTTTCAAAAAAAGTCTATCAACCCAGGAGGCTGCTAGGATAAAATGTCAAATATATAACGGAGGACGTGAGCCTTCACTCAAGCATCTGTGCATTGATTTTGTAAACGCTGCAGAATTAAGGTTAGTGGCCAACCCGGGAAATAATACTAGGAAAGGAAAAAGATGTCCAGAGCCATGCAGTGGGAAGAGCTGGATGGAATCTCTGTCCGTAACCTTAATGCACGGACTATAAAGGAAGGGGAGGAGGGGAGATCAATCATCCCCACAGGCATCGATTCCAGCCTTCAACACCACAAACTTCTCAAAGTAGTCTCAACAGGTGCCAGCACCTTTGACGATGTTAACTTTCCAAGTATCTGAAGATGCTTTGCTTCAATCCTGAAGTGCTATCATCTGTCTTGAGGCGCTTAGGTGAAGGGGATGTCTTTAAAGATGGACCCCTTCTTCTTACCTGGAGAGCAGAGAAAGAGTCAGGACCAGCTCAAGACTCCCACACAAGTACTTAGGTTCAGTTAGCTCTTAAGGCACTCATAGTCAAATCACGGACATTTAGGAAAAAAAGAAATACGAACTTTTTAGGAAGCTTTCAACGCTGATGACCTCCTGGGGGTAGCAGTCCTCTGATATTTTATTGGGGAGTGCAAGAGTGAACACCACACCCTAAGCCTTTAAGCCAGAATCATCTATCTATCTATCTATCTATCTATCTATCTATCTATCTATCTATCTAATTTTTTAAAGATTTTATTTATTTATTCATGAGAGACACAGAGAGACAGAGACAGAGGGATAAACAGTCTCCATGAAGGGAACCCGATGTGGGACTTGATCCCAGGATGGCAGGATCACACCCTGAGCCAAAGACACACACTCAATCGCTGAGCCACCCAGGCGTCCCTAATTTTTTTTTTTTTGAAAATCAATCCATCAATCTTGCTGGGGACGGCCACATCAGTTCTCAAATTCCCTACCTGAGGTTTAGACGGTTCCTTCGCTGCCTCAGCCTTGACAGGAGAAAGTGTATGAAAGACAAAGTTTCTTAAATTTCGAGGTGCATTGGGGTTCGGGTCAGAGAGGGCAGCCAGTTTCTGAAGCACAGCTTTGGGCTGGTTTAGCAGGGAGCCTGTTTTCAGCTGAAGAGAGAAGAGTCATCAAATCCCAAGTGCCAAGGGAAGAATGAGAAGTCCGTCCCTCCCTGGCACCCCCAGATCCTGAGGGGACATATTCCTGCCCCACTCAAGCAGAAAGCAATAGCAGGTGCCCTTGACACCTACTGTCTCCTGTAGCCGCCTCCTCCCCCTAACGACAAAGTAACTCCTCCCTTAGCCTGACCTGGGCCGATGTAACATCGCAGATCCTGACATCAGGCTATCCATGTCCCCAACCAACCTGGTGGGCACTCTCTGGCCTGATGGCTTCAAAGGGATTTCTGAGTAAAGACTTTGGTTCTTGAATAACCACGGTGCGATTGGCTGAAAAGACAATAAAGGGAGGTTTGTTCTGGGCAGAGCTGGATAGAATTACCTTTAAATCTAAACAAGCTAAGAAGCCTCTAACTAAACCAATAAACTAAGGCTTAATAACCCGGATTATTTTATCATGGTGACTTGAAACTATAGTAAGGAGTGGCAGGAAGATAGACAACCAGCTTGAATGTTGACCGTTAACAGTAATAAGCAAAAGCAAGCGTGGTAGGCTGAACACAGATGGTGTCTAAGAGCCCCATTCTGGAATTAGCGCCGGGTTCAATATCCAGCTCTAACACAGTCTTGGGCAACCAAATAAAGAAGCTAAAATTCCTACTCTGAGTTGCCTTAGAACCATCTACGTCTACTCACAAGTACAACGTCCACTGCCCAAAAGTCTAAGATCCAAGAACACTGTCCTTTCCCATCTCGGAGGGTCCTCTTTAGCACAATGTGAGACCAAGGCCCCGGCCTACAGGGCAACAGTCCCTGAGGCTGGAGTCACTTCCGAGGCTCCTGCATGAACCATCCAGGAGACTGGGCCCAGAGGAGGACGAGAGCTCACCATTTTTCTGTAGTGCTTTGGCTGTAACTTTCTTGGCCAGCATCATAAACTGACTGTCTTCCCCGATGTCTTCTTCTTCAGCTGCAATTTTCCCCTGCTCTGCCTGAAAATAAAAATCAGACCGCATTAACATCAGTCTACTGCGCCCCCAAACGGTTAGCATGGCCTGGGTTGTAAAGCTAAGGTACCTGGGATAGCCTTGGTTTTCCCTTCTGCAACCTTTGTTGCTACAGACCAAAAAAAAGGATCTTGGACAAACAAACGTGAATGAACTGCCCGTCGTAATCTTCTCAGAACACAAAAGAAAATTCAAGGATTAAAAGGGACAGCAATATGCTGCCCAGGATCTTGAAACTATCCTGACAGGGGAGGTGAGTGGGTCCCCTCCTCCTCAGCAGCCAGGAACACAACAGAGGACTTCCTACCTGGTCCCGAAGCCACTGTTCTCGTTCAATTCGCTCCTTCCTCCAACGGGCTTCCGTCTCATCAAACTGCTCTTCCATCTGATCATCATCAGAGTCTCTGTGGAACAAGTCCATCTGGGAAGCATCATCTAAAGCAAAGAGTCAAGGCCATGAGCATTCTGCAGTCTCCCAGGAGAAGGCGCTCGGACAGATGCAAGGGACTCATCATTCATCACACACTGACACAAGCTTTTCCGTTCACTAACAGAAAGTCAGTTACAGCCAGGTCCTCCTCAGTAGCCTGCTGCGGTTTGGATTTCCACTCGTCGTCTTAGACGGGACACACACGTACACCATACCATCTGTTTCTGAAAGCAATGACCAAGATACCTATGTTTTTCCATCGGAATTTCCTCATTCGGCCAGGACCGTCACTATGCAGATCTCCATCGGCGAGGTACCTCTCTTGGTATAAACGTAGCTGTCGCTTATCATCATCCAACATCGTTTTCCTGCAGGAAAGATACAGGGTTCAAAGCCAGGACCACTCTGGCTGGTTGTGGAAACGTCCCATCACTCAGAAGGGCCTGCTGGGATACTGACATGTGTATTTTCTTGATTTGATTCTGTAGCTCCTCATCAGAAGGGAGTACTTCATCAATTTCGTCCTGTTCATATTCGTCGATATCTTCCCCATCATACTCATCTTCACTTCCCACATCACTCCCCGACACCTCTGCCTCATCCTCCAGGTACTTCTTCAATCTCCTAGGAAGGAATTTTGAAGATTAGAAACGCAACAATGAATACAGACACAGACTATGGATGCAGTGAGAAAAGCAGAACACGGAGCCACTTAAATTTTAATGATACACTTCAGTAATACTTAAAGTCTATCATTTAATACACACCGTATGCCAATACCTATGCTTCCCAGGCTTCATGGCATTATCTCAGGAGGGAGGACTATTATTGCCCTTCAATTTACAGTTGAATGACAGAGACTCAGAGAGTAAATAAATGACCCAAAATCACACAGCTAGGAGGTCGATTAGGTTCTCTAAAGCCAGAACTCTCAATCTCCTCTACATCTGGGACATACCTGCTGGAAGGTTCAGATTATTTTGTTCCGTATTTAAGCTCACCAGGATCGGGAGAGAGGTGAGAGATGGTATGGTAATGGAAGGTAATAGCCTGGGATTTCTTAGCAGCTGCCAAGTCTTGACCCTCAAGTTAGAGGCACACCTGAGGCTCAGAGTAACTGGTAGGTAAAACCACTACTTCCTAAGTTTTTGTGACCTCAGTTCCTACTGAGAACAAATCTGCTGTCACTTTGGGTTCAAAGTCCTGTCATCTATCATCACAAGTGGCAAAAGTTTGATGGCTTTCTGAAGGATGATTTTTATCAAAGACTTACATTATTTTTTAAAAAGCTGAGTTCCTCTAAATGCTAGGGATCCCAGGGAGTTCCTTAGAGGGCTAAAAGCCACTGAATTCTCTAATCTTTTCATTTACCCACTTGGAACAGCACAACTTTTAGCTGTCATTCTTTCTAAGATTTCTTTTGGACAAAGGATTCTCCAGTTAAGTAAGGTTTAAGAACCACTACCTTAGAAAAATCTATAGATGACCCCAAGCTGTAAGAGACAGTTAATTTGACAGGTGACAAATTAGAACCCCAAACTGATCTTAATAGAATGGAATGACAGGCTAGAAACAATAATATAAAGCTAATAGAGATCAATATGATATCTTATATGTGAATTCCAGAAGTCATCCGTGTACAATATAATAATGAATGCCTATTAAAATGGTCTTTATGAAACTTTTAATATCATGGGAAAATCATTATGGATATTCCAAGTGGGAAAAAAGCAAGACACAAAAATATATATACGAAAAAAAATTGCACAGATCTCAACTCTATGAAAACATATGCATAAAAGTGGTTATGGAGCAATCTACCATCCAAAGTTTCATTAGATACTTGGATGGTGAACACAGATGACTTTTTATTTGTAGCTTTGTCTTCTTTTAAATATTCTAAAATAAGTGGTTTACTTTCATGAGCAGAACAAAACATTAAAAAGGAATAAACGGGAGGTCATCTGCCTAAGACTAGGATGAGGAAAACCTGAAATGACAGTAATCCATAGGAAAAAAGACCCCATTCCTTAAAAAAGGAATTTTCATTGTCTACTAACTCCTCAAAATCTACAGCGACTCAGCTCTTAGGATCCCTGGTTACTTGACGAGTAGTATGCATCCAGAACAAGGACGTGGTTGTACCACCATATACAGCGGGAGGTGGACCACACCTGAGGATGAAGAGAATATCCGGTACGTGAGGAGTCAGGAAGCAACGCCGTGTGAGAAATAGCTGAAGGAACCGAGATATTTAGTACAGAACTCACCTAAGGAGTATATAATCATTTTTGAACACTCAAGAGATACCACGTGAAGGGGTGTATTGGATCTGTGTTGACCACGAAAAGCAAAGAACTGGCAGACTGAGGTAAACGGTGGCAAGCTACAACTCAACTGTGAGAACTTTCTCCAGCAATGGGAGGAATGGACATAACACCTACATTTGCCTTCTCAATTTCTCGGACTGCTTCAGGACCTCTTCCTCGTCATCATCTTCAGGGTCTTCCAATGCCAGATCTTCGTTATCAGAGTTACTGGGTTCATCCTGAAAAATCAGGGAGTATCACACACAAAGTTAAGCTGAACAAAACGTGTCCTCAACTAAGACAGGATTTATGAACTTCTGCCCAAACATCTCAATCTAGGAAATGGCTTCTGATAACATGCCAAACTCAGAATCCTCGCCCACTCAGATTCCACTCAGATTAGGAAAAAGACAAGACGGCAGCAGCAGTACCTGGAGTTCAGTTAGGATTACTTTGTTCCCTTCAAGACTCACCTCATCACTATCCAACTCGTTATCGTTTGGGACAAGCCGAAAGTCTCCAAATTCCTCCTCTTCACCTTCTTCTTCCCTAAAGTACAAATCAAACCAATAGGTTGCTGAAACAAACTACGGGGAGTCAGCCAACTTACAAATTGAAAATATTTTACTAGCACCAACCATCTCTTCAAGAGATAGGAAACAAGAGACCTTGCCTTTAGAAAAAAATAGTGATAAAATATACATAACACAATCATGTTGTGCAGCCAACCTCCAGAACTCTTCTCATCTTGCAAAACTTTTTATTTATTATTTATTTTTTTAAGGCAGGGAGGGGCAGAGAGAGCATCTTAAGTAGGCTCCATGCCCAGTGTGGAGCCCAACATAGGGCTTGATCTCACAACCCTGAAATCATGACTTGAGCTGAGATCAAGAGTCAGACACTTAACTGACTGAGCCACCCAGGTGCCCCAAAACTCTATACCCTTTATTTTTTATTTTTAAAAATATTTTATTTATTTATTCATGAGGGACACACAGAAAGAGAGAGAGAGAGGCAGAGACACAGGCAGAGGGAGAAGGAGGCTCCACGCAGGGAGCCCGATGCAGGACCCGATCCCGGGTCTCCAGGATCACACCCTGGGCCGAAGCTGGCGCTAAATCGCTGGGCCACCGGGGCTGCCCAACTCTGTACCCTTTAACCAACAATTCCCCACTTTTCCTTCCCCTCAGCTCCTGACAACTACCCTTCTACTTTCTCTATGAATTTGACTACTCTCAGTACCTCATCTAAGTAGAAAACTACAGTATTTGTATTTTGAGGACTGGCTTATTTCACCAAGCATAATGTCCTCAATGCTCATCCATGTTGTTGCATGTGTCAGAATTTTGTTCCTTTCTAAGGCTGAATAATCCATTTGTGTGTGTGTGTCCACCATATTTTGTTTATCTACTTGGGATGCTTCCACCTTTTGATTATTATGAATCATGCTACTATGAACATGGGTTTACAAATACCTGAAACTCTGTTATCACTTCTTTTGTGAATACGCTTGAATCATATCATATTGTTTTTAATTTTTTGAGGAATTGCCATTTCGATTTCTAGAGAAGCTTCCCACCAACAGTGGATAAGGGTTCCAATTTCTCCATATCCTCACAAAAACTTATTATTTTGTGTTTTTGTGGGTTTTTAAAAATTTTTTATAGTAGCCATCCTAATGGGTATGAGGTAGTATCTTACTGTGGTTTTGATTTGCATTTCTCTTGAACACTTTCATGTGCTTATTCTCTCCCTTAAAATAGAGAGAGAGAGAGAGAAATGTGTTTAATGGTGAAGCTTAGCACACTTTTAGCACCATATACGGCCTGAAGTTGAAGCAGCAGGGACAGGTAGGCGACTCCCATTAAGTCTCACATGGCAAAGAGGATGAGGAAGGCAACCAGCACACAGAAGAGCCCCGTGTCCTCAGGTCAAAGCCCAGAACGGCAGAGAAGAGCTGCTGCTTGAGAGACAGGTTCCTGGCACAGCCAATGATCAGGATGCCAAACACTATTCCAATGCCAGCCCCTGAACCAGCCACACCAATAAATGGGGCTGCTATGGCAATATCCCAGGAGACGACACTGGTCTGGAACTCCATCGGGCTACCTGGAGTTGGGGAGCTGCTCTAGGATGGCTGTGTAGATGGGATCACTGGCCTACTCAAGGAGGCAGACACAGGCCTGATTGGGCCTCTGGTACAACCTGAGATCAGAGCCAGAGGAATGAGCAGTGCCCAGTGGGCTGCACTGTCTGCCTCCCAGCTTTAGCTCTAGGTCTCTATTCTTGGCTTTTTTTCCTTTTTCTAAAAGAATTTATTTATTTGAGAGAGAGAGAGAGAAAGCACGAGTGGGGGCAGAGCAGAGGGAGCAGCCTCCCCACTGAGCAGGGAGCCCGACGTGGGGCTCGATCTCAGGACCCTGGGATCATGACGGACCCAAAGTCAGACACTTAACCGACTGAGCCACCCAGGCTCCCCATCTTCTTTCTTTCTTTAACCCTGTTTTCCACCGACTAAAGGAAAGCATTATAATTTCCTTACTTTGCAAACAAGACTCCAAAGTATCGCAAGACTCCCAGACAGGATATGAAGCCCTTAAAATGGGTCATTATTGTGGACCTCAGGATTTTATCAGAAGACGAGGCCTTCCTAAGTTCCCTTCAATCACTGAGACTTACCTGTCTGTGGGGAAAGATCCCGAGCAAAGAGCAAGTGCTTCTTCCATGGGATCACCCAAGCTGCTCTCTTTCTCCGGCTTATTTAACTCTGATGGAGCCAGAGTGGAGGCATCTATATCACAACAAAGAAAAAGATTTGTCACCAAGAAATAACAGCTTTATTCTCTCTCCCCAGCCATCTATAGACACTCCAGCTCAATACAGTTCTAAGGTAAGCTTGCCAAAAAGAGCTTACCATCCATTCATTCAACAAATCCTTATTTAGTGCTTACTATGTGCCAGGCACCAGGGATACAGTAGTGAGCAAAACAAAAATCCCAGCTCCCACAGAGCTGACATTCTAGCCATCAGGGAGACAGGAACATGCAGATGGAAATAAGTAGGCATTTATAGGAAATTTACTATTACAAGAGCACTCTTCTAAGCTCTGCATACATATTAACCATAAATGAGAAATCGCATGGCAAAAACTGAAGCTTAGGTTGACATTTTACCACCTTAAGAAAGCAAAGGCTCTAAACATCAGGAAGCTAAGAATTCAACCTACACACAAGAATATGTCACACCCTTGTTTTCTGTGAACTTTTCACCCAAGGGTAACAGGCTTCTTCTCAAGGACACTGACAAGATATTTGGTTGTGGCGAGCCTGACACTCTCTGTTGGCTATTTACCCTGAGAAGTGAATTTTCCTGAACAAAGATTCAGAAGTTCCTCCAGGTTTTCTTTCTTGTCGTTCTTCCTGGACAGAGTCTTTTCAGTTTGAGATGTGAACTTTCCAGTACATAGATCCAGTAGCTCATCCATGTTAGCATCCATGGCATTCTCATCCATACTGGCCAATGGCAATCCAGGCTTCAAAGCTTGGTACTGATTTCTGTGGTTTCTAACATTTAAGAACCTACAAATGCAATGAAGAATATAAGAAATTCTCTAGGAGAAACAACAAAGTAGTGGCTAAAACATTTTAAAGAGTTTTTTGTTTTTGTTTTTTTTTTTTTTTTTTTAAGAAAGAGTGGGGGAAGGGGCAGAGGGAGGAGAGAGAAAATCTTAGGCAGGCTCCACACCCAAGACAGAGCCGAAGGCAGGGCTCGATCTCATGACCCTAACATTATGACCTGAGCCAAAATCAAGAGTTGGACATTTAATTGACTGAGCCACCCAGGCACTCTGGTATTTCTAATAAAACCAAACTTAAAAGCTGAATCTCAGGGGCACCTGGGTGGTTCAGTTGGTGAGGCATCTGCCTTCAGCTCAGGTCACGATCTTGGAGTCCTGGGATTGGGCTACTTGCTTGGAGGGGAGTCTGCTTCTCCTTCTCCCTCTGCCCCTCCCCACTGCTCATATTCTCTCCCTCTCTCAAATAAATAAATAAAATCTTAAAAAAAAAAAAAAGGCTGAATCTCAAACCAGCAAAGGATCCAAACTGCAGCCTTGTGATAATCTAAAGAGGGAGGGAGTTTAATAAAAGAATAAGTGCTATTTGAAAGGTAAAGGGTAGAGGATCATTTCTGCTTTCAGACAGTGTCAGTGTTATGGCCGTGCAACGTGCCACGGGTCTGTCAATCCCCAATCCACACAACAAGCCTAACACAGCAGGACAGGTCATCCAATGCCCTTACACGAGCTGTGCATTTCAAGTAAAGCAGAGATCAAAGGATCAGAATGCCAGGAAAGACTATTTACGTTTTACTTTCTGGAGAGCTTTTGTTCAAACTTGCAGAATGTAATCCTAATGGTCTGTACACCTTCTCTTTCTCAGAAGAGAGAGCACAGATGGAGTAACAGAAGCTCACTTTATTTTTAAACAAAATTAAGCAGTACCCAGCACCATCCCACCCACAGAAACATAAAACTACCTACCCATCTGCATCCAACAGTTGGCTCTGAGTGTCATCTTCTAAACAGAACTGGAAGTCTCCTGCTCCTAGGAAAAGTGTCTTAGGCTCTGGGGAGGCGTTATACAGATCCTGGGAATCCTCTATGGGAAGTGAAGGCTCAGACAGCTTTCCTGAACTCTGGCACCAAAACAAAACCAAACAAAAACAAAACATTTTATAATTGTCATTCACTGTCATGACAACAACAGAAGTTGCTATTTCCAAGATTTTATCTACTCTCAGGCAATTGCAGCTGAGGAGGACAATGCATAGCCAAGAGAAGGATAAAGAAAAATATCTTCAGGAAAGTAAGAACACTGGATGAGGCTTGTTTTTAATACACAAAGGGGGTGGTTTCTTAAAACCGAGCACACATAACGTGGTGGGAGTTGGTTGGCTCAGATGCATTTTATTTAGCAGTGTGGGAAGTAAAAGGGGGAGGAGATTAGAAGACCATTACCATCTTACCTTCGAAGCTGAGCTGACCAAACTGGCTCGAAATAGCCCAGGGGAGGGAGATCTGAATCCTCCCGCTACAGGGAAAAAACCGGTCCCACGGCCTGTCTGTCTGTTGCAAGGCTGATAGGATGGAATCGTGGAGCCAATCAGCTCAAAGCTGCTATTGTGGCTGCTTTCCTTTGTTAACAACGAGCATGAATCATCTTCATCTAAAGAAAGAGAAATAACTTTTAAGTGTATGATTCCAGAAATAAGGTGGATCTGTTTAGGAAAAAGAATTGAGAATGCAACTATCAGGTAACATTCATAGGCAAACCCCTCAAGTTATGTGTCTAAAACATGAAGTTGAAGGTAAATTACAGTAGCAAGAGAGCATTATACAGTCAGGGTTTATCACTCTGAGCTACGTGACACCTGAAAGTTCCCAACTTTCTCTCACCCTGCCTAATGCCTATGATCACTCTCCCCATCATCCAATCATGTCTACATCTTCTTTTTATCTACTGTAACATAAATGTTCTCACGGCTCAGTTAATCAACACACACTACTAAGGACATATTTTTTTTTTTTTTTTTTTTTATGTATGATAGTCACAGAGAGAGAGAGAGAGAGAGAGAGGCAGAGACACAGGCAGAGGGAGAAGCAGGCTCCATGCACCGGAAGCCTGATGTGGGATTCGATCCCGGGTCTCCAGGATCACGCCCTGGGCCAAAGGCAGGTGCTAAACCGCTGCGCCACCCAGGGATCCCCTAAGGACATATTATATGTCCATGTTCAACTGTGAAGAAACGCAATACAAAATTTCAAAACCAGACCCGAGAAAAATCTTCTAATTCGTTAATTCCTTTCAGAAAAATTTTCTAACTCATAAATTCCTTTCATTGCCACAGGGAAGACGGAGAAAAGTCTACTGAGTTCAAAAAAATGCAAATCTTATGGAATTGTAGGCCTTCAGTACCAAAGCTAAAGGAGCTAAGAAAAGTCAAGTTCTGCATAAGAGTCATGACTTACCCAGTTTGCTAGACCTTTTGCCTGAGATTTCATCTGTTTCTGATTTTTCTTCATTAGGAAAGTAACTATGAAACAAGAAAGAAAATTGTTTACCTGTTTCTGCTACTTATTTATTTTTTTAAAGATTTATTTATTCGAGAGAGAGAGAGAAAGAGAGAGAGAATGCACACAAGTGAGGGAAGAGGCAGAGGAAGAGGAAGATTCTCAAACAGAATCTCCACTGAGTCTGGAGTGAGATGCAGGCCTCGATCTCACCACCCATGATGTCATGACCTGAGCTGCAGTCAAGAGTTGGACGCTTAACTGACTGAGCCACCCAGCCGCCCCATGTCTCTGCTTCTTATGAGAGAGGCAAACCCAAGGGAGTCTTATCTTTCCCTTGAGAGAATTACTTACCCCATCTTGGAAGAGTTGTCCTTAAATAGAAGCAAGGTAGAATCAGATGACAGAGGCTTGGGGACAGAGAGGCCAATGGACTTGCTAATGTCACTACTGCCATCACTATTGTCTTTATCCATTTCTTTCTCTTCTTTGGTTTCTATTTCTTCACCACTGAGAAGGAATTCTGCATTCTTCACCAATCACATTGCCCAAAAACAGAAAGTCAAAAAATTTAAAAGCAAATAGGCTGTTAGCCTGACATACGGCTGCTTGGTTACAGTTCACATCTTAAAGCTCAAACGGTAGACCTGAAGGAAGCTTGGTGTAATCATTGTCAGTAACATAATTTTCCCTGACACTCCAGGAGCTCTTTTGTACTTATTTTACCTTTTACCTCCTCAAATTGCTACGAGATTGTGAAAGAAGACCGGGTTATCACTTTACCAAGGCAATGAGAGGTTAAACAAGTAGCCTGAGATTGCAGGACAACTAGTGGCCTCAGACCAAAAACAGGCTGTGACATGCTGCCCAGTTCAGCCCCTGCTTTCTTGCTTTACCCAGGGATAAACGTGAACCAACTCTTACAGTGACTGCAGAGTTCCAACAAAGAGGCTTTTCTGTTCCATTATTATTATTTGTTTTTCTTGGTGGCTTTTTTCTTTTTATTAATACCCCAAACCCTACCATTATCTATCTTACCTAGGCAGAAAACAACACAATTGTAAAAGGGCAAGAGGCCCTTTTACAAATACTCTTCTCAGTGAAGAAAGAGACTCAGGAAGGTCTCAGCTTGCCTGAGAACTTATTCCAGACCTCAACCTGACCAAGGTTAAGACTGCTGTTCATTCTGAATAGAGAAAACTACATAAACAACGAAGATAAAAGTATCTATTAATATAAAACCACTTCCATTTTAGCCTTAGATTTCAGTAAGTAGACTAACAGGTAGAGCCAAAGGTAGGGCTCCGTGAACTGCAGGTAGCCAAAGGTGCTGATGGAACTGAATGCATTTGGACTTTGGTACATATGAGCTAGTTACGCAATCTCTGCCCCTGAAATCTCCTACACAATTGAACATACTACTCTACTCTAATTCAAATCTGATTTTCTCTTTCCCTTATCTACCTTGACCAAGTGACAAAATTAAATAATTGTCAGAACCTCCTGATTGCCTTCTTCCTCCTCTTCTTCCTCTAAATCTCCCTCTTCCTCCTTTTCTTCCTCTAAATCTCCATCTTCCTCCTCTTCTCCATCTTTCTCCGATTCATCTGTCATTTCTTCCTCCTCCTCCTCTTCTTCTTCAAATCCATCCTCATTATCTAATTTAAATAAGGCTTGGCGCTTTTGGCGTTCCTCATGCCTACGGAGTTTCATCGCTTCCTGCAGTTTGGCTTTCAGCACCTGAAGCTTTTCACCTGAACAAAAATATGAAGAAACACGTTAGACATAATGACCAATTATCTATTGCAATCATGGAAGTGTGCATTTCAGGGAACACCAGAAGTGTTGCAGTCACATCTTCAAAGGAAAATCAGAGACCTTAGTACTCTAAGCTTTTGTTATCTTAACAAATAAGATTATGAACTAAAGTGTAAAAGAGAACTTCCATAGTGATGTCCTATACCCTGGGTCAATAAACTGTACAGAAATTATAAAGTTATTAAAGAAGGAAAAAAAGGGGCGGAAGAATAGGACTCTGAAAATCTCTGGCTCAGAAGCCATGAAGGACAACAATGATAAACTTGCCTATATTAAAGAAAAGAAGAAACAATTCGAGAGTAAAATGGGCAAAGGGTATGTTCAAAGAAGAAACGAACATATGTGGTTAATAAACAAAAGTAATGCTTAACCTCATTTCTTTCTTAAGATTTTATTTTTAAGTAATCTTTATACCCAACATGGCACTTGAACTCACAACTGCAAGATCAAGAGTCACATGTTCCACCAACTGAGCCAGTTGGGCATCCCTCACCTCAGTTCTAATTAAAGAGATACAAATCAAAATAAGAGATCGCATTTTTTACATATCTGGCAAAAATTAGGTTTGATAATATCTCTTACTAAGAGGAAACTGGAACTCTTTTACACTGTGATTCAGCGGGTAAGTTGGTGCAGCTATTTTGGAGGACAATGGGATGCTATCTATCAAAATCTGACTCAATGATTCCACTGTAAGTAACTCTGCATCCACTACACCAACGTGTACCTGATACTGAGGTGCAACACTGTATGAAATGCCAAACACTGGAATAAACAAGATGCCCAGTAACAGCAGTATGGTCAAACAAATCCTGTTACAGGGGAATATTATGCGGCTGTTTTAAAAAAACCCTCAAAAGCAAAATAATGTGTATCTGAGCTCTGAAGTTAGGTACTATGGATGAGGCTGCTGGTTCTACTACTTATGAGCTGTTTAATCTTGAGCAAGTTGTTTAAATGCTTTGCCTATCAGTTTCCTCATATATAAATATATAAAATAAAGATACTAATATTATTTATAGTAAAGCACCTAGAGCAGTGCCTGGCAGAGAGTAAGTATCCAATGTCTATCCGTCTGTCTCTCTCTCTCTCTCTCTCACACACACACACACACACACAAAATGGTGTATGCATATTAATTTTCTTCCTAGGACACAAGAAATCGTTAACAGCTGCCTTTAGGAAGACTAATGTTCCATTTCATACATTTTCCTCAGTGTCTCAATTTTTTCTATGTGACCTATTTATTGTACTTTCAAAGTGGGAGTGGGGACAACAGACATTGTTAAAACAAAAAAGCAGATTAGAAAGCAGAATGCATAATATGATCAACATTATTGTTTGTTTCTAAAAACATATATAGGGCAGCCTGGTGGCTCAGTGGTTTAGCGCTGCCTTTGGCCCAGGGCGTGATCCTGGAGATCCGGGATCGAGTCCCATGTCGGGCTCCCTGCATGGAGCCTGCTTCTCCCTCTGCCTGTGTCTCTGCCTCTCTCTCTCTCTCTCTTTCATGAATAAATAAAATCTTTAAAAAATTAAAAAAATTTAAAAAAACATATATATACATACATGCAAAGTTTTTTTTAAAAGATTTTATTTATTTATTCATGAGAGACACAGAGAGAGAGAGAGAGAGAGAGGGAGAGGCAGAGACACGGGCAGAGGGAGAAGCAGGCTCCATGTAGGGAGCCCGACGTGGGACTCGATCCCAGGTCTCCACGATCACACCCTGGGCCAAAGGCAGGTGCTAAACCACTGAGCCACCGGGGATCCCCCAAGAGATCTTTTTTTTAAGACTTTATTTATTTATTCATGATAAACAGAGAGGCTGCCTGGGAGCCTGATGTGGGGACTCAATCCCGGGACCCTGGGATCATGACCTGAGTCAAAAGCAGACCCTCAACCACTGAGCCACCCAGGGGCCCTGCAGAAAGAGATTAAAAGGATACACAATAGGGATGCCTGGGTGGCTCAGTCGGTGAAGTGATAGACTCTTGATTTCAGCTCAGGTCATGATCTCACAATCGTGGGATCGAGCCCCGTGTGGGGCTCTGTGCTCAGCAGGAAGTCTGCTTGACATTCTCTCTCTCTGTCTCTGCCCCTCCCGCTACTTGCACCCATGCTCTCTCTCAAATAAACAAATAAATAAAATTAAAAAAAAAAAGGATACACAATTATAGGTGTCTGTGATAGAGGATAGTAGTTTTTTCTTTATTCTTTCTTTGTATTTTCTACAATGTTTATAGTTTTTTATCTTTTAATTTTTAAAAATTATTCATTTTTACTTATTTTTTTAACAATTTTATTTATTTGAGAGAGATAGAGTAAGCACAGAGGAAGAGTGAGAGGGAGAAGCAGGCTCCCCACAGAGCAGGGAGCCCGATGAGGGATTCGATCCCAGGACCCCAGGATCATGACCTGAGCTGAAGGCAGACGCTCAACCAATGAGCCACCCAGGGGTCCCCACTATAGTGTCTTCAGTAGCCACAAAGACCATCAGTGTACAAAGCATAAAGCAATCAAATAAACAAAAACAAGAACCCAAATACCTGGCTTTGTGCGGCTTGTTCCATCCAGCTTCTCAGACGCCAGAGTCACAGGCACCACGTCTGCCTTCAGCTCTTCCTTCCCATCCGTGCCCAAGCCTTTCACTATGATGTTCACATTCACCTTCTGACCAGCCCTGGGTTTGACTGCTGGATTCGCATGCTTCCAGAAACGCTGCTTCAAGGCTTCCAGTTCTAGATCCAAACACCAACCAGTATGTCAGTTTGCCACGCTTAAACTCTTTCCTTTAAGATTCCAGTTAAGACTCATAGGTTAAGTTTTTAAGATCAACAAAGTTGTAGGGGGAAAAAAACATCCAAAGACACCAAAAACTCCTTTGCTACTAACACCTCTGTCAAATTCATGTAAGTTAACCCAGACTAATGAAATGTTGCAACTGTTCTTCCTCAAAAATCATTTTAGGGTAGGAATTTATAACTGATGTTTCTAAATGTATGCAATTCTTTTTTTTTTTTTTTTTTTAAAGACTTTTAAGGGCAGCCCAGGTGGCTCAGCGGTTTAAGCAACGCCCAGGGCCTGATCCTGGAGACCTGGGATCGAGTCCCACATCAGGCTCCCTGCGTGGAGCCTGCCTCTCCCTCTGCCTGTGTCTCTGCCCCTCTCTCTCTGTCTCTCATGAATGAATGAATGAATGAATGAATGAATAAATAAATAAATCTTAAAAAAAAAAGACTTTTAATTATTTATTTGATATAGAGAGAGGGGGCGTGAGCATGCACAAGCAGTGGGGGAACGGCAGGCAGAAGGAGAGGGAGAAGCAGGCTTCCTGTAGAGCAGGGAGCTTGATGTGGGGCTCGATCCCAGGACTCCAAGATCATGATCTGAGCTGAAGGCAGATGCTTAACTGACTGAGCCACCCCAAGCACCCTAAATGTATGCAATTTTTGAAAAAATATATTAAACTGGTAGGACCATTAATAATACCATAATTATTAATCATCCAATGGCTTAATTTTTAGTAAGTTCCAGCCTTTTAAAAACAAATTCCCTATTCTGAACATTTCACTATTTATTAGCAATCTTACTAAACACAGGGAAGGTCAATTAAAAAAAAGGGGGGGGGGCAGCCCTGGTTGTGCAGCAGTTTAGCGCTGCCTGCAGCCCAGGGCATGATCCTGGAGTCCCGGGATCGAGTCCCATGTCAGGCTCTCTGCATGGAGACTGCTTCTCCCTCTACCAGTGTCTCTGCCTCTCTCTCTCTCTCTCTCTCTCTCTCTCTCTGCATCTCTATGAATAAATAAATAAAATCTTAAAAAAAAAAAGAATATATATCATATAAAAAAAAAGGAAAAAAATGACAATTCATCCAATGATGTAACCTAGCAACAGGACTAGAAAAGTCTGTTGGTGAGACTGTTAAACTTGTACAATCAATATAATCAGAAAGGAAATTCTATTTACAGGTGGCCTCTATACCACACTTATCTTACAGAGGGGACTATATATACTGGGAGCAGTAGGTTCAGTGGTCCAATGGCAATAGTGCCTCTCCTCACTTCCCCATTGCTGTAATAGCTCAGAATTTCTTTCTCCTTTCTCCCTCAGCTAGCTGCTATCTGGCACCATCACCTGCTGCCTCTGTGGGAGACATCATATCACTGTGGGCTGTTTTAAGAGAGCTGACAGTTACAAAGAGAAAAGATTCCTTTGGGGTCAAGGGATGCTGGATATTTTCACAAGCTTTCTCTTCTATATAAGATGTCCAGAACACTCCACGTTTGGTTCTTTTTCTAAAATGCACTCGAATTGTATTTTAGTGGTTTTACAGTTACCAGCTAGATGTGGTTCTTCCTTCCTTAAAAGGGAACAGAAGAAATGGAAGGAAACCTGTTCATTCTGAGTTCCTAGTATAATCAAGTAGCAAAAATCCAGCTCCAAAGGATGATATGTTTACCTAACAAACAAAAGTGTAAGGAGAGAAGATGTGAGTTTGCACCCGCATGGTGGTTCAGTGAGGCTGGAAGCAATGGCGGGATGAAAGTGGAAAGCCAACAGAAATAGGCAGGTCATTATTGGCACCAACAGATTAAAACAAATGGATGTGGAGCAAGATTTGCTTGGGACCTAAAGTAATAATGAGGCAGAGGAGTTGCCTTCATTCTTCTAGAGAAAGCCAGGGTCCTTAGAGCTCTTCCTCTCCAACATATCAGGACACCTGCTTTCCTTGCCCTTTACTACATGACTCAACCATCTTCCTCCTTGCCCTAGAAATCCTGCTCAGGTTTCTCTCTGTCCACCAGTCTTTTTCCAGGATCCTTTCATGTCCTAACTGAAGGGTCTCTGCTCCAGCTTAGGTTTCCACCAGCAGCATGAATCTAAAACTATGCTCATCCCCATTGTTCTTAGTCCAGAAAAACAGAGGAATTAAGGGCAGAGATGATCCTCTACACTATTGCAGGCAGCAGGAGTTACACATTTCTAGTACCCCGATGTTTAGATCTACATGCGTTTTCTCATGGAAACCCTACTCTATGCGAGGTTAAGGAAACTAAGCTGTTCCTACTACTTTTATTCTTAACTCCTTTCAATGTGTCCACCATACTTGCCACCAGATTGACCTCCCCAAAATGAGTATCTGATTGGGTCATTTCCTTTGCTAAAAGTTTTTCAGTGGCCCTCTACTAACAAAAGGCAAAAGTCCAAGCTCCTACCATGGCCTCAAAGCCCTGTATGATCTGGCCTCCAGTTACCCATCCTCAATGCCTTTGCAATCTTCACTCCAGCTCACCACAACACCCTGTATTTTCTCTGGTCATTGTTGGATCTTTTGTGGGTCTCTTCCCTCCGCCAAGAATGCCCTCCCTCACTTCTCTGCCTTGGTATCTCTACTAGGCTTTCAGGACTCAGCTCTGGTATCAGTTCCTTTCGGAAATGTTCCTGACTCCCCAAGAGACATTCCAAGTGAGGTACCCTTCCTCCAGGCTCAGAGA
Organism: Canis lupus dingo; assembly: GCF_003254725.2. Lineage (NCBI taxonomy): Eukaryota > Metazoa > Chordata > Mammalia > Carnivora > Canidae > Canis > Canis lupus. Next base: position 6,462,650 of record NC_064257.1, on the reverse strand, counting down.
ATAGACGCATTCACTATCCAGTCGTGTAATGAATGCCCTGTTTGCCTGTCTGTCACTACTACCAGGCTTTAACTTCCTTGAGAGCAGGGACTATGTCTTGTATACAAAGCATCCGACACCATGCTAAATAAAGGTTTATTGCACAGATAAATAAAAGTTGATCCTAACTTCATAAATATGGGACTGGCTGGTATGGAAATCCAACTTTGATGTCAAATACTATTTCTGAAGGAAAACATATTCCGACCCAAAAATAAATGCCTACTATGTGCCAGGCACTGTGCTAGTTCCCTATATAAGCCAAGTAATGTTGGAAAAATTACCCAGCCTCTCCAAGTCTCCATCTCTTCACTGCAAAATAATACCTGGGGCTACGAGAATTAATAACAATAATAGAGAATCTATCAGTGTCTAATGTAGTAGGTACTCATGAAAAAGGTTTCTTCCCTTTCCTGTCTCAGTCCAGAACTGTTTAGAGAGCTTCAAGTCCCAAATAAAAAAAAAAATCTCACAGTGTCTAGTATTGTTAAGTACTCAAAAAATGTTGCTTCCCCCTCTCTTACTCTGGAGCTGTTTAGATAACTCCCACACCACAAAACTTTCCCTCCGTGTTTCAGGCAACAGCTTATTTCCCTGCTTCTCTGCTAATGGAGCTACGTTAGTTTTTTTTTTTTTTTTTTTTAATTTATTTATGATAGTCACACAGAGAGAGAGAGAGGCAGAGACACAGGCAGAGGGAGAAGCAGGCTCCATGCACCGGGAGCCCGACGTGGGATTCGATCCCGGGTCTCCAGGATTGCGCCCTGGGCCAAAGGCAGGCGCCAAACCGCTGCGCCACCCAGGGAACCCATCTACGTTAGTTCTGTTACACAAACCTTTCACTCCATGTCCTGCTCTGGTTAAACTGACTCACACATCCTCCCAATATGCACCATGCAGAGCTCTTCTTGTCCCTTTCAAGAGTGTCCTTCTCTCCACTTCCAAAAAGCCCACTCATTCAATCAATAGAATCTCTGGGCATAATTTACACACCAGATACTGTTGATGACAGAGCACCTGCCAACCATAAGCTGTTATGGTTACGATGTAAATAATTTCACTAATAATAGAAATAGGAGCCACTATTTGAGTGCTTCTTTATGCATTTCTATGCCTTATTTCAACAAATCTTCACTATAGTCCTGTGAACTGGATTTTCTTTTTTCTTTCTTTCTTTCTTTTTTCCTTAAGGTGCCTCAGAGAGGTCAAATGGCACACTCAAGGTTAAACAATGAGTAGCACAGTCTAGATTCAAACCTTGGTCTTGCTACAGAGTCTAAGCTCTTATCACGCCAAATGGCCTCAATGCAGAGGAGGGAACACCCAATTCCGCCTACTAATCAGGAAGTCTACCTAATATGGTAATATTTAAACTCTGTCTTGAAGGAGCATTCATTCATTCACTCATCCAATATAAACGCCTATAATATGTCATCCACTGTGGAAGCACTGGTGATAGAGTAGGGAACAAGCTAGAAGATCCCTATTCAAAGTATAAAAGGAAAGGCAGTGAACAAGTAATTACACCCACCTACTCTTCAAGCCTTCTTCTACCCACCTATTGGAAGAAACTAATCCTTCCTCTAAACTGCCCCAGCACTTTATTCTAAATGTTTCTTTTGGCAAAGACTACTTTTCCCTTTTGTTCATTTAATTTTTCCAATTATCAGTGACACACGTTCATTATAGATGTCACTTTCCACCTTCTCTCTGGTATTACTGTTACTTGCATACTTATCTTCCGTACGAGAGCATAAGTAGCTTACATGTACAATAAATGTCAGATTTCTTTTGGTATGCTGCCCTACAACACCTTGCATGTTATGGATAATTTAATATTTGTTAAATAGTAGGGGAAAAATAAGCTTTTTACAAACAATTTACCAAACTAAAAGGTCTCCCTTTAATGGTGAAAACGATGAATAATGCTTTTTTGAATGTCATGCCATAACAAACAGCCAATGCATCTCTTTTGTGTACTAACCTATCAACAAGCTTCCTGTTTTAAACAAGGTTGAGAACATTCTGATGACAGGCCAGATTCATCTAAATAGAATTTTACCAATATCTGGTACAACTACAGCATAAGATCACGTGTGGTTATCATTTCCTCCTGGGTTCCCTAACCTCCACAGGAGCAAATACTAGACAGCTACCAGAATAAATTACTCTGGAGGCTCCCCCACAATTCAAAGGATTACCTCTGTTGGTTTCAGGTTCTTCAAGTATCACAAAGGAATCTTCATCAGCACCCAGCCGAGGTTTAATGGAAACATCTACTCCCAGTTGCTTAAGCCTATCCAGTGTGAACCTCCTCACTTTTTCGGGTTGCATAATTATGGATTTAGTTTGCTGCCTGGGCTCTTCCACCTTGTCATCTGCTTCTTCTGTTTTCTTCAGGCCTTCTTCTCTCTCCAGAGAATGAGGTTCAGGTGCCACAAGCCCTCCGGCCTGATACTCTTCATTGTCCTCATTCCCGAGGGAGCTGGATTCCTGCTGAGCCACGTAGCTGTCCTCAGGTGAAGGTCTGTCATCACTCTGCTTCTGTTTCTCCTGAATTTCTTGCTCTTCACTTCCCATCACATCCTTACTGCAAGACTCCTCTGATCCAGTAGTGATCTGGGCTTCATTTGAAGCTGCAGGGAGTGCATTAATGTCCATTTCATATCCCGCACCTCTTGTCTGCTCAGAATCTTTGCTTTGGTGGTCGTTATTCTTCTCGCTTGTATTTGCGGTGTCTATGGATTCTTTGTGATGGCTTGACTGATACTTAGATGACCTAGAGAAGGGAAAATGAGCTGACGTTGAAAATTATCCTAAGTGGGAAACTCTCATCTCAGTATATAATGATATTCAGCTAAATCAGTTTGATGAGTGAGGAATCTGAACTTTTTACACCAGATGTTTGTTACAAAACTGAGTATTTGCAAAAATTATAATCACAAGGAAAGAGAGTTCTTACTTCAGTAGTGCCATGGCATTCCCCTGGCAAGTGGGTCGGGGTTTACGTTTGAAGAAATCATGAATGGTTTTATTCTCAGGCATATGATATGGAAGATTAAGCGCAGACTCTATAAAATCAAACAAAAGAAGCAGCAAATACATTTACTGTATATTCTGAAATGTCACTTCATATCCAGTTAACTAAACAGTACAGTGAAAGCCATCACCAGAAATAGAAAACAATCCTGGCTTTAATAAAGACAGGATTTTTTTTTTTTAAGATTTTATTTATTTATTCATGAGAGACAGAGAGAGAGAGAGAGAGAAAGAGAGAGGCAGAGACACAGGCAGAGGGAGAAGCAGGCTCCATGCAGGGAGCCCGACATGGGACTCGATCCTGGATCTCCAGGATCACGCCCTGGGCCAAAGGCAGGCGCCAAACCGCTGAGCCACCAGGGCTGCCCTAATAAAGACAGGATCTAAGTACAAAAGAACTCCCTGAAGACCAGTGGCTTTTAAATCTGGTTGTGAAATCAAACTGATTGTGGGTGGCTCACTTGGTTAAGCATCTACCTTGGGCTCAGGTCATGATCTCAGGGTCCTGGGATCAAGCCCCGTGTTGGGCTCCCTGCTCAGTGGAGAGTCTGCTTCTCCCTCCACCCCAACTCCACCATTTGTGCACTCGCGCTCTAACAAAATCTTTAAAAAAATATTTTGCCACGGCCAAGTTGAGCCTACAAAGAAATATTGTGATTTGCCTCAAAGTTACTGTACTGGCTTACGTTACCTCGAATAAGGCGTTGAGTCTCACTATGCAGTTTTTTTAATGCTTCCTTACTTAATCGGGCTGCCTTCCTTTCCTTAAAGAAAACAAAAAATGAGACTACATTAATGCTATTATTCAGAAAGCTATTCATCCTTCAAGAGTTTGCTCTTTCCAAGAAAAAGGATGGAGAGGCAAAAGCAAGCACTAATAGATTCAGTACAATATAAACTCAAAGATATCATTTATTTGTAGATCACATAGAATTAATTCAACACAGTCCATATTTGTGTCCCTACCATGTACAAAGCAATATCTTGGGCACCAGGAAACTGTGACAGATTTGATAAAATATTTATCCCTCAGAAATTCACCATCTCCTGGAGAAAGAAAATCAACATGACAATTGTACAGAGCTCTATCTTACCTTCCTTATGGTGCCTTTGGATAACTCAGTCTCTTCTTCAAATGGATAGACTCCACTCTCCAAAGACAGTTCCTTTTCCTAAAAGAGAAGATTACAAGCTGAAAAATATGGACAAAAATTAAACCTAAGGGGCGCCTGGGTGGCTCAGTCGGTTAAGCGACCAAGTCATGATTTTAGCTCAGGTCATGATCTCGTGGGTTATGGGATTCAGCCTTTGTGGGGCTCTGTGTTGAGCAGGGAGTCTGCTTGGCATTCTCTCTCTGTCCCTCCCCCTACTCGCTCGCTCTCTCAAGGAAATAAATCTTTAAAAACATTATTAAAAAAGAATTAAGCTGAAATAAGAGGAAATTGCCTACTCAAAAGATTGCTTTTGTATCCCAACATCACATCATGCTACATTAATAACAAGTCAATAATTATTAAATATAAAGTTTTAAACATATAGCATCCCGGGTTACCTAGATGGCTCAGTGGTTGAGCATCTGCCATTAGCTCAGGTTGTGATCCTGAGGTCCTGGGATCAAGTCCCACATCAGGCTCTCCACAGGGAGCCTGCTTCTCCCTCTGCCTGTGTCTCTGCTTCTCTCGAGACATATTTAAATAAATTTATTTATTTATTTACTTATTATTACTTATTATTTATTTATTTATTTATTTATTTACGATAGACACAGAGAGAGAGAGGCAGAGACACAAGCAGAGGGAGAAGCAGGCTCCATGCCGGGAGCCCGATGTGGGACTCGATACCAGGTCTCCGGGATAGCGCCCTGGGCCAAAGGCAGGCGCCAAACCGCTGCACCACCCAGGGATCCCCATATTTAAAAATGTTTAAAAAAATAAACGTATAGCATCTCTATAAAGCTTAGAAAAAAAAAAAGCTTAGAAAAAACTTTGCTGCCTCAAATGGAGCTTGAGCTCTCATTTCTTACACGCCTTTATTATCTTTCCCAATAACTCCCAAGGAGCTAAAGATAATCTTAGCAAGAATAATTGCACTTCCAAACACTCAGGACAATGATGTTTCACTACTGATACCTTCCCAGAAACACTTTTTTTTTTTTTTAAGATTTTATTTATTTGAGCACACGAGAGAGAACATGTGTGCACAAGCAAGGGGAGAGGCAGAGGGAAAGGGAGAAGCAGACTCCCCACTGAGCAGGGAGGACCATGCGGGACTGGATCCCAGGACTCTGAGATGACCTAAGCCAAAGGCAGGCAGTTAACCGACTGAACCACCCAGACGCCCCACCAGAAACACTTTAGGTTCATTTCTTAGAGGCCACAGGAAAATAAAACTTGTATCTCTGCCCCATTCATACCTGTTTCTTATACAATATAAAGGCTCACTTTTTTCCCCCTGACATCCTATGAGGGTACTCAAAATACTAGCTTCCACACAAGTTAGCACATCTATCACTTGTACTGCCTGATTCCAAAATTAACAGCCAGAAAACTTAAATCAATTGCCACATGTTTTTCTTCAGTTAAAAAAAAAAAAAACTTCCAACAGTAAATCAGAAAATAAAGCAAAGGTTAGAAGCAGTGGGTTAGCTCTTACGCAATCATCTTTTACTTGCCTTGTGCTTTTTTACTTTGTTTTTCACAGCTGCCCTTATCGATTCCAAAGACTCTTCGTCTTCCAATGCAGAGTTAGTTTCCTCCTCCTCCAACCCAGTTTCAAAAAGGTCTTTATCCACGAGAAGACAGCCACTATCATTAAATGGCTGTTTCACATCATCTTCCTGGATAACACATAAAGAAAAAAGCTAAATCCAATCACTCAAACTCCAATATTCCACAATATAATAAGCTAATTTGGATCAGGACAATGAAAAGCCCATACATAGTACATCAACAGACAAATATATGGCATTTTAGAACAGTCTCCTGGGCCCCTACCCACAGTCATCCTTTGAGGTCCATGCTGTGATTTTACTGCCCAAAACCAACTTAATAAACAGTATATATATTTTTTGCAAAATCAATTAAATACTTATTAAGCAACTACTTTATAAAACTTGAAGATGGTTTCTCTAGTCAGCAAACCAGACTTGACGTATGGATGCCTAAAAAATTCTCCTCTGAAAGTTAATTTTCATCAAATCAGAAGCAGCAGTTATTCCATACGCTTGCAAAGAAAATCAGAAATCTACTTTATTTGGAAGTGTCCCCTATTTATCTAAAATGGAGAATGAGACCAGCAAGTTTTAAATTCCATTATCTCAATACTTGCAACGCAAAACAATCAACTCGAAGCTATATTCTGCGTGCAGAAACCTCAAGAACTAAAAGCAACTTGCTCTAAGATGTTAAGTTCATCCACCTTAGAAAGAACAAATTTGTTCTTTTAAACATACCTCACTTTTCGTTTCCTTCTTTTTTAGCCGCCTGATTTTTTCCATCTTTTTTTCCTCTTTCTCAAGTCTTCTCTTTGATTTTACTTTTGCTTTTCCTCCAATTCCTTCTTTATCACGTTTGGGTTTTTTGGAAATCTTTCTGTCGACTGTGAAGTCCACAGAGTTTTCAGATTGGAGACTCCGCTCTAAGCAAGGCATCACCTGGGTTTCAAGGTTTTCCTGATACAAAGACTCCTCGATGTCACTTTCAGCACTGTCTGCCAGAGTTTTGTAAATCCTTCTGACTTTTCCATTTTTTCCGGCATATAAGTTCTCTTTATTTTCCTCCTCAACACTGTCATAGGGAGTTTGCTCTGGGGAGGCATTTGTGTCCTCTCTCTCAGAATCACTGTCTTGTAGCACCTTCTTGCTTTTCAATTTCTTACTCGTGAATATCTCTTCATCTGAATCTGGAGGAAACAATTTTTTTTAGAGGTCTACTGTCATTCGGCCCTCCTCCTAGTCCCACTGGTCTTCAAAAATATCCAATTATTCAAGTGCTATGTCACCTCGTGAAATTATGTAGCTACCACTAAGAACTGATTGTAGCAAAGCAAATCTAAAAATAGGTTTTGAAAAACATTTTCCCTGGAAAAATGTCTCTTACTGAGAAATGTAATTATATATATTTACAAAGTGTAAAGTTGTTCTAATTCTTCTGGCAGATGTTAAAAATCCTTTTATTAAAGGATGAATGCATGCAACAAGGCAATGTGGTAGCTTCTAGACATTTTATACATTTAATAACATAATAGAAATAGCTAATGTCAAAAGGCTACAAGCACTATTATTTTGTTTATATAATAAGACAAATAATACGGTTAAGAATAATTTAACGAAACAAAAGGATAATGAAATTAATCCAGTCCACTTACAACCCAAGCTCCTACATTCTATTCTTAAAAATAAAATCACTATTACAAACCTCCATCACTCAAGGGCACAATTGTTTCACAGCTGCCTTGTCCACTGTCTGAAGGACTATTGGCTCCTTCCTGTGAAATGAGCTTTGGATCACTGATTTCTAGGTGAACCTAGAAAATGAGAACACACTTTGCATTAACCAGCTGATGACAAAAAGCTCTAAATATCTAATGATTCACAAATCATCATAGGACCATAAGACTCAAGTAAGGAAAACACCAATACAATGGTTCAAAGAGGGATCCCTGGATGGCGCAGCGGTTTGGCGCCTGCCTTTGGCCCAGGGCACGATCCTGGAGACCCGGGATCGAATCCCACGTCGGGCTCCCGGTGCATGGAGCCTGCTTCTCCCTCTGCCTGTGTCTCTGCCTCTCTCTCTCTCTCTCTGTGACTATCATAAATAAATAAAAAAATTAAAAAAAAAAAAAAACAAAAAACAATGGTTCAAAGAAGTGATGACATTAAGAATTACTGCACAAGGGGTGTCTGGCTGGTTTGGTTCAGTGGAACATATGACTCTCGATCTTGGAATTGTGGGTTCAATCCCAGGATGAGTGTAGAGATTACTTAAAAATAAAACCTTAGGGGCAGCCCGGGTGGCTCAGTGGTTTAGAGCCACCTTCAGCCCAGGGCGTGACCCCGGAGACCCAGGATCGAGTCCCACGTTGGGCTCCCTGCATGGAGCCTGCTTCTCCCTCTGCCTGTATCTCTGTGTCTCTATGAATAAATAAATAAAATCTTTTAAAAAATAAAATAAGGGGATCCCTGGGTGGCTCAACGGTTTGGCGCCTACCTTCAGCCCAGGGCATGATCCTGGAGTCCCGGGATCAAGGCCCACGTCGGGCTCCCTGCACGGAGCCTGCTTCTCCCTCTGCCTGTGTCTCTGCCTCTCTCTCTCTGTGTCTCTCATGAATAAATGAATGAATGAATAAATAAATAAATAAATCTTTAAAATAAATAAATAAAATCTTAAAAAAAAAGGAATCATTGGACAAAAAAATTCATTGTTCATCTTTGAAGAGTGCTACAGAATCAATGCTTTAAGGTACATAAACCAAAAGAATTAAGCATTTATTACACATTTTTTTTGGGAATGTTTCTCAGTATATCCAAATGACATGTTAAATAACATCACAGAGATGCAATCCAGATGTGAAAAGCTCTGTAGTACAAACTGTGGATTTCCTTAACAGTAAACTGCAAGAAAAAAAGACAAATGGGGAGATCTATATGGAGTTAAGATACACACACATCAACAATTGCAATATGCAGACTTTGGATCCTGATTCAAATAAACTGAAAGTATATGTATATGTGACTCAAAGAAATCTGAACACTAACTAGATATTTAGTATTAAACAACAATTGTGAATTTTTTAGGTGTAGTAATAATATTTGTGGTTATCTGTTTCGGGAAGTCCTTTATCGTAGAGATTAATAATGAAATATTTGTGGATGAAATGAGGTCTGAAATATGCTTCCAAATAATCCAGTGAGGGGGGAAAGTGGGTGAGACTATAAATGAAACAAGACTGGCATGATTTGATAACTTGAAGTTAGGTGATAGGTTCTTTTTACCAACTTTGCTGTGTTCATGTAGGTTTCAAATTTCCCAAATAAAACCATTTTAAAAGTCACAAATAAAAAACATGAGCAGGATGGTGTTAGGTGACTTGACTAGTTAGCAACCAGGCTGACCCTAGAGGCCAGATCTCCTACATCCTTGGCTTTCTTTTCTTTTCTTTTTTTTTTTTTAAGATTTTATTTATTTATTCGTGAGAGACAGAGAGAGAGAGAGAGAGAGAGAGAGAGGCAGAGATACTGGCAGAGAGAGAAGCAGGCTCCATGCAGGGAGCCTGACGTGGGACTTGATCCCAGGTCTCCAGGGTCTCGCCCTAGGCTGAAGGCAGGCGCTAAACCCATGAGCCACCAGGGCTACCCATCCTTGGCTTTCTTTTTTTTTTTTTTTTAATGTTTTAAAATTTTTTATTTATTTATGATAGTCACAGAGAGAGAGAGAGGCGCAGAGACACAGGCAGAGGGAGAAGCAGGCTCCATGCACCGGGAGCCCGATGTGGAATTCGATCCCGGGTCTCCAGGATTGTGCCCTGGGCCAAAGGCAGGCGCCAAACTGCTGCACCACCCAGGGATCCCCATCCTTGGCTTTCTTAGGGCTCTGAATCCAATTAAGGGGAGGGAGGGTGTGCATGTGTGTAAATATTAACATCTGTACTGTAGTCAGGCACTTCCCACCTTAATGATTTCTCAAAACAACTATTAAATTGATTTAAATGTTTGGTACAGTTATTTGAATAACAACCAGGGTAACAGGCACTGAGGAGCCCCAGAGGATCATCACGCATGTTCTGATGGTTCTCCCAACAACCTAAACAGTTAAGATTCTTTGTGGGTGCAGAAACTGAGTTTGGGGAACCACATGACTCAGCACATAGTGATGCTCCTCATCACCGAATTCCGGGCAGTTTGTACCAATATCAGCAACAGCCACCGCCAGGAACAGGGTGAGGACAAAGTCCAGTCTCAAAACCTCGGTCATCAAGATTAATACCTTAGTGCAATATTTTTTTTGTTTTTATTTATTTATTTTACAACACTTTTTTCTAAAAATAAATGGAACTGGCAAAGCTATGGCTCACGAGGTCAGCCAACCACTTTTGCTAACAATTTTTTTTTTTTTTGCTAATAAAATTTTTATTGAAACCAGGGCCAGGATTTAGGGGGAGGTGCAGAGGTGCAGAAGCGCAAGCGCAGGCAGGGGCTGGCTGGCTTGCTTGCTGTATCTAAAAATTCAAAATACTGGATTAAAACACTATCTCGATTACGGAGTTTTGGGTAGCCCTCTTAAAGGTGCCCCCAAGGCTGGTGCCTCCCCTGGTCCCGGCCACACGACCTCAGAGCCCCCGCGCAGACCCCGCCTCCCGGAGGCCCCGCCTCCCATTTCCGGGGAACCGCCCCCCTGCCCAGCAGCCCAGGTGCTTCTGCGCCTGCGCCGTCCTCTGTTGGGGGAGGGGAGCCAGACGAGGAAGAGCCCCCGCGGCAGGAAACCCGCCGCAG